>NC_088203.1:44351804-44951804 GCF_037126465.1 Ornithodoros turicata | reverse complement strand
TCAAGTTCTTGTACGCCGAAAAGGCATTTCTCCAGACGAACCTTGAGCCCTGCATCAGTCAAGCGCTTAAGCACAGAGCGCAGACGCTTGTTATGCTCGTCGAGGGTACTGCCAGAAATGAGAATGTCGTCGAGGTACGCCCCGACGCCTTCTAACCCTGCCAGAAGGCTGTCCATGTATTTCTGGAATACCAGAGGCGAGACAGATACACCAAAAGGTAAGCGTGTGACACGAAATAGGCCACGTGGCGTGTTCACCGTGAGTAGCTCTGAGGATGCGTCGTCCACTCGTAACTGCTGATACGCTTGCTGAAGGTCGATCTTGGAAAAGATCCTGCCTCCTTGAACTAGAGCCAGCATATCATCTACTGTGGGAAGCGGATACGCTGCCTTCGCTACCGCTTGGTTCACCGTGCTACGGTAGTCTCCGCATAGACGTAAGGTGCCGTTCTGCTTCCGTACTGTTACTAGCGGCGTAGCCCATGTCGAAGAAGAAACGGGTTTCAGAATGCCTTGCTCTTTTAACTTGTCTAACTCTTTGTCGACTGCTGTCCTCAATGCCAGTGGCACTGTGCGGGACTTCAAGAACCTAGGGACTGCGTGTGGCTGCAGCTCGATGTGTATAGGGTCGCCTACATGGCCTGAAATCTTGCCATTAAAAAGGGTGCTGAACTGATCGAGTAGTGGTGGGCACTGTGACTCCATGACTCGGTGAATGCCAGACAATGAAATTCCCAGTGGCTCAAACCAGTCTCGACCTAGGAGGCTCGTTCCAGTTCCCGCGACGATGTACAGATCGAGTTTTGCTTGCTTCCTGTGTAGCTGAACGGTGACTCGTGCTTTGCCCCGGACTTGAAGCGGTGTGCCGGTCCACGTCCTCAATTTCAATGCTGCTTTCAGTAGACGTGGTCTGTTGCTGTCCCATTGCTGGTTGAAGGTGTTCTCACTCATTATTGAAAATGATGCACCGGAATCGACTTCGAAGCAGCAACGGCGTTCGTTTACCGTAACCCATACGGTTAAGCTCTCAGTCGATTGGCTCATGGAGTTGACCGTGAATAAGTTGTTCCACGAATCTGCTTCGTCGGCAGTTAGATTATTCGCTTGTTGACGTCCAGATGAGCGCGTGGCGGAAGCCTGCTTCTTTTTCTTCGTTATGCATGCTTTTTCAATATGCCCCAGTTTCTTGCAGAACTGGCATGTGGAATTTCGATGAGGGCAGCTTTTCTGGTTGTGCGCACCGTCACAACGGTAGCACTTTTTGGACGGCTTAGGGAGCTTATTCTTCTTTGGGCTTCTGGTTGCTGAAGCTTGAAGTACTTTGTTTTCTTCCCTGCTGCGCATGCTTGCCTGTTGTGAAACCGTGGATTCCATGGCTTTCGCAGTGTCGACCGCCATTTGGAATGTGATATTCGTTTCGGAGAGTAGACGCTGCTGCAGGTGCACGTCCCTCAGACCACAGATGAATCTGTCTCGTAGCATCACTTCCAAGGGTAAAATTGTTTTCGCCGAAGCCGGAACAGCGGTCGTCGGAGCCTGTGAGACCGTTGCTTGTGACGGTGAAGCGATCGCTGAAGCCATGGTTGCAGTTTGGGTCGCTGGGGAATCACCGTGCGCCGTGGCAGGCGATCGTGTGGTTGGTGCAAGTGGCAACGGTAATGGAACGGCAACATTACCGAAATTGCAGTCTTTAGCTAGAGCTCTCAAAGCGTCGACATATTCAGAGATTGTCTCTTGAGGAAGTTGATCCCTTTTGTGAAAACGCCAGCGCCCTAGAAGTTCAGAAGGACCTGTTTCAAAATGGCTGCTCAGACGTTCGATTATGTCGTCATACGGAACTTGCGCCGGTGTGAGCGGATGCAGCAAGTCTCGCACCTTGTCGTAGGTCTGTTCGCCGCAAAACGTGAACAACAGAGCCCTTTTCTTAGCTGCGTCCTGCACGTTATTCGCCTCGAAAAGAAATTCTAGGCGCTCACGCCACGAGTTCCAACTGGAGCCTGGTACGAATTCAGGAAGCCTTGCCTGATTCATCTTGTAGTGTCCGTGGAGCTCGTACTTCCCTCGTCGCCAGTAATATAACTTCCCATTTATTCAGTTAAAGACAAACTTAGTACATCTTAGCGAAAGCCCGTCACATGCTTCGGCCAAGCTTCGCTTCGAACAGAACAGTGCGCGAGCGCAAACACTTCGTTGTCGTCCTCCTTGTCCGGTCTATCTCAGCCTCTGACAACTTTACTCGCTGCGAAATGCCCGTCACCGGCTACCCGGGATTTGGCATCATTTACCTTCCGTACCAGAACATATCTTGCTGGTGAGCCTTACGATGTGTACGCGTATGATCTCTTGGATCTCTTCGCAAAAGCATATCCTGATGTGCCCAAGGAAGCTGGCGACGCGATGACACGGGACCAGTTTGTCATCGGACTCCCGTTCCCACTACGAGAAAAAGTACTCCTGTCGAAGCCTCAAACCCATGAAGATGCTCTGGCGCTCGCTGTTCGAGTTTCTTCCCTCTGCACCGCCTCAACCGCTGCGGCATCAGTCACACAGCTGCCACGCAGCACGCTGGCGTCACGCCCTACAACTACGCTTGACGAACGTGCAGATGACGTAGCCCATCAGCTGGATGCACTGGCCAAAAAGGTCGACGACCTCCTCTCGAGGTGCTTCAACTGTGGATTGCCGAGCCACTTTGCTCGTGACTGCCCGAACCGGCGCAACGCCCACCGGGCCCCAACGCGGCGGGGAAACTAGAACGTGTTATCCGCACCGGCCCTCGGATAACACCGCACGAAGATACAACACGGGCCATCGCTGTGCCCGCAGCAGCATGAACATGCCCTTCCTGTTTTGCAAGCCCTCGTCCAACGCACGCTGGTAACGATGCTTGTTGACACTGGCTCTGCCGTCACTATTCTGGGCCACTCTCCGTGCAGATCGACGCCCGGCCTTGTCGACCGGTGCCCCTCATGTGCGCGCCCTAAACGGCGCTGCCCTGGATGTACGTGGTGCGTGCATAGTAGAGATCACTGTGGCCGGCATCTCAGCAGAACATTCGGCGCTCGTCGTGGCTGGCATCGCTCACGGTTGTATCCTCGGCATTGACTTCTTGACCCTACACCGATTTCGCTTGGATTTTAATAAAGGTACTTTCGAAACGTGTTCTGGCCCGTGCAAACCTTCATCAGATGTTAGCTGGGGTCAACTTGCTGTTGTCCTGGTTGCGACGGTCACTGTACCTCCACGCACAGAGATGTTCCCAGACCCTCATTAAAGGGTTTTTCTATTTGTTACAGTCAGATAACATTTACGCTTTCTTCAGTGCACGCTGATATGTCGCCAGGCGCCAACTTAACTGGCGTTGTCGGTCACTATGTGGTGACAAAACAAAAGGCGCCGGGCACGGATGAACTCCAACTTAATGTCTAGTAAAGTTGCAGTCGAAGCGGCACGCAAATTAGTGATCATACCGATGCTGCGACCATTTTGAAGCGTGATATGAAGCAGCCCTTAGTGCTGCACTGTGTTTATACTTATTGCCGCCAACGACAGAACAACAAACAGTCACCACGATAACGAACATCATACAAAACACAGCCATAGACAGAACAGCGTTCAACTGGCATCTGAAGTTTATTTTCATAATCCGCCTACTCCGGAAGGTCGCGGGAGGGAAAAGCGAGGTCGAGTGGGAACAGGTTGACCGATTTTTGGTTAACTTTGCTCGTGGAGTTCAATGAGGATGGCCTCCACAATGTCTCGGCCTAACCTTGAACGGTGTCTGTGGACCAATGTTCGTTTACTGATAAATCAAAGAAAAAGCAAAAAGAAACGTCTTCCACTGCTGCGGCGGGGTTCCGAGTGAAAAATAGCAGACGGCGTTCCTCTAAACCAATCAGCGGCTCCACTTTCCCGACGTCAAAATGACGCGAGCGGCTCGACGACTCGTTTCGGGCATCCGCACCGTTGCGCACGGTCGCAATTTTCAAAATCGAACTCTGCGATATTTGTGCATCTGATGATAGAATTACTTCGGATGGTGCAACTTAACAGGCATACGAACCGCTTGGTTTTAAAAATGGTGGTGTTTGAAGTGCTTTCCCAGCTCCTTTAAGTATAACGATAACGATCGCTATGTGAAAGTTCAAGGTCGGGGTCCTGATGTACTAAATATGACATATGTGTACCTGGGCGTTGCATATCTCATGCATACACTGAGGCGAGAATTTTCGAGAGAACTTAAGGTCTTCAATGTGTCATAAATAACACGCGAAATTCTCTTTGCGCCCGTTAAAATACTCCACTTATATTACAACTGAATATTTTGCACTTCCCTCCCAGGCAGCACAGCGCGACGACCCAACGTCGGTGCGCCGGCGACGACCGACCCGACCGGGTCGGCTCCCGACCATGGTCCGGCATACGGTTTGCAACACGGGGATGTTAATGGTCCGTTATCGGCAGCCTGTATCGTACCCCAACGATTTCCCGAGGTGCAGCCAATGCACACTTACTGGTACCTCCTACCCCCCAAACAAGAGTTAATTTGCACGATTTTTAAACACAAAATCAATATGTAATTGTAGAAAACTTTTTATTGCATCATAGTCACAAGATACATGGGTTCTTTAATGCATCACTTCACCAGCAATGTAAAAAAAAGTGTTACATTGAAAGTATATAACCACCAGCCCCGCATACGTACTATTTACTTCCCAAATATTCACTTAACACAGGTTATATGGAACAGAGATAGAAGTTGGAACCCGCTGCCAGTTAAGTTCAAAAGGTTAGCCAGAACATAATTGTAGGCCGGTTCCACGTTAGCTCAGACAGGGAGGTCCCATGGACCTCCTGAATTTTCGTGATTTTTATATATATTTAGACGATCATCGCAGATGATGATCAACATTCGTAAAATTAATCATTCGAATACTTTCCGTGCAAAAAATCGAGAAATTCAGCCCTGTATTCGATTGTTGCAATTTTGCCGTGTTTGCACGTGTATACATCCTGAGTTTTAAAAGATATCGTATTGCAATTTTTTTGTGCTTTAGTATACCTACCTGCCAGCACCCCGAGCGCAAATTTGAGCGCAAATTTAGGCGCACAGGTGCAACACTGTATCGTATAAAAAGCGGCGAACATGCTCTGTCGCGCAGTTTTGTTCAAACTTCGACGCCTCTTGCTCTGGCTGTATATCTCCGACACGTTACGCAGTGGGGCCGCGTTTTAACGCGCTAATCAGCAGTATACGCCTTTGGAGAAGAAGTTTTTGCGTTAGATGAAAGGCCTAACATCGGGCCATATCCTCGCAAAATATATACGAAATCAAGTGGGACATTTTTGAGAAATACACGCTCAAAATCCATGTTTATTTCGAAATATGCCTAAACATTTGCCTATTTCAGCACATTCCGCTAGGAAGTATATGATTTAAAAACTGAGTGAGCTGATACCAAGTATTGCGATCACGGACATCTATAGCCATAGATATCAGGCGTCGGAATTAGGACAAAAGTGCGCGAGAGGGCATGTTCGCCATTTTTTATAGCACACAGCGTTGCACCTGCGCGCTAAAATTTGCTCTCTGACAGCTGGCCTGTAGGCACAATAAGGCAGCATAAAAAAATTTCACAACAATATCTCTTAACACTCGGGAGGTATACGCGTGCAAACACGGCAAAACTGAAACATCCGAGTTCAGGGCCGGATTTTCTCGATTTTTTTGCACGAAAGCTCTTCGACAAAAATGTTGATCATAATATACGATGAGCTTATAAGTATGAAAAATACTGAAGACCCAGGAGGTCGATTGGACCTCCCTGCCTGAACTGACGTGAACCCGACCCGTAACTAAATTTCAAACGCAGTTACACGTAATAAAACGTAATGAAAATTGACGTGAAGTTCCTGAGCTACTTTAGAAACGTAACAGGTTACCTTCAAGTTATTTTCTACTCAATATATATACTATTCAGCTCTTGACCTGTCTATATGGTTAATTCAGACCTCGCTGTCACAATGGGGGATTCAAGATGTTTCAAAATAGTCTTGATATACAAAAATGATATCAATATCTGCTACGACAAAAGAAGCCTACAGTTATAGGCTTCTTTAGGGAGGGATTTGATGATTTTGATCTCGTAATAAGGCACATTAAAAAGGAACACAAAGCAAGTTTATGCTCTACGAGTTGTCCCCTACATACATATCGTAGAACCGTGCCAAGTTTTAATCCTGCTACTCAATGCCCTCTATCAGTATCAATACACTGCTTACCGTTAAGATGCGCGATACCTGAGCTTCCTAATACTCGGCTAAAACATAATTTGTAACATTCACCGTGTAACAACCGGAGTTAGTCGAGCCGTGCACGTGCCATCCTTCATCTCAAGTCATGGGGGGAGGACTCAGCCCGCGATGTCTGTAGACAAGAATCGAACAAAAGGAACTTTGAACTTTCTTCAAGTTACTTTGACGAACTTAACCCCCCACCCCCGAAACAAAAGAAAACGGGAAAAGAACGAGCTCCTCAAGAAGTTACTGGAGCTCAAAAGCAAAGAGCTATGCAAAAAGTTACTGAAATTAGCTAAGCCGAGTAGCCTAGTTACAGTACCGAGTTACTGGTAACGAGTTACGCCCAACAACATGGAACACGTGAACAACTTGAGAATCCGTACTAGATGAGTCATGATCGTTCTATACCTTCTTTAAGAAAATAGAAGAAATATTTGCGCACCTTTGCTAATACGGGGGCAACATACACACAATTTGGGATCCACAATCTAAGAAAAAAGGTGTGAGAAGGTGGTAAGTTCCTTAGTTACCTCCTAAGCCAACATAGTGTCTGATAAGGGGTGCAAAAAGCAGTGGCGTAGCCAGACCTCCAAGGTAGGGGGGGCTCTATACGAAAACCCGCCCCACTCCCTCACCCCAGCTGATCCTGGGTGCGACAACACACAATACTTGTGCACACCGCAGCATGCGGTTGAAAAAAAAAAAAAAACGAAAATAATTGATTTGGACATCCACAATAAGATTATACTGTGATGTCCAATGAGGTGGTGTCACGAGATTGGAATGATTTTGAAAAGCTCATACTTTGGAAACCATTCAAGTGTGCCGTTTAGATAGACGCCATGAACTGTAAGGACCTTCGCGATCGTCACACTGCTCCCCCCCCCATATATTATTTTCTCCTCGGATTTGCGCGATTTGTGTGGGTCGGTCAGTGCCAGGTAGGGGGGGCTCGGGCCCCCCCTAGCCCCCCCGTGGCTACGCCACTGGCAAAAAGGTAGTAAAATAAATTATCATCCATCCAAATTACAACGAAAAGGTGTACACCCTCCTCGCTCATCGAATCAGAAGCGGTAACCCTATTATTCGTGACAGACAGTGAGGTAGCAGGTAGAACTTTGCAACCTTTTAGGCACAACATATGCGACAACTATTACTTCCTAAAATGTCTAATTGCTCCACCCTTTTTTCTGAGAGTGCAGTATGGCACATGTAGTGTGACACGTACCCTTGTCTTTAGGAGAAATATTATTGTATCAAGAAGATGCATTTTCTTATGGCTTTCTTGCTGCGAAGGCCTCTTATTGTGGATACCTTAGTCCTTTTAAAAGAAAAACAACACAGCATACCAGATTGTATTCCTTTCAAGGAAGCATCACAGCGCAATAGGTTCATAGTGTTGTAACCGAAGTGCGGGGTGGATTCTGAAAGTGGAAGATAGCTTGAGGTCAGGGTTACACTGAGAAAGTACCGTACACCAAACCACAAGATGCACACGTTATTGAATACAGACCAAATAGATAAACTTACAGTTTTCAGCATGACATGACAAGATCCGCTAGAAAAATCTTGACCATCATCACTGGCTCTGAGGCAGAGATCTGGTGGTGGGCACTTCGGTGATACCTTCATCAAGGCATTGATTTCTTTAAGCACGCTCTGGTAGTGGCCCAGCATAACATTCTGAATGAAAGATCAGGATAGCTTTCATTCACTCACAGTTTCAAACAAATTGACATATCATGCGTCGATCACATTACGCAAACGGATTAAAGCGGAATAATTTATTCACTTCGGAGGTTCCTTTTTTCTTTTCTTTTTATTTAGAATGACTACAAAAAAGAACATTGAGCTGAAGTCCTCCAGCATTCCAGTTTTGTATGCACGCAGGAGATGGAAAACACAGCTGCAGCATGCAGTCGTCCTGAGAAATGGTTATATTTCGTTTGATCTCAAATACACAATACATACGATTCCACACTTTACTAAGCCATGTTTTCACCAAAACGGAGTCCATTATCCTAAAAGCAACGCATAAACCACAATGGATCACTGAAATCGAAACTATGCGATGCTGCGATGCTAAGTTTCGAGAGAAGCCTTCTAGAACGGTGTTACTCATGTTGAAAAGCATCTATGAGTAACATTTATCAATGCGAGGAATACCACAAAAAGAAATATCACTTACCACTCGATGAATCGGTTAAAAATGTTGGAATTCCTCGAAAGTTTCGGGAGCCCGGCCGGATACACTCGTTTCTCGCAGCGAGAGCGACGTGGACTCCGACAGTGCAAACACGGCTGCATGATCGAGGAACATCATTGGCCAGATTCGAAACTGTCGGTTACGTGATTGCATCACTGGGCGCCTGACAGTCTGGGAAGAGAAATCCGTTGCTGCACCCCGGTCATGTGACTGATTATCGTGAAGTCATCAGATCAGCATCGGGGAGCGATCCTATATTTTGGTCACATGACCAAGGTCAGTCCAGACAGGGAAATGATCAGAGCAGCATCGGGGAGTGATCCTACATTATTGTTTACATGACCAAAAGGAGACCGGAGCGGGAAATGATCAGGGCACCGTCGGGGGACTACCTTATCTTCTCTTATGTTCTACCTCCTCAGTCCCCGCAGCGCCGGGAACCAGTCGGGCAATATCGCCCGTTCAGGAGCCGAAGCCCCCATTGCGTTCCCATTCTTTTCCCGAGGGTTTGTGCTGCCTGGGCTCTGCTTCCCTCTTTTGCTTAAATTCCATCTGCTTTACCACCCTTGTCATTTTCTTCCCCTGTTCCAAAAAGGGAATACAGTCAACCCTCGATTTATGAACCTTCGATTTATGAATTCCCTCGTTTTATGAACAGGAGCACGAGGAACCAAACTTTTTACATGCATTTTTCCCTCGTTTTATGAACCTCGGTATCCGAATAATGAATGGAATTTCTGATAACCAACTAGGAGTAGCCCAGCGTTTTTGCCCTCAATTTATGAACGGATTATTCCGTGGTCTTATGAATGATACTGGAGCGGACGAATCTTTTTCCAGGTATTGCACCCTCGGTTTTAACCCCTCGAAATCCGAGCAACAAACTGGTTTCTTGGGGACGCGTTAGGGACGACCAAGTGTACAGCAGAAGGCACGGTCGAAAGCAAAATTACACAATATATTGCATTATAAACACAATCCCAACTCGCAAATACTGTTTCGTCCGCTCGATAGTATTGATTTAATGGAATTTTCGATTTATGAATCCCTCGATTTATGAACGATTTTTCCGGAAACCGAGGGTGTTCATAAATCGAGGGTTGACTGTATATCTATTAAGAACAACGCAGCAAGCTATACATACAGATGCGGATTCATCACCATGGACTCGGACGCATGTGTGGAATCCTCCGTTCCAATGATTTTGCATGCGCATGTATAGCACATGTGCGGCTCTCGTTCTGGCTGAAAACAGCCGGAACTATTACTATGCTAACGCTACTATATCCCATTTTTCGTTCCTGCATTTATGGCTACGCTTCCCGGGTCTTGGCACAGGAACGATAACAAACACCTTTAATGCAGAATGGCTCCCATACTCAACGAGTTCAAGAATCTTCCTCTTAATCATAATGGCACCGTGATGTTACACGTAAAGTTTATCTGCAGAGTGTGACGACATGTTGCCCGTGCCGCAGGTAGGACTGCGGGTAATCTGCGGGGCTGCAAACGAAAATAATTGGGGACACGGGAGCGACAAAACGCGTACCATCGCACTTGCTAGCCATTGTTCGCTTGTCGTTTCCGTCTGGCCTAGAAATCGCTGCTATATATTCCCTGACGACCTCCCAACATAATGGATTTTGTGTCCACTTTTAAAGGCGCCATCTGGGTGGAGAGGAGCATGTCGGGAAGACGCAGAAGGGCAGAAGTAGCAGAAGCGCTTGCTGGCAAAACTGATTGGCCGCAGAACCGCTTGCTGGAACAGACTGCCGGTATTATACTTATTTTAACTATGAAACATAGAAGATTCAATCAAGAACGGGCAACGGTGTGTATATGAATAAAAGTATGTCATAAAATGCAAATGCTTTGCCATCCGTAGCGTTTTTCTTGCTATTTGCCCGTGATCGCTGTCTTTACTAGGCCCATTCGGCCGAAGCATATTATTTTCAGGTAAATATCAACACTGGAGCGTAATTTAAAGGGGTTACATCCCACTTCGCCTATTCCCATTTCCCCTAATCCGGATTATCGGATTGAAGAGGTTGGAGGGGTGACAGGCTTTAGGCGAAATGAGACTGCCGAGCAATCTCATTAGGCGAAACGGGACTGTCTGCAAGTGGGCATTACTTACACGTTCCACCTCGACGGTGACGTCTGTAAGAAATGAATGCGCTCATCCGACAACAACCTTACGTCGCCTGAAACAAGGACCCTTTACATTTGCAAATAAAGGTGTGCGCGATGGGGAGCGAACAATTGCTCACCAGTCCAGAGCTGAGACCTGACATTTGCTCACGCCGTTTCTATTTTACAATGAGCCCACCCTGACCGTTTCATAATTTATCTTCATCTTTTCCCTCTGTGTAAGACAGTGAATTGTAGTAAGCGTTGGATTTTCCAGATCAGTTTTAGTTTTCGAACCTTTTAGAAACGACAGCTACGTCCTACAGCTGATATCTATATAAAAAATCAGTTTCGGTCTTCCCTTGGTGGGAGTAATGGCTTCGATAACGCCAATTATGATAATATAAGATCTAAGAAGAGATCTTCCCGGAACAGCATCGCAATCGGTACTACCCCGACGACCTTTTTATCGGCCGCGCATTCAAAGACACGCCTCACATGGGGGCCGATTTGGAGACAAAATTTTAGTCGGCATTTGTGTGGTACTGATTTTCAAGAAACGAGGAAGCTCTATTATAAAGTACCAAAATACCTTTCTAGCCTTTGCCTACTCATGGAGTTTCCATCCCTTGCAGTAGTTGTATTAAAAAATCATTTCGAGGCTCGAATAATTTTGACTCTAAATTTTCACGACACACCGGAACTGGAAGGACTATACGCACGCCTTGTGCATTCGCGAAGACAAAGTTCAGTTTGTGGCTGGACTAGTTTTCTTGGCACTGAGCCCTATATTACTCTCACAGCCTTTCGTAAAAGCAGCACTGATACACATTAGCTTTATTCGCTTTCACTTTCTTCATGCCTCCAGCCTCTCGACCAGGCTCTAACGACCCCATTTGTGTTTGTGATTTCATTCATTTTTTTATGGAATAGCAAGTCGTCCTACGCCTGAATAACCTAGTTCCCTCCCTTTCACTTTTCAATAAGCCTATCCCCCCCCCCTCGATAAAGAACAAGCGTGCGTGAAGGAGTGTTGTGTAAGTAAACGAAAGAAAAAAGCGGTGAAATTGGCGCCACGTGAGTCCTACATTGCTTCTATGCTGGTGCAGATTTATGAATTACTTTACAATTACAGAGCTACAGCAATGTGCGTGATTGAAAACATGTAGAGTAAGGGCCTGGCCTTGTTGGTGTAATGGGTGTTACATGGGTGTGGCAGAAGACGACGAAAGTGTTGGTGAATTGTTAAACGACGAAGACAATAAAACCATTCACGAGCTGATCTTACATGGTGTCAGAAGCTCGGACATCGAGGCGGACGTTCCATTCTAAAAATGGACAATGGAAGTGGCGAAGCTACCCAGCTACCGCCTTCCCTTACTAATTCGGTCATGATGACAAGTCTTCTGCCGCCTCCATGTCCTCTGGACACGTCAACCGTTGCCTGGCAAGCGTGGAAGAAGTGCAGGACGGAATTCGAACTTTTCGCCATAGCGACGCACCTTTCACAGCAACCAGACAGCGTTCAAGCTGCTACATTCCTCATATGCATCGGCAAGGAAGGTCGGAAAATTTTTGGAACGTTCACGTTTGAAATCCCATAGGAATAAGTTAGATGTACTGAAGACGAAGTTTGAGGCCTACTTCAAGCCTACTACCAACCTCACGTATCACGAATACGTATTAGCGAAGCAGGACCAGAGACCAAGTGAGCGGTTTGATGACTGGCTTATAGATTTAAAAGTTTTGGTCCGCAACTGCGAGTGTGGAGAGCTTGAACGTATGTTGAAGAGCAGACTAATCCTTGGAACACGAGACAAACAACTACAGCAAAAGCTGATCAACGATAATCCGCCGTTCATCAAACTTCTCGAAATGTGTCGAACCAAGGAACGTTCTCAAGAACAGTTCAGAGAAATAAGCAATGATGACATGAGGTCAGACTTCGCGGGCCCCGTAAATGTCCTGCAGAAGGAAAAGGCGCCGTGTAAGAAGTGCGGGTACCCAGAGCACCCTGCGGATCGGTGTCCTGCAGAAGGCAAGCAGTGCAACAACTGTGGAATCCAGAGACTCACAGAGATTACAGAAGAAGGCCAGACGCAAAGGCTTACAGGAACCCAATGTCTAAGCCCAATACTGACAACAAGAAAGTCAGACAGCTAGAATGTGCTGCGATCAGTGAAAGCGACAGTGATGTGGATTAGTTCCTGAATCACTTGTCCGTACAGCGAGTACACAAGGAAGATCGTTCGACAGTATCACTGCGAATTGAGCAAGACGATGTGATATGCAAGATGGACACTGGAGCGAACTGTTCAGTTATCTCGCTCCGTCTCGTCCAGATGCTCACTGCGAGAAAAAATTACCAAATGCGCTACAGCGTTAACCACCTTTTCCGGACACGCCGAGAAAGCAATTGCTAAATTGCTCTAGACATTGCTACTCTAATAGACTAATAGACATTACATGCTCTAAATTGCTAAATGACATCATCGATGCTCGAAGAATTCTACGTAGTACGAGAAGAAGTGCCCACTACGCTTAGCGGATTCATGTGCGAGAAGTTGGGATTGCTCAGAAAGATAGAAATCGTACAAGCCTTACGAGAACCCCGTATCGGGTACGACCTAGCAGAGCCGTATCAAGATGTGTTTCATGGCTTGGGAAAAATCAAAAATGTGGTCTACAGCATGAAACTGAAGCCTGCAGCACAGGGCATAGTACGCCTAGCGAGGAAGGTCCCTGTGCCCATAAAGAAGAAGTGCAAGACGAACTTATGAAAATTGGAAGGGACGGCGTCATTACCAAAGTAGAAGGTCCTACAGAATGGTTGAGCTACATGGTAGTAGTCGTGAAACCAAACAAGGCAAGAATATGCATTGACCCATTCGACCTGAACAAGGTGTTGCTCATCAGGGGGCACTACCCTATGATAACGCCAGACGACGTTTTGTCAAAAATGGAGCAGCCGAAACTCTTTTCTACTCTTGATGCAGCGTCAGGATACTGGCCGATACCGCTTGATGAAGGATGAAGCCAGTTCAAAGCTGTGTACCACGAGTACGCCTTTCGGACGGTATCAGTTTAAGAGAATGCCGTTTGGCATCTGCACCGGTCCGGAGGTTTTTCAGCGAATCATGCATGAAGTGCTAAGCGGCCTGGACGGAGTACAGGTGGTCATGAATGACATTCTGGTATGGGGAGCTACAAAGGAGGAACACGATGAAAATCTACAGAAAGTCCTTCAAAGATGCAGGGAGTGCAACATCAAGTTGAACCTCCAAAAATGTCAGTTTGGAAGGACGGAAGTAAAATACCTTGGACACATCTTGCACTCGAAGGACTAAAAGTAGACAATGAGAGAACGAGTGCGATAGCGGCAATGAAGGAGCCTGAAAACGTACGAGAACTCAGGGTGTTCTTAGGAATGGCCAACTATTTGTCCAAGTTCCTACCGAAACTCTCTGAAAATTCGAACTTCTAGGGGAACTCCTGAAAAAAGACGTATGTGGACTGAAGACCACAGGAAAGTATTCCAAAGCTTGAAGAACAGACTGACATCGGCAGCGGTTCTTGCAGTCTTGCGTACTAGCATCCATCATCACGTTGTCGGTGGACGCAAGCGAGATCGGTCTTGGAGCAGTACTCATGCAAGACACCAAACCCCTAGGCTATTCATCAAAGACACTCAACGACGCACAAAAGAACTAGGCACAAATTGAAAAGGAAATGCTAGCGATTGTGCACGGATATGGGAAATATCATCAGTATTTGTTCGGACAGCCCCAAGTGACAGTAGAGACCGACCACAAGCCGTCGCAAAGCATATTCGAGAAACCGTTGCATCAATGCCCACAGCGACTTCAGCGTATGAGGTTGCTTTTGCAGCCGTATTCCGTAACCGTCAAATACAAACCGGGTAAAGAACTAGTGATATCAGATGCGTTATCAAGGCTTCCAAGTCCCGAAACGGTGCAGAAACAGAGAAAGAAGAAGTGCAAGACGAACTTATGAAAATTGGAAGGGACGGCGTCATTTCATCAGGAATTCCAGTATGCCCTGCTCGAATGGAGGAACACACCGAGGGATAAAATCCTCAAATCGCCATCACAAAAGCTGATGAGTAGACGTGGTCGAACACTCTTGCCCATGGGCATGAAAAATGCTGGAGCCACGCGTAATCTCACCTAGTGCTGTGAAGCGATGAAAATTGGAAGGGACGGCGTCATTTCATCAGGAATTCCAGTATGCCCTGCTCGAATGGAGGAACACACCGAGGGATAAAATCCTCAAATCGCCATCACAAAAGCTGATGAGTAGACGTGGTCGAACACTCTTGCCCATGGGCATGAAAAATGCTGGAGCCACGCGTAATCTCACCTAGTGCTGTGAAGCGGAGGCTTGAAGAAATAGATCAACAACAAAAGACATACTATGACCGCTCCTCGAGGGAGCTACCAGACCTGGAAGTACCATCACACGTTACGGTGTACGGGTCCACAAGCAAAACGTGGTCGCCTGCGATAGTAGTTGGAAAAGGACCGTCACCGAGGTCGTATATTGTAGACACATCAGGACAGTGGTGCACTCGTACCCGGGAGCACCTAAGGAAGTCAACAACTGTACAGTCAGCTGAGACAGAGCCAAGGCAAACAGAATCGCAACCAGGCCCCAGGAGAAGTACTCATCTCCGTCGCCAACCTCGGCTGTATCCGGATGTTGAACTTTAGTGCTTTAACCTTTACTTCACGTTAGGTTACATTGTATCTTGGAAAGGGGAATGTATTGGGTGTTACATTGGTGTGAAAGTGTTGGTGTTGTTAAACGACGAAGACAATTGGTAGGACATGCTATGAGCGGAATAGCAGTGAGTGATGAACCACTGCAGCGTTGCAGCGGTTCATTGTCTATTGTCATTCCGTTTTCATCCTGGATTCGCCTGGGATCCCTCACTGCTATTGCTCTTAGAATTGAAAGCATGTCTCATAAATTTCATGTTTCCCGGGTCCAAGCAGTCCCCCCGCCCCCCAAAGCCACAACAAGGTATGTTCTCCTGTGACACAATTTATTGATTTATACTGTGCCACAAGCCACGACACCTAACTTACGAGAAAAAGGCACGTAAATAATCCGTCACAGCTATCCGTTCCGTAATGCGTACACTACGACATCAACGACAGATAAATTAATGGTGATGAATGGGGAAATTCGTCACACACTACAGCGGTTAAGTAATCAATACTTTTTCGGTATCGAAGTGCGGATCGCGATACTTTTTTAAAATCCGTATCGAAAAAGTATTTCCGTTGCAAGTTCATCGTCCATGGTTAACACGACCTTGAATATAACTAGCAGTGAATCAGTCGGTCGTTTTATGTGGTCCAGCACTACTTCCCTTTCATCGTAAGGAACAGCCACATTCAAATTCACAACTGACGAATTTTTCGTCCAGGGGAAGTCTCAACTGTGCGCAGCGGGTTACGCACCCTGACTGTAGGCTCCCCCTTTCGGCTAAGAGTTCATTCGGTTTTCCTCCTCCAGTGTTTGCGCCAACATTAGTCAGGTGTAACTTCAGCTGGTGATTGCGGGGAGCAAAGGCGGTAGCGTAGGAAGATTCACGTGTGAGACTCCTGTCACCTGAGAGACTGGATACGACAGTGCTATATTGCGCACAAGCACCGAATACCCCATTGGGGTAGAGGTAGACTGTTTCACAGATTCACTGAAAGCACAGAATGCTTTGCAAACCGAAAAAATATTCACTGCACTCTTTCGTATCCTTGCTCCATCCTGCGATGCCTTAACTATCATGCCCATGCGTGGGTGGTAGTTGATGAGACCATCTTGCCCATGTTGGCCTTACTCATGTGGGGAGGGTCACAGCTGTAGCCAAGCAGGATTAGATGAGATGACAAAGCCAATGGAAACCGGTAACGAAAACTACCGACAATACCAAATCAGAACTATCGGCCCGGCTACCTTTAGGATGCGCGAGCGATTCTGTGTGTTGGCAGTATAAGTAAACAAAAAATAATTAACGTGTCCGCATGATCTCTCTCTCTCTCTCTGCGTACACAGGAATACAGGAAGGAAAACTTGTTTCGCAACCGTTACGGGTATCAGAATCATGAACAGAAAGATCAAAATGTCCTTCCGTATCCCGCTCATCAGTCCATGTGCCACAGCGCACTGTTTATTCCTGCATCCCTGCATCAGCACGTCCGTGCACCGTAAGAGTGTAACGCGCTACACCTTTTGCTTAAATAGGAACGCGAGGAAGCATGGCGCGCACCTCGGAGGTGCAGGTTAAGATTAACTCCTATGATGATGGAATGGAACACTAGTAGGTGAATGAAATAAACTCGGGAAAAGCTTCATGAATGAAATATATCCCGTGTTCCAGCCCCGCTTAAAAAATACTTTCGCCATCGCTATAGTGTCCATGATGTCAGCGGAAGGGCCAGCAGAAATCAGCTGTGGATCAACAGTGTCATGTTTTCGCACCGGGACCCATTATGACGACTCACTGGGAAAATGCAACAGGCTGACCACTACCCGTAAATTTAGCTCTGTGTGAGAAATGGACGTTCAGTGAATGATAATCCTTGTGTGGTCATTAGGATGCTCTTTCTGCTCTGAGTTGTCAACACATGTGATATGTCATAAAACCAGTTACTGATACGATTTGATTTTTCTGTGTTCTAGTCTAGTATTGCTGCCCTGGGCGACTTGCACAATTTGGCACGGAAAAGGGAAAGTTTGGTTAGCCAACGGTTTTGAAGTTTCAGTTTCACCTGTTCGGAATAAAATGCAAACATGACGGTCCTTATCATGACGTCATTCTGAAGACTCATTGGTCTATGGGAGTTTCGCTATCTGTCTACAAATACATAGAATACGTCACGGCGCAGTGCTTTGTGGGATACCGTCGTCTGCAACTGGGCAGGTCCGCCATGTTGTTGGGCCATGTGATTTGTTGGACGCACGCGGGAGTGGTTGCATGCTTATTTAACAGGAGCGCAATGACGAACTGCGCGATAGTAGGTTGCGCGCGGAGGTCGAAAACAGGAGACAGGAAATGCACGCCAACTAAAGTGAGATTTTTAAAGCTGCAGAGCGTGACCTGCGCGACATGACCAATGCCTACGTGTGCAACAAACACTTCCAAAACGGTAAGAAGCTCCCGATAACTATTGGGCTTATTGTGTTAGTTTTGTTTATCACTTGATCTGCGCATGTGTTGTGCGACTCTAATATCCAGGTACTTCGACATGGCTAACGTAGCTCTCGTGGTCGTATTTGCAGGGGATTCCTCCTACCAGATGCATGAAACAAGCGTTGACTGGGCTCCAAATCAACATTTGGGGCACGATGCTCGTCCACCGGCCGAAAACACCATCAGTTGTAGGGAAAGGGCGTCAGCGACACTCCTGCTGCAGCCTGTGAACAATGATGCTCAGGAAGCATCCAGAACTGAACATAAATAATGTCATAGATCCATAACTTAAAAACCCGAGAACGTGGAGGGTTTTTAAGTTATGGGTCTATACCACCACCTCGCTTGCTACCTCTCTATAAACCTGCTACCTCGTTATAAATAGTGTCTTCAGGATAAAATGAAGAAAAGTGAACAGAATACTGCTTCAGCATGCTATGAAGGGATGGAGACAGATTTAACTTCCGAAGCCGAAAGAAGCTCCCTACCATTAAGAAAACAGGGCAGCTCACAGCGGTCGGGTATGTCATTATTTGTGATGCTTCCCATCTCATTCTTCCGTGTAGTGCTGAACAAAAATTTGCCGAGTACCAGTTTGGTATATTTATTCTGAGCAACACGGATTGGGGCAGATGCAATTTTGAACCGGTGCCAGGGCTACTCAGGTACATCATCTCTGAATTGCTGCTAGGGTAGTGCTCAGAGGGAGAAATACATACACACAGTGTTGCAGAAAGCAGCTACCAACGCATCTGAGGGGTGATGACATTGGCGCCCTCGTTAAGGAGTGCAGAGCTCGAAATGAGCATGCTTACGAACTTGAGAATGAAGTCAAACGTCTTCAAGTAACTAAAGAAGGCTTTCAATCTCCGGACACGAAAGTTAGCTTTTATACAAGCATGTAAAACTTTGCTTGCCTGCTTGCTTTGTATGGACTACTAGAATGATATGTGTCCCATTCTTGGCGATCTGTTGGCGATGTTGTCCTTTTCCTAATGAAACTGAAGTGGAATTTCCCATTCCAGGATCTGGCATTTCGTTTTGACGTGTCGCAAGCAACTGTCAGTCGAGTATTTGACAAATGGCTGCACGTAGCCTACGAGCGACTCAGGTCTCAACTCCGGAGAGAAGAACGTTGCAGGAAACAATGCCACAAGCCTTTATCAACTCGTTTGGGAAGAACCATCATTGACTTCTTTGAAATAAACATCGAGCGACCGTCAGCTCTGTTGCCACGGTGTGTAATGTGGTCGACATACAAGAACCACAACATGGTGAAGTATTTAATTCGTATATGTCTACAGTTGGTGGTCACCTTTATATCTGAAGGATGGGGCGGCATATAACCGAGAACTGTGGTTTCGTAGACTACTTAATGCCAGGAGAAGTGGTGCTTGCTGATAGGAAGTTCAACATAGCGGACAGTGTGGGTCTGTACTGTGCAAAACTGCATGTACCATCAAGCACTAACGGAAAGAAACAGTTCTCTCACAGGATGTTGAAATAACTAGAACAATAGCAAATGTGCGTATTCATGTGGAGCGGGTCTTAGGTCTGCTTCGGTATAAACATCTCACCCTGAAAGAGATAGTTTCTATCACATATGTTACATGCAAGCCAGGTGACGTCGTCCCATTTTTAGAAAAGATTGTTACAGTGTGTTGTGCCTTGGTTAATCTCTGTGGTTCAGTTGTCGCCAAACTAAATGTCTGCCCAAAATGTGTTGAAACCATGCGCGTGTATGAATAAACGAGCAAACTGCAATGGATCTGGGTTGAATGTATTATTACTTTTTTTTTTTTTTTAGTTTCGCAAAAACCGTACACTGCAATTTCAATGAAGGCAAGGTACAGCATAGACTTATTTCAATAACGTTGTCAAAAGGCAAACGACGCACAAAACAGTGGCTGCTGTGCGGACAGTTGTTGGAAATGTTTATAATAAGCTTACTACACTGTCATACTCTGCACACAATCTCGGAAGCGCCGGACCCTGCTCTTTGGAGCCCGCTTTTTTTAAATTTCGTATTAGCGCCGCGAAGCAACTGTGGCTATGAGCGGCGTACAGACGTGGACAGATGGAGAGAGGACTGCAGGAAGGAGTGGGAGACAGGGAGTTAGTATGTAGGCCGACATCAGGTGGAACTGTGTCGACATTCGTCTGGGAAGTCTTCGGAAAACCCAGGAAAAACCTCAGACAGCACTGCCGGGGACAGGATTCGAACCCGTGTCGCCTCTCAGTCTCGGCGTGAAAAATGATCATTCTATCCACTATGCCACGGGAGCTGGTGACACCGGAAGTGAAACAATTTGAATTTACATTGAGGTTCATCGCAAGCTCCCATTTTCCCTAGTTAAGGGTCCTTGCAGCAGCAGTTCTTATCCTCCCTTGAAGTTCCCTTGCGTGTGAAATACTTTGCAAACAGCTCGGGAAAAACAGCATGCTCAGAGAATTGTCTGGTGCTGCCTACAACAGTGAGACAAATATCCCCACCACGATAAATCCTCTCAATATGAACCCATTCCGTGTCCAGCCCTTCTTGCAGTCTGTCCCTGGGCAGTCACAACATAAAGTCACACTGTGACACATTGCATTGAAATATGTGCGTGTACTTCGTAGAAGTAGGTGTGGTTGCGTTTCAGTTGGAGCGCACCTTTTTCCTCCTTGAAACATGGCTGCGGGTCATGAGGCTCTACCGAGTAAGGACATTAAAATTCAGCAGTGCCTTTCCCACTGCAGTTGCAATTCGCAAGAGCTTAAGGTTAGCTGCAATGAATGGGAGTTCTTTGTTTAGAAACAGACCAGACACAGTACACGCAAAATTACGATGATGAGCCCTTTTACAGTTCACGTATGTTTTACGTGCATTATTCTCATGGTCTTGACCCCACTGCGTACTTCATGCATGAAACTTGTTTTGTTCGGGATAGCAGATACGCTTCAGTACGCTTAGTGATGGTTCAGACACATTTGATGAAACCACAGGCTTTATCATTGACGCAGTTACCACCCTGTTCTGTACGTAAACCACTTTGATTGAGGACTCAGCTTGTATTCTTGTCAGGGACTCCACGTGTGCCACCATGTGCTCCGTCACAGTAAAAGTTCGCATGAACGCTACTGCCTTTTGCTTCAGCTCACTTATTAAATGAACCACACACTTAATGAAGCACACAAAGCAGAGTCATCATACAGACTCCGTAGATTAACCAGCTCCCGTGTCTGTATTGTGCGAAATTCACTGTTGTATCTGGGGGGCACTGAAAAGATTGCAGGAGTGCAATTTTCTGCCTGTAGTGTGTTGTAGAATGTGTCTAGTTCGTTGCCTGTCGGGGATGAGACAACTGACCTCTCTCTGTAGTGCAGCTCGTATCTGTTGCTGGAAGGGGGATTTATTGGCAGGAAAAAATAAGAAATAGAAAAAAAGAAAGGGGAAAGGTCAGCCATGCAGCACGCAGGCTTGCTGTTCCCTAATCAAAATAAGAAAAAAAGATAAATATAAACAAGAGAAAAGAAATAACAAAAAGATAAAAATAAATAAAAACATGAAAACAAAATGAAAAAGACACTCGGCTCTCAGGGAGCCCAGGAGGCCCGTATCACGCAGAAAGCCGAGCAGCGCTTTTGTGACTCTCCACTGGTTAGCTCGCTGCACAGGGCCAAGGAGTTTTGCGAGAGAAACGTCTGTCCGTCCTTCCGTGCACCCAAGCTCTGAGAGCTGTTGCCAGAGCACGGCCCGATGATAGCGGTGACGCTGACAGTGGAGGAGCTGATGAGAGATATCGTCTGCTACGGCGCAGCAGGGGGCAAGTGGGAGATGAGACGCGGCCCATTTTGAGGACTTTCATTGTGTTCCTGCAATATTCAGTCCACTTTGCGCTTCTTTGATTTTGATGAACTGAAATGAATGTCTCTGGTTTTCTTGTACTCGACGCTGTTCATGGATGGCTGAACCCATGAATTTTCCTTCCTGGTCCACCTTGTAGTCTTTCTGATTCGCACATGTGCTTCAGTGGCAAACAAAAGTGCACACACATGTGAACATGTCTGAGTGGCCTCAGCCATGCATATATGCAGTGTGCGGTTAGCACTTCTCCGCTGTCACGACACAAGATCCTGAATTTCAGCGGGACATCTCGACGTCTTTGGGTGTGATTCACCTGCGGTAAAATATGTTAGTGACACACAAAGCACACCTGCACACCATTGTTTATCATACGGCCTGTCTAATCACACAAAACTTGAGCCAATCAACAAGTAAACGCACAGCAATCATTCTTATAATGTACTTACTTTGCTGAGGATCAGGCTTTTGTCATGCGCGGGGTTTGTTGTTGACAGTTCACAAACCCATCCGTTTGGGAAGTAGTTGTGAGAGTCCAGCGATTTCTAGGCTTTCATTTGTTCCAGCGTGACGGAGCTCGTAGCCAACACTAGATAGTTCACCATGTCCTCATATGACACATCAGGCAATAGATTCACGTCTGTTCTGACGCCCTCTCCTTCTGGAAGCTCATAGGGGTCGATTTCGTTGCAAATTTCTATTTCTTCTCGTCATATCGCGATCGGATGCACCCTACAGTTTGGCTAAAATAGCCAGCACTGAATGCGCGCACTGCTGCATGATCTTCTGAAATTAGGAGAGACATGCACAATATGCACGGATAAATGATAGCTCCGAAGCGCAGAGAACAGACACGCGAGGACAACGAGAACGAGAGGAGCCCGCTCGACCGCACACCGCACCTTACCCAACAAAATGACATCGCGGAGGAAATGGGAAAGCAAAGAATGAGATAAAGGGAGAATCTTACGTCACGTGAAAGCCATGCACACCTTGAAGGTGATATAATATAATGTGCTCACATTGTAGCGGTTGAAAGATAACGTGTAGACCAGTTGAACGTGAGACAATTGATGTTCCGAGGCTGGAACACATAGAAAGGCAAATACATACAAAGCCTCAAGTGCTTAAGGCGGACTCATGCGGTCCAGTTAAAGTTCGCTTCCGGAGAGAGCTGGCTGCATCGTCACAAACTTGTTTTATTCTCTTTGCTTTCCCCCTCCGCTTGAAGGAAGTAATGTAATCGGCGCCAGCTTGCGGGACATGATACCAAACAACTAAGCCATTATTTTCGTTCGCAGGGATCAGGAAAACTGCAGTAGGCTTGTCGAATTTGTTGATTCCAATCAATTTCCCGACTGTTATAGTAGGGAATGACATCATTTTCGCAAAAATATCGCGGGCGGGCGGACGTGGAGAAGCGATTTTGTTGCCTCTCCCATAGACTCCCATGTATTCAAAATTTGACAAACTTTAATTCGCCAAAAAGCAGTGCATCGCGTCAGGCCTTCAAAAATACCATACCATGCGGGAAACCCATCTTCCCCACGCCAGGCCTGGTATACTGACAGACGTCCTCTTCCCCGAAGGTTCTTGTGCGGAACGACTTTCAAAAACTCGCGGCCTCGTGCGCTTTCTTCTAGAAACGGGCCTAGCGGAGAGACCACTCTAGTGCACCTCTCACCTACAGTGTGCTTCCGTCCCATCAGTATCGGTCATCCTGCCTCTACATCACTCTGAAGTCCTCAACTCCCCTCTCCCACTTTCTTTTTTTTTTGGCTATAGCCGTGACGATGCCCACTTGAGTGCGGCCAACAACGGCAAGCTACCTCGACACCCCCCCCCCCCCCCCCTTCAAAAATATGTTACTCCCTAGATAAAGTTGAGGGAAACACGCGTGCACCTGTTTATGAAATTTATCGAGGTTTAGAGAACCCTGCGAACGAAAATTCCCCTTAGACTTTTTTAAGTGAGTCCGCCCTAAGAATGCTTTTTGAGTGACTTTCATCTTTCATCATTGCAGACCAAAATGACCAGGAGTCATTTTGACATTGCACCCCATCAACCAGACACAATACTGTCCGCTTAAACATTAATTTATTTTAGAATCGAGAAGTGAAGTAAACTGAACAAAGGGAGGAAGAGGGGGAGTTGGTGATAGTTCATGTCGCTTCAATGCCGTCAAGTGTCGTCGTGTTCAATGTCGTCAGTTGAGAGTTTGCAGATACGTTTGTCTCCCTGTTTTAACCGCCCTTCGTCCCGTCTCAGTGCTGCATTGAAGCGACATGAAGTAAACTGAAATCATCCATCCGCATAGAACCCGCAAGTATGTCAGCGCAAACCGTACCACAAGGCTGAAATACTTCACTTAGAATAGGTGAATAGGTGTCATTCCCATCTTGACTGTACCCTGTGCTTTCTAAAAAGGGCACCGTAATGTACAATACGCGCGCCACAGCATGTAACAATGGGAACGTGCATTGGCTGGGAATTCGAAACGTCAATTTCTGCGGTGCATGAAATTCGGTGTGACGTAGCGGATATGCAGGGAAAGAAGGAGAGAATCGCATTTGTTTACATGGTCCAAAGCCTCACATGCAAATTGAAAGAAGTTGCTCACACCGTACCTATTCATAGAGCTGGTGCTGAATTCTCGCACAAGTTGAAAGACATGATTTGAGGGCTTGAGAAGATTGCGTTTAGAGTAGGCATAACGCCAGAGCTGCCTTATAGCGATAAATTTGGGCCGGCGGATATGTATTATTGCTTGTAAACGACGTGGGAGATCGGGCCTGGAAGGTGCCATAACGGACCTGTTGTCACCAGAATAGCCAGTTAGTGCTGTAATTTTCTTAGTGGGAATTTTGTTTGAACTGTGCTAGACGCACAGCGGAGCAATGTGATTTGAGTTACTGTATAAGTAGTAACTTTCGCGAGGACCTATTTTTGACGAAATTTGCGAACGACCCTTTTTTTTTTTTTTTTCGCGAATTTAAAGTCTGGCGAAATATTCGAATGACAGAAAAATACGAGAAAGAAATAAGGCCCAGGACGCTGATACATGTTATGTACGCGGTTTATTACGCCCTCATACTGCACTCTCAGTTCTGCACCTGACTTCAGGACCGTAGTTGCTGCAGTTGCCACGTTTACGCTTCCAGTTGCGCCGATCAGCGACTTCGCGAGAAGCGTGTTCATTGGGAGCAGAAAAAGTGTGTTTGTCGCCTACCGTATGGAAGACGGCACTGTCTGGGTATCCGCAGAAGCGACTTTTCCGGGCGAGATCTCGGCGGAGGCGCGAGGGCGACAAAAGCGGTGTCATAGCTTCTTGGGTGCACGTGAGCAGAGTTACGTCTTCTCGTGCACTCGTCTGCCGACGTGAGATTCTGTGCCCTCTCCACAGTATGAACCATTTCCGACAATGCGTATGCGCAAACCCAGCCCTTGAGTCCGCCATCTTTGACCATCGCTATGAACTCACCTACGGGAGACTGTCATGTTCATTGTGGGGAGATAATCGGCTTCAAGGTTACGCGGACGTTTGGGGTCTAGTAACGAGTATAATGCGCTTTCACTCTTTCCGCATTCTTCTTCCAATCTTCTCTTGCTACTTTCCCACGCAATGTGCCAGTCCGAAAAGCGCGTCACCATTATTGGGGGGAAAGACACGACGTTCGACATTCCGTCGCCAGGGGCGACGCGAATATGGAAATGGTCCATTTCTCCGACGAGAAACTGTGTCTGCTACCTGCGCTATGTTCAGCGCAGTCCTCCGTCCCGTGTTTGAGTAACGTCTCCACCGTTACTTTAGACGTCGTTCGGATGCGCTTGGCATTTCTTCCGCGATATCTCGTTGGCGCGTGCTTCCTCCTCGCTCTCCTTTGCCGACATCTCACCAGATAAAGTCGCTCGTGCGGATACCTGGCGTCGGGCAGTCCATGCACGTGGTCACTGGCTGAAGGAGCAGGACGCGGCGACGTTGGTTTGAAGTACCGGAGGAATCGCATGGCTGTAATGAGTCGAGAAATACGAAGCAGTCAAATATTCACTGTATCGATGCGGACACAAGAATGATGGGAGACACGGAAATTCGGCAATAACCCAGATGCCACCCGAGTGATGACCCCTCATTGTAGCACTTGAGGCAGAGCTCCAGACAAAAGGGCTTAAAAGGGATGAAATGGGTTATCGCCTAGGGTTGTTGTCCTTTTGTTAGTTCAAGGTGGAAAGTCCCAAAGACGTTTCGTGTGAAAACGTGTGCAACTAGCGGCATATTGTATTTGAAATGGGCGATGCCGACGTATTTGTAAGTTTTTTTTGTAAATTGTGCTTACCATTGTCCCTCGCTAAATGCGGTTAATTTGAGCATTGCGAGAATCGTCCTTTCGTGTATCGTGATAATTGAAAATGGTCGGCGAGCTGTTTAGTGCCTCTTTAGCGTCAGCTGGAACCATTCTTCGCGGGTGACAAACGACGTGTTTATGAAAGTTATGGCATCTTCGACTGGCAGCCAGCGACCGCTCTAGATTGCGCTTTAGCTTCGACTGGCCAAAACTGAGCACTTTGATAAAAGCTTCGGCAGCTTTCTTTCTTTCTTCCATCATCTTTCTTCCTCAAGCTCGGAGCGGTCAGGCTTTTATAGCTTTGGTACCGCCAGTCGAAGGTACCATTATACTACCATGACGCCATGTTGTTGCTATCATAGGTGGGCTTCCAATCCGCAACCTGGGCTTTGGGTAATGGACGGGATGCCAGTAGATCTGCTGGTCATTCTCATTGTACTCGGATGTTCAGTATCCTTGTTCAAACATTGAGCGAGAACGAACATTATCGGCAGAAAGTCTAGCAACATAAGCTCACCATTTACATTCTTCTCAGCAAACTCCATTTGAACTTGTGATGCCAGGAGGAGTACAGAAGTTTCCAAACATCTACTTTGACATGACGCTTCTAGAAACGATGAAAACGTATGTATCGATTCGCTTTCACAATCTCTGAGATCATTATTAACCTTGTGTATTATTCTGTACAGCGTCACGTTTGAGTGGCGTTCTACAACGAGGAAGTTGGACCTGCCGCTGCTGGAGGTGGTTATTGACCAATACAAGCCAGGCTGTCTTAACTATTCTCTAGACGACTACGAAATACGAAGCTACGCCATTCCAGATCCATACTTCAAGTTCACCATAGGCAAGAGACACATGCTCAAGTTTTTCTATAACATCGAGAATTCCATCCTACAGGTAAGTCGTCTTAGATCACGAATTCTTCTCTGTGTTATACGAGGGGCGTTCAAAAAGTTTCGTATATCATCTAGTGATAATCAGGTCTGGGCTCGAATGATAATGGTTTTGTACAGACCAAAATAAGACAAGAAAGCAAAGAGATTAATTCGTTTATGTATTTCCTTCACTTCGTTTCGTAGTATGCTGAACAGTGCAACGTGAGTAAGTCACACGGACCATCTAAAGTTCCAGTTGCGAGCGAATGTTGAATTGCCCGCCAAACAGGATTGAAGCTGAAATCTTAGATGGTGTACAAAGCGTATACAGAGTGTTTCACCTAACGTGAAAAAAAATCGCAATAAAAATCTACTTGTGTGAACACTCCCTAATGAAAAAAAAAATACTGCTGAAAATCTCTTAGAAACATAGCCTTCTCTCCGAATTTCTTAAGAAACGTGTTACTCCGTGAGATTTTTCTACAGCGGACGCAGTTTTCCTACACATTCTCACAGGCGCATCAATGAGAAAGTTCCCCGAGAGGTCTGGTATTCTAGTTTCAATGAGAAAATACTGTGATTTACACAGGACGGAATTTGTGATGAATCTCACTTCAATCTTACGAGAAAGTTTGAAGGACGTTTCCCTGGCGCATGAAAATGAATCAGTAAGCAGACGTCAGTCAGTCTTGCAAAATACGTAGTTTGCGTGATTTCCGATGCTTGTGGATAACGCATCTAAGGTAGAATTGCCGTAGGAGGCCGTATTGTCATTCCACCTTGAAGCTGTTGTTATTGCAATCCGTTGTGATATTGCAGCGTACGTTTGAGGAGCGTACATTGCTGAACAAGCGTTTCCGCAAACCGCCAGCAGTTTAGTCAGTCTGCTTTGAAACGAATGTGGAAGAGCGTGGGATGGTGACGCGCATCTCAAGCAATTCTCGACGCAGTGCCTTATGGGGTTTCGTCGTGTCTAAGGTATGTAATACGCACCCCTGAAGTATATAGTCGTCCGTGCTACGCATTCTCGTTTTTCATGCGTCTTTACCCCTGTCTGCAGGCATTCTGAGCGCTGATCGGAAGAATGCTGAAGAATGCAGTGAGACTGTCTGTGTTTTGCGCAAACAGTATGTTACAGATTTCGATGTCTACCTCACACTGACATCTTGTAACCGCGCTTTATAAACTGCTATTTCTTGCAGGATAAATTCGTACAAAGCTGCAAGTAACTATGATAAAGCATTTGATCCGGGGTGGCGGTGATAACCCATTCTCGTCTCGCCAAAGCTGGACGGTGCTTTTGCACAAGAAAGGCGGACTGGACGGTAAATCCCGAGTTCCCTTGTGCGTGAAACACCGACGAACATGATCGTCAAGGAGCAGAGCACTTCGGACGTTGTAAGTACATGTACCATGAGTTGAAAGCTTTCTTCATTACGGAAGTGTGCGTTGATGATGAACGAATGCGTTTTCGAAGGTGCGTAAGTGCTGAATCGAGTTATTTCTTGCAGTTATTTATTGTTTGGTGTGATGTTTCGCGAGTAACGTTGCTCTGCACATGACAAGTTTATTCAATGATCTGATCTAAATAAAGAGTAATATATGTCTGTTGACTCCTTGTTCCCTCGCCACACTTTTTCCTTCAGGTATAATTACTCATAGAACAGATTCTGCGAGAATTGTTCCATCTCCAGAATCCGTTCTATGAGAAACTCAGAACTTCTCACAATGAATGCTAAGACAAGTTCATAGGAATTCCTGTAAGAAAGAGTAGTAGAAAACCTGTAGTAATGTGTTCCCTTTCCACATTAATTAGAACGTCTATTTGGGCTTGTTGAGAAGGTACTTCTTTTTCACTGAACGCTAAAAACACGATAACACACCACACTGAGCGCTCTGTGTGGTGTGTTGCTCTGTTTTTGGTGCTTTTAGTGAAATCGAAGTTCTACATTAAAATACCTTCAAAATTATCTAAAAAAGCTTTTGTGAGGCTCCTTAGAGGACTTTTCAGTTGAGGAGGAGGTCAACGCTATTTATCTCGGGGGATATTTTCCCAATACTTTTGAGCAGTTTTATGAAATTTAATTCCCGAAAAATTGAATATTCCCAATGAAACTTTCAAATTTGCGAAGTCGAACCCTGCGTTGTTTTGACGAAAACAGAAAGCGCATGCCGTATTTGCCTCATTATATTGCAAAATGCATCCACTAATACAATAGTAATAGTAGCAAAAAAATCGCGAAAACCGTCGCTTCGAGGCGCGCAAATTGCCGGCCGTGCTCAGTCAGGTCTCGGAAAGAAGCGATGTGAGGTGGCCATGTACCTGCCCTTTCACTTTCCCTTATCAAAGCTTCCGCTAACGGTAGCATGCTTGCAAGGCAAACTTATGTGAAAGAAGAGCGAGAGCGAAACAGGCAGGAGGCGGGTGACCGTTTTTCGTCTCTTGCATTAACTGGCGAACCGACAATTAACGCGCTTCGAAGCTACGTTTTTCGCTTTTTTTCTCACTAATTACCACAGCAGCGGGGAGCGTATTTTACGATGCAGTGGATCGAATACGACATGCACCTTTCTGTCTCCATCAACAAAAATAAAAAAGTAAAAATAAAACGCGAGGGTCACTTGAAAAATTTCGGAGAGGGCCAAATTCAATTTCTCGAGAATTAAATTTGATAAAAGCGCTCAGAAGTCATAGCAAAATCTCCTCCGAGATAGATAGCGTTGACCTCATACTGTTCAGACAAGTAGAGTTTTCGTACAATTTTTTTTTCACGTCTATATTGAGTTCAGAATACGATACTACGACACAGTTATTGCATAAAGCCTTCTGCATAAATCAGAAGGAGAGGAGTGTTTGCTGCAGGAACGACATCAGATAGAGACATGAGGACCCGTGGCTTCTCAGCGGGCTCTGAAAGACGGGTAGCGAAAAATAAATGAATGAAACGTACCGAATGAATTCTCATATTACATGCACTGTACATGCAGCAGCAGCTGTGATGTACGTAACTGCATTGGTGGACGTATTCCACATGAGGGCCTCGATTACTGATCACGAAACAAGGAGCAAAACACTATACCTCTACAGCGCAACATCGCTTATTCGAGCACCAACGTGCTCGTGTGCAACGTGCCTGCATCAAAGTTGTCCTCCCCTATATGACACTCACAAACGCGATTAAGCGGAGTGAACAACGCAAAAGCTAATGAAAAGAACAGCCTAGGACTCATGCAGACTGCACAGAGTGTCAGTTAAAAATCACGTAATGATGTACAGCGAACTAAAGGAGGCTGCACCGGCGCTTGTCAGTGTTGCCTGTTTTCACTGAATACGGTAGGAACTCTCTGAGACGCGTGCATGCGAGCAACGTTCGACCTAAAGTGGCTAAGCATGAAGAAAGAAGAATTTCATGGACGCAAAGACAGCATGGCAACCCAAGTAGTGCGCCAATATTGGTCCAATAGAGGACCCATGTGGGTTGCCAGGATGACCAATATTGGTCCAATATGGGCTGCCAATGTGGGACCAATATGGGGAGTGCATCCAGGCTCCATATCCGTCCAATATGAGCAGCCAACATTTGCAAGCCCAGATTGCCCATACTGCGCCAATTTTTCTGTGATAATGCCAACGATGAATCCGGGTAATAATAAATCATTATCCACTCTTAATATCCGCTCCTAACGGTGCCACCCTTTTCTTTCTACAACACATCGCACACTGTACACCGCGGCAATGGGCAGTCTTCACAGAATTCAAAATTCCGGTGTACGAGGCCCATCCGCACCCCTAGTCACAGATGTGTTAATGGCTTACCACACTGTCTACACAGCAGGCCACAGGCTAGTTCTCCAGTGGGTTCCAGCCCACTGTGGTGCCGGGGGGAACGAGCAGACTGACAGCGCCGCAAAAGCAGCACAGTCGTATCGGCAACTGACCAGTATTGTTCTGCTGAGCGGAGACCGCCGTTCCATTCTGCGACGCCTCGTTGCTTTGAATATAGGGTTTCTTTGAATATAGATGTGTCAGCTTTTAATTTCCTCCTTCCCCCTTTTTTATGTAGTGCCGGATTACTTTAGACTTGTACAGCTGTGGAGATTGGAGATGATGTAAGAGGTGGAATTAGGCTTTAGGCACAATGAGGCAAAGTGCGACAACATATCAGAGTAAATCATTTTACACCTTTATTTGCTCAAAAAAGGGGGAAGTGGTGAATGGTGTATTCTTATAGAAACACCATTTTCTATTCCTCAAACAATGCAAGAACAGCATTACTAAAGGCGTAATATCGACATACACCACGTTTTATCCAATGTCGCTCATTAAGGGTGTAAAGTGGTGTGCTGAAACAGGTGTTTACCGTCTAATACACCTTTTAGCACCCCATTTGAATTGGGAATATGGTGTTAAAAGTGGTGTTTTATTTTGTGAAAGGAAAATTATGCTGGTTTCACAGCTTCGCTGAGCAGGTAATCACATTATAGACGATAACCTAAGTTAAAAACACAGTATTTGACAGGGAAGGACTCGTGACTCGTGATGGGGCTGTGATCAGCGTTCCCTGCTCGCGGTTCACGCGGCATGGGTGAGGGCGACTGTGCTTTACAGCCTTCCTATTCTGCACAGGATATCAACACAATCATTAAATACCATTCGGTCCCTGTTTGCTCGAAGCCTTCGTCGCTGCCTCGGAGTTCCACGAATGGCTGAAACACGGCAAGTACTGGCTGAAGCTGGTGAACTCCCAGTTGAGGTTCTACGTGAACGTGAAACGGCTCGGCACTTCCTACGTTTGCGTGCTCACATTGCCCGTCACCCGCTCCTCAGGAAAATTCGATACCGCCCTGAAAGCGACTTCTATCGAGTAGCGCAGAGGACACGCCAGACTCTCACTGGCTTCATAGCTAAGGACATTATACCACCGGAACTCCCCTGGTCTCTGCCTGTACCGCCGACTTTCGTAAGCATTCCAAACCTTCTGGAAAGAAGAGATCAGGTACCCCCTCAAGTCGTCCGAGCCCATTTTCATTCTCTGGTAGACGAGAAGTTTTCTACGTTTACGGCAGCCTGTACAGATGGCACATCCCGAAACAACAAGTCCGCCTCAGCATTCGTCATACCATCCGAAGGCGTAGTGCAAGGACGACGCCTTTCACATCCAACCTCCTCCACAGCTGCGGAACTCTATGCCTTCCTTTTCTTTCTACCCTGATTTCTGACCTTTCTGATTTTACCCCGCGGGAATGGGCAGTCTTCACAGACTCCAAATCTGCATTTCAAGCTATTGAAAATTCCGGCATACGAGGCCCATCCGCACCCCTAGTCACAGATGTGTTAATGGCTTACCACACTGTCTACGCAGCAGGTCACATGCTAGTTCTCCAGTGGGTTCCAGCCTATTGTGGTGTTGTGGGGAACGAGCAGGCCGACAGCGCCGCAGAAGCAGCACTCTCGCCTCGGAAACGTACCAGTATTGTTCTGCTGAGAGGAGACCGTCGTTCCATTCTGTGACGCCTCGTGACACCCCCGCCAATGGACAACCGACATTCTCCCCTCATCTTTGTTGAGCAGAGTTGATCCAACGCTCGCTTTCCGCATGCCACGAAACACCTCTCGTCAAGATGCTGCATTAATCCACCGAATGCGACTCGATGTGGCCTTTACCGCTCAGTGGCGTTACCGCTTGAGACAAGTTGACTCTCCCACCTGCTGCCACTGTGGTGCTCTTGAGGATCTGGAACACATTCTTCTTCATTGCCCCCACTACCAACCTTCCCGAACCGCACTCTCAGAGTCTCTCAGTCAGCTGGACTCTCGCCCCTTCTCCCTATCGAACTTGCTTGGTCCCTGGCCCAATCCAGCCCAGCAACAATATGCGCTCAAAGCTCTTTCGACATTTGTGGACGCCATACGACCTCGAACGCTATTGTAAAGGGGCTCATTATTTTAATCCCCACATCCCCACCAGCAATGGGGTAGAGTATACCCTCTGGGGATGAACCTCCCCACTCTCCATTCTAAAAACAAACTTGTTGTTGTTGTTAACGGTAATAATATTTATGTCGTCTTTTTTATGTTTCTGTGGATCTTTTAATTGATCCACGTCGCATCACGTTGAAAAAAAAAATACACTGCCTCGTCCTAAAAACAAAGAACAAGTGCCGTGCCTCTCTTGCTCAAGGATCCAGGCAGTCGTAGTATGAAACAAGCGGAAGCTTGTCCAGATCACGCCTCAAAATTAGTAGTGCCCTCGTGCTAAAAACGAAGAGCAGGAACTACCGGTGTGAAACATCCCTCAGAAATCTTCATTGGGATTGCACCTTATATATAAGACTCAGCAACGTCCAACCCGCTCCTAGAGTACAATGAAGCGAAGTAGTTTCGTGACAGTGACGTATATATTGGTCAGCAACTCATGCTGCCTGCAGTAACTTGAAAGTGACCAGCATTACAGAACTGACATTCCTCCCTATTAAACAGTGCGTTTTTAACTTGACCTGCCGCTGTCATTACAGAAACCAGCGACATTTCAGCCCTAATGAAATGTCCCATCCGACTGTCGCTCATGCGCATTAGTTGTAGGACGCGTGCTTCAGCTCAAACGACCATACTCTCAGTCGGTTCGACCAACTGGCATCGCGAAGCAAGATGGCGGCTGTTTGCAGTCAAGTGGAAGGTGTTGAGTTGTTCAGTTGCAGTGCATCTTTCAGTGGGAATGTCAGATATGTTGACTGTTTCGAACAATGTGTATCATCTGCGGGAAGTTGTTGGGTGTAACGACGTACTGAGTTGGGCATTTCACACGCTTCAACATTAAATCTTGCCGTGTTGATTGAGCACTTGACACAAGTGTCAATACGGGTACGTCCCATTTTCTGCAATTTTAATCAATAATGGTTGAGTAGTCAAATGATCATTTGACTACTTGGGTGCACACCTGAAATATTGGGCCCAGATTGCCAACATTTTCCCTATATTGGCTCAAACTTGGCAATATGGGCCCCATATTGCCAAGTTTGACCCAATATGGGGGAAATCCTGGCAAAACAGGTTTCATATTGGACCGGCATCGCCAATGGTCAGCCAATATGGGTCCAATATTCTGTGCTGCCTGGGAAGACGTCATCACGCTTATAGCCACCAATATTTACGTTTATTTATGTATGTAATATTTATACATGTTTATTTTGGCACGACTCGGAACAGAAGCTGCCCATCGGCGTTTCCGCTACTCGTGGGTGTACCATGCGGTTAACGAAGAGGTAGTGTCTGCCAGGTTGGAGCTTCTCTACGGGCTCTGCTGACGCTACCCGACGTGACACTGCGCCAGGGGTATTAACTGTTGTGCTTGGTGTAAATTTTCTAGTGCTGAAACCCTTCGGTTTCCCTTCGTAACACTTCGTTTGTGTGTTCAACAAGATCTCATCTGTCAAACAAAAAAGTAAAAAATCTTGTCCTCGTCTATTTACATCTTCATTAAAACCGTCGCTTGCAAAATCTTTTCGCTACGGGGGTTGAAATCGCGGCACTTCGGTTTTCCAATCGAACACCACGCCAGGGGTCCTTTCTCAATTCCTTGTTCAACCGTTCCTGCTACGCTGAACAACCTGGCACTTCGCTTCTCATGCGCGCTTGCGATACAAGTATGATAATATAAAGATAAAGTTTCACTTGAATGAACAAACTAATCTACTCGTTTGCCTCTCCTTGGTGGGCAGATATTCATCGACGGAGTACACGGTCTGTTCGAGAGCTTGGAGAAATTCGAAGCGGGGCTGTTGCACGACATTGTCCGCATCACGGGAGACGTCCACATCGATGCTATCCACGTTCCTTGCGATACGCCGTTGGTATGTCACGCCGGAGACGCCAAGGATAACGAACAGGTGGCGTGTAACGTACAATGCTTTCTTCGGTCTGTAGCCTTTGCCGCTGACTGTCCAACTAGGAAACCAGCAGAAGATGCTCTGCGATATCAAGGGAAAGAAGCGAGAAAATTGCTCCAAACAGTTAAGTGGAAATATATTTCCTTCCACCTAAAGCTTGTGCTGCAGCGGCTACAAAATAATTATAGTATCCATTAAGTACTCTTGCTATTCACTGCGAATTCGCAGAAAGTGACATTTACTGGAATACGACAGCGAAAGACGCACAAAACATCATAACTTTCTGGTGCCAGGTAAGCGGTCAACATCATTTATTTTCGTGCTCTTTTAACGATGGGGAGCACCATGCGGCTCAGTCAGAAGATATTCCATAGCAGACGATAGGGACGTAGGTGTCGTCTGCTATGTGCACAGTGGGCCACTCCCGATATTTCTGAGTCACGTGAATGCCCAATAAAAGACATGACGGAATCTCCGCACCCAGAGTGTTTCTGTTTATCTTATTTTCAGGAAGAATATTCTTTGTGTGAACACAGTTAGTATAATTTTTGGACTTGCAATGTTGCATTGGAATGTAGCACATACTCCGTAAGAAAAAAGAAAACGTGTATCCGATCGTTAAGCTCATTACCATTGCGAAGAATACGCAGCAGCGCACAAGTGGATGCTCACGCTGAATTTCTTTATGCGGCTACAGTGCTGTCCGCGGCAAAGAGATATTTCCAGTCATATTTCACGCAGATTCGTTGCTCTTATTCACAGAGCTAGTGGAGGAGAACAAAGCACCCAATAACCCTCATTCTCATTAGACTTGACGAGCGGTGTCGGTGGCCTCCAAGCTTGCGATGCTGCGCCTACTGTTAACGCTGCTCACGAGATTCGAAGAAATTATTAAAATAATTCATTTCAGCTTCGAAGAGAGAAAAAGTACAATTTCTGAAAAATCAAATTTCACGTCTTCGGACAGCGGTATAGTCCCGTGACGTTATTTTCCGGCACATAAAAAATTTGCTGTTTTCAACACCCCCAACCTGCCGGAAAAGCGTCAGGTTCCCCTTTTATTGTTATACCCTTCTTTCGTGCGATTTCGCATTCCTTAGGAAAGATCTTAGCGTCGAACGGCACACGTGTGGTATATTCTGTCCACAACAAGCTCAGCAGCCTCACTTCGTTTCTCCGCCACAATCATCCAGCCAGTTTGAAAAAAACACAGAAATCCACTTGTGCAGTACAGGACGGGGGTCGTGTACTCAGTCACCTTAAGTTGTGGCATGACTTTTTTATTAATTTATTTATTTATTCCAAAACACAAGGGTCACTAAGGGTCATTACATGGGTAAACGATAAAGAAAACCTAACGACAGCCTTTGCACACTATTAGTTTAGAAGGAGAACAAACAAGAATTATAACAATAATAACAATTGTAGTTCAAAGCAATAACGATGATATACTGGCCACAGTAGACTGGCAAGGAAATCTATGTGACAACAAAGTTATTAATGAAACAAATGGGACAAACACACGGGGCACAACGTATATGGATGAACGATGACCACTGCGTCTCTCCTTCACCACTGCAGCTGCTCTGTGGTCACGCTTCTTTATCTCTTCCACACCTTTGGATAGCTGTTCTTCCCCAACTTCCGTTTCTTCCGCAGAACGTAACACCAACCACAGTAGACGATTGACTCACCCATTTACGACATCGCTTGACGTAACCTAGGAGAAAATACAATGTAAAAAAAATTCAACAACCGAAATAGCTTGCCTGAAAAACATGCCTCTTGCTTGTGTAATCCAGGTGTAAAATGCACTCTCGGCTCCTCTAATTCACGCATCAACGTTCGTGCATGAAGCACAAAGTTCGTTGTCTCCGTCCCTGAGTCGTTGTGTCCAGCCTGCCGGTGATCAGGACCACTGGGAATCAGAGCGGAGATGAACGAAAATGCGTCGTGAAGACGAATAATTATTTCAGAGATATAATACGCACCTTAAATGACTTCAATCTTGAACGCGTCGAACGAATTTCTTCGAAGACCGAGCAGACTCGTCCTCGCTCCCCGACGTTTCAAAACAAACTGATTTGCAGCGGTTGCAAGAAACGAATTCTTCCCAAACATGCGATCCCTCACGGTCATGGGTTCTAGTTATTGCACTTCTTTGACAGAATGATAGTGCTCATCCATTACGGCACTGCTGCATAAGGGAATTTATAGACTGGTATTCGGAATCACACGAAATATTTTTGCAGCGCATGGATATCGTGAGAAGGCGTTCGTTCTCATGCGCCGGAAACACGCGGTACACATGAGGTACAGCTGCTATAGATCGCGCTTAAAAGGTACCTAGCCGGTACGGATGGGTCTCGGAGCCCTTGTACCGTTTGAATTTCGCAGTGGTCGCGGACTGTACCTGCTGGTTGAGGACTGCACCTCATGTGTACCGCCTGGCCCAGGTGCGGGTCCTCTTTCATGCGGTACATATCGGGTGTCGGGTTTAGAGTGTAGTGACGCTGGCAAACGGCTCAACTTCTCTTTGGCTCGTTAACCCAGGCTTCTCTCCACAAACGCTTCCTAAGGGCGTAACAGTCGCTTCATTTACAATGCCGATATTCTGCGCCGATGTCACCTGTCTCTCTGACGACTTACCTCCAGCTACATCACCGCCTCCTGACCCAGCTAAGGACATACTCCCGGAGCGCCTTCTGTCCATGATCGATGGTGCGCTCGACGACGAGAACCGAGTGAAAATTATGCGACTTCTGCATCCTTACGGTACTATCTTTGACTTCGAGAAGAGGCCCCTGAGACACACATCCGTCGTCAAACATTCTATCGACACTGAGGGTCAGGGACCCATAAGACAGAAGCCGTATCGAGTGTCCTTCGCTGAACGCCAGGTCATTCAAAAAGAAGTCGATGAGATGTTGAAAGGCGACATTATCCAGCCCTCTTGCAGTCCCTGGGCTGCACCAGTTGTTTTAGTACGCAAGAAAGATAACTCATGGCGCTTTTGTGTCGACTACAGAAAACTCAATAAGATCACTAAGCGGGATACCTATCCAATGCCACGTATTGATGACGCACTCGATTCCCTACAAAATGCAAAATACTTTTCCTCGATCGATATGCGATCTGGATACTGGCAAATTGAAGTGGACCCTAGGGACTGTGAAAAAACAGCTTTCGTCACTCCCGATGGGCTTTACGAGTTTAAAGTAATGCCGTTTGGTTTGTGCAACGCGCCAGCTACCTTCGAGCGAATGGTCGACAACGTCCTTGGCAATTTGAAATGGACCGCTTGTCTCTGCTACTTAGACGACATCGTTGTGTTTGGATCTACGATTGATGAGCACAATGCGCGTCTCGGCCAAGTTCTTAATTGCATGCGTGGCGCCAACCTCACGCTGAACAGTAAGAAGTGCCGGTTCGGTTCACAAGAACTCACGATCCTCGGCCATGTCGTGTCTGCCGACGGTATTCGGCCTGATCCTAAGAAGATCGCCGCAGTTGCAGAATTTCCCTGTCCAACCACTGTTAAGTCTTTGCGGAGTTTTCTTGGGTCATGCTCTTATTTCCGCAGGTTCATCAAGGACTTCGCGAAAAAAGCACACCCCCTTCATGCCCTTTTAAAAAAAGGCTCATTGTACAGTTGGACTTACGAGCACGAGAGCTCCTTCCAGATCCTCAAACGCGAACTTTCTTCCGCCCCTTTACTACGGCACTTCAACCCAGACAAACCAACGGAACTTCACACGGATGCTAGTGGAGTGGGACTCGGTGCAGTTCTGGCTCAACGCTGGGAGAACGTAGAACACCCGGTTGCCTTCGCGAGTCGATCCCTGACTGGCCCGGAGACGAACTACAGTGTTACTGAGAAAGAATGTTTGGCTGTTGTCTGGGCGGTTACAAAACTCAGACCCTACTTATATGGACGACATTTTACGGTTGTCACTGACCATCACGCGCTCTGTTGGTTGGTCAACATTAAGTCTCCCTCTGGGAGGCTCGCTCGTTGGCCCCTTCAGCTTCAAGAATACGACTTTGATGTCAGGTATCGAGCAGGACTCAAACATCAGGATGCGGATGCACTGTCACGGTCCCCCCTGCCAGCTTGCGGAAGCAGCGGAACGGTCTCATTCATTGACAACCTCGATCTATGCACAGAACAAGCCCGTGACCCTGATCTGATGGAAGTGATTACCATCCTTTCTAGTGGTGAGCCCGTGACAAAGCAGCAAGCATCATTGGTGCGAAAGTTCGTCCTTCGTGACAACATACTTTATAAGCAGAACTTTAACCCTTTCGGCCGACCGTATTTGTTAGTCATTCCCCGCCACCTGCGAAAACCGCTCTTGCAGCACTTTCACGATGACCCCAGTGCCGGACACCTTGGATTTGCCCGGACGTACGGCCGCGTCACCAGTCGTTTCTTCTGGCCAGGCATGCGACGATTCGTCTCCAATTATGTCCGCACCTGCCTAGAATGTCAACGTCGCAAACACCCGCCGACTGCCCCTCAAGGTCTCCTGCAGCCCATCCCGCCGCCCCCAGCCCCATTCCACCGTGTTGGAGTTGACCTGTTGGGACCGTTCCCCTCGTCTTCTGAAGGGAAAAAGTGGATCATAGTCTGCATTGACCATCACACCCGTTACGCCGAAACGTCCGCTCTTGTTTCCTCAACGGCACCAGACGTCGCCAATTTTCTGCTGCATCAGGTCATTCTTCGCCATGGTGCCCCTCGTGAAATCTTAACTGATCGTGGAGCTGTCTTCTTGTCCACAGTCATTTCCGAACTCTTGCGTGCATGCAACACTGTCCATCGGACGACTACTTCATATCACCCTCAATGTAACGGCCTCACGGAGAGACTCAATCGGACGCTATGTGATATGTTGTCCATGTACGTGGACGCCTCTCATTGCAACTGGGACCATGTCCTCCCGTATGTCACCTACCCGTATAACACCTCCCGGCAAGACACTACTACTTTTTCTCCGTTCTTTCTGCTATACGCCCGGAAATGCGAGACCATGCTGGATACAGTGCTTCCGTATGCTCCTGACCACTGCCCCACCGACTATGTCACTGAGATTCTGACCAGGGCTGAAGAGTCGCGGCAACTTGCACGCACATATGTGCTGCTTTCCCAGGATAAGCAGAAGACCCGCTACGACTTAACGCACACGCCCGCTCTATTCGCGACGGGGCAATTGGTATGGATCTGGAAACCGGGACGGAAGGTTGGCCTGGCGGAAAAATTGCTCCGTCGCTATTTCGGCCCTTACGAGGTTGTAAAGCAGACCTCAGCTGTCAATCACGTCGTCGTTCCCACAAGCGCATCTCCTCCCGGCCGTCGCCGTCAGCGTAAAGTCGAAGAGGTGGTACATGTCTCCCGGATGAAACCTTACAGCGCCCCACTGCCGCCGTGATCAGGATGATCACACGCCTCAGCGGGGGGGTATTGTCACGGGTAATAGGCGAGAGTGAGAGGACGAAGACGTTCTCTGGCACGGGGGGCGGTCTCTTCCTCTCGTGCTGGCCCGATAATAAACAGACTGAGTCACCTCCGTTTCTCTTAACATTATGACTGATGTGGATCCCATATCGAGGCTGCATACTCCAACTGAGATCGAATCAGAGTATTATATGCAATTATTTTAACATTTGAGGGTGGGGGTCTTAGGTTGCGTCGAAGGAAAGCAAGCGAGCAATTGGCCCTCTTACAGACGGCTAAGATATGGTCCTTCCATGAAAGGTTAGATGAAAAGGTAAGGCCCAGGTACTTGCATGATACGGAAGGGAAAAGAAAATGATTGAAAATAGAGCAGGTAACAGTTACAGGTTGTGAGGAACGAGTGAAATTAACAAATACGCACTTCGGCAAGCTGAGTTCCATATGCCAGACTTTGCATCATTCACCGATTAAGTTAAAATCGCGTTGTAATATGATCTGGTCTGATGTACTCGATATTGATCGGTACACCACACAGTCGTCTGTGAAAAGCCGAACTTTCGAAGTGATGTTAGTGGGGAGGTCGTTAATGTACAGGGTGTATGCTATAGAAGGTCAGTCACATTTTCGCGCGTGGTGCGATACCTACTTGACAGACAGACTTCCGCTGCCGCAGAGTGAAGAAGTTACGTCACGAAACCCTACAAAAAAATCGTCGATATCAGGCACTGCATAACAAAATAGATACGGCCACGCAAACTTTCGTCTTCATGCATTTCCTATGCGCTATACCGACGTAAACACGCCAGTCTGTCGATAGTTGTTTGTAGCTTCCGCTTGGGGCGCTAGTGACGTTGAATCCGAAACAAACTCATGTGGGAGCGTATTTTTGTTATGCACGGTACGTACCCGAGGTACTCATTGAGATTTACGTTTGACGAAGCTTGATACGATTTGTTTTAGATGTTTTCTGCACATGTTGCGGTTCGTATGCCGCTTCCTAGCGAAACATTTCTGCTGCTTCTTTTAGCAGACGACAGTCTGTTTGCGATTGCTTTGTTGCGAGAACGACACTTTTAGCCGCCCTTCTAACGTTTTTATTTCATTCATTCAGTGTCTCTATACAGTTTCATTGGACTCTATTATTCCTGTTATTATATTTGTTCGTGTTCCATTTGTTTCTGTCGTATTTTGTATCATTTGTGCCTTGCTGTGCGCCAGTTGACAGTTCAGGAGCGCACACATGTGGATTCAACGTCACTAGCGCCCCATGCGGAAGCTACAAACAACTATCGACAGACTGGCGTGTTTACGTCGGTATAGCGCATAGGAAATGCATGAAGACGAAAGTTTGCGTGGCCATATCTATTTTGTTATGCAGTGCCATATATCCACGATTTTTTTGTAGGGTTTCCTGCCGTAACTTCTTCACATTGCGGCAGCGCAAGTCTGTCTGTCAACTAGGTATCGCGCCACGCGCGGAAATGTGACTGACCTTTTATAGCATACACCCTGTATATGAGAAATAATAAGGGGCCAAGAACGGTGCCCTGAGGGACGCCCGACGTGACAGAACAGAATGATGATAAGGTACCGTTAACTATCGTGGCTTGTTTACGGCGAGGTAGGAACTGTTCGATCCAAGTTAAGAGGGACGGGGGAAGGTTTAGACGAGTTAATTTATAAAGAAGACCCGCGTGAGATACCTTATCGAACGCCTTTTTGAGGTCGAGGAAGATAGCGTCTGTCTCCACCCCCTTATCCAGGCCAGTTGGTAGGTCATGAGCCAAGCCGGCAAGCTGAGTTTTACCAGAGTATTTCTTACGGAATCCGTGTTGGTGTTGATAAAAGAAAGAATGGGCTTCCAAGAATGAAGAAATATTAGAATAGATTATGTGCTCAAGAATTTTGGAAGGAACATTTGTTAAAAAAATTGGTATGTAATTCAATGGTTCGCTACGGTCCCCTCCTTTAAAAATTGGGACAACTCTCCCCAAGCGCCAGTCGAGAGGGACTATGCCGGATACTTATATTGGGCAAACGAGCCGCTTCATTAAAGGACGACGGAAACGAAAATAGGCTGCAAAGCTATTTGCCTCATATTGCCATGTGTACCAAAACAATCCGGAATTCGACTTAGATTTGCGTATATTAGTTGAAACGCCGCCACAATCGCGATATAAAATTCGGCCGTGGAGCAATCCTAGCCCCTGGTGAGCGTCGACGCGCCGCCGTAGCAGACCACGGAAGTGACGCACGTTGGCTCTCCTGTTGCAGTTCCTGACTTTCATTTCGCTTCATTTCATTTGGTGTTTCGGCGTACGTCTAATTCCTGCTACGGGGAAAGAACGGAGACGAAGAAGCATGTACGAACCCATCTCTCATAGGATATATTGTCTTCAGACTTCCACGAGAGCCCCGAATCAAACATCTTCAGGCGTTATTCAGAATTCGCCGTGTTTGTGCCGGGCAGCCGCACATGGAGCGCGAGAGATATTTGACGTCACGCGCACCTCAGATTTTCCCGCAATGCTTGACGCGCTCCATGGGCGATCGTGTCGGCTGGGCGGCCCAGCGCTCTCGTAATCGTCAGAAATATGGCCATCCGCACAGCGTACTTGCAAAATACTAGTGGCACCATAACTTTACATAATATTTACACCTTGTTCGGTCCCCTTTTTGCAATGGACAAATTTCGTTTCCGTTGTCCTTTAACGAACGTATCCAAGAACACCCGTGCTCAGTTGGCCAAGCACGTTATCTCCTGCTCTGGTTGTGTTCCCACATTCCCGAAAACTGAGTGCCTCTGTCTGGTTAAAAATAACCTGTTCCAAATCATTCTTGAAGCTGCTACAATTGCCTCCCCATAACTATTGTGAAGCTAGGGCTCATCTAAGTCTTATTTCGTTCAACTTGTGAACTAAACAATTTCTGTGACCACTGGCATAGCTTTAGTAGTGCATTTGGGAGAGGGAAAACGAGGGTGACATCCTTTCCCCCATTCAGAGTTCTCGTAGAACCCCTCCTGAAATATTTTTCAGGCTACGTTACTGCCGGTGACAATTTATAGGGGAAGAAACAATCTAGTGACGAAGTCAATGACCAAAACTAAGCTGCAAGGACAGGAACACACATAATAAAAGCTCCCAGTTTCTCAAGCGCATAAAACGAATTTTTTCGCAATCCTCAAATGATGTGACGCTTTTAATGGGTATTGTTAAATTATAAATATAGCTGTCCCATATTTCGCAGCATAGCACGGGACAAGTTGCGTAAGTTCTACAGTGTCTTTTTCGAGATCCATAACTTGTGGGAATTCCATCACACTCTGGGGTTCGAAGCCCTTTGCCAGCGTACCGAAAGAAGAGAGAACCGACACATAGAGGCATGGTAGAAAATGAAACATTTAATCTCAGTCACTAGAACGTAAAAGTACTTACCAAAACCAACTCGCAAAGTCCCACTGGACAATCTTCAGAGAAATCCAATGGCCGAACTTAAAGTGACTTCTTTCTCTGTTCCAATTTGCTCGTCGTCGTTCCACGACTGGCTGACTGACTGACCGACCTTCTCGCCGTCGTCTCACGTGTGACCGTCCAATATCCGCCGCGCTCCTTTTCCCTTTCTTCGTCCTCTTCCACTCATATCCCCCTAGCGGTTGACACGCGGTCCACAAACTACGTATATTAATCTTCCCATAAGGCTGTCTGTTGGTGAAGTTATTACTCTTACGGGACAACATTGCGTGGCATATGGCATTTTTACATTCCATGATAGGCAAGCCTGAGCGATGGGCAAGACACGTAAACAAACACAAACACGAAACACGTGTTTGTGTTTGTTTACGTGTCTTGCCCATGGCTCAGGCTTGCCTACCATGGAATTTATCCACCAGCTAGCCTGCATTTACGCCATTCTGTCAATGCATTTTTACATTTTCGTCAAATAATTATCCCGGCGTTTACGGCGTTCGAGGGAACATCCCAAAGAAGGCTACGGCACGCTCGCACGTTTTCTGCGGTGAGAAGTTAATGGGACTACCCAAATGCCCAAAAAGGAGGTGCTGCACTCTCCCCACCCCTCATCATCACACTTTTTCTTGTCCAAATACATAGTGTTGTCTTCTAGTTCTTTGGAAGACGACAAACGTGTACCACTTGGGAAGATGTCGCCCTTCTTTATTGAGAAGGCGGTGTCCTCCCTCTCTAACCACATCACCGAAATTAAGAAGTTACGATCAGGTGACCTCCTTATCAAGTGTACATCGGAAAAAGACTGCCAACAGATCTTGACCACCACAGAGATGCTTGGGCTCCCCACATCCGCATCCTTACATAAGACTCTGAACACATGCCGTGGTGTGGTAGCCGTTGCCGAATTAATTGACGTCCCAGTAGAAGAGATTCTTGCAAATCTAAAGGAACAGGCAGTAATTGATGTCAGGAAACTCAAGATACGGAAAAATGACGAATACATCACCACCAGAAACGTAGTTCTTACCTTCGATCGTCCTTTGCTGCCCGACAAGCTGAAAGTTGGATATCTCTCTGTAGAGGTTCGTCCATACATTCCAAACCCTCTTCGTTGTTTCAAGTGCAACCGCTTCGGACATGCTGCTGATGCCTGCCGTGGGTCGCCATGCTGCGCTCGTTGTGGCCAGCAGGGCCATGATACTAAAGAGTGTAGAGGGCCTGATTGCCGTGTAAACTGTTCCAGTGATCACCCCTCTTACTCCAGGTCTTGCGCTAAGTGGAAATTGGAAAAGGAGATCTTGCACATCAAGGTAACCGAAAATATCAGCTACCCCGAAGCAAGGAAAAAGGTATCCCCATTCTTCACTCAAAAATCTTTCTCCACTGTACTTCAACAGAAACCAAAGATGGTAACAGTGCACACACAGACAGACACTCCACCTAGAACACAACCAATAACAAGTGAAGACGGGGTGAAAACCAAGCCCCATAATGAAAATGCGGTAGTGACTGCGACAGCAGTCCTACCCTCGTCATCACCCTCCGTGGAGATGCCCTCCATGGATTGTGATGATGATTCGAGCTCGGAGCTCTCCTTGGGGAGCACGAGCTCACCATTTCTGACACCCTCAAGAGGAAACCTCTCGAGGAGTTGTTCCCTCCCCGAGATATCAGAAAAGGATTTGGCGGAGGCCAGAAGAAAAGCCCGGAAGCCGAGGATTACTCCTCCCCAGAGGAGTAAAACCTAACAGCCATCAGTAATGGCAATCCTTTTCTCTGGTCGGCAGAGCAAAGCGTTGTACACACTCTTTCTTTTTCTTGTTTCCGCTATCATGACGGGCCACACAATCCTTCAGTGGAATTGTCGCGGTCTACTCTCTAACTTTGACGATGTCCATGATCTTTTTGAGAAGCACAACGCAGTATGCTTTTGTCTTCAAGAAACTTATCTGAACACACATGTCCAAAATCCGTTCCGCAGATACAATATTTTCCGCAAAGATCGAGATGACACAAACCGTGCATCTGGTGGTGTAGCGATCATTACAAGGCAGTCCCTTCCAGTCAAAGAACTTAATTCAGTTACAGACTTGGAGGCTGTAGCTGTGCAGGTGTGCCTCGACAGAATTGTTACCATCTGCTCAGTCTATCTCCCACCATCGCAATCCGTTACACAAAAGGACATAGAAGACCTGTACAGGCAGCTTCCATCCCCTCTTATCCTTTTGGGTGATTTTAACGCCCACAATCCCCTCTGGGGCAGTAGTAGAATCGACAGTCGCGGAAGAATGCTAGAAAAAATTTTGTTGTCATCGTCTAGCTGTCTCATGAATACAGGCTTACAAACATATGTGCATACAACCACTCAATCTTTCTCTGCATTAGACGTCTCCTTTTGCAGTCCATCTCTGTTTCAGGACCTGCAATGGACTGTGTATGACAACCCTTATGGAAGTGACCACTTCCCAGTCATTTTAAAACATCACCAGTCTGTGAACAGTCTAACAACACGACCACCCAGGTGGAAATTGCAAGATGCAGATTGGAATAAATTTATGGAAAAATGCGACCTCTCACTAATCCCCTTTGATGTGGTGACAATAGAGGAAGCTAACAACCTCATCACCAACATTATTCTGCATGCAGAATCTGCGTCCATTCCCCAAACTTCTGGTAATCTCCCAAAGCGACCGAAGCCTTGGTGGAATAGTGAATGCCAGGAAAGTCGCAAACTTCAAAACCGGGCGTGCGGGGCACTTTTCGGAGGTACCCCACAACACAGAATCTCTTACTTTTTAAAAAGGCACGAGCAAAGGCCAGATGGACGCGAAAACAAGCAAAGCAGTCCTCTTGGCACAACTTTGTGTCTTCTCTGTCCTCTAATACCCCATCCAAAGTGGTGTGGGACAGGCTCCGTAAAATCCGTGGGGATCATCTCACCCGCTCTGTTCCTCTTCTAAAAGTCAACGGCCAGGTATGCCAAAGCCTAGAGGAACAGGCTAATGTCCTTGGTGAACACTTTGAAAACATTTCAAGCTCCTCACACTATACAAGTGAATTTCTTAAGACTAAACAAAGAGCTGAAAAACAAAAACTTCCGTTATGTGATGGTGATGGCTTTGCGTATAACCAACCATTCACCATGGTAGAACTTTCACGCTCTTTATTATCTGCCAAAGCAACTGCTCCAGGCCCAGACCGAGTTACATATTCGATGCTTGAACACATGTCTGACTCTTCAAAAAAATGTTTACTTGACTTTTTCAACCATGTCTGGATACAGGGCACACTTCCATCTGCATGGAAAATTGCCACTGTAATACCCCTCTTGAAACCAGGGAAGGAAGCTTCGAATCCAGGCAGTTACCGTCCTATTGCTATTACAAGCTGCATAGGTAAGACCTTTGAGAGAATTGTGAACAGCCGACTGATTCATCTCCTAGAAACAAATAACTGTATATCTCAATTCCAATGCGGTTTTCGAATGGGGTGTTCTACACTGGATCACCTCATTCGTCTAGAAACCACTATTCGTGAAGCTTTTGTCAGGAGGCAGCACTGTTTGTCAGTTTTCTTTGACATGGAAAAGGCATATGATACCGCATGGCGATACGGTATCTTGCAGGACCTCTATTCCTTGGGTATAAGGGGTCGTCTTTTGAAATGCATCGCTGATTTCCTTCAGCAGAGAACATTTAGAGTTCAACTGGGAACTACTTTATCCCGTACATTTGTGCAGGAGAATGGTGTCCCGCAGGGATCCGTTCTTAGCGTCACATTATTCTTGGTCAAAATTAACTCCATAGCCAGTGTCATTCCACCTTCCATATCATATTCTCTATATGTGGATGACATCCAAATATCCTGTTGTTCGTCAAGCTTGTCAAGATGTGAACGACAGATGCAGCTGTGTATAAATAAAATGGCCAAATGGTCTTCACTAAACGGGTTTAAATTCTCCACAGAGAAAACAGTGTGTGTCCACTTCGTGAGAATGAGAGGAGCATTTCCACCACCCACACTCAAACTTAATGGGCAAGATATCTCTGTAGAATTGGAGAGCAAATTTCTTGGCGTCATATTCGACTCTAAACTCACCTTCAAGTCCCATATCCAAAGCTTGAAGGTTAAGTGTATAAAGTCGATCAATTTAGTGAAAATTCGCGCACACAAGTCATGGGGTGTGGACCAGGAAACTTTGCGACGTCTGTATACCTCTTGCATTCGTTCAAAGATAGATTACGGATGTGTCGTACATGGCTCCGCCCGTCAGTCTGTATTGAAAATTTTAGACCCTGTCCACCACCAGGGGCTTAGGCTCGTGCTCGGTGCATTCCGAACCTCGCCGGTCGAAAGTCTATATGTTAAATCCAATGAATGTTCCTTGAGCAGACGGCGATTTTACCTTGGGGCATCATACGCCCTAAGAATAAGAAGCTACCCAAAACAACCAGCTTTAACCTGCGTTACAAAAACACGGTTCAAACAGATGTTTATTAACAGGCCTTCGGTCGTCCCTCCTTTCTCAATGCGAATTGAGAGGGATATTGAGCATCACGAAATTTCTTCGTTTAATTCCCAAGTTGTAGAGTGTGGTAAGAGGGTCCCACCTTGGGAACCACTTCCAAAGTCTGATACCACTTTGACAAAATACAGTAAACAGAAAACTTCTGCACGAGTACTACAACAAGAATTCGAACACTTGAGAGAAAGCTTTGGAAATCACACCGAAATTTACACAGATGGGTTAAGCTCTAGTGCAGGAGTGACTTGTGCCATGATTTCTGGTACATGCACAAAGTCACATCGTATTAACAACGCAGCATCTATCTTTACTGCAGAGCTTTACGCCCTTATCTTGGCACTCCAGTACATTCTTCATGGTTGCATAAAGTCTTCGGTAATATATACAGATTCCTTGAGTTCCATCAGTGCCATTTGTAGCAGGCACCCACAAAAGAATTTTCTTGTTCAACGTGCACAATTCTTAATCAGTGCAGCACAGAAGAAGGGCTACTCTGTAATCCTCTGCTGGGTGCCCAGCCATACAGGCATACAGGGAAATGAGTTTGTCGACCGGGCTGCTGCTGCTGCAGCTTCAAAAGACGTCAGTCCTTTCGAGATACCCATGCAGGATATTAGGGCAGCACTTAGGAAATCACTGTACACAAAATGGCAGAGCTTCTCGAACACTCAGACACAAAACAAGCTACACTTGATTAAACAACACATCCAAAGTTATGGAGACCGCCAGGAAAATCGTCTCTTGAGTGTTCTGCGAACGAGGTTGCGGATAGGCCACACCTTCCTTACGCACAAATTTTACTCTGTGGAGAAGAGCCGCCACTGTGTGAAATCTGTGGTGAACTCCTCTCTGTCATCCACATTTTTATCGCCTGCCCACACCACGAAATCCATCGTCAACATCATTTCACAGAGTTTTATGCGTATTTTTTGCCTCTTCATCCAGCGCTCTTGCTTGGCGATGAGGCTATTATCCCTTTCAGTAAAACTTTTAATTGTTTAAGAGACATTGGAATCATAAGTCTTCTGTAGAGTTAGTCTTGTATTTTAGATGTTACTTCTTCCCTTTTTAAGTATTGCACCTACTTTTTACTAGTCTAATTTTAATCACAGTGTTGGCGCATTATGACCTTTGTTGTCAATGCGCCATTAAAACTCCAATCATCATCATCATCAGTTCTGTACCGACTTGGTATCCAGGCGTAAACCAGACATCCGAAAACACGGAAGTACCTGACTGATTGCGTCCTTCCAGTATAGATGTGTTCCGGTACTTTTCCCGGCAATATCAGCCGACTGCGTCGGTTGCGGACGTCGGCCGCAGTGTTTATCGCTTCAGCCCAAAAATCCATGAGTAATTCAGCTTCCTTCAAGAGCGTTCTTACGGTTTCGACTGGTGTCCTGTTCATTCTCTCTGCTATTCCATTTGGCGCTGGCGAGAATGGAACAGTCCTCTCGTGAGGAATTCCTTTCTGCCTGAAGAAAGATTCAAGTCGCCGGCTCAGGAATTCCGCACCATTGTCGGTCCAGACACGCTGCAAGTTTCTGCCTGTTTGACAGTCTGCTTCAATGACTGACAAATGACTGACAAACTGACTGACTTCTGCTTCAATGACTGACAAACTGGTACACCAGTTTTTCGGTCACTTCGCTTTTGTACTTAAAGAATGTCAGAGCTACCCTCCGGCTGTAGTCGTCGACGATGACGAGTGCATAGCGGCTTCCCCCGAGTGAGGTAATCGGGAAAGGTCCCCCCAGAAACGTCATAATGTTTCTCACGTTTCCCTTCCGTATTTCAAACGTGACTTCTCCTATTCTTCCTGTACACATAGTGTTGCCGTCAGCCAGTGTGACATTGTTTTCTTCGTCTCGTTGAAAATTCTCCAGGATGTTGCGACACATGGTCATATGGCTGCTTACTCCTGAACAGAAGTGGGCACCCTGACGAGGGCGTGCGAGGATAAGGGTTTCCTCACCCTCACCTCACGATATTTGAGGTGAGGTGAGTGCCAATTTTTCTGGTTATGTTTGAGGTGAGGCGAGGAAAATCTTCAAAAAATTTGAGGTGAGGTGAGGAACATTTCCAAAAAGTTTTTGAGGTGAGGTGAGGAAAATATTTTTTAAGAATTGAGATGAGGGGAAGTGAAGAAAATATTTTAAAACAAATTGAGGTGAGGTGAGGAAATTTTCATTTTTTTAGGTGAGGTGAGGAAAAATTTCAAAAACATTTTGAGGTGAAGCGAGGAAAACTATGGGAATTTCTTTCAGAGTGTCGGAGCGAACCGAAAACCGGAACCGATAAAAACCGGTTTTTTTGGTGCGAACCGGAACGGAATCGAAACCGTATACGTTTTTTTTTTTTTTTTTTCGCTCAGGAGGGAAACCGAAAAATATATTTAACGGTTTTCGGTCCAAGAAAAAACTTCGCCGGTTTGGACTACGGATAGGCGAATGAAGCAGACGTCGTATGCTCTGAAGTCATGTCATGGATACTATACGAGGGTTGCGGTTACAGTGGAATTTATGTCGGTATACTATGACCCTTAGGCTCCCTTTGTAATGGTTTATCGTTCGCGCACGCACACAGACTAGGGGGACGTGTGACTCTCTAGCAATGTGCCGTAGTGTTCGTTTTAATTTGATCCCCGCAAACTCTCAACTAAACAGCGACCCAAGGGAGCTCCATGACGGCTCTTTATCGGTAATGTCGCGCAACGCGTTCCTTGTTTGAGAACAGCTAAGTTGAATACATTTACGTATACGCGATGGCAAGCCCGTGCGAAGTGGCAACTCTTTTGTGGACAGGACACGAAGAAAATAAAACGGAAGCGTCGAGCGCGTTTGTGAGTGAAGGTGTTCCTCGATTTGCGTCGTACTCGTGCGATGGTGCTTGCTGGCTAGACAGTAGCAACAGACATTCGGACATGGGACGCGATCGCTCCAACCCAGCAAGAAAGTACTTTACTTATGAGATCACGCCAAACAAGTCCATTTGTAGCATGTGCTTCAAGAAAGGAGAAAGCCCATTTAAACAGACAGTAACCTACAGGAACCAGGAGCTACAAAGTTCACAGCTGTCTATTAATATTAAATACCATGTATGCGGAATAAACGAGTTTACATTTTGTGACATCGATTTTTTTTTGTGGGGATGAATATTCCCAGCAGAAGCGGAACCGGTTAAAAACCGGTATGAACCGTTATTTTTCTGCTCCGGAACAGAACCGGTACCGGATCATTTATGATGTAACCGGAACGAAAAACGTTTCGGTTCGACACCCTGATTTCTTTTGAGGTGAGGCGAGGAAAAATTTATGAACGCGCACTTTATGAAAACTTTTCCCGCGCGTACACGGGATATCTTTCCTTCTTTCCGCAGCTTCTGTCTCTCATCTAGGCGGGCACTGCCCTCCTCTCTCGCCACTGATCTCACTCCGGACTTTGCGCGTCATTCGCATACCCGCAACTGAACCTCAATTTTCGCGCAACTTTTACGGGTATAACAATCATTCCACGAAGCGCTTTCTGTGATTGACTAGGCCAAATCCTCCAGCAAGAAGAAAAAAAAAAATGAAGACGTTACATTGACTAAGCAATTTCATGAGTTCAATTTCGAAAATGTATTTCAATGGCAAATTGACGAAACTACGTTGAGCGCCTGCTGGTCCTTCTGTTCTCAAGCGACCCACGCGGCAGCCTCTCTCGGAGGGTCCTCCTGTACAGTAGCCCAAGGCCCTTTTGCCTTTTGAGGTGCAGCACCTAGAGGTGCACGTTACGCTTGTACCTCCACGCCGGATAATTGTTACCTTCCAACTTTTCGAAGTGGGACATAGAGAATCCTTCTGCGATCTTCAGTTCCTAGCAATCGTCCTCGATTGTGACCTTCACCGTAGCAGAATCCGTCCCTGGGCCCATAACCTTTGTTGCAAGGGATCAGTGGAAGTCTGCCACGTCGCGGGCAAACAGATTGCTAACAGCAGTCAAAGAATACACGTCCGACCCTAATCTTGTGATGGCTATGGAATGTCCTGCTCGAGCTGCACGCTCAGCCAGGTGCTTTATTGCACACGCTAAAAAACTCACAAGTTGACAGAAAAGACGTAGTCCCAAAATACATATTTGATGCGCACAGTTTTGAATATTACAACAGAAGTACTTCGCTACTTGCAAGGGACAAGACATGCTAAATTAACGTACAGAGCATGCGGAGAGCCGATCATAGGGTACTCAGATGCGAGTTGGAATGAGCGAAATACAGGAATATCCAGAAGCGCATACGTATTCACCATCTCAAAGGGAGCAGTTAGTTGGAAGTCTGTCAAACAACCAATTATAGCATTGTCCACCTGCGAGGCTGAATACATCGCACTAACTGAAGCGATGAAAGAAGGACAATGGTTGAAGATGTTTTTAGGAGAACTTAGTTTTGACAAATTTGGTACGGACGTGATTACTATAAAATGCGACAACCAATCGGCGATCAAGATGGGAGAAAATACTGTTCAGCACCAAGGGTCTAAGCATATTAACCTCAAGTATCTCTATGTGAGAAATCACATTGAGAATGGAAACTTTGTGGTGGAACATCTACCTACGGAGGACATAGTTGCCGATGGTCTGACAAACCCGGCACCAAGGGGAAGAACTTGTTCTGTGCAAAAGGTCTGAGATATGAAGGTATACATGGGAAAATAGACGGTGGTGTTTGGGTGAGCGCTGAGAATAGCGTGGGATGCAGTCAGTCCAGCAACACCTGCGAACTGCTGACACCACATCGGTAGCAACCCTGGGGGGCGCCAAAGTGCTTGGGAGATGCCAGAGCAACACGCGCTGAAACGAATAATGAGCAGCTTCTGGATGTTGACATGGAAGTCAAGCAACAACAACAACATAGATGAAAGGATGACGATGATGATGCGGGATGTTTCCCTGCATTGAGTGCAGAACCCTACCCTTCCAAAAAGGTTCACATGAAAGGATGACGAGGGAAAGCAATCCCTACACTTCTTGAACGAGGTCGGTGGCCCTCAGAAAGGAAAGAAAAGCGCCAAGTGCACGGCACTGATGTCTAGGGTTACTCCATGGGCCAAGAACTTTGCAGATGTTGAATGGCGTCTGATCCAGCATTTCAAGTTGACGTTTAAAGACAGGTCGCTCGCGTACGTACTGGCTACAGTCTTCTATAATGTGTCGGATTGTTGCCGTGAAACCACAACTGGTACACAGCGCCGTGTTACTGTGGAAGTTGTTGCAAGGGATCAGTGGAAGTCTGCCACGTCGCAAACAAACAGATTGCTAACGGCAGTCCAAGAATACACGCCCGACCCCAATCTCGTGATAGCTATGGAATGTCCTGCTCGAGCTGCACGCTCAACCAGGTGCTTTATTGCACACGCTCAAAAACTCACAAGTTGACAAAAAAGACATAGTCCCAAAATACATATTTGACGCGCACAGTTTCGAATATTACAACACACTCCCACTCGCGTCAAACAGTCGAAACTCGTCTCCGGGCCTTTTGTGTCGACCGTTCACTCCTCGAAAGCAAACGCCAAACACAAGCGTTATCCACTTGACTAGAAAATACTAGAAAGACTAGAAACATTTGGGTAGTTCGTACATAGCAGACAAGTTTTGCGGCGCGAGAACAGCACAAACAAACAAGACGCACAAAACTGCGAAGATCATATGATTTTACGATAACAAAACGACGGTGACGCCGATATCGGCGTCGTGCTGTTCTTGCGACGCAAAACTTAGCTCGATGAGTTGAAGCACTGATAGTAAACAGGTACTCACCTTCTGCGAAATTTACTCCACGCCGATCGCTCACCAAAGTGACAGATCGGAGGTGATTCGGGAAGCTCCAGACAGAAAGAACTCGCCATTTTCAATGATGCCCAATGTTGCTGACACTCAAACACGTAAAAAGCAATATATTCTCTGGTGGATATCAAGAAATTTATTTGATTTCTACAAAATCGCATGCGCTGTCTTTCGACAGTGTCCAAGTACACGTTCAAGTGTTTCAAAACAAGCTGTCAAACACAACCGAAGCGCACTTTTGTATCACGGCACGGTCACACTGGTTATACACTCGTGTCTTTGAACATGTTCTGAAGGTGTTTTCGCAGTGTGACCACAGCTGTTGAGCCATACATGTATGGGGGGTGTTTGTCAGGCATTTTCGTCAAACATGTTTGAGGGAATGACCGTGTTTGGTGTTTTATGTTTAACCAGTGTGACTGCAGCCTAAGTTTCGACTGTTTGACGCGAGTGGGAGTGTGTTGTAATATTCGAAACTGTGCGCGTCAAATATGTATTTTGGGAAGTAGTAGAAGGGCAGAGATACGCAGAACCAAAGAGCATGGTGACCATCATTCCCCACCGCTCTAGATAGGAAGGTATTTGGAGCAAGAGCGTTCGCGCCAAGGAGGAGCACGCACCAAGACCGCCCCCGCGCGTTTCGCGGCCGCGCGTCGCGTAGAGAGGGGTTTCCTTCTCACATTCGAGCATGCATGAACATGCAAAGTACATAACCACCAACCAAAATGTTATTGCCCGCCCATCTTATTCCCTCTTCGGCCCAGTTACACATACAATACATCCTGAGTGAGGAGGTCCACTCTATGGAAAAATGTTTCATCTCCCCATGCTTCCCCTTAACATAGCGTACTTTCCTTCTCGCGCCCAGACATGCAAGCAACAGACATACACATTTGTACAAGTGAAAATATTTTATTAATCTAAAGTACTAGCAATCAGCATAGAGAGGTGTAAAGTTGAAACGAACAATTTCTGCAGGCAACATTCACATTCTACACACACACACTACAAATTTTATGATATTGTAATATCTGAAGTTAAACCAATTTAATATCAAATGGATAGATTTGATAACTCGAGCGGGCAGACAATCACTTCCACAGAGCAGATAATATTTATTAAAGAACCTTCAGGAACACAGCTTTTAATTAAGGAAGGGATTCTTAGTTCATACAATAATAATTAAAATTAAAATTTCTACCATAACAAGTCTGAGCTGCTTCTATGTGACCTACATCTTCATGTTGTAAATCAACATAAAAAAATCATACATCTAAATAATTAATTATTCCATGCTCAAATCATTTCAATGCTATTAAATACGAGTCTTTTCGATTGAAGAGCACAACAGGGGGGACACACCGCACCATCCAGGAAAGCACCACTTAAACAAACAATAGTTAACACTGTCAGAGGGACATCATTAGCACAACTTTTAATTAAAGAATCTTTAACTTCGAAGCTTGCTATCAATGCGACCTGAGCTAGGACGAATGCCGAGGAACGCGAACTATATAGGGAGGACAATTTTCATTGATATGAAAGACGGTACAGCCCTCACTTTCTTGTGCATTCAGAATCATTACATGTACACACATTAAATACAATTCCGACTCACATTTACGCATTTTGCCGAACATTTCCATGAGAAGAACACAGTGACACACACACGCACACACACAAGCTCAGATAAACTTATTACCTGACCCCAGACCGCTAGAACCGGTTTCACTTCTCCTTTCACACATCCCTCTTTCACTCTTTCCTCGAAACGCGCGGGAGATCTCCCTCAACCCCAATCGACGATTCCCTCCCAAAGTCAAAATACATATTGGGTGCCATCATCATTAGAGTGAAGGATGATATCAAACCACAAGTAACACCATAAATACAAGACTGATCTTGCTGTTATATGAAGGCGATATTTTGTATTATATTAATTGAACAATATACAATGATCGCAAATACTCTATATGTAAGCATCTTCAGGGTGGCCAATTCGAATTTTGTTGTAACTCACCCCCCGTTTTGTTTGTTTGTTTGTTTGTTTGTTTGTTTATCAGATCACCATCACAAATAGGTGTAAGCAAATAATAATTAACTGCGTATATTAATCGAAAGCAACCAAATACGAATCTACAAAGTGAAGAGCAAAACACAGGAACATATCGATAGTTGGAGAAGTAGAATCAGACACACGATCACAGCAACAATTATCATTAGTCAACACTACAAATATTATGCTAAAAAGAGGAGCACAAGTTAAGAATAGATGAGAAAGTATGATGATGAAGAGATGGAGATGGAGAAAGTATGGAGGAGTAAAACCAGACACACAGAATCGTAGCAACAATTAGCAATAGTCAACGCTTAAAGAATTAATAATAATTATCTACTTATATTAATCGAAAGATACCAAATACGAATCTGTCAAGTGAAGAGAAAAAAAAACAACAGGAACATATAGACAGATGGAGGATTTATATCAAACATGCAGAATCGTAGCAACCACTATCGTTTGTCATTGCTTGGAGGAATAATAATTCTCATCTTATATTAATCGAAAGCTACCAAATACGAATCTGTCTAGTGAAGAGCAAAGCACAGTAACATGTAGATAGTCTGGAGGAGTAGAATCAAACACACAGAATCGTAGCAACAATTATCAATAGTCAATGTTAGAAATAACATGCTAACAGGGGAACATCGAATAATCATTAAAGGGATAGAATCACTGCGAGCAGTCATAGAGGTAATTAACACAATCAATAGTCAATGCTAAAAACTGTCAGAGGGATATTATTAACACAACTTTTTAATCAAAGAAGAGTTAACTTTTATGCATGCTGTCATTGCGACCTGACCTAGGGCAAACACCAAGCAACACGAATTTCTATAGCAGGACAGTGTTCATCAATCTGAAAGAGGCTACAAAGCCTACATTCTTTTGCATTCGGGATCATTACATGTGCACAGATTAAACGCAATTTTGACTCACATTCTCGAATTGTGTTGAATATTTCCATGAGAAGGACAAAATAGCCTACACACAGAGACAAGTTCACTGTCCCCCCAGTCCCTACAGAACCGGTTTTCCCCGTCTTTTCATTTGTCCCTCTCCATTCTTTTCTGGAAACCTACGGGAGAGGTCCCCCACCGCAACCTACGGTTTCCCCATGGCCGAAATTCCTGTTGCATGGCAAATTAGTGGACTGAAGGATGATATCAACGCACAAGTAACGTCATAGATGTTTCAACGATACAATGGGTAAAAGCAAACGACATGCTTTAATTGAACGTAGAATCCCGAAGTGAAGAAGTTGTAACACAAAGTAAACATCATCGCTTTTCTTTGCTTTTTCTCTCTGTAGCATTCAGTATCACTACAAATTTTAAATATACTCATACCGTTTTTTTTTAACATTATGGATAAACAACCGCTTCACATGTATCGAATCATTATTCTCTCCCATAATCAGGAGCATAAATCTGTAAATGAAAGAGCATATGATAATACATCTATAAGCTTACTTTTATTTTTTATTTTTTTGAGAAGTTTCATGGCTTCGAAGACTATTTCAAGACAACTGCCAAAATAGTCCAATGCATAATTGGAATAATGAGCATGACCTCATTTATCAACATGTAATGTAAGGATCTCTGTCCCAAATTTGCATCGCATGATACAAATGCAACGAAAGCAGGTAAAATGAGAACAACGAACATGACCATTTAGTGATGGGAAGCTGTTTTTGTATACTTAGACAGTCATAAACAGCCTATGTCAGGAACTGATTTTCTGGCGGTGAAATGACAAACCATATGCATATCTAAGCAACAAACATGTATTTTCATTGACCTACAAGAACGAGCTGGGCTGGAAATATTCCTACAAAGCCCACGAGTTCTCTCAGGTATCAAAATGGCTGAATGGGCCTGTTGGTACATGACTAAATTAAAACCGGAGCACGGAACACGGACAAGAACACACAGACGACACTTGCTCCTCAGGTTTTATTCCGTCCACAGACGACTTTCTCTCAGGTATTCCTCGCTGCATGCAAGCAACCTTTTCTCAGTTGTGAGAAGGCACAGACAAAACCTTTCTAGCTGGCTACAACACAATTGACCATAAGCTCCCCATCCCGTCAACAATAGAACGTGGAGATGTACGGTCTTTTTACGACTTCAAACGCCCCAGGGGTGGAAGTAATTGATGTTGGGGGAGAATCGGTACACAGGATGACGATAAAATTCTCTCCACACACACCTCAAACCAACGCTTTTCTTCTTTACACATTACTATCATGTTTCAAACTTAACAAAATAACTCAATCGAAAATATTTTTGAGTGTCAAAACAGACCAATGAATGCTATATGAGGACGAGCTGTTTACATCAGCATATGGACTCAACAAGACAAGCCTTTGTGAAGCTTCTAAAGCAACTGCGAAAATAAACAATTCCACAGCTGAAAAAAAAAGAACGAGTATAGATTATTTTCTCTATACATCGCAAGTCAATGGATGTTCAACTGGAATCTTGTAAAGTACTCCACTTCTTTGCCAATCAACCAAACGAATTTGATTACATTAGAAGGAGAAAACATAATTATTAATCATCTTTTCCAAATCGTACGGAGATTCATAGAGATGCCCCTCTGTTGGAATCAGCGCGCAGACGAAATAGTGTTCTCACATATATTTCTTGTAAACTGCTCTAACTTTGCCCATCATCCAAATGAATTTGATTTCATTAGAAGGAGACAATGTAGTAATTTTAGACAAACACCCAGAATGGCTTAATTTAGAACTCATTAAAATATATGATTATCATCTATAACGGCCTTTCAAATTCAAAATAGTATGCAGATACACATAAATACCCTAAATACTGCAATTGAATCCGTTTTCTTTTTTCTTTTACTTCTAGAGAATCAGCATTCAGAGGGAATAGTGTTCCTACACAAAACTATTGTCACATGTTAACATCGTCGTTAAGGCATTTTTCATCCTAGTAATCTAGTGTTGACATTAGAACATTCTCACTTTTTTGTGCGAAATCTTGCAACAATATATAATCTGGATGTCTGAAAGCAACAACAATATAGCGGACGGAAAAAGTGATTTCATGGTCGACATCCAATTTCATTCATGACAATCATTTCAATATGGTGAGCATGCCAAAGGATGTGTAATCACAAAAGGCCTTTGCATCTCAATTGTCTCGCGACGTAAACCCCCAGTTATTATTATTAAAAGACCTCTGGCCAAGTGTTACATGTTACGAATACATTTACGAAGAGTGCGATTTTAGCAATACACAAGCTTTAGTCATGTGACTGATACGTCGATGACAAGAGGACACGAAGGTTGCGAAGGTCACACTGACATAGAATTTTGTCGATAACCGAGGATATGATTAAGAAGGAGCTTGATTAAGAAGATATGATTAAACAGAAGCAAAGTTGAAGAGGCAACTGCATTGGAATGATGTGCGTTCGTGAAGACGTTGTACCTCCGACGATGAAGAAAGCGCTTTCAAAGCAACACTCACGGTTTCAGCGATGCGCCCGAATCCCCGATGCGCAATGCCGGGCACCCATGTGGCAAACGCACGCGCATCCAAGCCCCCCCCCCCCCCAAACGCGCAATCGCAAGCCCAACGCGGTATCCCGACTGTGTCGCTTTCAAACGTATAACGTCGGAGGTATAACGTCTTCACGAACGCACATCATTCCAATACAGTTGCCTCTTCAAGTTTGCTTCTGTTTAATCATATCTTCTTAATCAAGCTCCTTCTTAATCATATCCTCGGTTATCGACAAAATTCTATGTCAGTGTGACCTTCGCAACCTTCGTGTCCTCTTGTCATCGACGTATCAGTCACATGACTAAAGCTTGTGTATTGCTAAAATCGCACTCTTCGTAAATGTATTCGTAACATGTAACACTTGGCCAGAGGTCTTTTAATAATAATAACTGGGGGTTTACGTCGCGAGACAATTGAGATGCAAAGGCCTTTTGTGATTACACATCCTTTGACATGCTCACCATATTGAAATGATTGTCATGAATGAAATTGGATGTCGACCATGAAATCACTTTTTCCGTCCGCTATATTGTTGTTGCTTTCAGACATCCAGATTATATATTGTTGCAAGATTTCGCACAAAAAAAGTGAGAGTGTTCTAATGTCAACACTAGATTACTAGGATGAAAAATGCCTTAACGACAATGTTAACATGTGACAATAGTTTTGTGTAGGAACACTATTCCCTCTGAATGCTGATTCTCTAGAAGTAAAAGAAAAAAGAAAACGGATTCAATTGCAGTATTTAGGGTATTTATGTGTATCTGCATACTATTTTGAATTTGAAAGACCGTTATAGATGATAATCATATATTTTAATGAGTTCTAAATTAAGCCATTCTGGGTGTTTGTCTAAAATTACTACATTGTCTCCTTCTAATGAAATCAAATTCATTTGGATGATGGGCAAAGTTAGAGCAGTTTACAAGAAATATATGTGAGAACACTATTTCGTCTGCGCGCTGATTCCAACAGAGGGGCATCTCTATGAATCTCCGTACGATTTGGAAAAGATGATTAATAATTATGTTTTCTCCTTCTAATGTAATCAAATTCGTTTGGTTGATTGGCAAAGAAGTGGAGTACTTTACAAGATTCCAGTTGAACATCCATTGACTTGCGATGTATAGAGAAAATAATCTATACTCGTTCTTTTTTTTTCAGCTGTGGAATTGTTTATTTTCGCAGTTGCTTTAGAAGCTTCACAAAGGCTTGTCTTGTTGAGTCCATATGCTGATGTAAACAGCTCGTCCTCATATAGCATTCATTGGTCTGTTTTGACACTCAAAAATATTTTCGATTGAGTTATTTTGTTAAGTTTGAAACATGATAGTAATGTGTAAAGAAGAAAAGCGTTGGTTTGAGGTGTGTGTGGAGAGAATTTTATCGTCATCCTGTGTACCGATTCTCCCCCAACATCAATTACTTCCACCCCTGGGGCGTTTGAAGTCGTAAAAAGACCGTACATCTCCACGTTCTATTGTTGACGGGATGGGGAGCTTATGGTCAATTGTGTTGTAGCCAGCTAGAAAGGTTTTGTCTGTGCCTTCTCACAACTGAGAAAAGGTTGCTTGCATGCAGCGAGGAATACCTGAGAGAAAGTCGTCTGTGGACGGAATAAAACCTGAGGAGCAAGTGTCGTCTGTGTGTTCTTGTCCGTGTTCCGTGCTCCGGTTTTAATTTAGTCATGTACCAACAGGCCCATTCAGCCATTTTGATACCTGAGAGAACTCGTGGGCTTTGTAGGAATATTTCCAGCCCAGCTCGTTCTTGTAGGTCAATGAAAATACATGTTTGTTGCTTAGATATGCATATGGTTTGTCATTTCACCGCCAGAAAATCAGTTCCTGACATAGGCTGTTTATGACTGTCTAAGTATACAAAAACAGCTTCCCATCACTAAATGGTCATGTTCGTTGTTCTCATTTTACCTGCTTTCGTTGCATTTGTATCATGCGATGCAAATTTGGGACAGAGATCCTTACATTACATGTTGATAAATGAGGTCGTGCTCATTATTCCAATTATGCATTGGACTATTTTGGCAGTTGTCTTGAAATAGTCTTCGAAGCCACGAAACTTCTCAAAAAAATAAAAAATAAAAGTAAGCTTATAGATGTATTATCATATGCTCTTTCATTTACAGATTTATGCTCCTGATTATGGGAGAGAATAATGATTCGATACATGTGAAGCGGTTGTTTATCCATAATGTTAAAAAAAAACGGTATGAGTATATTTAAAATTTGTAGTGATACTGAATGCTACAGAGAGAAAAAGCAAAGAAAAGCGATGATGTTTACTTTGTGTTACAACTTCTTCACTTCGGGATTCTACGTTCAATTAAAGCATGTCGTTTGCTTTTACCCATTGTATCGTTGAAACATCTATGACGTTACTTGTGCGTTGATATCATCCTTCAGTCCACTAATTTGCCATGCAACAGGAATTTCGGCCATGGGGAAACCGTAGGTTGCGGTGGGGGACCTCTCCCGTAGGTTTCCAGAAAAGAATGGAGAGGGACAAATGAAAAGACGGGGAAAACCGGTTCTGTAGGGACTGGGGGGACAGTGAACTTGTCTCTGTGTGTAGGCTATTTTGTCCTTCTCATGGAAATATTCAACACAATTCGAGAATGTGAGTCAAAATTGCGTTTAATCTGTGCACATGTAATGATCCCGAATGCAAAAGAATGTAGGCTTTGTAGCCTCTTTCAGATTGATGAACACTGTCCTGCTATAGAAATTCGTGTTGCTTGGTGTTTGCCCTAGGTCAGGTCGCAATGACAGCATGCATAAAAGTTAACTCTTCTTTGATTAAAAAGTTGTGTTAATAATATCCCTCTGACAGTTTTTAGCATTGACTATTGATTGTGTTAATTACCTCTATGACTGCTCGCAGTGATTCTATCCCTTTAATGATTATTCGATGTTCCCCTGTTAGCATGTTATTTCTAACATTGACTATTGATAATTGTTGCTACGATTCTGTGTGTTTGATTCTACTCCTCCAGACTATCTACATGTTACTGTGCTTTGCTCTTCACTAGACAGATTCGTATTTGGTAGCTTTCGATTAATATAAGATGAGAATTATTATTCCTCCAAGCAATGACAAACGATAGTGGTTGCTACGATTCTGCATGTTTGATATAAATCCTCCATCTGTCTATATGTTCCTGTTGTTTTTTTTTCTCTTCACTTGACAGATTCGTATTTGGTATCTTTCGATTAATATAAGTAGATAATTATTATTAATTCTTTAAGCGTTGACTATTGCTAATTGTTGCTACGATTCTGTGTGTCTGGTTTTACTCCTCCATACTTTCTCCATCTCCATCTCTTCATCATCATACTTTCTCATCTATTCTTAACTTGTGCTCCTCTTTTTAGCATAATATTTGTAGTGTTGACTAATGATAATTGTTGCTGTGATCGTGTGTCTGATTCTACTTCTCCAACTATCGATATGTTCCTGTGTTTTGCTCTTCACTTTGTAGATTCGTATTTGGTTGCTTTCGATTAATATACGCAGTTAATTATTATTTGCTTACACCTATTTGTGATGGTGATCTGATAAACAAACAAACAAACAAACAAAACGGGGGGTGAGTTACAACAAAATTCGAATTGGCCACCCTGAAGATGCTTACATATAGAGTATTTGCGATCATTGTATATTGTTCAATTAATATAATACAAAATATCGCCTTCATATAACAGCAAGATCAGTCTTGTATTTATGGTGTTACTTGTGGTTTGATATCATCCTTCACTCTAATGATGATGGCACCCAATATGTATTTTGACTTTGGGAGGGAATCGTCGATTGGGGTTGAGGGAGATCTCCCGCGCGTTTCGAGGAAAGAGTGAAAGAGGGATGTGTGAAAGGAGAAGTGAAACCGGTTCTAGCGGTCTGGGGTCAGGTAATAAGTTTATCTGAGCTTGTGTGTGTGCGTGTGTGTGTCACTGTGTTCTTCTCATGGAAATGTTCGGCAAAATGCGTAAATGTGAGTCGGAATTGTATTTAATGTGTGTACATGTAATGATTCTGAATGCACAAGAAAGTGAGGGCTGTACCGTCTTTCATATCAATGAAAATTGTCCTCCCTATATAGTTCGCGTTCCTCGGCATTCGTCCTAGCTCAGGTCGCATTGATAGCAAGCTTCGAAGTTAAAGATTCTTTAATTAAAAGTTGTGCTAATGATGTCCCTCTGACAGTGTTAACTATTGTTTGTTTAAGTGGTGCTTTCCTGGATGGTGCGGTGTGTCCCCCCTGTTGTGCTCTTCAATCGAAAAGACTCGTATTTAATAGCATTGAAATGATTTGAGCATGGAATAATTAATTATTTAGATGTATGATTTTTTTATGTTGATTTACAACATGAAGATGTAGGTCACATAGAAGCAGCTCAGACTTGTTATGGTAGAAATTTTAATTTTAATTATTATTGTATGAACTAAGAATCCCTTCCTTAATTAAAAGCTGTGTTCCTGAAGGTTCTTTAATAAATATTATCTGCTCTGTGGAAGTGATTGTCTGCCCGCTCGAGTTATCAAATCTATCCATTTGATATTAAATTGGTTTAACTTCAGATATTACAATATCATAAAATTTGTAGTGTGTGTGTGTAGAATGTGAATGTTGCCTGCAGAAATTGTTCGTTTCAACTTTACACCTCTCTATGCTGATTGCTAGTACTTTAGATTAATAAAATATTTTCACTTGTACAAATGTGTATGTCTGTTGCTTGCATGTCTGGGCGCGAGAAGGAAAGTACGCTATGTTAAGGGGAAGCATGGGGAGATGAAACATTTTTCCATAGAGTGGACCTCCTCACTCAGGATGTATTGTTTGTGTAACTGGGCCGAAGAGGGAATAAGATGGGCGGGCAATAACATTTTGGTTGGTGGTTATGTACTTTGCATGTTCATGCATGCTCGAATGTGAGAAGGAAACCCCTCTCTACGCGACGCGCGGCCGCGAAACGCGCGGGGGCGGTCTTGGTGCGTGCTCCTCCTTGGCGCGAACGCTCTTGCTCCAAATACCTTCCTATCTAGAGCGGTGGGGAATGATGGTCACCATGCTCTTTGGTTCTGCGTATCTCTGCCCTTCTACTACTTTGGGACTATGTCTTTTTTGTCAACTTGTGAGTTTTTGAGCGTGTGCAATAAAGCACCTGGTTGAGCGTGCAGCTCGGGCAGGACATTCCATAGCTATCACGAGATTGGGGTCGGGCGTGTATTCTTGGACTGCCGTTAGCAATCTGTTTGTTTGCGACGTGGCAGACTTCCACTGATCCCTTGCAACAACTTCCACAGTAACACGGCGCTGTGTACCAGTTGTGGTTTCACGGCAACAATCCGACACATTATAGAAGACTGTAGCCAGTACGTACGCGAGCGACCTGCCTTTAAATGTCAACTTGAAATGCTGAATCAGACGCCATTCAACATCTGCAAAGTTCTCGGCCCATGGAGTAACCCTGGACATCAGTGTCGTGCACTTGGCGCTTTTCTTTCCTTTCTGAGGTCCACCGGCCTCCTTCAAGAACTGTAAGGATTGCCTACCCTCGTCATCCTTTCATGTGAACCTTTTTGGAAGGGTAGGGTTCTGCACTCAATGCAGGGGAACATCCCGCATCATCATCATCATCCTTTCATCTATGTTGTTGTTGTTCGACTTCCATGTCAACATCCAGAAGCTGCTCATTATTCGTTTCAAAGCGTGTTGCTCTGGCATCTCCCAAGCACTTTGGCGCCCCCCAGGGGTGCTACCGATGTGGTGTCAGCAGTTCGCAGGTGTTGCTGGACTGACTGCATCCCACGCTATTCTCAGCGCTCACCCAAACACCATCGTCTATTTTCCCATATATACCTTCATATCTCAGCACGAACTGCATGTGATCGATCATCGCCCATTTACCATAGGCAAGGTGCTGGGTCCATGGTCCAGTCCAGCTCATACACGCCAAGGTCTGCGTCACCTTTGGGACTTCCTGTTATCAACAGGCCTCTCCACCCTGCTTTGATTACCAGACCCCTTATCATATTCATCATCATCTCTCATCACGTACAAGTGGCACTGGGGCAGCGCCCAGCCTGCTGGCCGGCATCAGCCCCATCTTATCATCGTATCTCTATTTGTGTGTGTGTGTTTCAGACCTTCACAGCGTTTTATACGACCTTACCGCGCGTCACCGTACTCATTTGTTGTAGAAATTGTTTCATTCAGTTAAACAGTAAATTAAGTAAAAGAACAAACTGCACAGAGTAGCATTTGAAGCAACAAGGGGAGTGGCTTATGGTAGCTTATTTTCTGTTCCTGAAAGAATCGAAGTCGCTTATGTTCGTAAAGACATAAACGGATCTCAATGATATCAAATCTACCGTCCTCAGCAGTACAGTGGTTTCTCGGGTCGGGGCAACTCAACAATTTGCGAAGCCACATTGTATTACATCAGCGTCTGTTCATCAGACGTTTTAAGTCGCATGTCGGCACGATTCTCCGTGAAGACGGTCCAGGACGCACGATAATCGTGACGTTACCTGCCTGAGCGTGGCCGACTACGGCAAGCAGCTTCACCACCACCACTACCGCCACCACCATCCGTTCTCCAGCAAATGCGAAGCTCACCACATTTCTTATTACTACTTGGGAAGCCCTCAATTGAAGTAATGTGCACAGATTTTCATCCGCCTTCCACACATGCTCGATGAATGTTAGTGTTTGTTCTCAGCTATTATTAATATGTGTTACCAACGTACCGCTTCTATTCCATTACTTACATGTGTGTGAATTTCTCCGCTTCTTCCCTCTCGTGGTGAGTGTCGTTATTATAATATATACTGCTCTATCATCTTTCATTTTGTTGCGAACTTCCAGTCTGCTATAGCACTCAATGAACTAAATCCAATCTTCCCCATTTTCCGAAGTCACAGTTCAAGAGATTTTTTAAAGATACGATTTTTCTGGGGTGCATGTTCGTGCTTATGCAGTGCAAGCAGAGGCCGGCATTTTGGCTCACAATCACAATTATCTGTTGAGGCGTATGAACCTCGCACTCACTTTAAACTCAGGTGAAGGTCGATATCGCGTCCTGTAACTCGAATACGCGATCACGATATTTTGAGCAGCTTAATATTGCCAGATCAGCGACAACAACGCTGCCAGGCGGGTCTCAGACGGGTTACTATGACTGGTCGCACTTTTACGGTCACGAAATCAAGAACCAACAATAACAGATATATTCTGATGATGAAGTGGGGAGGTTTTCCACTCTAGGAGTGGAACGTTAGCCCATAGCTAGGGGGTCTAATATGAATGGTGACAATGATGAGTGATGACGATGATGAGCGATGACGATGAGAGATGACGGGAATGATCGGAGCGGCGATGGCGATCCTGATCGTGATCGTGATGGCGGGATTGTCCGAGTGCGCTGGTGGGGTCACAATGAGTCCTTTAGGCTAGTCGCCTCAAGAAAGCCAACTACATGACGTAAGGCCGCCCTGGGGTGGGCGGCGGTGTCTCAAGGGCCGAGGATGCTCGACAGGTTGAAGGGGGGGGGGGGGCTTCCAAGGGTGGCAAGCTGTGACTGCAGTGTACGCCTCTTGATGATATAGGCCCGACAGCGGAGGAGTATGCGTCCTACGTTGGCAAGTCCACCAGCCGGTATGACAGCGTTGGGTCTACACTTCCCAAAGATGACCTAGTTGAAATGTCGTGTTACCACTGTAGGGTAGACCAGGAATTGAACAAATGCCTGAGGAGGGATCTTCTGTCGCCTCTCGAGAGCATAATGGGCATAGAAGGTCGTTGTTGATCTGCAGCGGTAGCGTCGCCCTCGTGGTTCCCAGTTATACCGCAATGCCCTGAAACCCACTGAAAGGCAACGGAGTGGGAGCGATCTTGTAGGGACTTCAGGGCGCACGGATATCTATCATCACTGAGGAAAGGGAGCCGCGGATGCCCATGTTTTTAATGCACAAGAGATCTGCTTTAGAGTCCGTATAAATTTCCCAGTGCTGCGGTTCACAGTCTTCCGCATATGTCAAGAATAACGAGATAGCATAAAGTTCAGCGGATGTCGATGAGGTGCGGTGAGACATACAACACCCACGTGTAACGGACTCTGATGGAATGGCAAAGGCTGAATATCAAGTGTCCCTGGTCGACGATACATCCGTGCATACAGCGGTACCGTTGCAGCATTGAGCCTCGATTAAGTCAAGGGTAAGTTGCCCAAGGAAAACATCAGGACAGCTCTTTTTGTTGTTCTTGAGGCCGGGTATGGAGACAGTGACAGCGGGGATGGCAACGTCCATGGAGGCACTTTGGGTGCCGTCGTGTCGACTATGAATTTGGGGATATTGGAGATCAAGAACCAACAACACACGCAATATCGATTAAGCCATATATTAGTGCACTCACGAGATAATGTCAAGTATCACACACAGACATGTACACCCAAGCAGCACAATGTACTGAAAGTCGGGTGCAATAGGGGTGGACGGTATGTGTCTTATCAGTGTTCTTTAGTTTGAGGAGTTTGTTCAATGCCTTCCACCTACCCGCCCACCCCTATTGTACTCTACTTTCAGTACATTTTGCTGCTTGGGCAGCCGCGTTACTTGATAAGAAAACTTGTTTGTAGCGACCTTGATCCAGACTGAATGTCATGCAGGGGCACCGTTTGACTGAGTGTGTCTCTTTATAATGCGTATGTTTCATGGATGATGAATCATATACGGTTACGGTTTTCAATTTTGATAAACGGATTGGGAACGTAATAAATGTTCCCCATTGTTTTGTTTTCTTTTCTTTTCGTTTTTTTGTTTGTTTGAAAAGCGTTAATACGTGATGCCGATTATAGCTGCCCAGATACGCAGTGTGAGAGCGACGAGCAAATTAAAATGTTGCGCATAATGCAAAACTCTCTAGCTTGTACTCGAAAGGAGAAAAGCAATGTCGAGCAACTAGAGACTTCTTTGCCGGTTAGTTAGCTTCAGTGGCTTCTGGTTCTCGGTGATCAGTGAAAAGCACCAATGAAAGTAGGCAACGGTCGACTCAAATGATTTATACACCTATCACCGGACTGAGCGCATCAAATCAATCAATTTTAATTCCACTGTCCTCGTGTTGAACTACAATGAACACAACAACTCAAATCATCCCGAATAAATTAAGTAACCAAGCATTGTACCTCGCGTGTCACGGCCCACGACTCCTGTTTGATAACGAAGCGCGCCCGATCTTCATCTTGTCGTTACCCCACAACGCGCGTTACCATAGCGTCACTACGACGAGAGATTTGTCGCGGTCCCTTGCACGAGCCTACACACCGGGTTTGCAGCGCGCGAACTTTAAATATAACGATAACGATCACTACGCGTGCTACGGTGCTGAGACCGTGTCAGGTAGCTATGCCGCCTTTAGTCTGTATGTTCCTAGGAATGCTGGTAGCAAAACAAAACAAACAAACAAACGTGAAAATTTAAGATTGGAACGACTAGATGAGAGCATCCGAAGTGTACATAGGACATTCGTGGTACACATCCCGCCGACGTCTTCCAATTTAAAATATGGCCACCGATGGGTGGTAGGCGAAAGACTGACGCAGCAACTAATCAATAAAACTGAATACACGGGTGACATGAGCGATTTCGCAGACTCAACGCGCATACGCACCAGTGCCAGCCCAAAATCACATACATAAAAACTTCTTTTGCATAACAGTGTAAGTGTCAGGCGCGGTTGTAACATAGACGCACAGGCACCCATTTATGTATCATACATTTACAGCATTTACACTCGACAGGCAACAATAGAAATAAAAATGTCCTAATGCAAAACGCCTCGAGAGCAAGTGCGAATGTGTAATATCACTTTGAGCATCAACGTCAAACTGATATTGAAAAAAAAAAGAAAAAAGAACTGCGACCTCGCGACAAGATGAGTGCGGACTCACACGATAATGGTGCTGAAAGGAACTCATTTCGTTCGAAGCCCTACAGTGGTTTCCGTTGGATCGCTGTGTGCCGTTCCAGCATGAGTACACTAAGCAAGTACACGATACAAGGTATATCTAAACAGGTGGCGCAACTTCCATAAGCCCCTGTGTCTTCAGAATGACGCCATGATAGAGACGGTCAGCGCCATCCATCCGTTGCGCGGACTGCTCTGATTGTAAATAAATGACGTCAGAGATTAGGTCAGCACTATGAATAATAAGTTGTGCATAATTAGCCATGGCACGTTTACATTCGCGCACTTTGTTTGCGTTGTATTCCCTTTTCCTCACCCAGGCAACAACACCAGACGAGAATTCAGAAAAATAAATCATATCAGGTTTAATTAAGCATATCAATTCGAAATAATGCAGTTATCACAGACGTAGACAACTCCAAACTGAAGGGCATCGTCGTGACCGCACAGGAATTAGGAAGGATCACTTGAGGTCCATTTCTCACCTAGAGCTATACGCATAGTCATTAGACGTTTACATTTATTCAATGAGTGGCCATTATAGGTACATTTCAACCAAACATGGCATCGTTGGTGCACATCTCATTCCTGCTAACACTCACGCTATCATGGCCGCTTGTCCCATGACGAAATTTTTTTTCGCCGTGCCAGAAACAGGGGATGCATTGTATTTATCTGTTCACGCGTGTAAATCTTGGTCAGCAGCTCCGAGATGTGAACATCGCTTCCTGTTTAACCCAAAAAGTGTAGGAGCTCTGTATTACAATGCACGGACACAGGGCATGGATACAGTTATGCACGGATAAACACGCCCACTGTGACACATGCGCAAAGGGAGCAGGGCACGGAAATGTACTTGGGTGCTAGATGATTTCGTATATGTGCACGAATGGGGCAATAGAAAGTTTTTTCTACATTGAAATTATGTATAACCTATTAGTACACACACAAGCCATGCCCATGCTGTAAAGTTTTTTCTGTTTACGATCGTACCTCTACTGCCAACACCCGGGATCGCTCGCGCCTCTTGCTGGTAGCTTTGTCGATGGGTCTGACTTGGTATTTTCGCTTATTTACGCTACCAGTTTTGATATACCTTGCACGATACCTCGCTGCAGCGTGAGCGCAATCACAATAATCGCGTTGCCATGTCGACGTGATAGCAGACTATTGCATTGGTGCTGCCATGCTGTGTGAAACGAGTGCGACTCACACACTCGATACGATCGGCGATCGTGATTGTGCGTTTGTGAATTATCGCGCTCATTATTTTTTTTTGCCGAGGTCTGAGTGCAAGCAATATTCCTCTCCGAGAAGTATCAATCAAATCAGAGCTGTACGCATAGGTCTTTATTTAAAAAAATAAAGTAGTGATGCATAAAATGCGCGTCCTGAATATCGCCAAATGCTCCGCAAATTCATTCGTTCAATTCAAGCTCTTAATCATTGGTTTATTCTTTATAGGATGAGCTTAACGCTTGGGGAGCACCAGGTTATGTTGCCTCTGGATGACGAAGTTGACAAGGAAGACGTAACAGTAAAGTTGAACCGATGTGACGATGGCAAATTCACGGTCACCATGAATGATGCGGTAGTGGACGTCCTCCCACAGGAAAACGTGCCGTCTAAAGTCACCATTAAAGGTGACGTCGACGTGTCGTGGGTGGAAACGGTAAGTGGTTGTTGTCGGTCCTGGTTAGCTCCCATGTTGGGAAAAATCAGTACTCTAGATGAACAGTTATGGTAGCGAAATACAGTGTCTCGCTATAACAGGCGAATCTCAAATCACGATGTGTACACAGGATGTGGCTTGTTCATGTGAAGTGAATAGCCATTATAATACGGATGAACACTACTTACGGCCTGTTTTTGTTTAAAATATATGGGTAACTGCGGTTGTTGCGGGGGTGACATTAGCAGCTGGCGTCTGTTGGCATCCCAGTTCTCGGCAACATCATGACTGTAGCTCGTTTCGTTGAATCAGGTGAAGACAACAGCTAATGAAGATTGATGGTTGTCAGAAATGATGAGCCCTATAGTCCAGGCTTGGAGGGAGCCATAATCCTGACGGAATCCGGCGTAGAAATCGACGCACTAGGTGCGTTACCCGAAGGAAGCGTCGTGCGTGTGATGGAGCGCGAAACAAATATTATGCAGATTGTAGGAACAAGATGCGGAGTAGTTTTGGTCTACATTGTAAATACAGAGCTTCACCGCGTAGCACGCTCGTAGCCTACCGTCATTAAGAATGACAACGTCCTCTCCCTTGATTTGATGAAAACGGGAGGCGTACGCCATTTCGGTCGCAATTATGAACAACATAATGCTACGAAAATCGCGCAAGCCGCTCATTTTCAGCAAATATGCTCTCTTGCGGGCGCTTTTGAAGCACGGTCGTATATTCTGCTGCTCCTGATATTGTGTATTGCATAAACCTACGTAACGTTTATTTCTCTATCGGGACCCCGGAGGCCTTTGCGCCGCTAGTGTGCGTACACGACGGCCACATGCCGGAACTGAGCCACGGGGATGTCCCTAATGTGAAGCACCAGCAGCTTCTGCGAGAGCGCAGCCGCACCCCCATAGAGAGAGGACCGGCTCGTCACAGCGACGAGGCCACATGAATTGCGCTCACACCTGAAGCCTCCACGCTGCACGACTGGTCCGCATCAACTGAAGTTTCTGAAGATGACATTGCCGACCTTCAGATCGCTATCGGTCATCAGCAACGAGCTGGTGATCCTTTTACCCTATAAGATGAATAGGCTACAAGGTATTCCTGTTCTGTTTAAGCCTGTTGGAGAAAGATTGTTCCTATTGGAGGGCGAACCCAAATGGAATTGAAACTGCAATTGAGATTGGTATCTGCTGATCAAAAAGCTTTCCTATTCCATCGGGTGAATAATGATGGGTCCGTGTGCATCTTTGTGAAAACCGAGGGCGCAGTCTCTAATCTTCTGTCCCTTCGGTCCGTCGCCGACATTGATGTTGTCATGTCAATGCCGTATGTCACGAATCCAGGGAAGATCACCGATGTGCCGCCTGCATACTCAAATGAAGACCTCGCCGCCTATTTGGAATTAGAGGGTGTCGGGTCGGTGTCAAGTGCGTCACGTCTGCAATGAAGATGGGCCTCTACAAGGGAATGTACAGATGCATTCCCTTGAAGAGTGCCATATTGACATTTCTGCCCACACAGAAGCTACCCCAAGAAGTCCATCTGGGCTTCGCTATCCACAAGGTATGCGAGCACGTGGAAGGTCCACTCAATGTTTCCACTGCCAAAGGTTCGGCCACCTTGACCGTAACTGCCGTTGTCCTCAACGTGCTAAAGTTTGCTCTGGCCCTTACCATGTTAGTGATTGCACAACTCGTCGTCAGCCCAAAATGTGCCAACTGTGGTGGCCCTGATGTCGTTTCCCATTCCCAGTGCCCACGAAACGTTCATCACTAAGGCGTTTTAAAAACTCGTTTATTCGTGGCAGCCTGACTCGCATTAGTCTGGCTGAATTGTCGAGAGTGTCTGTGCCTCTCACGTACGTCCTCCTCAGCACCACCCTAACAGCGAAGCCCCTGTTTTCTTGACGTATTGACCGACAGAGTTCTCTGGCCCCGCAGCGACCTAACCAGTCTGTCTCCAAGGCACCCAGGGTTGAAAAAAATTCGGGTATTTTTAAAGGGATCCTCTCTAGTGGACTTTTTTTGGATAAGACCCGGATATTTTTGGAGAATATATAAGGCCAGAAATATGACACAGCGTGAAAAGAAATCTGCTTTGCTGTTCTTGACTTGGGTGACCTCTCACAGTTTCTATTTACGGAACTGCCTGTCCCAGCAACATTGTATCAGTTTCCATTGTTTTCCAAAAGGTGGAGTTTCATGCACGCGTGGTTGAATGGTGTGGATCCTACAAGCCTGGACTAGTCGTCGTGTTTCGGCACAATTCACTTACAGCCTCCAGGAAGCGGAAGAAAGTCTCTGCCTGAATGGACAGAAGTAGAAGAAAGTGGGAAAAAGTTAAATCTGAAAAGTTCCAAGTTAAAAAGTCAAAGTTAAAAGCTAATGTTGCGCGTACCTGGGCTTTTAATAATAAAAATTGTGGGTTTACGTCGCGAGACAACCGAGATCATGAGCGACGCCACAGCGGTCGGTCTGTGGATTGCTTTTGCCCACCTGAGGGTTCTTTAACGTGCGATGTAAGCTCATCACACGGCACCCCGTATTTAACGTCCCTCGCGGAAGACGGCGTGTCCAAGCAACTTGTACCGTGCCACCAAGTTGCTGGCGTCCTCGGCAGGGTTCGAACCCGGGATCTCGGGATCAGAAGGCGAACAGGCTACCGACTGAGCCACTGAGGCCGGTGCACCTGGGCTTTTGCAAACAGCCAACACTACAAGAAAATAAACCAAGAGTTTTCTGTGTGACGTTGAATTCAGATTGTCTTTCACATTGCATCTGGATAAAATAAAATAAAAATCCACGGGATAAAAGCCATGTGGATTAAATCCAAACAACTCTGAAGGCACCGGCCACCCATGCTGCTGCTGTAAGCAGCCCACGGAGTATCAGCTCACCGAAGCCGCTGACCTCGAGTCGATTGAAGCGGTCCTGTAACACAGCATCGAGTGCTGGCGATGTAATGCTATAGTTTGTGTGCTCCCTGTCGTCGCATCGTTACAGCAGCTTCAGCGGCTTTTCGCTGGGGATGGCCTGTTCGCGTCCTTCCATCATGAACAGTCTCTATAAGAGGGCTACAGTGATGCAGTGGAATGCAAAAGGTCTGCGCAACAAGCTCCCTGATCTCAGGTTGTTTTTGCTTAAGTATCTCATTCCGATTCTGGCTTTCAGCAAAGCGTACGTCACGGACGATTTCAGGGTCAAGTGTGTCATCGGGGACTGTATTTTGTGTAAGGAAAGATTTGACGGCTGCCCTTTTGCAGGGCCGCCTGATAGCAAGTAAGGTGCAAGGTCCGTGTGGATAATCTGTCTCTTTCAGTCGTCAGTTTGAATGTCCCACCATCGTCACCCCGGACGCCGCAGGGCGTTCAAAATACCTTTATGGAACCAGAATGAGCTTCTTTGGTTTTTGGCGACATCAACGCCCACAATCCGGTGTCGGAAAGTAGAAAAACAGATAGAAGAGGAATAATCTTTAGTGATGCCATCGAAGATCTGAATCTGTGTCTCCTCAACGATGGTTCACCCATATACTTGCGCAGAGTCTTCACGACAGATACCCTAGACGTTTCAGTTGGTTCCATGGACATTTCTAGGACTCGAGGCAGTGATCACATGACCAGCTCCCATGGCATAGTGGTTAGGATGATCGCTTTCCACGTCGAGACTGGTAGGTGACACGGGTTCGAATCCTGTCACCGGCTGTGCTGTCTGAGGTTTTCCCTGGGTTTTCCGAAGACTTTCCAGACGAATGTCGGCACAGTTCCCCCTCAAGTCGGCCCAGGACGCATACTAACCCCCCCCCTGTCTCCCACCCCTTCCTGCTGTCCTCTCTCCATCGGTCCACGTCTGTACGCCGCTCGTAGCCGCAGTTGCTTCGCGGCGCTAACACGGAATTAAAAAAAAGTGATCACATGCCCATCTGCATCTAGTGCGATAGATATGTCTGACAGCCTCGATGCAAAACGGTTAGATTGACTGACTGGAACACATTTCGCGCAGTCAGTCATGTGCACCAGGGTATGTCAGCAGATTAGTTAACATAACTAGTGGATCTTCCCTTCGGTCACCATCTCGACATGTGAAGGTCACTCCAGGTCACATGAATAGAAATCCTCGTGTTGAACAGCTTCGAGCTTGTAGGAAAAGGGCTGAACGGAAGGCAAGGCGGTCGGGACTGATCGAAGACATTGCAGCAGCTCTGCATATCGCCAGATCTGTACAGAGGGCACTTAAGGCAGTAGATCGTCAGCGATGTCGTCGCTTTTGTTCAACCCTCTCGCCTTTTCATTCTGCCACGAGAGTTTGAAGCGTGGCTCGCTGTCTGAAGGAGACTCCACCCCAAAGAAATCCACTGCTGGCCCTATCGATCAGTAAACCTGAGCATGATGTTGCTTCCGATTTTTGCACAATCATCACAGCCAGTTCTCGGGCTGAAAGTAGTGAGGAGTATCAAGCACGTACATCTCGTCTTCAGGAGGCAATTCCACAGGCGGACCTGGCCACCCAACGAGAAACGGAGATTAATTTTTCTTTGGCTGAGCTCAAAGCTGCGTTATGTTCATCTCGGGCTCGATCATCGCTAGGCCAAGATGGCACCACTGATAGTGACATCCGTAACCTTAATGCTGCTGCTATCTGCTGCCCTCTTCATGGGTACAATGTGTCGTGGAACAACAGCGTGGTGCCCAGGGACTGGAAAGAAGCCCTGGTTGTTCCTTTGCTAAAGCCTGGGAACAATCTCTCAGACCTTACATCGTTTCGTCCTGTCAGTCTGAAAAGTTGCAGGAGCGCATGGTGCTTCATCGACTGGCATCGTGCATCTCCGAACGAGATGTCTTGTTTTCGTCGGCACCGGAGCTCAATGCACTCCGTCCTTGATCTTGTCACCACTGTCGAACAAGCAAAGTTCTCTAAGAAAATCGTAATGACATTTTTGGTTTTGTTTTTTAGGTAAAGACAGCGTATGAAACCGTCAGTCATTCTGTAGTATTGCATGAAGTATTACAAGCTAGTGTTCCCACGAAACGTTTCCAGTGGCTTCCTGACTTTCTACGGCCGAGGTTTGTATCGGTGCGCACACGTTACGGAGACACACCGGAAGTCGTGGTAATGCACAGGGTAGCACAAGGTAGTACACAAAGTAGTAGCACAAGCTCTATATAATATTTAACCTCGTCGTGGTGGGTCTGAAGTCCTGCATAACCTCCAAGCTCAAGATATTGATGTATGCTGATGATGTTTGCATCTGGACAGTTGGAAAAACCAAGACCTGGAATTCGGCGCCGTCTGCAGTGTTCACTCGAAAGAATTATGCAGTTCTTCGCCAACGTCGGCATGGGTATATCGGGGGACAAACATGCAGCTCTCGGCTTCACTAGAAAGCATATGCAACGCTATCAGTCATTTCTTTTTTCCTTCCTTTTTTTTTTACTGGCTCGCTGATCAAGCAGATCCTGTCCTAGCCAGCCATCATTTTGAGTGACATCGTGTTTTCTTCGTATTTGCTGAACAACAACAATAAAATGAGTCAGAGATGGATAAAAACGAGGAAAAGTCGATGAAATTCGGAACCTGAAAAAACGGCTTTTTCCAGGTTCCGAAAAGTCGCCTTTCGCGGATCGAGCATGATTGTTCCGCGGATGCCCATCTTCTGCACAACTTTTCTCGTTTTGTTATCGGGGGCACCGAACGTAATTTGTTCATTGCTTGTAAAGTTTCTGATGCCTTCTCGTGTCTTTGTGACCCACTATGCTTTTTTATGTCTCAGTGACAACTTCCCATAAATATCACACTTGCATTAGGTGTACTGGGCCCTTGTGCCCACAGTTTTTAACTGGACGCAGCTGTTCATTGAACACTGGCACCACCACCTAGCTCTTACTGTGCTTTTGGTCATACTTAGGAGGCATTTTGGAAAGCGCTTGGGTCAGTGCACAACGTGTGCCAGAAAAAGGACAAACTGGAAGAAGCTAAAAGAAACTATGCTGCGAAGAGCAGTGAGCAGCGCCGAAACTGCACTTAACTGCACGCTGGAGGGGGCACGCTGGACCTCTCCGTGAGATTTGATTGGCCTTAAGTAGTTACGGCCAACGTAAGGTATCGCGATTGTATATTATTCTTCGCAGAGCTTGTCGTTCACCGAATGACAGGAAAATTATGATTCTTCCTGATTTCATGAAGGAATATTCTTGTCGATAAAAAGTCGCCGAACATATCAGATAGTCATTAAAAAATCCGGTAATCCCAAATACAAAATTTTGTCGTTAGACACCCCCCGTAATCTGCTAAATTTAGCGACTTTTGCCGACCTCAGAATATCCCCTTATTGCTGCCTTTCGATTGGATAGACGCTTTGTCACGTGGTTCCTCAGGGTCTACCCTGTCCCCAGCGCAGAGACAAACTGCCATAGCGTATAAGAGAGAAAAGAATCGACAGTCTGGTAATATGCGCAGGTAAAGAAAATCTGGTAATGAAACTGCTCAGAGAAAGAAAACTTCACAGAGTGCTCCGTACTGAAATGCCTGAGGCGCTGTGATTTTTTTTATTTTTTTTGTCATGATGGACATTGCGTATCGCATAAGAAAATCACAAAACATGCCAAACAATGGTAGGGAAGAAAGATGTTAGTGCGGGAACATTCCGATATACGTATGATATACGCAACTCAGGTGTTAATAAATAAATAAATATACTGCATCAACCCGTATTTCGAGCAGTTCTTAAAGGATCAACGAGAGGATCCGTCAGTGAATATTAAGCACAAGAGTTGATAGTTTCGGATTGAGAGAGGGTAGGTGGCGTCATCTGGATCTCTTGCTTCTGTCTCGTAGCAACAGCCGCACATATCTTCCCAGTCGCCGTTCTTCGTCCCAAGCACAGAGCAGAAAAGACAGGAGGTAAAACCTCCCTCTCTCCCGCGAACAGACAGCGTGGACCACGACGTACTATATACTGACACGACCAAAACAATCGCGCTCCTCCCCAGCGCCGCGGAAATTGTTTTGCCGAGTGGCCGCTGCGCGTTTGCTGCGCACCGTACTGGCTCCTGAGCAGACGACGGATCACATGTTAACAGCGCTTTCACGTTTTGCATGCTGGAGTGTACTTGCCCTGGTCGAAGGTTCTGAAGTCAGACTTCACTGTGTCTTCGTTCCTATGTTATGTTATACTGCACCGGTGCTCTCTGCAAGTCAAAGATGGGCATCACGCTCCGGTAATTTCCCTTCACGAGTCGAACGCTACTTGGAGAGCGCTACTAGGCTGAATAATGTGTTTAGGGGTCCAGATGCAGGTGAGCACGAAAACATAGCTATTTCTTGGTTCTTGCTGGATCGTGCCCTTTGAGTCACAAACGGTTAAATACTGCTCGTGGTCATATAATCCTACCCTTGATATTTATTTAGACATGAATGAACCATTCCAACATACGGCCTTTCCTATCGCACGCTCTGGGCACTTCGCAGCCGACGACTTCGTCGTAGGTACAAAAGTGGACTAGTTCAGCTTTTTGAACTACTTCCTTAATAACAAGCGATAGCTCCTACGAAGCTCGTCGTTATGACTGACATGACGTACGAAGCCCTAAAGACCACAACTATGTCTACTGTTCTGTGCACTCGCCACCTCCTAGACAGAGCGACAACAACAACAACATATATATTCTGATGATGAAATGGGGAGGTTTTCCACTCAAGGAGTGGAACGCTACCCCATAGCTAGGGGGTCTAATCTGAGTGGTGACAATGATGAGCGATGACGATGAGAGATGACGGGAATGATCGGAGCGGCGATGGCAATCCTAATGGTGATCGTCATGGTAGGAATGTCCGAGAGCGCTGTTTGGGTTATAATGAGTCCTTTAGACCTGTCGCCTCAAAAAGCCAACTACATGACGTAATGCCGCCCTGGAGTGGGCCGCGGTGTCCCAAGGGCCGAGCCTGCTCGACAAGTTGAAGGGGCGGCAGCCAAAGGTGGCAAGCTATGACTGCAGTGTACGCCTCTCGTTGACATTGGTCCGACAACGGAGGAGTATGTGTTCTACGTTGGCAAGTACACAGCAAGCACAAGCACATACGGCTAGCCTCACAGCCTAGCTGGTAGCGATAAAACGGAGTGAAGGCCACATTCAGACATAGCCTGTGGATGAGGTACTTCAGGGGACGGGGAAGCTTTGCAGGCAGCCGGTACGAGAGTGTTGGGTCTACACTTCCCAAACATGACTAAGTTGGAATGTCGTGTTGCCACTGCAAGCTAGACCAGAAACCGAACAAATGCCTGAGGAGGGATCTTGTGTCTCCTCTCGAGAGTATAATAGGCATAGAAGGCCGTTGTTGATGTGCAGCGGCAGCGTTGGCTTCGTTCCCAGTTATTCCGCAATGTCCTCGAACCCGAAATGCAACGGAGTGGGAGCGATCTTGTAGAGACTTCAGGGCGCACAGGATATCTATCACCACTGAGGAAAGGGAACCGCGGATGCCCATGTTTTTAATGCACAGGAGATCTGCTTTGGAGTCGTTATAAATTACCCAGTGCCGCGGTTCACAGTCTTCCGCATGTGTCAAGAATAACAAGATAGCATAAAGTTCAGCGGATGTCGATGAAATGCGGTGAGACATACAACACCCAAGTGTAACGGACTCTTATGGAATGGCAAAGGCTGAATATCAAGTGTCCCTGGTCGACGATCCATCCGTGTATACAGCGGCACCGTTGCAGTCAAGGGTAAGTTGCCTAAGGCTAACATAAGGATAACTCTTTTTGCTGTTTTTGAGGCCAGGTATGGGGACAGTGACAAGCGGCGATGGCAACGTCCATGGGACTTTGGGTGCCGTCGGGTCGACTGTGAATTTGGGAATATTAGGTCTGAACGATGTTAGAGCAGCATGAACCGTCACGTTCCGTCTAGCGTGAAGCTTGCGAATCAGATAGTGACGTTTATGATAGGCATGTAGACGCAGATAGTGGCGTGCACCTTCCCGGGTACGGAGAACCTCAATGGGGATGTCCCTGGCCTCAGCCAACTACTAGGCGGGTTTCAGCGCCTCGCGGGACCTCGAAACATACCCGAATGCTCCGCGCGAGCAGGGCTCGAATCCTTTGTACGAGTGTCTGAGGAAGTCCGTGCAGGACGGGAAGACTGTGCATTACTCAGCCACGAACCAGGACATTGTGCAGCATGAGGAGATCCTTCTCGTCTCGTCCTCAGCTCATACCTGCGAAGTGACGAATGACGTTGACCCAGCATTATACTTTCTTTTCAAGAACGCCTATGTGGCTCTTCCACGACAAATTCCATGATAGAATTATGCCGAGAAACTTGTGATGAGTCACCTGCTCCAGTAGGCTTCCACCAATATACAGGCGACATCTATGCATATCTATGCGCGTGAAGGCTAGAACTGCGTTTTTCTCGATGGATATCTCAATTCCTGCCTGGAGTAAATACAGGCGAATGGCATCTGACGTGCGCTGAAGGCGCTGACGGAGTGCTGGACGGGAAGTGCCTGTAGTCCAAATGCAGATGTCATCGGCATACAGGGACAAGTTGACTTTCCGCTGAATGCAGTTTCCAATGCACGCCATAACGGCATTAAAGAGGAGCGGACTTAGGACGCTTCCTTGTTGTACCTCCTGAGAGATGGGAAATTGCTCTGTGTCGCCTTGTCTTGTCCTGACGAAAATACATCGTTGACTGAGGAAATCAGCTATCCAAAGTAACGCTGTGCGTGACAGCGCAGCGCTGTATAAAGCATGCAAGATTGATTGGTGACTGACGGTGTCGTAAGCTCTCTTAACTTCAAGAAATACCGCGGCCGAGATCTTCCCGCCTCGTCGTACCTCTTCCACCGACGTGATCAAGTCGAGGACACAATCTATCGAACTGCGGTGCCATCGAAACCCAGCTTGCTTTTGAGGGAAGAAGGCACGGCTTTCGAGCCACCACTCAATTCTACGCAAGACCATTCTTTCCATAACTTTCCCCAAGCAGCTGGTCAAAGTTACCGGGCGGAATTATGCCAATTGGGATGAATGTTTTCCTGGTTTTAGCAACTGGACCACTTAGCCAACTTTCCACTGCCTAGGAACCTGCCCGTGCCTCCACGACTGACTGGAGATGTTCAGCAGGGCCTGAAGTAAGGTCAAGGTTTCCAATCACCGTGTATGTAATGGCGTCCGGGCCTGGAGACGCCTTCTTGCACGAAGCTAAAAATGGCCTTCCCACTGAAAAAGTTGAAAGCTGAAAACGTTCTCCTACGTATCCAAGGCCGAGACTTGTGAGGCGTTAGCATGCTCGAGAATAGATGTCACATGGGCTGTCTGGGTCACGTACACGTCGGTGCTGGTCACATTGGCTGCCTTCGTAATGACACGGCAGAATTCTCTGGTCACCTCTTTTAAGGGGGTACCACTTCTTCAGAAATCAATGGGTGATTTTCGTTCGCACAAGACACTTGAACGCTCTAGACTATCATCATCAGATTCGTACTGGCGCGTTCTCTTAGCTTTTCTCTAGTCTACGACGTATATTTTAGATGACAGGGTTGAGCCTTTGATTTTTAATTAGTTAAAGTTTGGTGCGTCTCGAACATGCGCTGCCATCTTGATAGAGTGTCGCACACTATAATATTTGCGAATTCGGGCTCAATACAAATCAACGGATAGCCCTGGAATTCTACAAAATGTGTCATTGACAAGGGCAAAGCAAGGAGAACACGCACTACTTCTGTTTTGACGATATTTTACTGCCGTTTCTAAGCTCTGTGCGAACAAACGTTCTCTATTGTCTTGCGCGGAAGTGATTCCCCCTGATAAGAGCGCAAGAGCTCCAAGTGGGCTCCTAGCTGGAGGGTTCTCCTTTAGACTTCTTGCGGCTCTCCATGTCCGAGCAGGGCTCCCAAACGGTGATGCAGTGATAAGGAGCAACAGAAGTGCCGCCACCGCTGACGGTCAAGGTCTCGAAGTGCTTTCTGTACAAGCCTACTCGCGCATCTTGCTTCCTGTATATCAGGAAGATTTCGTGTCCGTCGAGCTTTACGCTCAGCGCGTCTTCGGACAGCACGTAGCTGCTCCACACGAGGGTTAGAACCCAAGTGGCCAGAACACACGTTGACTGTTTTAGAGGACGAGGCAAGGGCATCAATGATGATATTTTCTAGCTGATCCACAGAAAGCAAAGGGTGGGCCCTGTCTCCACATGCTGTACGAAACGAACGCCAGTCTGTTAATTTCGCCGTTCTACATCCCGCTCTCGTTGAATATCCGTTATACGTGATGTATATGGCCACGTGGTCGCTTCCTCTGCCATCAAGGTCCGTGTACCAATGTAGCTTCAGCAGAAAGAGACGTCCAGAACGTCCGTAGAGAAAGACCTCCGCAAAAACGTGTGTGATCCGTCATTCACATGCAGAGATCCAGGCTCTCGATCAGCTCCATCCATATTTTCCCTCTACCATCATTTTTGGCACTCCCCTATGCACCGACAACAAGATAAGGAGACTCTCAATTGTCCAACACAGCCTTCAGACCGGTCTTGGACACCTTACCTGACGGTGGCACGTGTAAGTTCACCACAGTGAAAACAGTTTGACCCAAGCGAATTTTACACCAGACACAGTCTAAACAAGCGACTTTCTGCGTTGGAAGGGCGGCTGCATTGAAATCACGCCGAACAAGCAGAACCGTCCTTGAGATATCTGTATGCTCTCGCGTGACCAAACTATAGCCGCTGAGTCTGAATTCCTTCTTAATATAAGCTTCACTAATAGCAAATATGGGAATTGGATGATTTTGGATTCTTTAAGATCTGGCAGCTTGTTGCGCAGACTGCGCTCGTTCCACTGCATCAAGACAGCATTGCTATAGATTTGCCCCATGACCCTACACAGAGGATACCACTGCTAGTAGCGAGAGTTGTAGCATAATAACGCTTCCTTAATAATAATGGGACTGGCCGTTAGTTCTCAATGTTTTCAGGCTTGCGCTTCCTGATGTGACGGCCAATCCCTTGCTCAGTTGCGGGAAAGATGCCAGCGACATTGCCAAGCTAGTCACTCTCCCGTAACAAACTTTATGAGGCCATGCATATCGCATGGATGCAAATAAAACACGAAAACGCAAGCGTCACAACGCGTTGTTTGTGAAAATCCTTCGTCTCGTAAACTATTAAAAATTACGACTGTAGCCTAATAGTTCGCCAATAAAATCCTCGTCCTCCTGGTCAACAACATTTGTAACATTATTTAAATTGTTGAAGGTTCAACCCTCGCCAGACCAAGACCATTGATGCAGATGCCGATAGTGCGTTTGTGTTTGTACGTCACACAGAAGGGAAGATCGTCCATCAGCAGTTCTTACTCCCGTCGCCATTTATGCAGCCCTCACGTTCTTTATTTGCACCTATTTTGCACAAATCACGCTGTAGTCTCTTCATTCCAGCTCAAACGTCCCTGTGGTGTCGGCCGACCAATGTCGATTTCCGAGAAAAAATATATGATGTTGGGACATGCGTAAACGTGCACCAGAAATTTTTTTTTTTTTTTTTTTTTTCCAATGCAGTTTAGAACTGCCGTAGGTCGGGACCGAATGTCGGATCCGGGCGGAAAGCGAGGGCGCGCTTTGGCGCTTGTGGAGGGAATACGGCTCTAAATGAATAAAAAATCGAATTAGGTCGTTTTAAGGAAGGCTACTGTCATCTCTGACAGCTTCCGCACCTCAAGCGACCAACGCATTCAAACATACTGGACAAGCGAAGTCACACACACAAGCAACGGTTGGCTAAAATCAGCTGTATATATTTTTCTACGATAGATAAGTACCAATTAATTGCACATAAAAATATTTTACGTGATATGGAAAATTGTTTACTTTCTAAAAAAAAAAACGCGAAGTTGGCCTTTTGAGCAAATATCGCCAAATTCGGCGTGCAAAAAGAGGATTGGTGGATGAGTTACGGATCCGAATTTACCAGCGTGGTACTTATCATAACCCCGTCTACCAATACTGAAATTATCTCCAGGGCGTTTTTGTTTATCGCACGTGACGAATTTTTAAAGTTGCCATAGTACGAGAAACATGAAATGGCGCGGAGCAATGCTTTCGCGACATCAGCGGCGTCACTTGTGGTCTTTTAGAGTGGTCTTTTTCTTTTCTTTTTTCTGTCGAAAGAATGAAAGCACCAAACACAAGGTTTGACTTGTAGCTGGCAACATTTGCAGATTACTAGTGCTGTTGCATGCTGCAGGGAAGTAGTTTGTGCCAAGGGAATCCGTTTGTGGTACCAAGCATAAGCGGCTTAGATCTTCTTCGTGATGCTTACGAGGGGTCAGCTATGTCCTTCTGGTAATTGCACTCTAATGAACAACGTAATTCCCTTAACGGATTTCCTTGGCACAAACCATTTCCTTGCAGCATACAATGCTACAGGACTAGTAATCTGCAAATGTTGCCTGCTACAAGTGCTTAGTGCTTTCATTCCTTCGACATGAAAAAAAAAAAGAAAAAGAAAAACCACTGCAAAAGATGACGACGATCAAGACGCCGCTGCATGTCGCGAAAGCGTTGCTCCGCGCCGTTTCATGTTTCTCGTACTTTAGAAATCCGTCTCTACTGTAAAAATTCGACACGCGCGATAAACAAAAAACACCGTGGGGATACTTTCAGTATTGGTAGCCGGCATAACGATTAGTACCTCGGTGGTGAATTCGGATCCGTACTCGTCCACTAATCCCTTTTTTGCAAGCTGAATTTGCCAGCATTTGCTCAAAAAGCCAACTTCGCATTTTTTAGAAAAGAAACAGCACGTCACATGACCTGAAATATTTTTACTGTGCAATGTATTGGTAATTTACTGTTGGAGAGAAATATATACAGCTGATTTTAGCCAACGGTTGTTAAGGAAAAAAATTCCGAACTTGGCAGAATGTGCGCTGACTTTGCTTGTCGAATATGTTTCAATACGTTGATCGCATGAGGTGCGGAAGCTGTCAGCAATGACACTATCCTTCCTTAACGCGACCTAATTTGAATTTTATATTTATTTATAGCCGTATTCCTTCCACAAGCGCCAGAGCGCGCCCTCATTTTTCGCCCACAACCGACATTCGGTCCCGTCCTACGGACGTTTTATACTGGGTTGAGAAAAAATATTTTTTCTGGTGCACGTTTTCGCATGTTCCAACACCATATATGTTTTTCTCGGAAATCGACATTCGTCGAGCAACACTGTTGGGACGTTAGAGCTGGAATGACCCTTGTACTAACCGTCCTTGTTATGTTTACCACAAAACATGGTAATAGAAACAATAAAATAGAGTAAATACTGCTACCCAGCGACACGAACCCCGATACAGGTACATGATTCAGCCGAGCCGATGGGGCCCATATAGAGCGCCGCCGTACGGGCGCACTGCGCGTGATACGTACGTCACTTCCCGCTCGCTGAGCCGCGGACGGAAGTTCCATAGGGAGATAGGCGAGTGTTATGGTTGTGTCGGTATACAGGGTGTCCCCGCTACATGCGAACATATTTTGTTAAAATATATACATCACTTTTTCCGATATGAAATCAATTGCAATATAGCATATGCTGAAGGGCACTTCTTAGGAGGGCGTTAGCAAACTCCTAAGGCAATGCCTTAAGAGGGCATACCAGCTCTCCGTCCCAATGTATTTCCTATGGAACAGTTTTCATGCTTTTTCTCTTTAACCACCGCGCAGATTTTGACGCGGGTGGTTTCATCATAAAGAGGAAGACGAGATGAAGAGAATTATGCTACTAGGTTTCTCATACATGTCGTATGTATTTTACGGCGACGTCACGAATGCGAAAAAAATACTCTCCTACAATTTTTCTCCTCCCTCTTTGAACAGATTTTAAACTTATATAGCCATTTCGAAAAAAAAAACTTTCCACTTACTTTCCCTCGAAATATTTCAGGAATCGATTGACACCAAATTTATATGTCTACCACTTTTAGTTTTTATAAAAAAAGCATGAAATGTGAGTACGCGTAAACAGCGGCAAAAGCCCAGCGAAACACGTCTGAAACACGTCATTCTGTGTTGCCATCTGTTGACGCGAAAGCAAAACCGCGCGGACCGTATCCTTCCGCCGATTAAGCTTGCGCGTGGGCACCGTACCCTCTGGTGGTTCCTCTCCTATTTACTTCCATAGGCCGCTGACTTATGGCATGGCCTTGGAGACCAGAACAAAAGCTTACTTAGCTGCTCGTAAAGGGATTATCGGCTGAGACAGCATTGTCGCGGCCCGCGTAATATAAGGAAAAAGCTCAAGTTCGCTAGTGATATCGTTCTCTAGATGCTAGTATTTTTCTACAGTTGGCCAGACACGAGTTTTGCAGTTGTCCCCTGCTTCAAATCTGTGTCGATGTTTATGTTCTATGAAAGCTGTACACTCATTTATTCACTGTTTCATGGCCCGTATAACTCCCCCTTTGCTGAAGATATGGTTCATGGACATCGAAAGTATGAGAGAACAACTGCAAGGTCTGACCTACAATAAGAAATACCATACTGGAACGTAGTCCAAAGATGTCATTTATTCATTTGACTGATTTATTTGTCAAGAATGCTTATTACTTGACATCAATGATTACTTGAAAAACGGTTGGGTATTAGGGATGAAAGACAAGTCGTTTACGAGCAAGCGGATTACACAGAGAAAAATGTTCCTGCAACTTTACAACTGCAGCTTTCTGTGTTCTTCTTTTCTTTTATTGATCTTTAATTTTTATTTTACTTTATTTTTTTCATCAACGCTCCAGGTGAACCAATAAGAAAAATCGATCAAACGACAGCTACACCATTATTTCTGCCCACGCAAAGAGGAACCATCATCCCCGGACGAAAGGTCCCCGGACAAAATGTCCCTAGCTGACTGGTGAACGAAATAATTTTTTAGTTTCGGAAATAAATTTTGAGTTCTTGTTACACTGCCGTTGCTAGCTTCCGTGACGATACATATCTGTTTTGATGCTGTCCCGTGGAGATTGTGCGTCCTGGGCCGACATCTCTCTCAAGGGAATTTTTCGCAAAGTCGCAGGGGATATTTTTTTTCGGGGACATTTTTTCCGGCTCCCCAGGATAGTGGACATATGCGTTTCATTTCATTGGCACGAATACTGAAGGTAATGTCTCATTGCGTTAAGTATTCTGTCGTACTCCCCTTTATAAAGAAACTCGGCTACCATTTTTCCAACATATATTTCCAACACATAACACACTTGTACGTTGGCATACTGGAAGTATGCACTAGTAAAACAATACGAAGAGCAACTAAAAATTCCATAATCAGTCAGCACAGACGCCAGTGACTCGTGGAAACCATAATTGTAGCATAAATATATAACAACAAAATAAAAAATAACAAAGTACTAATAAAAATAACAAAAAGACGTACCAGCGGCATGACCGAGTGGGCTAAGGCGTCCGCTCGTTGGTGGTAACCAAGGTCGTGCTGAAGACTGTGAGGTGGTGGGTTCGAATCCTACCGCCGGCTGTGCTGTCTGAGGTTTTCCCTGGGTTTTCCGAAGACTTTCCAGACGAATGTCGGCACAGTTCCCCCTGAAGTCGGCCCAGGACGCATACTACCCTCCCTGTCCCCCACTCCTTCCTGCTGTCCTCTCTCCATCTGTCCACGTCTGTACGCCGCTCATAGCCACAGTTGCTTCGCGGCGCTAACACGCAATCAAAAAAAAATCAAAAAACAAAAAGACGTGAATGTCACGAATCGAACTGCGGACCTTTCGTGTCAAAGTCCGACACTTTACCTCTCGACAAACAGCGCAGAGGGTGCGGGCCGCCTTAAACTCGCGACGTCAACCATGCACAATGGGGATTATTTCGGAGTCCGAGGTGAACGGCGTGATAAGGGAAATCGATCTAGAATCGGGAACATCGTGAATCGCAGTTGCTCCCCGACTGGTATGGCCTCTTAAATAACTTTCAATAATTAAATTTTTAATTAGTTGACGTTGTTAATTAGTAGAAGTTGTCCCAATGAGAAGATCTCGTCCCGTCGGTCACTTGATACCGGAGCCGTTCTCAAAACAAAAATCCGTTCAATAGATCGTCCGAAAAAGAAAAAAAATCGTGAGGGAACGCAATTTTATTTTGTTCATTGTGCATCTTCGGAGGTCATTGATCATTGCCTTAGGAGTTTGCAAATGCCCTCCTAAGAAGTGCCCTTCAGCATTTGCTATATTGCAATTGATTTCTTATCGGAAAAAGTGGTGTATACGTATATTAAAAAATATATATTCGCATTTAGCTGGGGCACCGTGTGTAGTAGGTCGTGGTGTGATCAGAGGAGGACTGAGACGGATGGGAGTGCTGCACCATCTGTGGAGCGGGCCGGAAACGTTTTAAGCGAGAAGCGCATACGACGCTGTGTCGACGCAGATACGCCGAGCTTTGAGGTCGGGACATCACTCCCGACGGAGGAAGGTCGAGCCCACTCGCAAACGTGGTTTTCTTGGCTGCTGCTTCTCAAAAGCGACAGCTGTTGCGGGAGAAGGATTGAAGAAGATCACCCAGAACACTCTTCTGGTTGCAGTGATTTCTAGGCAAGAGGGAAACGACAATCGAGCAATGGCTAGCGGATGGTATGCCTTTTGTCGCTCCGGTGTCCCCAATTACTTTTCTTAGCAGCCAATCCTGTCTGGTCCACTTCATTCTGTCTTCCACTTGCGTGCACTTCGCAACTACAACGTCCATGTCCACTTAGCTGAGAGAGAGTCTGTGCAGACGGCCGTTTCCGGCCAGGCACGCCACTGGTCAAGACGAACACGTCGCTTCCTGCGCTTCCCGCTCCAATCTGTTCACCTCAGATGTTGTCGTCTCCGCTCGACAGCTATTGTTCGTGGAGCTGAACGTAAAAAAGCTGAGCGCTCGGCGTCATTGCGTTGAGAAAACGTCGGGTCGCGCTTTACTCCCAGGTGATGCAGCGGATTGATGGTCATCGTATGCTCCGTCCGTTGTCCGTTGCCGCCCTCCGTTTCCCTGTTTCCCTGCTGGGCATGCCTGCCCGTCACCTTGCCGCGTCGCCTGCTTATCTGAGCCGGCAGAGCGGTCGTATTTCTCGTTGGGTTGGAAAACAAAGCTCGCTATGCAGCTCACACCTGGATATGTGTTCATAAACCCTTATGCACATTTCTTTCCATTTTTATTTTTATCTGGCACGGTAAGAGCTGCCCAGTGGTGTAGCCACAGGGGGGGGGGGGGATCTCGAGCTTAGGGGGCATCTCACCTACCACGGGCATACCCATGCAAATCCTGCAAACCGGAAAAGGTGATATTGGGGTGAGGGGGAGGACCAGTGTGACGATCGCGAAAGTTGTTGCAGTTCTTGGCATCTATCTAATCTAAGCAGCGCTTTTGAACGGATTTCAAGGTATGAGTTGTTCAAGATAATTCATAGCCAGAGTTGCTTCGCGGCGCTAACACGCAATTAACATTCAAGATAATTCAGATCTAGTTACATGACCTCATTGGTTGACAGCCTACATGCAATCCTATTGTGAAAGTTCAGATCAATTATTCTAGATTTTCATCTATCACCTTGAGGTGCGCACAAGTATGTGAGTGTTAGTGCACCAGTGATCAGCAGGGGGGGGGGGGAGTGGGGCTGAAGCGGGGCGGGTTTTCGTATTGAGCTCCTTACGTTAAAGGCCTGGCTACGCCACTGAAGCTGCCATGAAGTGCGAAAAGTGCACGGTTTTCAATACGTCTCCAAGGGGGAACCGCAAAAACGACGGGAGCAGCAGCGCTGCATCATCTGTCGCGAAGCGTCGAAAGCTGCCTTTTCTCTCTTCCCGAAATTAACTTAGTCTGGTTCAAGGAGCAGAAGTCTCCTCTCGCCTCAGAAGACATCTCCTCCGTGGTCTGGTCGCACACCGTACAGTGTGAGACACGTCAACAGACCTCTACCTGTCTCTAAACAAATGAAGTCACAATGTTCGACAGCGCTAGAGTTTGGTAGAGTTGAACTACGTTCAAAGCTAGTGGCGAACAAGGTCGCGCCCGAAAGCCACGTTCTTGAGGGGATTACGATTGTCTCTTAAAAAGACGCGACCATCGGTCCCACTTTTCTTTCAATAGGAGGCAGCCAACAATTGCCCATTCGTGGAACCCAGCTCTCCCCTTCCGATCTGTCTACCAACGTCATGATGACGTTTCTCGGGTACAGGTTTATTCTAGTGGCAGGAATTCGGTAAGAATCTCAAGATAGGAAATTTAGTCCGCACATTAATACAGGTGGACCCTACTGGGAAATCACGATGTATGATACGCGCTTGGTCTAGACTCGTGCATCGTTCGGGTATTAGAATGTAAGTGATAGCGTTTTTGTGTGTTATCGGGACATGATGCACAAAAGCACATTCCTCGTTCATGGGATTTGTCAGTATGACCAAGCTGCACTTGGATGAAAACCACCTCTCGACGTCCTGGCTGAGACGGATGTCATGCCACATTCCAGTAAGACAACAACTTTATTTTGGCTTTGGAGAGTGGGGAGGTTCATCGCCACAGGCGCTACTCTACCCCGTTGCTGGTGGGAATGTGGGGAATAAAATAACGAGCCCCGTCACAATAACGATCGAAGTCCGATGGTGTCCAGAAATGTCAGAAGAGCTTTGAGCGCAGAGCGTTGCTGGGCTTGATTAGGCCAGGGACCAAGCAATTTTGATAGGGGGAAGGGGCGAGAGTCCAGCTGACGAAGAGACTCGGAGAGTGTGGTTCGGGAAGGTTGGTAGTGGGAGCAATGAAGAAGAATATGCTCCAGATCCTCAAGCACACCACAGTGGCAGCAGGTGGGAGAGTCAACTTGTCTCAAGCAGTAACGCCACTGAGCTGTAAAGGCCACATCGAGGCGCATTCGGTGGATTAATGCAGCATCTTGACGAGAGGTGTTTCGTGGCATGCGGAAGGCGAGCGTTGGATCAACTCTGCTCAACATAGATGGAGGGAGAATGTCGGCTGTCCATTGGCGGGAAGCCAGGGGTGTCACGAGGCGTCGCAGAATTGAACGGCGGTCTCCTCTCAGCAGAACAATACTGGCCCATTTCCGATACGAGAGTGCTACTTCTGCGCCGCTGTCGGCCTGCTCGTTCCCCACGACATCACAATAGGCTGGAACCCACTGGAGAACTAGCCTGTGGCCTGCCGCGTAGACAGTGTGGTAAGCCATTGACACATCTGTGACTAGGGGTGCGGATGAGCCTCGTATGCCGGAATTTTCAATTGCTTGAAGTGCAGATTTGGAGTCTGTGAAGACTGCCCATTCCCGCGGTGTAAAATCAGCGATGTGTTGTAGAAAGAAAAGGATGGCATAGAGTTCCGCAGCTGTGGAGGAGGTTGGATGTGAAAGGCGTCTTCCGTGCACTACGCCTTCGGATGGTATGACGAATGCTGAGGCAGACTTGTTGTTTCGGGATGCGCCATCGGTATATGCTGCCGTTAACGTAGAAAGCTTCTCGTCTACCAGAGCATCAAAATGGGCTCGGAGGACTTGAGGGGGTACCTGATCTCTTCTTTGCAGAAGGTTAGGATGGCGTACAAAAGTGGGCGGTACCGGTAGAGACCAGGGTGCTTCCGGCGGTATAGTGTCCTTTGTTATGAAGCCAGTGAGAGTCTGGCATGTCCTCTGCGCTACTCGATAGAGTCGCTTTCAGGGCGGTATCGAATTTTCCTGAGGAGCGGGTGGCAGGGAATGTGAGCACGCAAACAGAGGATTAAGTGCCGAGCCGTTTCACGTTCACGGAGAACCTCAATCGGGAGCTCACCAGCTTCAGCCAGTACTTGCCGTGTTTCAGACATTCTTGGAACTCCGAGGCATCGACGAAGGCGTCGAGCAAACAGGGACCGAAGTGTATTTAATGAAGTTGTTGATATCTAGTGCAGAATAGGAAGGCTGTAAAGCACAGTCAACCTCACCAATGCCGCGTGAACCGCGAGCAGGGAATACTGATCACAGCCCCATCCTGAGCCAGAAAGATGTTGAATTGCGGGGAGCCATCACTGCACTTTAGTTTCAAGGTGTTTAATGTGCCGAGCCCAGCGCAAGTCCGAGTCGATTACCACGACAAGGAAGCGGTGGAAGCGTGCCGGCTCAAGCTTCTTTGTACCAAGCCAAAGAGGGAAATTGGCCATAGCTTTGCGCGTGAAAGGGAGCTCGACACACTTTTCGGGTGAAAGGTACATCTCAAGGTGCGTGAGGTACGTATGGATATTATTTAAAGCAAACTGCAGGCGGCGCTGTAAGAGCTTCCAGTAAGAGCTTTACTTGTGTGTTCCCAAAAGTCAGAAAGTGTGAAATTTGACTGGTGACTGGTGAATACGGGCATATGCCCGTATTCACCAGTCCCACTTAGCCACTGGTTTAGTGACGTCTGGTTTAAGTTGATCACGTGAGTACTTCGTCCGCCAATCACGAACAACCACCCCGCTGGTCTAACCCGGCTACCGTGAGGCCCATGGCGGCCTCCATGGAGTTTGTGTGCACAACGCATAGGCCTAATCTACGCTTCGCCGGAAATTTTTCGGCGAAATTCAGGTAAGTTTTGACTTATAAAGCTACTAGAAGCGTTTGTAAGGCGAATGTTGTTGCACTCCAATCAATATTTGCCCTCAAAGTCTCATTTCGTTCGCCGTTCACACAACGTAAACCCGGCGGCCTAGCGATGGTCTAACTCCCATGTATTTGCATAGGACTGATTTAAACTATAGGGGTGGGGGTAGTTTAAAGCCGGTCTACCGCGGAGCAGCTGTGAATGAGCCTTTCGAGAAACAACCCAAAAATAGTTTTTGCTGGACGCTGTTTTCAAGTTTTCAATAGTTTTCAAGTCGAAATTGCGGAAATTAAGCAAAAAGAACGTTGTGAGGAACAGGTGAGCGAAGTAAGTGAAGTAATAAACCTGCCAGTGAGTTAAAAGTTAACGATCGGTATGAAGTGAAATTTTGAAATCCGCTCTCCTAATTTAGGACCAACATCGTCAAATTTAGTGATGTCAACATTGGCAGCTAGACACAAGTCACTTTCCGATCCAAAGCTGACAGGAAGTCGTGCACAAACAGCTGTTACTTCCAGCAACAAAAACGACGCTGATTGTGCGTGGTACTTTTAATACAGCCCCTAGTGCCTCTGTTATACATCACTAACAATAGTTCGTGCTGTGCTGCCGTTACTGGTTCTGATTGATACATTTAACGACTTGCTGCACACTACAGTGATCGCCGATACTTGTGAACGAGCTTTGTGTTCCTAGATTACTGTTAAGTGTTTCCTGTTAAAAATGCAACCATCGTGTTTGTCTTCTAAACTAAACGGAGGTCACAAGAGGGAGGGGAGGTTCCGTGGAGCAGTTATACCTCCATGTGCCTTACAGCTATACAGCGGAGTATGGTACATGTTACCCAGCATGTAAAGGCACAAATATCAAGCACGTAGCTCGCCTTTGAAATGCTATGAGTGACATTCAAAAATAGTAGCATTGAGAGGGTACCTGGAGTTATATGTTGGATGTCGCAGTGCATTAACAAGGTACAATATTTCAGATCTGACTCTGGAAAGGGCACCATATGGAAGAAGCTCTAGATCCCCTTGGAAGCTTGATTTGCTTGCCCAGAAAGATGCAAGCCCCATAGGAAAGCACTATTGTGTTCTGTCATTATGAAAGCACTAATGTTTTTTGGAAATCACTATGAGCATGTTTGTTGGCGCAATTTTGTGCTGATGAGATCTGGCTATGCTTATCGGCTTCAATGCAGAATGCTGCTGTATATGTCGACTGGGAGAAATTTTGACAAAAAAGCGTGTATTTAGGATATCAGACTTGGTTATTCGATAAAAGTACAGGTAGAAATATCCCGCAGAGGCATACAAGGAAATATTGTGAGCAGCGTTTTGTGTCGACGAATTTGTATGGACAAATAAGAGCCTTCACGGGGGCATATAAACACAACACTAGAGTGTCAAACAGCCCATGTAGTCATGATGTCGATGCCACTGTCAGGTGTGCGCACATGCTGCGTGCAAAATTGTGAGCAGGTTTCACCTTGCCGGTTCAGGAGAAAATCCACAGAGAAGTGAAGGTCTCAAAATTTTATAAGGACGCACATGTAAGTACATGTGTAGCTAAAATGTGTGCGCTACCGCTTCCAGCACACCACACCAGAAGGGGAGGGCAAATATGCCAACAACCACCATTTCTGCAATGATGATGTACCGTAATATTAGAAAATATTCAAGGTGAAAGCTACTTGCTTTTATGCTCACATTTATCATCTGCTAACAGTAGATGTGGCTTTGTAGACTGCCACCGCAAGAGACAAAACACAAGGAACCTGGCTGCAGACTTTATCAAAGCAACATATTTCTGGGATGCGATTACTGCCAATACAAGCCCATGACCATGATTCACACAGTGTTCCCCTTCATTGTGTGAGCAGCACTGTGTATGCCCAACACTTTGTTTCTTTTTTTCCAAATTATCTGTTATGGGCACAGCAGTGCCTGTACCTCATGCTTTTGAGTTGTTTCTTTGCATTAAATCAATAAAACTTGTTATGCATTTCCATAAGGATTATTATTATTAAGGATATCAAGTATTTGTTGTGAAGTACAGATGTTTGTCCCATGCCACATGCTATGGAAAAAAGAAATATTTACTACATTGTGCATGGAGACACAACTCCAATGCATTGATAGTGCAACAGAGCGGAATTCTATTGGGCAGTTTAGCGTGAAAAGCAGAACTACTAGCTGACACTCTTACTGCACAGGAAGTACCAACACTGAACAGTTGAAATTACTGCTGTACATTGGACATGAAGAGTGATTGAATATCGGAAATGCTATCTGTTACACATAACGAGCAAATAGAGATCATGAAAAAGGGAACTGTGATGGAAGGACATGTAGGGTGTGTCTGAGCCGGTGCAAAGAGAACCAGTAACACAATTACCAGTACCGTGGAATATATGTAGATCACAGGGACCTGTTGTTATTGGTAGTGCTGTTTTTCCACCTTGTACTGCGGCGCACAAGTACATTGATCTGTCTGAAACGCAGCTAGGCTGAGGACAGTCACCACGTGGCAGATTGACATTTGTATCGTCTGTGCTAAATCATGGGTATCATTATAATGTGACTGCAGATGTATGACAGATCATGTGATCTGAGAACACAGGCATGCTCATTTTTTGCAAGATTTCCTGGCAAATCTCACATGCTATGCATTGTTGACAGCTGTCATGATACTGATGTCATGACATGGTGGCGACACGGATGTTAACGACACTCCAGCTTTACACTGGTGTGATCTGTGCACTTGTTTTGTAGTCTCATATGCTGTAAGGCGCAAATCTTAAGAATAGAAAAACACGTCTTTGTGTAATCAGGTCACAAGATTTATTCTATACATCTGCATTCACATCCACATTGCAACCATGCCTCTATTTATCATGAATGCCCAAATGCCTGTAATTTCGTTCTGTTGTGTCTGTCTTCAATGTGTTCTAAATAGCTGAGTTCGAGCAATAAGTATAGAATAGTAGAAATTGTAGTAACACTGCATGAACCAAACCAATGGTCACTTCTAATATACACTTCACTTCACTGTACTTTCAATTATGTTGCAACTTCGTTCTCCTTACACCAGTACAGGTACGTGCTAAGTGCCCACGGTTCTTCCTTTTTGACATGTCCTGTATATTACCTGATAGGACAGGTACTCCCATTGCGTACTAGCTCACCTCTCCATTGACTCACACTCCACCCCTAAATGCACAGCAGTGAATGAAGGATGAACGCAATATGGGCATACTACCGTCACAAAATTCTGATGTAATTAAGGGTGTTGTTATCAGCACCATTAGAAATGATTCTAATATGTATGAATCTGTCACTCGAAAGCCCACAGGAAAGAGTGCCTATAGATGCTGTTCCAATGCAAGACACTACGGCACTCATTTACATTTCGAAAGATTGAAGCTTCCTTCCTTCACATCATCACCAGGAGAATATGTGGCGCCTCAAGCATACTAGTTTTACTGCATAACTGGCACAAAATGCCCGTGACATATGTTACACCTTCTTATTTAGTTTGTTTCAGGAAAGCAGTTCTTCAATGCAAAACGTGAAGAAAACTAATTGTCGTACAGATATGTGGCTGGAACGTGACTAACCCTGCTTAAATGCATGAAAAACATGTAATTGTAAGAGTAGAAACCATTGCTTCAGGAATATTGCGGTTGTGTATGCGGAATTTTTCCTTTCCTCTAAAGAGGAGTTTCGCACTACCTCTACCTCTGTTTCTTTTTGTAACCCTGCCCCCTCTCACTTTTTTTTGTAATGCACCCTTATGGGTACATAAAGTTCAATAAAGTGTAATGAAATAACTATATGCCCTTCCTGTGTGCCAACATAGATGTGTTTGCCCAAAATCTGTGAAACTGTTGTTGCTGTTGGGTGCTGTTAACTTGCAAACCATTCCCCCCTCCCCATACGTCACCTATTAATTTCCAGAATACACCAGCTGAAGACATCGCATGTTCATCACTGGCTATTGAAGTTAGGTGGTCAGCCATGCAAAAACATCTATGTTATTTTTCTGAATATTAAGCAATGTCCCACATTTCTGCTCCCAGACTTTGTCCTTGATGATGCAGTACACCGCGTTCACTACCCTAATATACTGTCTGGTTGTGTAGCTTTGTGCTGACACAGCTGAATGAATATGTCGGCTTTTGCAAAGTTACAACTGCCAAAGTGTCTCAAAAAATAACATAAAATGTGGAAGAAAGATATACAATCCTGTACTTCCTAAAAAATAATAGCAGCACATTGTAGATAAGATGCATCTGATTTCAAGTTTCATTCTTTTCTTTATATGAGCTTAATTGCATTGCATTCATTTGTCCATTGCAGCCTTCCACTTACTGTCCATTACATATCAATGCAGAAAGCTAGCAGGCAATGATCAGTGCTGCTGTTTGCTTTGATATTCCATGGTGTTGTTTCTCAAGAAATAGCACAATCTCTCAACACACAGCTGTGCAGTTTATAACTGTGTAACTACGCGTGTAAAGTGTAACACAGTGTGAAAAAAACACTGTGTAAAGAGAAGCAGAGGTCACACGGGGCTCTCATGTGATTTTACTGTCAAAGTTGAGCTATCTGTGTCAGATTGAAATGGTAAGTGCAACTGCATCACCATAGAAATTCTTTCTGAACAAAAAGTCTAAATTAAAAGCCTCAGCTGGCATATTATAGCATGGCATCAGCTGTGGGGAGTTTTTAGGCATTGGTGGTGGTGATTGTTTAGCATGTAATGGTGCAATGATAATGGAAGTGAGATTGTTTACAATGCCAGCATGAAGTCAAGAGAGGAGCTTATAATGAATGAGCGCAGAAAAAGTCCCTGACCAGGTATGTAAGTGTTTCCTCAATAATATATGACTCTGAACAAGCAAGCACAATGCAAATAGCAGCACAGATTTGCTTGTAGCTGATGTTGCAGCTGTTGTTGTATGTGTTTGCCTGTGTCCATTGTATGTTTGCTCCACCCTTGAAACACCATTATTGAGACAAATAAGACCTGTACGAGATATTTGACCCATTTTAACAGCAAAGAGAAGATTGTTTGTATTTTGTGTATGTGGTCTCAATAAACAACAAACTCTGAATGGCTCGGATCTATTTTAACGACACTAAAGTGTGCCCTTTTATTTTTGCAGATATGGCGTCTGTGATGTCAAGTGCGCTCAATATATGACTGTAGGACAAGTGTGTACATTCCCATTCTGTTAAGTTCCAGCAACTGACAGTCACAGCACAGCCAGTCTTTGTTAGCTGAACAGAATAAATCACTTCAGTGCTTGATGATTTGTACAAGAATGTTATATGCAGAGATACGGAGGTAAAGGAGGTCACAATTAACCATAGCACCGCACTGATAGAACGACAGGAGGTCACGACACTGGCAACTTCCACACAACTCACAGGCAGGGGCACCCTGGGTAACATAACGAAAACAGCGCTAACACGCACACACACAGGACGCGGATGTAAACAGGACTGCACAGTTCGTTTTCAGTCGTGGGCCCGAACAAACGCAGCCAGCGAAGCGATGCTTTAACGCGTTGCAGATTTGTGACACCTTGTAAAGTACCACGTCAATTTCTTGAAAGCATAACGCTATAAAAGTTATGCGAGTGGGAGTCCGATGCAGGATATGGCCACCCTTGCACCAATGTTATTGCTGTTTACTTACAGGCAGCCTACCGTGACGATGCGCCTGCAAACACGCTGCGCACATGACACCAGACTTGAAAGCGTAAAAACACGCTGCTGACGTGCCCCAGCGATCGAAAGGCTATCTTGATCATTGCAATTCACCACACAGGCCGCACAACAAACGATAAACAAGCGATGGTCCATGGAGGTGCAGTTATTATACGCAACCACAATCGACGAACGAACACTGACAAAAGTACAACGATCGCCTCCACGAGAATACGTACTCCTGCCTCTTCAATAACATGGCAAACGCGCTGTTTTACCGGTCATATTAACAAACACAAAGGCAGGCTTAACCGCCGGACACCCACACACCATCCCGCAACCACCTGTAGCAGCGCCAGCCAGCGCCGCCTGAACTATTCTTTATCAACCTCATAACAAACAAACAAACAAAAAAGAAAGGGAGTCTTCCTCTTTGCGGCTTTTCCGTCGTCTGCTAATTTCTCCCTCCCCTCACCCGTCTCGTGACAATGTGAATAATGCGCATGCGTTGTGGTCAAACGGGCTTCAGAGCCGGAGAGATCATGTGATCAACTTAAACCAGGCGTCACTAAACCAGTGGCTAAGTGGGACTGGTGAATACGGGCAAAGGTGTTTAATGTGCCGAGCCCAGCGCAAGTCCGAGTCGATTACCACGACAAGGAAGCGGTGGAAGCGTGCCGGCTCAAGCTTCTTTGTACCAAGCCAAAGAAGGAAATTGGCCATAGCTTTGCGCGTGAAAGGGAGCTCGACACACTTTTCGGGTGAAAGGTACATCTCAAGGTGCGTGAGGTACACTGTTAGAAGAAAAGGTATAGAAGAGGTATAACGAAGGGATAAACCAGGACTAAACTACCATATTTATACCTCATCACCAACGTCTATACCCCGTTTAAACCATGTGGGAGGTATAAATCGCCGAGGCTATACCTTCAACGCCAGTTGTGGGTATAATAAGGTATTTCTCTCTTGCGTTTATACTTTCGGTGTTTTGTATACCTTGAGATGTGAACCTGTGGTACCACAGTAATTTGTGGTGGAGACAGTATACCATCTCAGCTAAACAGTAATTTAATTAGGAAACACAGTCACCAATACAGTTGCATCGTAATTAATAGGGGGAATGGTTTATAGCTGCGTGCTATTTCTTTCTGAAATGACCAAATCTACGCGTCCCCACTCATATAGTTGCTTGCCGGGCGAAGGTGCCCCACACTTTGCGAAGCCACGATGTATTATACCAGTATCTGTTCTCCACCAAATCCTCCCACGTTGCTTCTTGCTTTGCGAGTAATCTGCATGAGCTCTCCTCTACGTTTTACACCTGCACTTTGTGAATATGAGTTTGTGGGTACGTTTGTGTGCGTGCGTGTCCAGGTATTTTCTTTCTCTTTTTCCTTCTTGAGGTAGTTGTTGTTATTAAAGCACTTGTCGCTGAATATTATTTTGTTCTAATTTTGTTACGAGCTGGATCAGGGAAGTGCCACCCCTATATAGCGCTGAAAAAAATCGAATATTCCAGTTTTTCAAGATTACAGCCCGGGTTCGAAAATATACCCTCACGGGGATATATGTTTACACCATGAGGTGCAAATAATATACCTTCAGGGAGGTATAAAGTTACTATACCTCGGGGGAGGTATAGCGTTTATACCTCAAAAGGTATGCGCCCTGGGACAAGCCGTTTATACCCTAAAAGGTATACATTTTTCTAACAGTGTACGTATGGATATTATTTAAAGCAAACTGCAGGCGGCGCTGTAAGAGCTTCCAGTAAGAGCTTTACTTGTGTGTTCCCAAAAGTCAGAAAGTGTGAAATTTTAATACTTAATAAACGAATAAATTACTTATTGTTCGACGCTTTTCCTGGAGTTGTGAGACCATTAATCCTGAATGGCCGAACAACATGCATGGCGCCCAAACCGTCGGCAAATACCGAACACGGGGGAGGGGGGTTGTCGTGTGTCCCATTTCGCTGCAATGTATGCTGTGCTGCAAGTGAAATACGGTGCTCATAACGAATATCAGTATTACACTCTTTCGTTATTAGGAATTTGAAAACCAGTTTGTTCTGTCACTTCGGGTTTGATTACAGCATGCTAGGAAGCGCAGCGCAGTGTGCTTTGCATACATGGACCATTGAGTTAATGTACAATGTTTATGAAATAGCTTTTTAAAAAGCTGCTTCAAAGGTTTTTTGGTTATTTCAAAGTTCAAATAACTGGATATTAAGGGGGAAACCAGTAGAATTTCCTTGTAGCCAGGACACGCCGAAAGGCGAGACAACGAGGAAGGCACGTGATTAACCGGTTGGAATGTATAACGTCGCATTTTTATTGGTTCAGTCAATCTCATTTGCAGTGCGCCCAGCGCTGTATAAGCTCTCTCAAACTATGAGTTCTATGGGGACCTGTTACTGTTGGTCTCTACCAAGCTTAGCTCAATTTTTGGCCCCGTCTAGGATTGGATAGAGTAAATTGTGAGGGACGGTATCAAATTCTAGAGAGCTGCGCACTGGGTATGGAGGGTTCTAATAATAGATCAGAGGTTGTCTGCAGTACCTTCATCTGGCTCAACGTAGGTCTGATTGCACATTTTTACTATCGCTCAATCCTTGGCGACGATGCCACAAACGAAACACTCAAGTCGTAATGTTTTTACTACTACTTCGACGATTTCCGAACGCAAGCCTTTTCGAACTGTTCGGGTGAAATCCGGACAGGTGGCTGCCCTAGCTGTCACATGCATTGTGTATGGCGGTGCTTTACTCATGTGCGCTGGAGGGTGACAAGGGAGCCCAATAACGTATTGTTCGTGATAAGAATGTGCCAATGCACGGTTGTATACACTTCATGGCGCATAAGCGGCGGTAGACAGCGAGAAGAAAGGCACTGCAGAAATAGCTTACGAAAGTCTTCCGAGAAATTGCACGGGGCTACACCAAGTGCAGCATCGCTGGAAAGCCTTTCACAGTTAACACTTTCTTCGTGCTCGAAGGGCGATTGGCATGGGTACGTACCGTGGAAAATCAGACAGTTACACATAGCAACACCTATATATAGTTGCGAGGTCTTTTGGTGCTTTTTCTTCAAGTGCCATTTTTCGAAACGTTTTCAGATGCATCGATATCTTAAGAATAACCAACCACAGCTTTACTGCATTGCTTTGGCGCTTTGCTGGATTTGCTGTTTGTTCTCGTTCCTGGTTCCTTATGCGTGAATTCAGGCAGAACTGTCCACACTCTTTACTGTTTTATCTCATATGAAACAAAGTACATTTACTCAGCATGTTATTTGCGTGTCATTTTAAATGAATTTTTCTTACGGGCTGTCTGCACTCTGCAAGAGTCACATGTAAAAAAGCGCTTTTAGTGCTCCTATGTGTGGGTGTTATTTTGGCTTTGCCTTCGATTTGACGCGTCAAAGATTTCTTTTTGAGTAAGTCCATTCGGCGAACACTGTACAAAGCGCACACGGAAAAGCAGGAAACGGAGCACACGGAAAAGCACGGAAACAACAGCTCACAGCCACATTTAATTGCTAAAAGACACGGCGTCAACAGGGTTCTCTACTTTTCTTTTCCAGGGAGCAAGCGTGGACGGAGCATGTAACGAAGCAACAAACTTGGACAAGGATCATTGAAGCGCACGCTACTTCTGCATGACACATGAAGAAGAACGGCATCTGAATTGTTCATTTCTCTCGGAAACAAAGAGTGAAAAAATGGCGGCTGTTCCAGAGCAATAAAATCCTGCATTATGCGTAAATTGCGAATACATTTGTGCCGAAAACGCGTTGTTGATGTTGAATTGCGTGTTGCAGAACAACATTGTTTTCGTAATGTTGAACGGGGTGTTTCATCGCTACTTGCAATATATACTATGGATAATTACTCGCGGCACAATTACTTGTAGAAAATATCACGATGAGCTTCAGAGTGAGGACTATATTGACAGTCATTGGAACAAAGGCTAGAAGTGGTTTTAGGGAAATGGCGTTGTTGGGCTGGATTTGACCATCGACCAAGTAATTTTGTCCTAGTGTGAGTCTAGCTGAACTCAATAGCTCCTTAAATAAACTGCATACAACTGCGACAGTACCAACCGTAATGCGCGCTGGACTCCCTGGGATCAAAAAGCAGGAAACGTTTCCCGCCGTTCACTGCTGAGCCTCGACTGCTGCATTAACTTGCATCGCTGCTCAAAGGCAGAAAGCGCAATGACCATCGACAATAGCGCACGTCATCATAATCCGCTAGCCAGTGTTACGACCGTTCACATTCTGTTGTGCAGTTTTAAGTTTCAAGGTGAGCCTGTGAAATGTGCATGAAGTTGCAGTGACGCCGAGAGTTAAAGGGTCTCTGACCAGAACCTGGTCAATGTCTTTGTTTGTATGGATAACGAACCTACATGGTGCCTCAAAGTTACAACTGAAACGCTTCGTCTCTGCGGAGCCGCCAACTATTCCAAACAAGGAGCCGAAAAGCGGTTTCGATTTTTGCCCTCAACTCGTGCGATCAGCGCAAAACTCTAGCTATTATGCAGTGGTTTTCCCATGTGTATGACGTCAAACGCCCGCGACGTTTATTGGTGGAAAGTCCACACCGGAAGTTCGGGTAGTTTCCGCAACTTCCGTATTGCTGGGTGCTTTTTCAATATGGACGCGGAAGCACAGCGGAGCCGACAAGTCAGCTCTTCAGCTACCTTTCAGCAGCTGAGAGGCACCTGTTACGTGCAGCAGAGTTTGGAGGCCTTGCTTTTGAAATGTTGAGCCGCGAATCGACTTCAGCATGAAGAGGAAGTTCCAACGACAGACCGTTAGATTATGACCCGCCATAGTTAGATGAGCTTTCAGCATCCATCACGATGAAGCACATGAACATATAATTGGGTGTTTACGTCGCGAGACAACTGAGATCATGAGCGACGCCACAGCGGTCGGTCTGTGGATTGCTTTTGCCCACCTGAGGGTTCTTTAACGTGCGATGAAAGCTCATCACACGGCACCCCGTATTTAACGTCCCTCGCGGAAGACGGCGTGTCTAAGCAACTTGTACCCTGCCACCAAGTTGCTGGCGTCCTCGGCCGGGTTCGAACCCGCGATCTCGGGATCAGAAGGCGAACACGCTACCGACTGAGCCACCGAGGCCGGTGAAGCACATGAACAGTTTGTGTAAATTTCATGTTTGACGGCGCCGTGTAAAGGGGCCGGAGTGGTTCATTGCATAATAATGCCGAAAGAAGTCGAGTGCTTATGTTGCAAGGAGCTGCTCTTAAAGTAGCATATTTAGAACTTCCGAGAGCAGCACGAACCTAGCGCTCATATTCACAAGTAAGAAGCGTACGTGTCTCATGCACAATCATGCTGGTTGGTTTCAATACAAAATAGTTTTTCTGAACTTTTCGTTATTCGTCACTTATCCAGAAAGAGTGCAGCTGAATTAATACTCGGCGTCCTACTAGCTTTAGCTGTGTTCAAAGCTTGTGATACGTACACTACATACCAACAGTTCGTGAGATAAGTGTTGCACAAACTTGAAAAAAAAAAAAAAGAGAATCGTTATACCAGTCTGCGCGGTGAACAGGATATGCAAAGCCTTTCCTATAGTAACTACTACATGCTTTAAATACCCAAGGTACTAGGTGGAAGTACCCCCTACAGGGTGTACCCTTGCAATTTCAGCTGTAGACACATGTCGGTAATCATGTAACTATAATAATGACCCGCCTCCCCCCGAACTTTTTTCAACACTCCTCCATGCTTGGGATTCTGGATAAACCACTGTGCTGACCCCTGACACAAAGCACCATCTCATCAGCCTGCTCCGCCTGGTAAGAATTACATTGGGCTCTCAATTCCATCACAGACACAAATCCAATCCTGTTCCGACGCATCCTTTTGTCCACCCATTCAGTCAATATGTTGTAAGTGTTGTTCGAACTCTTACTGTCTGATAGCACCCATATAGTATTGCTTAAGCACCTCAAGTATATTAATGATCGTTATGTGGAAGTAAATCAGACTGTTATGCAGGTTACCCTGTGTGTGACCTTGGTTCCTGCTCTGTCCTCCAGAAGTGCTCACTACACATCGAAAACCCCAATCTTCCATGCATGATGTAAAACCCCAGTTCGCTTGCTTCCTAGCCATTTTTTCAGTCTCAATCTTCCTTTTGTGTGCAAAGTGCACACCCAGTTCGAGTAGGATGTAGACCTTGAGGAACCAAGCTTTGTATCTTGGGCTGCTCAAATACTCAAATAGGCATGTTTTAGTCAAAGATGATGTAACATGAAATGTGGTTCATATAGTTTATTGTGGCACTCAGATAATATCTTCATAATATGTCTGCAGAGATTGCTCCAAATTAGCATATCTGATGCAGCGTCATACATTATTGGGCTTCTGGGAAAAATCATGATTCACCTGATACAGACGGCAGCCTTTGTAACGGTGTCTGACACATTTTTAGCAGCCACTGTTTTAAAATATGCATTAAAAATGCTCCAACTATGAAAGTATCACAAAGTTCTTCATTTCATTTGTCTACTTTAAGACCCTTGTTAAGGGATTTACATAAAGGGGGAGGTTTTTTATCCAAAAAAGACAAATACCAAAATGATGTACACAAAATTCGTTCACTCACCACAAAGAAATTCACTCGATCTGAAAACGATCATAGCACTTGGAAATAAATGACTATACATTTTGTTCAGATGCTATGTGGGCAGGAACGTCATTCCAGTTTGACACCATCAGCTGGTGCGGAGAGTAGAGGAATTTTTTCATTTGTGTAGGTGGATCAAGTACTTTGTGCTAGTCATCAAGTCTTGGAAGTAACTTGTGAGGGGATTGACAGTAAGTGGGGTGGGGAGGAGTGTGACCGTAATATAACTTATGAAAGAATGCCAGGCCTGATACCTTTCATCTGGTAATCAAAGGAGTAAGAAAGAGTTTGGCTTTAATGGCTGAGACGCAGGAAAAAGGATGATAATCACGATCAACAAACCGTGCGGTTCTGTACAAATTCTACTTTGTCGATTAAGAGATGTTGGGATGGGTTCCAGATTGCAGAGGCATATTCCAGTTCTTTTGAACATGGCAGTTGATGTCCTGAGACTGGAACACATAGAAAAGGCAAATACATACAAAGCATCAAGTGCCTAAGAAATGAATGATGAAAGAAGGCATTCACTGGAAAGGTTAGCCAGTAGTAGGACTTGAACCCACATCTTCTGTATTACCCGTCCAGGGCCCTTTCCAATTGAGCTAAGCTAACACGTCTTTCCAGTGACTTCCAAGGGTGCAGATGTACCCTAGGAATAGGTTTATGGGCAGGAGAACATTAGTCACTGTTATTATACAGTCATACCTCTCTGTCCAGTATGATCACTGCAGAGCACATTTACAGGAACTCACGGGCACAAAACTTGCATAATAAATATGTAATAACCTCAAACAGCTATTATATATAGTAACTGGGACATGGAACTCCAATAGCAGATGGTCTGGCAGTACAACACAGGTAATCTTGCCATCACTATATTTTTCCCAAAATGCTGAAAATAAATCGATAGAATTACTGCAGTGAACTGCTCAATTTTTCACCTCAGATATATTTTTAGCACTCTGTCTTTCATGTTCCAAAATATACATGCATCGAACCTGCAAAAGCTTGTGTGTGTAAGTAGAGTCACACATCTCATGTGCAACAGGCAGGTCAAAGTTGTATTGAGATATGTCAATTCCTTACACCTGCTCACCACCTGTAGATTCCTTTAAAGGGAACAAAAAACTTTTTGTTAGTAACGACTTCACGCTATATACCACATTTATAGAAGAAATTGGTCCTGTACCTGACGAAAAATTGTCATGACCATTGCCAGATGCCTTCCTCTCCTGTTCCTTCCACTTCCATGAAGTCATCACCCTAACATTGTTAAAAAGAGCCATATAAATGCGATAACTGAGATATTACCACTACGAGCATACAGCAAATCACAACCACATAAATAAAATACACAACTGCACCGAGCTGTCCACATTTTCACACACACACACACACACACAAATACATAACAGAGTGGCCTATCTCTAATCAACAAGTTTGTGTAACTCTGTTTTGCAACTGGACACAGGAAGGCCATTTCCAATCAGCTGAAAAAATTTGTTCGGAAGAGGAACGGTTTCTGCTGAATTCTGTAGTTGGTCCGTAGCAGTGGAACCTTGTAAGGTGGTACAGTGATGGATTTCATACCGTAATGGCAAGTGTTTGGGATGGCGCTAAAAGATCCTGAATTTGCAAGGCAATTGTGTGTAAATCTCTGATTCCCAAGTGAATGCTTTGTCTACTGTATTTTGCATGTCTTGAAGGAGCTGAGGGGCTGGATGGATGGATTGTAGTGGCACCCCTGGTGGGCCTCTTTGCAACGAGGGTCCAGCACATTGCACCTGTAGACATGGTTGTCGTATACCAGGCTTTCTTTCTTTTTGTGCACTGCAATTTTATCGTAGTTGCCCTCTGTGGTGTTTCCCCAGATTAGACAACAATAGTACAGCTTGGGGTAAACTAAGGATTTCAACTGCGTTGGTTTAGAATCCAGAACCCTTCTTTACTATGTGCAGCATGCTGCATATTATAAGGAAAACAAACAGAAGAAAACTTGTACCTGATCCCTGCCTTGTATTTCCAACATTTGGTTCCACATCTTGTCCAAGGAAGTCATGAACTACATTGGTGCACACTGCTGTGACAATTATTATGGTACACCTAGATGCGGAATACACTGCTCCATTTAACGTACTGTGAATGTTGCTTACTGCATTGGCATGGCTGTATTCAACAACAATCGAAATTGTACAGTAATCTTTTGATTTAGTGCGTAAACTTTAATTTTCTTTAATCCGTATTTTTCTTTGTTGCGTAAATGGTCTCCTAACATCTGCATGCCACAACGTAATTCTCACAAGGAGAGTAATCACTGTATAAATTATACAGAACACACTAACCTCGTCACGTCCATGCAACAGTCTTGGAAGATAGATTCAAGGAAAGCACTGCGGACTGCTGTAGGCGGAGGTTCTTTGTACTCAAACTGAGGGGTCCGTCTCATAGTCTGCATTCTTCAAATACGATTGGCAAAATCCCCTGCCAACCATACCTGCCGCTGCGGTTGAACGCGCAGTATCGTACGGAACTGAATGCCCGCCGAGAAATCTCGCTTTGACGACACAACCGAGGCACGTCAAATGAAGTAAGGGCTGTGCCTCGATAAATTGGTCGTTGTTCCAGAAGATATAAATAAAGAAAACTTGGAAATACACACACTACACTAACGCAGTGAAATAGCGTGCGGGCTTCCGAAAGTCGTCGTAGCTCGTAGCCTCGTAGCTCCTCTTTCCACGGAACTCGCTAATTGGTTTATCGCAGTTATAAAACAGGTAGTAGATTTCGAAGTATATGCATACTTTTTATTTCCAGACATTGTGACAACAGTATATCGGCGTAAAAATGTTGGTTCTTGCTGAAAGTTGTTGTTGTAGTGCTCGATCACGTGACGGCATTCTGCGCGCTGATTGCATGGGCGAATGACGTCATCCCAGTGGGATGACCAGATGAGTTTCCTATATATGGGTACGTTTTCTTGGTTTGACGCTAGGTGTGCCAGCGTCGGCGTGAACCGCGATGTTCAAAATTCGAGTTTACGAAAACTACGAGGTGTTGAGGCATGCATTTTCGTATGTGAAGTTGCTTTTGTGTATTCTATCGGTAGCCACTGCGGAAAAGGCTCTCCAGCTTCTGGTCAGAGACCCTTTAAGGCTAAAAGATATGTGTACATTACGGGTAATCGGGCTGCAGGAAAAACTCAGTTGCAATTTCGGCTAATGCCCTGAGTACGCAACGCAATCAACACGAGTCTCGTACGTCTTGATCCAAGGATAAAGATGAGGTCTCATTAAACATGTTGATTGAAAGTGATGAGAACTGTGAGTCCTCAGCAGTTCCTCCAATCACCCGTCGCAGGGGAGGTCGAGGAAACTTCAACGTCAGAGAGTGCTGAACAGTTTGAAACAAAAAGTACTCAACGTGATTTCCAAGACAGAAGAGAACCGGGCCTGGTTGTACATGGTTCGTTTACGAGCGATGTAAATGAAGTACAACAGATTTTCACTCCTCTGAGAGCATAATGTAAAGCATACTGCTATCAGTGCCATCATCTCAAATGACATCGTTCATGCCCGTGAGATGTTGAACAAGGGAGGCGCACATCTTTTTTGTACCACTTATAAATTTCATAATGGTACAAAGAAAAGCAGCTCCTTTTTCAACAAATCAGGCGCGAGAACCCTGCTATTCGGGATTCTGGTTGACTAGGAGCGGGCTATAACCTAAAGTTCGCAACTGTTCAAGATTGGCTCCAGGGAGGACTCCAGTTGTGGTCACTGTAATCATCCGGAGACTATCGCGCATATCCTCACAGAATGCCGTGCATACCATACTATTCGGGAAACTCATCTTCCCCACGCCAGGCCTGGCATATTGACGGACGTCCTCTTCCCCGAAGGTTCCTATGCGGAATGACTTTCAAAAACACGCCGCCTCGTGCGCTTTCTTCAAGAAACGGGCCTCGCGGAAAGACCACTCTAGTGCACCTCTCATCTACAGTGTGCCTCCGTCCCATCAGTGTCGGGCATCCTGCCTATGCATCACTCTGAAATCCTCAACTCCCCTCTCCCCTTTCCTTTTTTTTTGGCTATAGTCGTGACGATGCCCACTTGAGTGCGGCCAACAAGGGCAAGCTACCTCGATCCCCCCCCTCGTTTTTAATAACAAAAATATTCCTCAAAAGCTGCTCAAGCATCCCCAGAAGGCGATAAGACTACCAAAAGGTACCAAACACAGAATGAAACTTAAGAGTGTCCACCCTGTGTTCATTTCTACAGTGATTTCTTGTGAAATTTTAAATTTCGTCTATTGTTACATATGCGAAATCTTCTGAACTTGTGAACTCCTGTGACATTTAGAGGGTGTAGTTCTTTTAGCTTAACTTATGCCTGCTGTTGGCTGTGTTCGACAGTTTCCGACAAAAGTTAACGGAACACGCGAGCTGGATACTTTTTCTCTGGTGTGGCAGCCAAGCGGTCTTCGGAAGCCGTAGAGTTCTTTGCTGAGAGAGGCGTGGATGAGTGTGCTGCTTGGAACTCGCTACGGTAGTTTCGGTATTGATTCTGTTGAACGTGCCCACGAAGTCCATTGGATTTCACCGCAGTGCTCTCCAACACCACGTGACTGAAAAATTGTGTATGTAAGCTATCATCTGATCACACCTGGTATTTAATATAATTACAGCTATGTCCGTAATGATTGATTTGCTTAGAAGATTTGTAATGCTTCTTCGCTTTTTAATACCGGCAACACAGTATCGTGTTTCCACAATTACTTCACACTCTTTCAGTGACGTGGTATTGCAGAACACTGCAGTGGTTTCGAACTCACTTCGCAGGTGCTATCGTGAGAAGCAATACCGAAACTACCGCAGTATGTAGCTTGCAGCACGCTCATCTACCCCTCTGAAACAATGACCTAATTGAAACCCACCCGCTTCCGCCTGCCGCTCGGGTGTCTGAGCGAAGAAAAAATGCGGAGCTCGCTTATTCCGTACACTTCTGTCGGGAACTGTACCTTTTTGGGTAAATTTTAATGATGTTGGTTAGTACATACTTGGTTGCTCGCGTTCGATATGCAACGGCCAAGACAGCTGTGCAAGGTGTGCCTCGGACACTCAGTATGTAACTGTGATATACCTTATTTCTTTCAGTCAAGGGCATACAACTCCATCCCCAGTCATAAGAAAGTAACTGCAAGTATTGTTTTGCAAAAAGCAGCAAGAATGACTGTGAGAAATTGTGTCGATATGAATAAGTTCCTATACGGTATGTGTACAGAGGATGTTGCACGAGAGAATGACCATCAATTATTGTAAAAAAATCCACGTGAGATAAAAATTGGAAACATTCTGCACGACAGTTGTTAGTGTGTTTGCTCCCCAGAGGGTGGTTTTCTATGAGTGTGCGTCGTTAATTAATCTAATTAGCACAATTGAACTCAAAAATTTGCCAAGAAAACGTAATCTTTTTTTAGACCCATGGCCACAACACACCATTGCGATCACCAATACAGGATGTTTCACAATGTTTGCACAAAAATTTAGCACCCCAAAACACCCAACAACCGTCAGAAAAACCTTTCACTGGCAAAATATTGAGTTCAATTAAGATAATTAGCCTAATCAATGAGGTACACTCATGCAAACCGTCTGTTTGGGTGGCAAAAAGCTTCATAAGTGACGTGGAGAAGGTTTCCAGTTTTGATCTCACGTAGATTTTTTAAAAACAATGAAATGTGGCTCCCTTGTGCAACTCCCTACATGTTGCCACGAATCATCTTCGAGAAACTTCCACGGCAAGCACGAAACGGTACATCTCATCCCGGCGCGTGCTAAACCGTTTATTCAGACGAGCGACATTCCCCCAGAAGCGGAAGATGCGAAAAGCGTCATAGCTGTCTGCTGTCGCGTGAGCGTTAAACTTCGCGTCCCCAAATACACTACTAACCGCGAGAAATATCATACTAAACAGCCACAAAATAATCCGTAGCAGACGACAGGAAAACACGCTGACGGTGTCGTCTGCTAAACGCGCACTACGCCACACCCGATGTTCCGCACCGTGCGAATGCTCAACATCACACGGGACGGAACTTCGGCCTCCTGACAAGTGTTTTCGCTTTTTCTTCCACTAGAATATTCCGTGAGGATGTCGCTCGTGTGAATACACAGAAAGAAGAAGCAAGAAGCTTCCAGACACATCGCCAGCTCTCTGGGAAACGCACGTGCTGTTTCTGGACCTTTCGGCGCGACGCTTAAATGCTTGTGCGATCCAGGCTGGAGCATTCATTCTTTGGACTCAGTTGTGTTCAGAGAGCTATCACTCTTGTGTTTTTGCTACCAAGTAGTTTAATAAACCGTTTGCTGTTTATTCGACGACTCGCCGGCCCATTTCGCTTCGTGACATTTCTGGTGGAGGTGCGGGGCATCCCTTGTTCAACGGCCTGGAAGACGAACTGTGACAAACCAGAAGACAGCCTGGCCTGCCTGCAGAATTCGATCCATTAGAACCCCCTAAACGCAAGAAGAAGATGACTGCGGAGAACAGCACCCAAGTGGCGCAACCTGTTGCCACGCCCATAGCCCCTGGACGGTCGCCGAAGACCACAAGGCGCTACGTGGCATCTCGTTGTCCCTGGAGACATGCGCCTCGAGATTCTTGAATCCTGCCACGACGAAGCGTCATCAGGTCATTTGGGATACAGCCGGACACTGGCACGTATAAGGGAAAAGTACTAGCGGCCAAAACTGGCCAAGACTGTCCACCACTCCGTAAGGACCTGCCGGGAATGCCAAGGACGAAAAACGCCGCCGGTACGACCTTCTGGGTACCTTCAGCAAATCGCACCACCGTCGGCGCCGTTCGAGCAGATTGGGATGAATCTACTAGGGCCCTTCCCACCTTCGTCTTCCGTGAATCCTTGGATAATCGTCGCCACCGACTACCTGACACGCTATGCCGAGACTAAGGCACTTCCACAGGGCACAGCAACAGAAGTGGCGAAGTTCTTCATCGTGAACATCGTACTACGGCACGAAGCTCCGACGGCCTTAATCACCGATAGGTGAACGGCATTTACAAACAGGCTAACCCAAGAAATCCTTCGACTCAGTCACACCGCCCACCGGATGACAACGGCGTACCATCCGCAGACGAACGGGCTCACCGAACGCCTAAACAAAACCCTTGCCTATATGATTTCGATGTACGTCGACGTCGATCACAAGACATGGGATGAAATACTGCCTTACGTCACGTTCGCCTATAACACGGCTGTCCAGGAAACAACGGGTTTCACACCGTTCCCCCTTGCACACGGCCATGACGCATCGACTATGCTGGACGCGATGCTACCCCACGAACCCAGTGATGAGGAAAACGACGCTCTGGACTTCACACAGCGAGCAGAAGAAGCCCGCCAGCTGGCCAGATTACGCACTGGTCAACAGCAACGCGTCGATGAAAGAAGATAGAATTTGCGCTGTCGCGACGTACGCTTCAGTCCAGGCAACTTGATATGGGTTTTGACGCCGATTCGATGACGAGGCCTTAACGAGAAGCTACTCAAGCGCTACTTCGGTCCCTACAAAGTACTTCGACGCATTGGGGACCTGGATTACGAAGTGATACCCGAGGGTAGCGCTCCCTCTCGACGACCGCCGAGGACTGAAATAGTTTACGTCCTTCGGCTCGGAACCCCACCGAAGCTACGCTCTTCCACTGCTGGCCAACGCAATTTCTAGGAGCAGAATTAACCTGTCCACACCCACCAGTGCCCAAGAGGGAAGTGAATCCTTGCGCCCCTGCAGGCTTTGCTCATTGGTCGTGACGTCATCCTATTGTCTCAGGGCTACACTGTTTTTTTTTTCACTAACGCTCCTCTGGACATGGTCCACCTGAAACAATAGTGTCGCGGTATGACGTCATGCAGCTGCGTGGCTCAAGGACGCGCACGCTGTAGACAGGGGGCCTATTGTTTATTGAATCACTATCCCAAGATTATTTCCTTTATTCTACTATAATGATTGCATAGGGAACTATTGCAGAAAAACACCATACATGAGAGGAGATTGTAGGAATTATGCATTTCATTCCCAAAGTCTTACTGTACAGGAACAAACAATATAATTCCTCAGCAAGACATGTCCATCCCGTCCGAGAGCCAGGCAGCTAACTGAATAATGACGCTTTGTTCCTCCTGAATAAAATCACACACCTGTCCCCCTCTCGGTTACTCTCTGAACTAAATGAATCGCAAAATTATTAAGAATCGTTCTAGCTCTACTCCCATTCAAGGCAGCACTATCGACATCGTCAAGAATGTTTCTTTTCAAAAAGAAAAAACTATAAGAAGGAAAGCATGTCAGAATGGGTGTACCCTGTTACCCACTCTTAATAATAACACTTTTGAAATCCACGCTAAGAAATCCACCCTTCAAATTCCAATCCTTTGAAATCCAACCTGTCAAAATAAATCACAATGGGTCTATGCAGTCCAGTGTTAAGCATGGTATTACGTGAGAAGCTCAGTGTTTAAAAGGGTCACACTCCACAATAACGAGTCTTTATGCAATTCTGTGTCGTATTCAGCATGTATCTCTCAATTATTCATTAATTTAATTAGGTTACAGGCGTAAATACCTACGCGTATGAATACTAGGAAAACAACGCTTCAGCGGTTCGGCTACCATTGAGGACGAGGCTATTTGAGAAAATGGAGTGTCGACGGAGCCGTATGGTGTTGCGGGATGTGCTGCATAAAAAGGATAATCACTGCAAGCTTTAATAAAGCGTATGTTTCTTCTGCCGATTTCGTCAGATATTTATTTTTCAGACGTGTAACGACTTGGTGTGCTAACACGCGCGTGCAACTCATGAAGGAATTCATGTGTGAAGTGACATCGATGCAGTCGTAGATGTTTTGGATAGGAAATCGGGTAGCGAAAAAAGTCCAGGATGAGCAACATATAAAACGTACCGCAAAACTGCTGTGTCGACCATTTGTCATGACGGTAATCACGTAAACATCATGTAAACGTCTCTTGCATTCCGCGGCCTCAGCCTACGAAGAACCGCTAATGTTATGCCTGAGACGAGCCGCGAAAAGTGGTTCAGCAAGGTAAAACTGTGCTGGGAACACCGTCACATGAAGGAGGTGTTTAATTAAATCACAGTGAAAGACAGCAAAGGACTGTTACTGGTCATGTAGACAGCACATCTCGTTCACCAACATATCAATGGATTGTATAAATAGTCTTCCTCCCGTCTATACTGAGCAATGTTGATCCAGAGCTTGGTTTTTGGATGCCACAAAACACTTCTCGCCAAGATGGTGCACTGTGACTCAATGAGGCATTTACAGCTCAACAGAAAAAGTAGGGCCGGTTGGTACAACTCCATTTTTAGCGACGAAAAATAGGGACACTCGGTTAGACACAGAATAGGAAAGAACAGGTCGCAACTTTCCACCACTTTACTAGAATGAGACCAAAATACAAGCCTATCATCCATACCCTCCCCCTCTTCTTCCAAAATTGAGCGCCGCATACTGCTTCAGCCGCCAAAATAATAACGACGATACCGCCAATCATGAAAGATCACGCCCTTCAGAACACCCGTCCGGAGTTGATAAGGTGTTGTTGTTTCTCTGTCAGGGTCGCCGTAGCAGCACTGACACACTTATCTTTAAGTTGCATTATCGTCTTTGTCTCTACAGTCCCGCTAAGAGGCTGACACCAACCTTTGGGGCTCAGGGCGTGCCCGGGTTAAAAGAGCAAAGAGGCACCAACCCCAAAAATGCATTTTGCAATTTGTAAAATATGTATCCGCCCACCATACTCATTATCACACTGCCGATAAATTCAGGCTCGATCGCATTGCACACATAACGCACATGAACATCTTTAGATCTGTATAAGACTTTTGTCTGGCTGTACTGGGGTTGACACCGGCAATAAATGACGTGGCCTGCTAGCCGAGATCCCTCTTCATCTTTTTTTGTCCGCCTTGTTTCGATGCTCTCGGATCCGGTCATTCAAACACCTAGAGGCTTCTCCTACATACTCTCGACCGCAGGACGTTGGTATGGATTACACTACACCCGCGCAACACTCCACGAATCTGTTCCTGTGTTTTACACCGCATGTCGGATTGGCATCCTCTGCCGCAACCCATCCCGGCAATAAACTCAGCTTGCTCCTAACACTGGGCACAACCTTAAAGGGACTATGAAACGATTTTTTTCCTCGTTTCGTTCGAAAGAAGGCATTTTTCTGAGTCTAGAACCGAAATTTTACTTTCGTCGCGCGAGCGGATTTCTCGGGAGCGAATTTAAACGGGGCGGCGAAGGGAGGACAGCTGGCGCCGTTCCGTGGCGAGCTGCCGAGCGGAGACACAACGGGCAACTTGACGCGACCACGGCCGGCTCAGCAACACGTCATCGTGACGTGTTGCCTAGCCGAGGAATCCCGCCAGGAGCATGCGCCGTAGGATCCGGCGTATGCGTTCATCGGGAGTGGAAATCTCCATGACAGCAGCTTTCGCGCGATCGGCAGATTTCGGCAGTGGCGGAAGCCACAGCGCGAGCTCGCGGCATTACTTGCCATTGTGCAACACCGGTGACGTAACGGGAAACCGAAGTGCGGTCCGTACAGTTACACCATGGACAGGGAAATATGCGCGGGAGAGGAGGAACGCGGAAGAGACATTTCCAGCGCGCGCTCCTCGCAGAATGGAGCGATTTTGTCCGGAAAAGTTTGTGGCATATTAGTTTCTCTTCGGGAAGAACAGTTTCCATCGAAAAAAGGTATGGGGGTTCGGGAAATTTCATAGTCCCTTTAATCCCTTGTTTTTGATCCACTTTTACCAGTCGATGCGTCGCTCCATGCACATACGGGATCACCACCGTCTTCTCAGGCCGCTCCTCCCGACCTGTACCGGAGCCCCTTGAGCCCTTCAGAAGACGCCTGACCACTCCTGTGGTAAAATCGATCGGGTACCCTGCCCGCGAAAGCCTCAGCAGCTGCTCCCTCAGGTTTGCCTCGACTCGATGTTGACAACTCTTGACAACGCATGCTCTCATCAAGCTGTTACGATGCCCATCTTCACCATCTTCGTGTGGTTGGAATTGAAAGGGAGTAACGGTTTTTCCGTCCTCTGCCCGTACATCCAGCACAGGTGTCGGGCTTCTCTAATCAGCCTCAAGTCCAAGAACTGCAAAGTGTCCCTTGTGGGTTCCTCTAGTGTAAATTTTAACCCAAACTCGTTGGTCTGGAACAGTCGCAACACAGGGGCCCAGTCCACTTCCCCCACCGAAACCAGAAGGTAATCGTCCACGTACCTACAAATTCGTAGCATGTTGGGTGCGGTCCTTTGCAGTCTTCCCTGAAGTTGCCTATCGAACGCCGCCAGGTACATGTTGCTTAGGGCCGGGGCTATCCTGGACCCGATGCACACCCCCTTCTTTTGCCGGTAGATTCCCTTCTGGAACTCAACTGTGGTAAATAAATGCGTAACAGCTCCACGAAACTCCGCGAGGACATCCCGGTTTCAGTGGAAAACGTGACCGGGTTTACCCTGTCCAGCTCCTCCTCCACCAGCCTGAGAAGAAGTCCAGTGTCCCAGTTGAAAAACATGTCTTCGACGTCAAAGGATCGAAAGTCATACTTCTCCTCCCTTAAAGAACCTAGAAACGCGGTGACCTCTTCTGACCGCGACAGGTAGTAAGGGTCCTTAACTTCAACGAGGTTGAGGCCCTTGCGTAGTACACTGGATTCGTAAGACTGCCAGGACCCTCGTTCAGACACAATCGGACGGAAAGGTAACCTTTGCTTGTGAGTTTTCGCTGTGAAGAAGACGTCAAAGTGGGTCTTCATACACTTATTTACTTGGTTAACGGTGCCCGGCATGCCGGAATCCTCTAGAGCTCCGATGGCCGACCTCCTGAACCCCCTAATGTCGTGTTCAGACAAAGCCATGAAATTCTTATTAAGGGCCTGCAGCGCCTTCTGTTGAAACTCCCCTTGTGGAAGAACCACGAATCTTCCCTCCTTGTCCGCCTGAAGTAGGCAGCAACCATTTGTTTTCAGATCCCTTTTCACTGCCGATAAATTCAGGCTCGATCGCATTGCACCTTGATCTCGTAAGGTCGTCACTGCATCAATGCACTGGTCCGTCACTGCTACTTGGGCGTATGGCGGGCATTTTAGAGCTATCTTCCTAGTGAACGCCACCATCTGTTCTGATGAGACCCTGCTCCGTGGACTATACTTTGGTCCCCGGGCCAGAACGTCTAGGGTATTCTTATGCAAGGCAACCCCCTCCGCCACATAAGGTGAACTGTTGGGCCTTCCCCCTCCCCGGGCATGCCTGTCCGACTGTCCGAGGTTGTGCCCAGTGTTAGGAGCAAGCTGAGTTTATTGCCGGGATGGGTTGCGGCAGAGGATGCCAGTCCGACATGCGGTGTAAACCACAGGAACAGATTCGTGGATTGTTGCGCGGGTGTAGTGTACTCCATACCAACGTCCTGCGGTCGAGAGTATGTAGGAGAAACCTCTTGGTGTTAGAATGACCGGATCCGAGAGCATCGAAACAAGGTGGACAAAAAAGATGAAGAGGGATCTCGACTAGCAGGCCACGTCATTTATTGCAGGTGTCAACCCCAGTACAGCCAGACAAAAGTCTTATACAGATCTAAAGATGTTCATGTGCGGCATGTGTTAGAGACAAAGACGATAATGGAACTTAAAGATAAGTGTGTCAGTGCTGCGACGGCGACCCTGACAGAGAAACAACAACACCTTATCAACTCCGGACGGGTGTTCTGAAGGGCGTGAGCTTTCATGATTGGCGGTATCATCGTTATTTTGGCGGCTGAAGCGGCGCTCTATTTTGGAAGAAGAGGGGGAGGGTATGGATGATAGGCTTGTATTTTGGTCTCATTCTAGTAAAGTGGTTGAAAGTTGCGACCTGTTCTTTCCTATTCTGTGTCTAACCGAGTGTCCCTATTTTTCGTCGCTAAAAAATCGATTTACAGCTCAGTGTCATTACCAGCTGAGGCAAGTTGACTCTCTCAGATACTGTCACTGCAGTGCTGTAGAAGACCCAGAGTATATTCTGTGTCATTGCCCACACTACCAAGCAGTGGCGCCAACTGCGGGGGGCCCATGCCCCCCCCACCCCCGGAACATGAACTAGGGGGGTCGCGAGGAAGTCCCGCTAAGAGGCTGACACCAACCTTTGGGGCTCAGGGCGTGCCCGGGTTAAAACAGCAAAGAGGCACCAACCCCAAAAATGCAGTTTGCAATTTGTAAAATATGTATCCGCCCACCATACTCATTATCACAGTAGAAGGTGAGGCGAAGAAACACAGAGGATGATACAACACATAGCCTGAATTTCGCCCAAAGCTATCAGATCAATGAAACGAAGCAGTCGGTACCACAAGCTGCCAGTGAGGTGTAACGGTAGGATCTTCGGAACGCATATCCGTTGGGAGTGGGTTCAACTTCTGCTGCTCCATTTCATTGACCATATTCATTATATTGCGCGCATTTCGGGTCAAACACCGATGATTTGTGGCAGCACCATTGCCAATTCTCGTCCCGCGCGTTGGTTCAAGCTACGCGCCACCGGCGCGAGAGCGGTTCGGCCCTGGCTTTTGGACCATTCGACACATTAAAAAGGCTACTTCCTCTCCAGACCTGTTTGTCGTGTCAGTCACAACAGATTCAATGCATTTTGTTCCTTTTGCACTCAGTTTTCAAAGGCGTAATGCCTTCAGTTGTGCACATGTTCACTGTTTACGTTCTCTCTGTTTTGTTTTTCTGTTCTTCCTTCCTCTTATTTATATACCAGTTCTGCATAAATCATAGGATCCCGCCAGAGTGTCTGATTCTTCAGCTTTAGTTTTGTGTTATTCATTTTTCTTTTCCTTTTCTTTCCTTCTTTTTGTTTTCTCTTGTGTTCTGATACCGAAACAAATCGGAAAGGGAGGGCTGGGATCCACGAATGGGCACTTGTTCGCTGCCTCCTCTTGAAAGAAAGGTAGGACCGAAAGTCACATGTTCTCTCAGAGACCACCGTAATCCCCTCAAGACCGTGCCTTTTAGACGCGAACTTGTCCCCCTAGCTTTGAGCGTAGCTCAGCTGTACCAAATTGGTGGCTTTGTTGAACAGTGTGATGTCATTTGTTTTTATGATGAACAGTATGATGTCATTTGTACAGTTTCTAAGGCACTTTGTACAAGGGTTTTGTATGCCAGCAGCGTACTGTCTGCGAAAGGTAGTTTTCGTGTCCGCTTCAAGAAGACCATTTTTTTAAGAGGCTTAGAGGATGAGTAACTACTGTGTGATTTCCACTAAATATCACAAGACAGGTGCACACCTAAATACCTGAAACCCTCAACTCAATTAATTGTAGGATCAAAATTACGTGGGAATATATTGAGGTTTGTCTCGTTCACAAAAGATATCATTGCACACTCTGCAAAGTTCATCGGTAGTTGCCATGGCCTACATCAATCATAGACACTGCAAACCACTCATTGAGCATAGTCATTCCGCGGTACGCAAAGTGAAAAGCGTCATTGCCCATTGTGAACATGGCCATGCAACACCGCTTGCGGCTTCGCATTTCTCACTAGTTTCTTTTATGAGATGACTAATGCTTTGCCAATTCAACACGAACATACTTTGTATCAACTACATGGAACTTTGGAGCAACTTTGCAAAGCATATGTACTCGTATGCACTTCCTTTAATCGCTTCACGAGTATTTCTCCCGTAACATATCTCAGCAGATGCAGTATGTGATGTAGGTAACACAATTTTGGCACAGTATTTACTTTATATGTCCAACAAGCAGAGATATCAAATCTTTGCGCCAAAATGACGTGCCATGTGTCCGTGTAAAGACGAGTCGCTTAGATGGAATAGGTACAGCATCTTGATGTTGAATGCAAGAAGTTAATGTTTGACAAGATATATGTCATGGGTTAAATAGAGCAGTATATCATACACCTCCCCCCCCCCCACACACACACATCAGAAGAACGCCAACACTTCAGTGCTTTACCTTTACCTGTTATTCCAATGTTTACTCTCCCTTCTATTGGAATTATGTATTTCAGAATGATTTATGAATTACTGAATTTTAATTTGGCAATCCTTTCACGTGTCTTGTGATAGACAGGTTAGCAATGTAAGCAGTGTTTATGTGCCTCTCACAACCTGCATCTTTGTGCAAAAATACTCCAAAAGCCGGGAGACGACAACTAGACAGTGAAGTAGAGAAGTCCAACTTAACATAACAAAATAACAAGGTTCACTCAGACGTTTCATCTGTCATGCGACGGACATCATCAGTGCCAAACTGAATGAGCAATTGCACAACCGGTCATTACTTAAGGAGATGAGAGTATTGTTCAGGGAGGGGCCACGGTTTTTGTTACAAACCGAGGGGTCACTGCATATGTGCCAAGACTCTAGAAGCTTCCTGTGTCCCATTCTTTGTTCTCTCTTGTTATGTTAAGTTGGAGTTCTCTACTTTTTTGTCTGCATTTTTATGTTTGAGGGTGCTTTTGTGACAAGAGGGCAAGGGTGCCGGCAACATGGCACATGTTCACAAAAATGCAGAACCAGAGAGACACACACACACAAAGTATAGCATAACACAGTCCCAATCATTTTGTCGTGTCCTTTTTGATGTGTCGTCTGTTCTGCAGTTCTTTTTGTTTTGTTTTTGTTTTCGTGTGTAGTTTCTGGATTTTAAGCCCAGGAGTGATGAGAACATGTGAAGCATACATTTTCTCATTCTCACATTATGCTGTAAACAGTGTGAAATACAACCCAAAAGGAATTTAATGAGAGACAACTCGTCATCAAGATCAGTGTGGGAACATTGCAAAGGAAAAATAATTATAAACCGTAATGGATTCCTATCCTATTTAAAGGTACAGTATCACATGAAAGTAATCCAAATAATATGAAAGAAGTAACCGTGCAAATTATCAGTCAAACAGTGAAGCTGGCTGCAGTATACTACAATGTGTCACATGTAACAATATCAGTATTTCCAAAACTGACACATAAACCTTAGGGAGGCCGCAATAGTCAAAGTGGGGGTTACACCACTTGGCGAAACGAAAAAGCAGATGAAGTGAACACAATATGCGACAAAACCAAGGAAACTATCACGCTACAACTGCAATATATTGAGGTTGTTTTTAAAAAACAGAAGTTAGTTCAGCGCACAGACATCAGCTGTCGAACACACAGCCGTCCCGAAAACTATGCCCATCTTCGTTGATGCACCCACGAATACACAGGAAGACCCCCGAGGCTTTCACACTCGGATTAAGTATCTGTACCTCGGACTGTGAACAGTTTGGTGTACACTCCAGAAAACGAGAACAGCTGATTGCCGCGATTGCCGATTTCATGGCCGCGGCCATGCGAGCCGACAAGGACAGTTCAACAGAGGAGCAATTTGAACGCGAATGTGGCGCTAGTGGTAGGCGCAACAATTTGGACCGTAAAGTGACCAAAAATGAGCGGCGAGGATGCGTGCTTGCTCATTTGTCATTATTTGGACCTGTAATCCACATCATGGTTCAGAAAAGCTGCTAAAAATGCCGATGACCGGCACAAGAAAAACGAGTGTGCACCCAAGCAACACAAAGGACCGGGGCGAAGCCGGTCCAGCATCGGGAAAGAATCCTACAAAGTCGGGGGCATGCCACCAGCCGATACCGGTCCTTCCTCCAGTTTGCAACACCGGGATGATTAAGGACCGACATCGGCAGCAAGTATTCGGTCCCAGCAGGTCCCCGACGGATCCCCGATAATGCTGGCAGGGGCTCCCCCATGCATATTTTAGCATTAATATGCTTATTTTTAATAATTACAATAATTTCGAGTGTAAACAGTGTGTGTAGAGCTCTACATTTTATTTTCGGATAGGAAATAGACTGACACAACACTTGTAGCACCTCAATAGACTAAACGACGAGTGGTGCATACTAAGCAGCCTGCCTGCATCACCCAATGCATGCCAATTGTGTCTGAAATGAAAAACCGAAAAAAGAGGGGTATACAGAAATATGCAGCCTGTCCGCATAACTACTGTCATTGGCAACGTAGCCTGAAAAGTAAAGGGTGGAAATGGTCTACCGTAATATCCAGCCTGCCTGCGTAACCACTGGCCCTTCAATGGTGTCTCAAAAGGGGGGGGGGGAACGTACACAGTAAGAGGTGGTCTCTGAAAGGAAACAAAAAAGGTATACAGTAGTAGGCAGTCTGCCTAACCACTTGCACTTCGGTAGTGGCCCAGGAAGAAATGAATGGCTTGTAGCATTAATATTAGACGTAACGGTAAAATTGCTGCATGAGAGGAAATGGTATACAGTAATATGCAGCCTGCCTGCGTAACCACTGGCACGTCAACGGTGTCTCAAAAGAAAGAAAAAGTATACAGCAAGAGGCGGTCTGCCTGCACAAGTGGTGGTGGCTCAAAGAAAACAAAGTTATGCAGTAATAGACAGTCTGCCTATCTGCTCACGCTTCAGTACTGCCCAGACACAAAAATGAATGGCATGTAACATTAGACATAACGGAACAATTGCTGCACGTCAGCACAAAATAGTCTGTGCACGGTATGTGGAATGAGCTTTATCAAAAATGGTAAAATGCACAGCGTAGGGATTATGAAACTGAAAAGTTACCAAGAGAAAATTTTAATTATGAAAAAATGACAATGCCAACGACTGGGAGAAATGCAAGTCCAGGAAAGAGAAAATAGTTCACATCCAGCGCCTTTGGTGCAAAAAACTAGCAATTACTACAACAAAAACTGTAAAAAATGACAGCTGACCGGGACTAGAGCTGACAGTCAATGGTGTGCACATATCCAGCGTTCCTTCACAAAACATGGTCAAGGAGAAGCATCGCTATTGAAAAAAAAAAAAAGCGACATCAGGTCTGATGTGATTTGGGACACTGTCTTGATGCTAACACCAGCTGATGTTAACATCAGAGCTGCTCTGATGCTGATGTTAACACCAGCTGATGTTAGCATCAAGACAGTGTCCCAAATCACATCAGATCTGATGTTAACATCACAGCTGCTCTGATGATGATGTTAACATCAGAGCTGCCCTGGCTGATGCTAACATCAGAGCTGCATTGATGCTGGTTATGGCAATCTTGAAAATGCTGCAGTCTTGGTTTACTGAAATGTTCTGCAAAGAAAGCCCCTCATGCCTGCAGTATATGAGTACCGACAAGAACCCTCACGAAACACGAGATAGCAGCAACAAATCGCTTCATCACAACAATTCACCACTCCGGAGTAGTACCTTTTAACGCATATCCATTTATCATCAACATACCTGAGCGTTGAACTCACGGGGCCACAAAAATTGGTAATGATCGAACGGTGAACAACAACGCAAAAGAGCACACCTAGGTCCTCATTTCCAGTCCAACTTGTCCTTCTTCCGAAAAAGCACTTCTAAGCGTTGTCATGTCGAGCAAGAGTCCCCACCGCATTTGAACGCGGTGCTTGAGTTTCTCTTGCTGGAGACCGCTGCGTCATACACGCCTAACCTGCAAGAAATATCGTTCCAGAAAATACGATGGCAGGACACCTATATGTAGAGCAGTGTAGAGACATACGACATACCGTCTGCACAAAGCATACAGTCGACTTCACTTGGCGTTCTATCTCCCTGTGCTTGTGCATATCCCTGCAAATAGAGTAAAACGGACAATGAGAATGCATGGCGCAGTCGAACATATTACTTCACAGTTATATTAATTACACACCTGAAACGGCAAGAATCCTGAAGGCGAAGAACGATTTGGCTTCACATGCAAGGCAGCGTCTTCACTCTTTGACATGTCAAACGAGACCGACTGGTCTGCTCGCAGTTAGAAGAAACGCTTCCACTTACAGACAGTTGCAATATCAGACGGGTTGCAAGAACGACAGCATCAGGTGAGAACAACAATACAAAGCCTCTAAAACACTTTAGACTTGGTGGAACGCTCGCAATTACGGGAACTACACCAACTACACGCGGCGACGAGAAACGACCGTTACAGCAGCCAAAGCGAACCCAACAAGAACAGCGCATGCGCGACAGGCAGCGCTGGCTGGTGGCATGGAACACAAGCCAGGCTCCCACAGCTCCCCATAGAGCCCATAGTTTGAGATAATTCAGGCAACACTGGACATGCAACCAATGAAAATGAACTATGATGCCTACCATTCGGCCAATCAGAAGTCTCTGAGTTTGGCTCGCCTTTCGGCCCGGTACTGGCTACCATCGGCTTTTACTTTTACTGGTTTTCATGCCCGACGCTCGTTATTCCGTATTCCAGAACGGGTGTACCCTGTTACCCACTCTTAATAATAAAACTTTTGAAATCCACGCTGAGAAATCCACCCTTCAAATTCTAATCCTTTCAAATTCAAACTGTCAAAATAAATCACAATGGGTCTATGCAGTCCAGTGTTAAGCATGGTTTTACGTGAGAAAATCAGTGTTTAAGAAGGTCACACTCCAGAATAACGAGTCTTTATGCAATTCTGTGTGGTATTCAGCATGTATCTCTCAATTATTCATTAATTTAATTAAGTTAGAGGCGTAAATAACTACGCGTATGAATACTAGGAAAACAACGCTTCAGAGGTTCGGCCGTTTGGCTACCATTGGGGACGAGGCTATTAGAGAAAATGGAGCAACGACGGAGCTGTATGGTGTTGCGTGATGTGCTGCATAAAAAGGATAATCACTGCAAGCTCTAATAAAGCATATGTTTCTTCTGCCGATTTCGTCAGGTATTTTTCAGACGTGTAACGACTTGGTGTGCTAACACGCGCGTGTAACTTATGAAGGAATTCATTGGTGAAGTGACATTGATGCAGTCGTAGCTGTTTTGGATCGCAGTGCTTATTCTGTGGCCCAGACCACAGGATAGGAGCGGGCTTTATTCTGTGGACCAGACCACAGGATAGGTGTCCGTTTTATTTTGTGGACCAGTTCATGCGGCGTCCGCCTGAAGTGTGAAAAAATGCCATGCTATACTTAATCTAACCTAACCAAACCTAATTCTAGAACGTAAGAAAGGCGTTGGTGCCCTAACCTAACCTAATTTTTAGCAGGAAGGGAGTTGCCTCAGGACAGAAGCCGCCGATATTTCGAACAGAGACTGTTTTTAATTCAGCACTTTTTTTTCTTTTTCTGTGTGTGCTAGCCGTCGTCGCTGTGGACCAGTCCATGCGGCGTCCGGCTCAAATGTAGAAAAATGCCGTGCCATACTTAATCTAACCTAACCATACCTAACCTAATTGTAGAACGTAAGAAAGGCGGTTTGGCCCTAACCTAACCTAATTTGTAGGAAAAATTCAGCACTTTTTCTTTTTCTGTATGGTAGCCGTCGTGGCCAAAACATGCCCACACGATATCGTCCACATTCACTGTAACGCGTAGCCAAAAAAATGACTCAAATCTTGCGCCTGAGATAAAAGGGCACGCGGAGCGAAGAAAGAAAAAAAAAAAGCGACTCCACGTAGAATCGAACCCACACTTTCTGATTACCACCCGAGCATGCTAACCACTACACCACACCGCCGTTGCATGACTAAGGCTAATTTTGCAACCACTAATCTTGTGGTTCGGTTGGACCGGTTGGACTGGTCCACAGAATAAAGTCCACCCCCGTCCTGTGGTCTGGTCCACAGAATAAAGCCCGCTCCTATCCTGTGGTCTGGTCCACAGAATAAAGCACGCTCCTATCCTGTGGTCTGGTCCACAGAATAAGCACTGCGGTTTTCGCAAGGCAATCTGGTAGCGAAAAATGTCCACGATAGGCAACATATAAAACGTACCGCAAAACTGTTGTGTCGACCATTTGTCACGACGGTAATCACATACATCATGGTAAGCATCATGGAAAGGTCTCTTGCTTTCCTCGGCCTCGGCCTACGAAGAACCGCTAATGTTATGTTTGATAAGCGCCGCGAAAAGTGGTTTAGCAAGGTAAAACTGCGCCGGGAACGCCGTCACATGAGGGATGTGTTTAATTAAATCACAGTGAAAGATAGCAAAGGAATGTTACTGGTCATGTAGAAAGCAGATCTCGTTCACCAACATATCAATGGATTGTTTAAATAGTGTTCCTGTCAATGGACAACTGACGTTTTCGTCCCGTCTATGCTGAGCAATGTTGGCCCAGAGCTTGGTTTCTGTATGCCACAAAACACTTCTCGCCAATGTGGTGCACTGTGACTCAATGGGGCATTTACAGATCAGTGTCATTACCACATGAGGCAAGTTGACTCTCTCAGGTGCTGTCACTGCAGTGCTGTAGAAGATCCAGAGTATATTCTTTGTCATTGCCCACACTACTGAGGTTTCCAAACTGCCATTTTGAGATCTCAATAATCTGAACTCCTGCCCCTCTCTCTAAAATTTCTTGGCCTATAGCTAAATCGAGCCCACGAATGCCTGCCCTCGAAGTTGTTTTGGCAATTTTGGACTCCATGGGACATTATTTCCTTCCTTACACCACAAGCAGCTATGGGGTAGAGTACCGCCCCGGGCAATGAAACTCTCTGTCCATCTCAAAATAAAGTTGATGAACAACATCTGCAACTTCTGTGAGGTGGTTTAAACCACTCTTATAACTACACGATACAGACAAAATACAGAAACTGACACTTCCTCAGGTAGGACCTAAGGAAGCGTGGACCTCCATGCGAAACCTTGTACAAATTAAACTTAAACAAATATCTTCAGTGTCGGTTTCTGTATTTTGTTTATGCGATCTACAGGACTTGACTCCCCTCTTCGTATATCAACCACATGGTATGTGTAACCTAGGAATGCTGGTATGTGGGTGGAGTGACTAAATTGCCACAGTACCACAAATAGGAACACAAATGGCTGATAAATCTGCTACAGAATCTGGGCCAAGACGATGAGCACTTCGAATCATCACAGTTTTCGATACCATGCAAAGGAAGATAGAGTAGAGTGCCCTCAAATTTTGTATTACTTTTTCTGAATTACTTGTAATTATGCAGCAGCTACATAGGCAGCAGTTAAAATGCTACTCAGAATTGCCAAAACTTCATACTAGCACTCAATTCTTTTTACAAACTTTGGTTTGTGATGTGACGAATGTTTCGGTGACTTCCATAGGCCCGGTTTCACCAACTCTGCTTAACTGAACCAATATCAAGGGTTGCCAATCCTCGAACAGACACTTAACAGACACTTCTTTTTTTCCATCGGTGATGTGGTGAAGCAGATAGTTTAATGACCGTTCATCTTAGTCCAGATGCAGAAAAGGTTGGTGAAACTGGGTCATTGAAAATGGGTCATCACTGGGTCATCAGCCTTTGTGTTCTCGTGCTGTGCAATGTTTCTCGAGGGATTCAAACTACAAAAAAAGGTTAGTAATAAAAAAAATTCTTGGCATACCTACCTACCTACATATATGTCCTGGACAGCATGTAAGAAACTCAACAGAATATAAATGTCATCATGACATTGGTAGACAGACTGATACCGAAACAAATCGGAAGGGGAGGGCTGGGTTCCACGAATCGGCACTTGTTCACTGCCTCCTCTTGAAAGAACAGTAGGACCGAAAGTCGCGTGCTCTGTCAAAGACCACCATAATCCCCTCAAGACTGTGCCTTTTTGATGCGAACTCGTCCCCCCCTAGCTTTGAGCGTAGCTCAACTGTACCAAATTGGTGGCATTGTTGAACAGTATGATGTCATTTGTTTTTATGACGGACAGTATGATGTCATTTGCACCGTTTCTAAGGCACTTTCTACGAGGGTTTTGTATCCCAGCAGCGTACTGTCTGCGAAAGGTAGTTTTCGTGTCCACTTCAAGAAGACAATTTTTTTAAGAGGCTTAGAGGATGCGTAACTAATGTGTGATTCCCACTAATTATCGCAAGAGAGGTGCACACCTAAATACCTGAAACCCTCAACTCAATTAATTGTAGGATCAAAATTACGTGGGAATGTATTGAGGTTTGTCTCGCTCACAAAAGACATCATTGCACACTCTGCAAAGTTCATCGGTAGTTGCCATGGCCTACATCAATCATAGATAATGCAAACCACTCACTGAGCATAGTCACTCCGCGGTATGCAAAGTGAAAGGCGTCATTGCCCATTGTGAACATGGCCATGCAACAGTGCTTGCGTCTTCGCATTTCTCACTAGTTTCTTTCATCACTTTGTTATGAGATGACTAATGCTTTGCCAATTCAACACTTGGAACTTTGGAACAACTTTGCAAAGCATATGTACTCATATGCACTTCCTTTAATCGCTTCAGGAGTATTTCTTCCGTAACATATCTCAGCAAAGCAGTATGTGATGTAGGTAACACAATTTTGGCACAGTATTTGCTTGATATGTCCAACAAGCAGAGATATCAAATCTTTGTGCCAAAATGGTGTGCCACGTGTCCGTGTAAAGACGAGTCGGTTAGATGGAATAGGTACAGCATCTTGATGTTGAATGCAAGAAGTTAATGTTTGACAACATATATGTCATGGGTTAAATAGAGCAGTATATGATACACATCAGAAGAATGCCAACACTTCAGTGCTTTACCTTTACCTGTTATTCCAATGTTTACTCTCCCTTCTATTGGAATTATGTATATCAGAATCATTTTTGTATTACTGAATTTTAATTTGGCAATCCTTTCACATGTCTTGTGATAGACAGGTTAGCAATGTAAGCAGTGTTTATGTGCCTCTCACAACCTGCATCTTTATGCAAAAGTACTCCAAAAGCCGGGAGACGACATAACTAGACAAAAAAGTAGAGAACTCCAACTTAACATAACAAAATAACAAGGTTTACTCAGACGTTTCATCCGTCATGCGACGGACATCATCAGTGCTAAACTGAATGAGCGATTGCACAACCGGTCATTATTTAAGGAGATGGGAGTATTGTTCGGGGAAGGGCCACGGTTTTTCTTAAAAACCAAGGGGTCACTGCGTATGTTCCGAGACTCTAGAAGCTTCCTGTGTCCCCATCTTTGTTCTCTCTTGTTATGTTAAGTTGGTGTTCTCTACTTTTTTGTCTACACTTTTATGTCTGAGGGTGTTTTTGTGACAAGAGGGCAACGGTGCCGGCAACATGGCACATGTTCACAAAAATGCAGAACCAGAGACACACACACACAAAAAAAAAGTATAGTATAACGCAGTCCCAATCATTTTGTCGTGTCCTTTTTAATGTGTCGTCTGTTCTACAGTTTTTGTTGTTGTTTTTTTTCGTGTGTAGTTTCTGGATTTTAAGCCCAGGAGCAGTTGCTATAGAGGATGCTGAGAACATGTGAAGCATACATTTTCTCATTCTCACATTATGCTGTAAGCAGTGTGAAATACAACCCAAAAGGAATTTAATGAGAGACAACTTGTCACCAAGATCAGTGTGGGAACATTGCAAAGGAAAAATAATTCTGAACCATAATGGATTCCTATCCTATTTAATGGTACAGTATCAGATGAAAGTAATCCAAATAATATTAAAGAAGTAACCGTGCAAATTATCAGTCAAATAGTGAAGCTGGCTGCAGTACACTACAATGTGTCACATGTAACAATATCAGCGTTTCCAAAACTGACACATAAACCTTAGGGAGGCCGCAATAGTCAAAGCGGGGGTTACACCAGTTGGCGAAAAGAAAAAGCAGATGAAATGAACGCAATATGCGACAAAACTAATGAAACTGTCACGCTACAACTGCAATATATTGAAGTTGTTTTTAAAAAATAGAAGTTAGTTCAGCGCACAGATATCAGCTGTCGCACACACAGCATCCCGAAAACTATGCCCATCTTCGTTGATGCACCCACGAATCCACAGGAAGACCGCCGAGGCTTTCCCACTCGGATTAAGTATCTCTACCTTGAACTGTGAACAGTTTGGTGTACACTCCAGAAAACGAGAACAGCTGATTGCTGATTTAATGGGCGCGGCCATGCGAGCCGACAAGGACAGTTCAACAGAGGAGCAATTTGAACGCGAATGTGGCGCTAGTGGCAGGCGCAACAATTTGCACTTCAAACGACGTAAAGTGACCAAAAATTAAGCAGCGACGATGCGTGCCTGCTCATTTGTGATTATTTGGGCCTGTAATCCACATCACGGTTTAGAAAAGCTGCTAAAAATGCCGATGACTGGTACAAGAAAAACGAGTTTGCAATGTTTTTTGACCCGTTGCGGTTCAAGCGAATATATCTTTTTTGTGCTTCCTTCCTCTTTTTTTCTTTCTTGTTTTTTCTTTTTCTTTTATTGTTTTTTTACTGTTGTCGGTTCGTTCCGGAGCCCTAGCTTGGAAAGCTGCTCCTGTTTAGTTTCGGTATAAATCGGAATGTGGGGGCAGGGGGAACAGTCCACCGTTCCTCGAGTTTTCACGGTGCTGGCTCTGCCCCCCCCCCCCGAATTTTCCCTCCGAGGACCTCTTTGAAAATGCCGTACTTCTCAATCTCTAACTCCATGTCCAGCAGTGCTCTCCTTCAGGTTAGGTTAGGTTAGGTTAGGTTGGGTTAGGTTAGGTTAGGGCTCGCTCCCCCTTGCCGACTTCCGAGTTAGCGCGAGCGAAAAGTATCTCGATAATGGAAAATCTGAAACGGTGCACTAAAAACAAATGTCACCTATGTGGATAATAATTTGAAGCATATAGATGAAGGATTCATCTCATATCTAAACCGATTGCCAGCAATTCTGCTCTTTCTGTTTCTCGAAGAAAGAAAAACAGCTTCACACACACACACGCAAAATACATCTTAGTGAATTATGCAAATTAGAATGCCAAAATACCTTGCAGATAAGGTTTTCCTCCACTCGCGTACGCGTACGTGCGAAACTAATGTACACATAGTCCTAGTTGTTTTATTTTAAAAAAATCTTCATTAAAATGGCTACGACCACGAAGTATGCGTTTGTGGTACCCCGTTTATTTTGTGTGTGTGTATGTGTTTCAGCTTGGGGGGGGGACAAACTTTTATAAAAAAGTCACGAGAGCACGTCATTTTCACAGTTGAGTTCTACGGGCGCGTATCTTTTCAGAGAGTCTATAATGACTAATAAGGATGACTAATCAATTAAATTCCTTAACTCTAATAAGGACGTCTTGAACAAAAGCCAGATACCGATATGAGAGACTGTCCTAGTTAAAATCCACGTTTAAAATTTTTGAAACGCGTACGTGTATTAAAGTATCAATCCCTGAATTTTGACATGCAAATGGCCAAAACCGAAACCGTGGCAACCACGTTTGGGGTGGTGGTCTTCACGGTACGGGATCTGTATGGGATACTTCTGTAAGTCAACTGCGCTCGCAACTATATTGTCTTGGTTCAGAAACCGTATGTTTCTGGAACGTAGAGAGGGAAAAAAGGAATCACACAACACCAATATACAGGGTTCGCCAAGATAAACTTCGGGGTTTGTAACGAAGACAAAACAAATCAGAACAGTGTCGGACAGCTAAAGTAGATGTTAGAGGACGTATTATGCCCCAAAATTGTATGTCGATATTGCCACTTGTTCCGCTTCTCTGCGGATAAATCGTGAAAATTAAAAAAACGCCGCTGCCTACTCGGCTATACCTGTGGCTGTAGCCGGATATAGCCGATTAGGCAGCGGCGGTTTTTTAATTTCCACGATTTATCCGCAGAGAAACGGAACAAGTGGCAATATCGACATACAATTTTGGGGCATAATAGGTCCTCTAACATCTACTTTAGCTGTCCGACACTGTTCTTATTTGTTTTACCTTCGTTACAAACCCCGAAGTTTATCTTGGCGAACCCTACTTCAAGTACTCTTCTCCTTAGGGAAGCGAGGAAGCGAAAGATTTATTGACTCTACGTTGCACTAGTGTCAGTGCGCTGAGCGGTTGAGCTGGAATTGGAATTAGAATTGGAAATGATTAAAAAAGAGTGATAAATATTACTAGAAAGAAAAAGAATGAAAAAAGCGTTATCTGAGCTGATCGAACTCGGTTCACCCTGGAAATTGTTGCACCGAAGACTGGCGCCACGTTCGAACTTACCTAAAATTGCTCCTCTGTTGAACGGTCCCTCTCGGCTCGCATGGCCGCTCGCATGGCCGCGCCCATGAAAGCACCAATCAGCTGTTCTCGTTTTGTAGAGTGTGCACTAAACTGTTTGTAGTTCAAGCTACAGGTACTTAATACGAGTGGGAGAGCTTCGGCAGTCTTCCTGTGGATTCGTGGGTGCATCAACAAAGATGGGCATAGCCTTCGGGATGTCTGTGTGTGCGACAGCCGGTGTCTTTCTCCGTCTGTTACGTCGCGAGACAACTGAGATCACCGTCTGTGCGCGCTCAGGAAGCTTGAAATCTGCCCCGATACATATACAGTAATATACACCTTCAATATACGCTGATACATATACGGTCAATAAATTGGGACTTGCTCCACGGCAATCTTTCCCGGAGTTCACAAGAGACGCTGTTTGTGGATTTCTGCCTTACATTTAATCTATCGCATGTCGTTCCACATCCTACCCGAATAACTCATGCCACGCAGTCAACCCTTGACTTGGTTTTAACCTCCCATCCTGAGCACATCACTTCTTTGCATGTCACTGATGGTCTCAGTGACCACACGGCCATTTTCTAAGATATGTCTTCAAGTAGTCCAAATGTTCATAAATTCAACGATAAAACCATATACGACTATGCTCGAGCTAACTTCCAAGCCATCAACCAAGCCAAGCCGTCTTGAAGCTCTGTATCAAAATTCATTTCATGGCACCTTGCCTCACTCCATTGAGGATAACTGGTCCCTCTTTCGTGACAACATAAACTACCTTACCGAGTACAATGTTCCAAAGATAAGAGTGAAATCTTATGATCACAATCCTTGGTTCACGAAAAGTCTTAAAATCTTGCTAACCAAGAAAAAGCGCTTATCCAGGAAAGCAAAGCGTCTTGTTGACAACGTATCATGGGCTAAGTTTCACTACTGTGAACGGGAATACAGGCGCTCGATCAAGGAAGTGAAACATAAGTTCTTTACCATCGACCTCCCGTCTCTCTTGACGAATAAACCAAAACAATTTTGGAAAATCTTATCTCCACCAAAATCCCACTGTATCAGTCTAACTGACACCCGCTGACAGCGACTGCGCCAACGCTTTCGCTTCCTCGTTTTCATCCGTTTTCAACACCGATAACGGGTACACCCAAACTCCATTATCAGTAATCGCCTCCTCACCTGTGGTCCCCATTCATATCAGCACTCATGGCATTTGTAAAATCATTGAGTCACTTAAGCTGTCGTCAAGTGCTGGTCCGGACTCTATTAACCCGAAGGTTCTATACAACACGAGATCTATTTCCAGCAAGATTCTATGTTGCATATTTACTCAGTCACTCCAAGATTCTGCTTTACCGCAGGACTGGAAGACTGCGAAGATTGTCCCTATTCACAAATCAGGCAGCTGCCACATCGTTAATAACTACCGCCCCATTTCACTCACTTCTATAGTATGTAAAATTCTCGAACACATACTCCAACGTAGTTTTAGTACCTTGAAGAAAAATGCTTCTTCTATCACTTGCAGCACGGGTTTCGAAACCTCTTTTCATGTGAAGCTCAAGTAATCAGTTTTGTTCACGACATCTTTCTCCACGCGGACAATAATCATCAGACTGACGCCGCTTTCTTAGACTTTCGCAAGGCCTTCGATATGGTGCCGCACTCTAAGCTTCTATACAAACTCTATCTGCTTAACCTCGACCCGTATGTGGTCCATTGGATAGCTCAATTTCTGACTAATCGTACGTTATTTGTTACTTGCAACAACCACCTATCCCCAGATGTACCTGTGCTTTCTGGTGTCCCTCAGGGTTCAGTCCTCAGCCCTCTCCTTTTCCTTATCTGTATAAATGACCTTCCTTCAGGCATATCTTCCACGATTCGTCTCTTTGCTGACTGTGTAGTGTACAGGCAAATCCTCTCTCCTTCTGACCAACTAACCTTACAAAGCGACCTTTAACTAATACGGCGTTGGTGCAATGAGTGGCAAATGCCTCTGAACATTGCACAGTGTCGCATTTTGTCGTTTTCTCGAAGATGGGTCTCCTGTCTTCCTCCCTTCCTCTACACTCTAAGTGATATCACATTAACCCGAGCAGATTCTTACAAATATCTTGGAATCCACCTTTCCTCCAACCTAACTTGGAACGAGCACATCAACCACATCCCAGTCAACACACTATTGTAAATTCGACGTAGAAAAAACGTTGAATATCAACGAAATGAATGTTGAATCGACGATGAAAGCGAACGTGAAATCATGATGTCAAATGTCCGCTCGAAAACACGTTAATTTAACTAGTGCCGATCAACGTAAATTTAACGTATATGAAATGCAGTTTATATGTGAATACAACGTTACCGACTGTACGACATGAGAGCATAAAATAAACAGCGCTTTACAACGTTTCTCCAACGCTGCCATGACGATAAAAATTACACGTTCAGCGTACGTAATTTTTACATTTATTTTAGTATATCCCATTAACACTTTGAATGTCCATTTAGACATCACAAGTCTGGTATAAAAATAATTTCGCAGGAAAGTGGGGAATAGAATCACTTTATTACCCAAAGCACATGTGGCATAGGCGTTGACTTGAATTTGCTATAGCCCTCGTGTTTATCTTCTTCACTATTGGCTTGTGGTTGTGCTGGGACCTCTGCTTATCTGTACACGTAGGCACTTGGATGTTGCATCTGTAAAAAATCGTGAAGTGCCAACTGATGAGCTGTTCATGCCTGTGTCAAGACCACTTTGTGGTTATTTATGTTTGCAAATCACACAGCGTCCGTTTATATAGATCACGATCACAATATCACCACCTTATGTAAATAAGAAGGATCGTCGATGTTACTCACCAGTATAATTAGCTCGTGTCCTGTCTGCTAGCGACGCAACTGTAGCCTGTGGTCCCTTGTTGCCTTATGAACGGCTACCGATTTCATTGTTCCTTCGTGTTTTCCAATCTCTGGAACTCACCGGCCAAGTAGAAGTTCCGCAGTCAAAGCACACTGAGAAAAACGACACAGACATGATACAGACATTTCAACGTTAGAGATTTTAACAATTTACGCAGCATTCTTACCTGTAGCGCATTAGACGGTAAATGATTCCAAGCTTGCTCAAAGAGACACTTTCCGAGTCCTAAAAGAACATGTAAGATGAAAACTACAGTGAATCAACCGCAAATTAAAAGTAGCACACGCACGCTAATGTGCCTACAAGCATAGCCAGGATCGTTTTCATTTTCATGAACTCGGTGGGCTGAATCGACTGGAAGAACAATAGAGTCTCAAACGAACGCTAATAAACAAAGACACCACGGCCGTTTACCTGTATAAACTGTGGCCGCATGTGGTGCATCCGTTGCCTACAAGGGATACTCACTCAACCTGTGCTTGAGCTGTTCGCGCTGGAAATTGCCGCACTCCTCCAAGACATCGAGACGCCGTCATGTTCCTCAGCTCCATCCTCCAGCGGCGTCTCGAATAGCTTGAAATTAACCGCTGCAACGGCGCAACCAGGGGAATGAACGTGTAGTATAATTCTATTGTTGGGAAAAACTCACGTGACCTCAAGCGTTGGGCCAATCGTTGGACGTCGGTTGAGTAGCTTTTTGCTTTGCTTTTTTTTGTGTCCCTGGGTGACCTGTGACGCTGGCGAGACTTTCCCTTTCCCATCTGTTCTCTCCCTCTCCCCCGCTTTGGCGGTTCGGGGCAGTTCTGGGTGGCTGTGGATCACCGTTCGCGTCGAGTGAAATAAATAACAAAATGTGGAAGCGTTGGCTGTCTCTGTTACACAAAGTGCTTTATTTTCCGGGATAGGTATTTCCAAAGCACAAATATGAAGTCTGCTGTAGCTGTGCACAACACGAACATGATATGAACATTGTTTCTGAAGTTCGAATGAAATGCCGAAGCAACTTTGCATTCACTGATAGCTGATGTCTCACGTGGAAGATTTCACAGTAGAACAACAGTATATTGGCTGCACAGGCACACACATTCAGAGGTCCGGCATGACAGAGAACGTGTCCATATTGCTGCTTGTGTAGGCGCCCGGTTGATCCGTCACAAAGGAAATTGTGAAGCTGCTACGCCGAAAGATGATGATCCAACCACTCTGAGTGTCATCGTGTCATATCCATTCTACTGTATCCATGCAGATGCTATTCTGAAGCAGATATGAGTTGAGTGCTTATACCTGAACAAGAAAAATAGGGATCAGAAGTGTGAAAACCAAAAATTCTACCTGCCACAGGTGCGGCGCTATGTTATGCTAAGCGGCAAAATAGAATAGGAACTGACTTACCTGTCATCGAGTGAGTAACGGAAAAACACAGTATTCGTCCTCCTTGAATCGTTGCCCCACCAAGGAAGCGAAGCACACCTGCCTTCCACTTATCTACCACTCAATTGACTTTCAGAAGTATCCATGAGGCACCGAGTTTTTCAGAGTCGGTATCGACAACATGTTAGGGAAGGACACTAAAAACCATCCAAAGCGGTACCGGCGTAGATGCTTTGCTTGCGTCCCTGCTGCACCCAACACATTTCGAAACTTTGCGGCGAGTTGCTGGAGTTGCTCCGGCACCGCCGACACGGTCGCCGGCTTGAGCGCGCCAAGGAAAGTTCATAATTTCAAACCAACCAATGAGCGCTCGCATACCGGGGGAGCGGCCTCAGGAGCCAATGGGCTCGTGACGGTTGAGAACTCGCGCTTCGACGTAAAAATTCTGACGTTTCATGACGTTTGATGACGCGAAAAGCTCGCAGCGCCTCACTTTAGTCCGCAAGCGAACTCGCGAGTTTCATCCCCTTGGCGCAACGGGCTAGGGCATCACGTGATTCTCTCTTCTGCGCCTGACGAAAAAATACGCCTTCTGCGCAGATTTCTCCTGTGACCGGCTGGCCGGGCGGCGGTGGTACGGTGGTGTGGGGGTCTCAGACGGCAGGGGGGCAGAGTTAAGAAGATGGGTGAAGGCGGATTCCGGACAAAAGGGGGCTCAAACGCCCACTCTTTTATTTTTCTTTGACATGAATGGAATTTGATTATAGGTAGGGTTTTCAAGATGCTCTGAATTTTATAAAAGACCCGTGTCGGGATTACTGGGTGAGCATTTACTGGTTTTCCATCAGCTGTAGGTTTCCGACGTATGGAATTACTACCATATTAATATTTTCTTTGTACGATCTTTTGCAATGTTAACAGTAGCAGAATCACGAAAAAGCAACCTTGGTAAAGCGCTGTTGAACGGCCTGCGCGGCATATCCATTGTTTGAGTCTGCTTTTTGCTAAAGGCATGAGGCAAAATTTTCGCAAAAGCAACGTTGTATATTCGACGTCTGTCCTTCTGTGACTTTCCATTACAGTTATCGACGCTGTTTTCACGTATGAGAATCTACTGTTAATTTGTGTGCAACAAATCCACGTTATATTCACGTAAAATATTTGACATGCTGAATTGACTACGTAAAATCAGCGCGGAATCAATGTTCGCATTTTGCGTTCTACATTGTTCAGCAATATTCAACGTTAATTCTGCATTCTACCAACAATGTGTGTTGACTGTAATAACTAACGCTTCTCGCTCCCTAGGCTTTGTTAGACGCACCCTCAGGTTCGCGGCCTCCATCTCAAGCTCCTAACCTTCACGGCTCTTGTACGAAGCAAGCTGGAATATGCATCACCTATTTGGGACCCTCCCCAAAAGTATCTCTGCGACGCCATAGAAGCCATCCAGAATCGGGCTGCCCGTTTCATTTCCAATGACTACAAATTCGATCCCTTGTAACCGCGTTAAAATCAAATCTTAATCTCGACTCACTCGAACATCGTCGCCGTCTTGCCAAGTTAGCCCTCTTCCATTGGTTCTTTTTCATCTTGCCACCGCACCAATCGCCCATCACCCGCCCGAGTGTCATTTTTCTTTGCATTCACCACACTAATAAGGTCACATGCTTTCATTTTAATACCAATGCATTATCCAGGTCATTCTTTTGCTCAACTGCCATCGAATGGAACAACCTCCCATCACCTCTCGCAACTATTATCTTCCATACAGTATTTTGTAACACCCTCTCCCGTTCACTCCACCCACAAAACCACCATGCTTGTACGTCAGTTGCTATGAAATTTTTCACCTCCCCCTTATCATATTTGTTAATTATCTGTACTTATGTAAACGAACTCCCTGTTTCACGCTTTAATACTTGTTTTCATATAAGATTGTGCTGTCGTCGTTTCTTTATTTTCCTGTTTACTTTCTGCTAATTGTGTTGTTCTTTTCTGCTTGCTTGTGTGTTTCTATCAAGTTGCTGTAAATGTATCTTACACTCCAGTTCCCATCCCCCATGTAATGTCCTACGGACCCTTGGGGTTCTCGAAATAAATAAAGAAATATGAATGTTATACTAGTGCGTGCAAGTAGCGTCTGATGTAGGTCCACGGTCTCACTCATGATGCAGTGAGGAATACTGCGGCACACTTGATTCAAAGCATTGCTGCAAGTTAGCTTGTTTCCCGACTGATTGTGTGCTGAACTGAACTTGCATTTTTGTAAAACAACTTCAATGTAATGCAGTCGTAGAGAGATAGTTTCCTTGGTTTTGTGGCATATTGCCCTCACTTCATCTGCTTTCTCTTGGGCCCTGTTTGGGCTATCACGGCCTCAATGGGGGTCCTGACACACGGTTTGGGAAACACTGAGGCATACTGTATATTGTTACATGTTGTAGTGTACTGAAGCCAGCTTCACTGTTGTATTGTTTCTTCGCATGGTTACTTCTTCAACGTTACTTGAATGAGGAATGCGGAGAATGAGGAAATGTATGCATTGCATGTTCTGGATGTTCTCTAATTGCTGACCCCTGCTGTTGGGCTAAAATCCAGTAACTACACAAAAAGATTAACAAATGCAGAACAGGAGACAGAAACACGGACACAGTGACATGATTGAGATTATGATATGCTGTCAATTTTTTTCTGTGTCTCTGGTTCTACATCTTATGAACATGTGCCACATCGCCAGCACCCTTTCCCTCTTGCTACGAAGGGAGCCTCTCAGCAATAAAAATGCAGGTTGTCAAATGCACGTAAACAGTGGTTACATTTTTTTGGGGTATTCACTCATCTAATGTTTATGCCAGAAAATGCTCCCCTAGTTCACATCGAATACTTAATATGAGTGTGCTCCACAGCCACAAACTACATTGTAAATTAGCACTGCAGTATGTTTATCGGCACACATGAAATTACCCTTCATAAGTGCATCATGCAAGCTGATTGATTCTGATGCCAACTGCTCATGAAATAATGTGGGGTGGGGTGAAAGACACTGGAATCACATGTTGCGTCACTAGCAGTGCCGTACTCACTCAGCAGTGACATCACAAGCAGTGATTTTTCACTGAAGCCTGCAACTCAACGATGTAATTTACATCTTGATTGCAGAAAAAGTGAGCATATGTTTTTTATTACTTGGTATACAGTTGAAACTTGTTAATGTGATGACGGTCATTCTCGTGGATTTTGGCATTGAAACCATTTTAGGATAAAAACACCTGTCGAGGTGTAAGCTATGAAAAGTAGTAAATTGAGTGAGGCATTTTAAATTGCCTTTTTTCCTTTATATTTTCAGTGGTGACATACATCAGCTTGTGTAACTGTCAACCTGGGCTATTCCAGCCAAAACCAGCCAGAGATGTAGCTTGACTCTGTTAAATATCACTGAAAAAAATTGTGTGCATTTTTTAGACGATGCATATATCGAATGTAGCTCATCATTTTGTTTTCTTGAACAATGGGGGCACATTAAACTGTACCGAAATATGAAGTTGTCCCTTACGAGCTTCCTTCTGACATCTACATATGCATCATTTGTGCGCTTTCCTTGCCTGGTGTTAGAGGGGAACCACGGCTCTGCCATCCCAAAGGGTATGTAGAACGAGAATAAATCTGGTGACGTGGTGAGAACTCGAGAAAGGAGCACATTTGGAGTCAAGTTTACAATAAATTTCTGACAAATTAGCATTCTTGAAGGAGCCCCAGATTATTTATGCTTGTAACTGATTGCTTGTGATTAGCTTCACATAAAAATATCAAGCTGATCTATATTCATTGTTTAACCATGTGTTTGAGAATAAAAGCACTTGCAAAAAATTACTTTTTTTTTAGATAGTATATTCACATATAGGTCGTCTAAAAGAAATCTTCCTTTATTTGTATAACTAGTCCTCTCCTGCAACATATTGAAAATCTAGAGGTTTATTTTTCTTTAAATTTTTTTAAAAAATTGTCACCATAATGTGCTGCAGCTTGTTTGTCAGTTGAGGCCATCTAGGAAGCAAAAAAAAATATTTTGAGAACCTACAGGTGTATTTGCTCTTATGCAAGAAAAATGTTTCGTCAGCTCATTCATATCCCATCTGTATGACGCTATAGCACACTTTGAACAAATTCTGCATTCAACCGGTCTGCCCAGTTCTACAGATTAATTGCAGTCGCTGCTTCATAACAGCTCTGTCAACATTTATGATTGTTTTCACATACCTGAAGTCATCTGGAAAGTGAACAAATCTCATCATTTCAAGGGCATACCCTCTCCTATAGCATGTTCAGAATCTGCTGGCATGTGTTTTCTGTAGGTCTTATAGCATCAGCTGACCATATTGGCTCAGATCATGTCAGAATGCGACGTAACAGCTTTTGGAAACAATTTATTATGATCTCGTGTGCCCTTCAACCACAACAGAAAAAAAAAAACAGTCTTTCTTTCAGTGGAAATAGGTGTTTTTGCTGCATTAACAGAAGGTGGCTCAAATTAATTGTGTACCTCCTTGTGGCCTAAGTGGAGCATGCCTCACTGTGCTTTATGTCCAGTAATTTCTTCTCCAACCGTATCTGTTTGGCAGTGAGCCACAACGTATGCAGTCTTCAAGCTTTCTTTCACCCGGAAGAACAGCTTACAGCTCTGCAGGCATCAGAATATCTGCACACTATAGGGGTCTACAATCTAGCCCTATAGGTGCCAACGTTTTAAATGGTACCGCGAACACGGTCATAGTAGCCTATATCACGGCACAAAGCAATTATGTCAAAGTTATGCTTGTGGAGGCAAAGTCACGTTTGCCAAAGCCAAAGAGGCAAAGTGATGCTTATGGAGGGTTTTATTATGCCCTGCTGCTCAGTGTATGGCTTCTGTTTTTAGCTGGAACAAACCAATAAAAAAAATCTGAGGAAAAAAATTTGCCACCTTCAGTTGTCATCGACCAAGCAAACTAAGTCAATAATGGTGGTTGTTATCCACTCTGCTATGTGATCGTGTTCATGTTAATTCAATACCTGTTTGGTACTGTGGTACCAGCTAGCTTCCTTGTAGCGTAGCATATATGTGACCACATGGAGGACAAAGAGGAGGAACTAGCTAGTCTGGCGTAGGAGCTCTCACACTGGCATAGCTGGTCAAAAAAGAAAACGTGGGCCATACATCACATAAAACACAAATACCAGTATATTTTCAGCAAGCACTGGTTAATTTCTAGTCGGTGCGGTGCATATAGCGTGTCCATGGACTGATTTTTTTATTCTTAGAGAAATCATATTTTTGCAGTTATGAGTTCACAACATGTCCTACATCCAAAGTGGATGAACCAATTAGGTCTCGTTTAATTATTGGAAATAGAAGGTCAGTGCAAATGCAATGTCGGTTTCCCTATGTGCCGCTATAGTTTTCAAAAGTATGCTCGTGACCATTTAGTGCGAGGACATGGCCCCGAAATAATGGTTGTGTGAGAGTAAGTCTCGGAGCGTTCTTTTTGCCTTTTCACTTGAACGTGAGGAAGAAACAACGCTGCAGAACTGCAAGCAGTACATTTAATGTAATGTCCCACAGGATGCAAGTTTTACAGCGATTTCATATTTCAGCACAATATTTATAAGCCGTAAAAATAGGTGCAAGGGTACCATACAATGAAGTAGCTGGTACCGTGAATTTTAGACCTCTTCTTGGCGTGGGTGCTTGGCATAAAGAGTAACCTGCTAATAAACGTACTTTGGGATTTCGGAATGTGAAGATCATAGGAAGGCAAACAAATACAACAGAGGGTGCCATTCATTTCTCGCACTTCTGATTTCAGTTACTTATTGCGCTTGGTTTTCTTCAGTTCCAACATTTGATAACCAGAATTTGCACTTTATATCCACGTGAATCAAAAAGATGCAAAAATTTCCGTGAGAAAATTTCACGGTATTTAGGAAAATGGCATTCTTAGGTTCCAGGGTATTCAAAGACCAGTGAAAACAAAGTGCTTGAAGTATTATGTCTAGATACAGCTTTTGCAGCTTTTGCATGGCAAATCGTTGTCTAGGGAGGTGCGCGAATCAATGTGGATGTTCCTGAAATTAGAATCTTAGTTCGTTACACTTTGAGATTACCGTATGCTGGTTACAAAAAATTAGGACCTCTGCTGACTCAAGTTATTCATCCAAGAGAAAATAGTTTTTTCTTGCAAACAAACAAACAATTTCTTTACATTCATATGCAGCTTATTTGGAGAAATGCATTTCGAGAGTCTGTCCAGTACCTGTTCCCTGCGTCAATCAGAACGTAGGCTCACAAGGAAAACGACAGGCAGGTTCCGATTTCACGATTCTACGGTTCTGAGGCTGGAACACACACAAACACATACGGTCGGATAAACACAACACATCCACACGGTATCGGAATCAGGCTTTTTCGTCGATCGTCACTTTTCAACGCTACGACTTCACAACCAAGGCAGCTGCAAGAGAATGGCGATGTTCGCGACAATGTTCATAAAATAGCAGGTGTCCACCGTAGCTGGGACCATCACCGGGAACTCATTTGGTGGTGGTGAGAAATGCTGCTGTTTTCATAAGAATCACTGAATGTTGTGTTTGAAGCAAAATTGCAACATGAGATTGGCCAAAGCTAAGGTATTAGTTAGTTTTGATTGTGAACAGATCAGCAGTGCAATCTGACAGTGAGAGATTGATAGAATCAAAAACAACAAAACACTCATTGTTTTGCCGACCCTTTCTCTAATGTTCTTTCTTTCTTTCTTTTGTTATAATGAAGGAAAGCAAGGTTAAATGCTACATTCTTCTTGACTGTGTGCGATGGTGTACATCACAGGTTCCTCATGTGCCATGAATCTACTTAAAAGCTGCTGATGGTGTCAGGGCATCACACTTATAACGGTGACCAGAATGCGGCAGGAGTACTTTTGAGGCACTCTGGCCACGTTGACCACAAAACGGCGTTCCATACTCCCTCCGAACCAAACTTTGCAAAACTTGTAGCACAGAACATTAACAAAACAAACGCCGGCCATTTGCACCACTGATCTCTATGTATAAAGGCTGGATCGCGCATGGGAGAGGGGCTCGTGGGGGAGAGGCGTGCCTTCGGGCCGCCATGTTGGTGGGCCCTAAAGTGCTGTGTGTGCCCATAGAAAACAATAGGAGGCAACAGAGATTGTGAGTATTTATTGCGCTGCAAGCATTGGTCGTTGTTTGTCATCACACAATTTTGTAAGGTGCCAGTATACTGATGTATCCTAACAGTGTTTCACAGGTGTCCTGCCGTTCGATTCTTAATTACGTTATGTTTTGCATTCCGAAACTAGACCGTCACTGCAGTGCAGCGCTGGGGATTGTACTACAGCACGTTTCCCAGCCAATATTTCAATAAGAAACGACTTGAGGTTAACAACAACCACGTATATAATATCCCGTACTGCGTTCTGGACAAAAATTGTTCCATAAAGAACGGCCCGGAAAAGATATACTAGCATGGCAGAAAGAGATCGTTCTGTAGAATCACAGCCATTGTTTTAGCCGTGTATGCGTTTAGTATGATTTATATCAAGCATCGCCTTAGAAAGAGTCACACCGAAGCACACCGACACACCGAAGCACACACCGAAGCAGCCCAAATAATTACTTCACGCAATTAGATCACACTCGTTAGGACAGTTAATCAGGTAGTGATGAAAGCTTAATCAATTAAGTTACTTAGAAAGTGGTAACACCTCCTTGAGACACAGGACTTATCTCTTTTTGAAGTACAGCCCTTCTATGTTTGTTTGCTTCTTCCTTTATTTGTTCTGATTATTTGCAGGCGCGGTTGTGCCAAACTGAATGTCCTTCTCCAGCACTCACATGCTTTTGTTGAATACAACTGCACAGCGTGAGAAAAGCTGCTTGGGGACGGGGTCCTGCTATCCAGTGCTGACTTTGTCATGCTTGTTAAGTGGAGCATGTTCCAAAAAATGCAGCTCCACGTATGGTCTTCAAATTGCAACAGGACTATTTGGAGCTTGAAACAGTTGTGATTTTGTCATTTTGGCCCTTGTGTACCCATTCTGTGAAACGCAAACAAAAAAGTCTAACACGATATGCTTTTGTAATGAAGATCACTGATGATGAGTAAAGAGAATATACGAGTTCAAGTTTATTCAATATTTTATATCATTCATTATATTATTTAACATTTTATGTCAAGTTTACACAACATCAAGTTTATTCAAGTTCAAGATTTATTTCTTGCACTTATGCGTTTCAGGATACAATGAACGTGCAGGGAGGTCGCAAAAGGCTACATTTATTGTTTTGTGACCTTGCTACAATGGCGATATATATTTTAGGAATGACAATGGTCATGTACGCTCTCTAAATTTGTAGCACTCAATTTCAGTTTGGAATGAGCAATGAATAGCAACTTCCCCACTGATATTTTCTCATATATGCTAAATTTTAAATTTAATGTGATCAAATATGTGACAATATAATAATATATGAGAATATAATACAGTAAAACCTCCAAAGTCGGACACCTCCTTACCTCGGACAACTCCCCATGTCGGACAATATTTTATTGCACGGGCAGGCTCCCATCGAAACTACACGGGGACGAAATTCTCTATATCGGACACCTCCCTATCTCGTAAGTAGGACAGGGTTTTCCCTGCTAAGTCGGACAAAACCCTGGCCAAATTACCGGCCCATCTTCGCACCAAAAATACCCAAAACGAGCCAGTGGCCTTGACTTTTGCCTCTTTTTTTCCCTATACTGGTCTCAGAATTTTGTTGCTTTAGTTTTTCGAGTCCAAAAACAAGTGCTGTCAGTGCACATCGTAATTCTTTGTGTGAGCACTTGTCTTCGGTTTGTCTAGAGCCTTTGAACGCACACTGCACCAAAGCAACGAAAAGTGGGCTGACGCTTCAGAGACAAGTCATCGCTGCTCAAAAAGCTCCAGAGGTAATGCCATTGAGTGGAATCTGAACAGAATTGAATCTACTAAAATCAGTAATCATTATCAGTGAAGAGTGGGTAGAGGTACCACTGCCACCAGGTACCACTCAGGACCATAAATTGAAGGGGGACATTTCTGGCAACACAGCTGTGATCTTTTCCATTTTTTGTTTCCCTCATATTCTGTAACTCGGACACCTCTATAAGTAGGACACGCTTCTGCTGCACCGCAGGTGTCCAAGATAGGAAGGTTTCACTGTATGTGATAAATTAATGTGATCAACAGTAGATGTAGACAACATGAGTAGCCTGAGAAGTGCATTGTCAATAAATAATTTTCTTCTTATAGCGTATATGTGCGTGCCTATTAACTGAAACAATTATCACAGTTCCATGACAAGTTTTAATTTCTGAGAGTGTACTGTAGAGGCTGCTTAGATCTACAACTGTTCATACAAGGTATTATGTACTGTGAATGCCTTTAAAAGTCCCATGTGACACATATGCCTTTTTCTTTCTGGAGGTGCTGTGGTAGTCAAGGTTTGTGGGCATTACGCAGGTTCTGCACCCATTTCTTGAGTATCTCGAGGCAGCTGTGAAGTAACCTGCATTGATGATGATTATTCCAATTTTTATGGTGCATCGACAACAAAGGAAATAATACATCAGAACATTGGTTTGGGTGCAACCAGTTAAAAATGAATATGTTGTCTAATAAATGCATTGGACAAATGTTAAAACATCAGTTTAAAACATGGTTTACAATCCCTGTATCTTCTAAAAATTAAAAAGATTAAAAACTATTCTAAAAAGAATATGGGGAACTCTTCTAAAAAGAATTATAATCTCTAATTATTATATTGCTGAGTGAAGGAGCCTATAGTGTAAGGTGTGTTTCTGATGTGAACATGTAAGAAAATATGCAAAACTGAGAGAGGCTAACCACAGTGCGTGCACTGAGGTTGTTCCTTCCTGTAAAGTAGAAACCAGTGGATGAGGAACGTGATACTTACCTGTACACCCAGCCGTATCACACTGCACAGATTATTCACTGGGTAGCACTCATGACGAAACCTGTATTGAGAGACCACTTTTGCCTTAAAAACTGCTACAAATAGCACGACACGCTACAAATTATTACTATCGTAACAAGCTGACGATACAGCTCAGACACAAAGGCGTTATTGAAGTCGCGCCACATCACCGTTACGTAGTTTCTTTGTCACAAATCAAACCAAGGCACAAAACAATACCAATACATGAAAAAAGGTGACAATCGTGGTCTCATTATGACGTAATACCGAACTTGTGCGCGAAGGTAATTCAAAGAAATGAATGTGGCACTTGCTTCCGCAGAGAACACCGTGTACCATGCTAGCAATGCATGCAAAAAAGCGCTCGAGTGCTTGCACATATATTGATGACAACACTACCTGTGTAGTGTAACATGTTCTTTCAAGCATATTATGCACTCAAACTGTATTTGCCGCCGGGTAAAATGCAAGTGTGCTCGATTGAACGTCGGAAGAGCGATCAAGCAACCTGCATCCAGTGCTCGTTTTGGGCAAAAAAACACTTCATAATGGTCAACTAAATATACAGAATGGACGCCTATTTATTCCTTGATGAAGAGTGACTCACCTGTATAAATTTAGGCCCTGTAACCTTGCCAGTACGGTTGGTACGACCGTAATTGCAAGAAGTTGCCATGATCGCTGCGGCGACTGTTGTGGGTACAGTAAGATGGCGGCCGGTTTCTTCACGCTCGCGCTCCCTATCCGCGATCCAGCCTTTTACAATCGAGATCAGTGATTTGCACCCAGCAATGACAACCAAAACAAAGATGATGGCGATGGCAGTCGCGGTAGCCCAAATGCAGGGAGCTCCAGCGTAGTCTTTGCGGGTTTCGGTGCAGCGGTTTTCGTCCGATCAGTTCGACTTGCTAAAGCTCTCTTCCTTTCGTTTCACGTGAGTTTTTCGTTTCGGGGGATTCGGTCGTTTCGTTCGGGCGTGGCCGACTCTTCCCGAGTATCTTGTACTTGCCTGCTTTGCAGTGAGGCTCCATTAATACTTCTGTTCAGGGCGCTGCGTGTGCATGTTTTCTGTCATACAACACAACACAACACATGAAGTGAACTGCAGCCCAATGTTTGAAAGAGTTACCTCATACCAGACAGCCAAATTCCTTCCTGAAGGGATGCTTCACTGTCTCGTACCAGCTTGGGACAAAAGTCTCTGAAACACGGGTGTTTTGTATTTCACTTCTCCACGCCTCCCCTGCGGCCTAAGGGGAACACTTGTTGAACAGAATCCTTGAGCAGATTTTTCCCAAGGATTCTGTTCAACAAGCATTCCCCAAAGGTGGCTGGGAGAAGTCCAATACAGAATACCCGTGTTTCAGAAACTTTGTCTCAAGCTGTACCATCCGATCACGTGTTACCGAATCTGCATAAACATCGGGAGACGAGCGGGAAGAAATACTTAGCCAGTACACCACAGCAGATCGGGACGTTAACGGGGATCCATCGGGAAAGAATCCTGGCCGGGACGCAGGCGGGAATCTATCGGGAACAAATTCTGACCGGGACACGAGCGGGGATCTATCGGGAAATAATTTTATGTAGTTTCCCTCTCCCTCAATTCTTCCCCCTCACATAGTCGGGAAGCAGTCGGGCTCGTGACGGCGATATCGGCCACCTCGAACCCATCATCCCCGTTACGTTCCCAGCCGAATCCCAGTCCTTTGTGCTGCTTGGGCAATAACGAGAGGATAGAGAGGTAGCAAGCGAGCTGGTGGTATAGATCCATAACTTAAAAACCCGAGACTAGGGGACAAAAAACGAAATTAGGGGACAAAAAAAAACGAAAAAACCCTGTCTGTGTTTGTCATTTTTTTTTGTCCCATAGTCTCGGGTTTTTAAGTTATGAGTTTGCAATGTTTTTTGACCCGTTGCGGTTCAAACGAATATACCTTTTTTGTGCTTCCGTCCTCTTTTTTTCTTTCTTGTTTTTTACTCTTGTCGGTTCGTTCCGGAGCCCTAGCTTGGAAAGCTGCTCCTGTTTAGTTTCGGTATAAATCGGAATGTGGGGGCAGGAGGAACAGTCCACCGCTCCTCGAGTTTGCACGGTGCTGGCTCTGCCCCCCCCCCCCCCCCCGAATTTTCCCTCCGAGGACTTATTTGAAAATGCCGTACTTCTCAAACTCCGTAACTCCAAACTCCATCTCCAGCGGTGCTCTCCTTCAGGTTAGGTTATAAGTTGGGTTGGGTTAGGTTGGTTAGGTTAGGTTAGGGCTCGCCCCCTCTTGCCGACTTCCGAGTTAGTGCAAGCGAGGTATCTCCATAATGGAAAATCTGAAGCGGTGTACTAAAAACAAATGTCACTTCTGTCGACAATAATTTGAAGCATATAGATGAAGGATTCATCTCATATCTAAACAGATTGCCAGCAATTCTGCTCTTTCTGTTTCTCGAAAGAAAGAAAAACAGCTTCACACACACAAAAAAAAAACATACATCTTAGTGAATTATGCAAATTAGAATGCCAAAATACCTTGCAGATAAGGCTTTCCTCCACTCGCGTACGCGTAAGTGCGAAAATAATGTACACATGGTCCTAGTTGTTTTATTTTAAAAGATATTTATTAAAAATGGCTACGACCACGAAGTATGCGCTTGTGGCACCCCGTTTATTTTGTGTGTGTGTGTGTTTCAGCTTGGACAAACTTTTATAAAAAAAAGTCACAAGAGCACGTCATTTTCACAGTTGAGTTCGACGGGCGCGTATCTTTCCCAAGAGAGACTATAATGACTAATAAGGCTAATCAATTAAATTCATTAATTAACTCTAATAAGGACATCTTGAACAAAAGCCAGATACCGATATGAGAGATTGCCCTAGTTAAAATCTACATTTAATAATTTTGAAACGCGTACGTGTATTAAAATATCAATCCCTGAATTTTGACATGCAAATGGCCAAAACCGAAACCGTGGCAACCACGTTTGGGGTGGTGGCCTTCACGGTACGGGATACTTTTGTATGTCAATTGTGCTCGCAACTATCTTGGTTCAGAAACCGTATGTTTCTGGAACGTAGAGAGGGAAAAACGAATCACACAACACGAATATACTTCAAGTACTCTTCTCCTTAGGGAAGCGAGGAAGCGAAAGATTTATTGACTCTGTACGTTGCACTAGTGTCAGCGCGTTGAGCGGTTGAGCTGAAATTAGAATTAGAATTGGAAATGAATAAAAAATAATGATAAATAATACTACAAAGAAAAAGAATGAAAAAGCGTTATCTGAGCTGATCGAGCTCGGTTCACTCTGGAAATTGTTGCACCGACGACTGGCGCCACGTTCGAACTTACCTAAAATTGCTCCTCTGTTGAACTGTCCTTCTCGGCTCGCATGGCCGCGCCCATGAAATCAGCAAACAGCTGTTCTCGTTTTGTGGAGTGTGCGCCAGACTGTTTGTAGTTCAAGCTACAGGTACCTAATTCAGTGGGAGAGCTTCGGCAGTCTTCCTGTGGATTCGTGGGTGCATCAACACAGATGGGCATAGCCTTCGGGATGTCTGTGTGTGTGACAGCCGGTGTCTTTTTCCGTCTGTTACGTCGCGAGACAACTGAGATCACAGTCTGTGCGCGCTCAGGAAACTTGAAATCTGCCCTGATACATATACAGTAATATACACCTTCAATATACGCTGATACATATACGGTCAATAAATTGGGACTTGCTCCACGGCAATCATTCCCGGAGTTCACAAGAGACACTGTTTGCGGATTTATGCCTTACATTTAATCTATCGCATGTCGTTCCACATCCTACCCGAATAACTCATGTCACGCAGTCAACCCTTGACTTGGTTTTAACCTCCCATCCTGAGCACATCACTTCTTTGCTTGTCACTGATGGTCTCAGTGACCACGAGGCCATTTTCTAAGATATCTCTTCAAGTAGTCCAAATGTTCATAAATTCAACGATAAAACCATATACGACTATGCTCGAGCTAACTTCTAAGCCATCAACGAGGGTCCTGAAGCTCTGTATGAAAATTCATTTCATGGCACCTTGCCTCACTCCATTGAGGATAACTGGTCCCTCTTTCGTGACAACAAACTACCTTACCGAGTACAGTGTTCCAAAGATAAGAGTGAAATCTTATGATCACAATCCTTGGTTCACGAAAAGTCTCAAAATCTTGCTAACCAAGAAAAAGCGTTTATTCAGGAAGGCAAAGCGTCTTGGCGACGACGTATCATGGGCTAAATTTCACTGCTGTGAACGGGAATACAGGCGCTCGATCAAGGAAGTGAAACTTAAGTTCTTTACCATCGACCTCCCGTCTCTCTTGACGAATAAACCAAAACAATTTTGGAAAAGTTTATCTCCACCAAAATCCCACGTTATCAGTCGAACTGACACCCGCCGCCAACGACTGCGCCAACGCTTTCGCTTCCTTCTTTTCATCCATTTTCAACACCGATAACGGGTACACCAAAACTCCATTATCAGTAATCGCCTCCTCACCTATGGTCCCCATTCATATCAAGTAGCCAGTTTTGTTCACGACATCTTTCTCCACGAGGACAATAATCATCAGACCGCTTTCTTAGACTTTCGCAAGGCATTCGATAGGGTACCGCACTTAAGCTCCTATACAAACTCTATCTGCTTAACCTCGACCCGTATGTCGTCCGTTGGATAGCTCAATTTCTGACTAATCGTACGTTATTTGTTTCTTGCAACAACCACCTATCCCCAGATGTACCTGTGCTTGCTGGCGTCCCTCATGGTTCAGTCCTCGGCCCTCTCCTTTTCCTTATCTATATAAATGACCTTCCTTCAGGCATATCTTCCACGATTCGTCTCTTTGCTGATGACTGTGTAGTGTACAGGCAAATTCTCTCTCCTTCTGACCAACTAACCTTACAAAGCGACCTTTCACTAATCCGGCGTTGGTGCAATGAGTGGCAAATCCCTCTGAACATTGCAAAGTGTCGCATTTTGTCGTTTTCTTGAAGACGGTCTCCTGTCTTCCTCCCTTTCCCTACACTCTAAGTGATATCACATTAACCCGAGCAGATTCTTACAAATATCTTGGAATCCACCTTTCCTCCAACCTAACTTGGAAGGAGCACATCAACCACATAATAACTAACGCTTCTCGCTCCCTAGGCTTTGTTAGACGCACCCTCAGGTTGGCGGCCTCCATCTTAAGCTCCTAACCTTCACGGCTCTTGTACGAAGCAAGCTGGAATATGCATCACCTATTTGCGACCCTCCCCAAAAGTATCTCTGCGACGCCCTAGAAGCCATCTAGAATCGGGCTGCCCGTTTCATTTTCAACGACTACTAATTCGATACCTCTGTAACCGCATTAAAATCAAATCTTAATCTTGACTCACTCGAACATCGTCGCCGTCTTGCCAAGTTAGCCCTCTTCCATTGGTTCTTTTTCATCTTGCCACCGCACCAATCGGCCATCACCTGCCAGAGTGTCATTTTTCCTCGCGTCGACTACACTAATAAGGTCACACGCTTTCATTGTAATAACAATGCATTATCCAGATCATTCTTTCCATCAAATGTAACAGCCTCCCATCACCTCTCACAACTATTATCGAGCATACAGTATTTGGTAACACCCTCTCCCGTTCACTCCACTCACAAGACCACCACGCTTGCATGTCAGTTGCTTTGAAATTTTTCACCTCCCCCTTATCATATTTGTTAATTATCTGTACTTATGTGAACGAACTCCCTGTTTCACGCTTTAATACTTGTTTTCATATAACTTTGTACTGTCGTCGTTTCTTTATTTTCCTGTTTACTTACTGCTAATTCTGTTGTTCTTTTTTGCTTGGTTGTTTGTTTCTATCAAGTTGCTGTAAATGTATCTTACGCTCCAGTTCCCGATCCCCAGTAATGTCCGCCGGACCCTTGGGGTTCTCGAAATAAATAAGCAAATAAATATGAATGTTATACTAGCGCGTGCAAGTAGTGTCTGATGTAGGTCCACGGTCTCATCATGATACAGTGAGGAATACTGCGACACACATGACTGAAAGCATTGCTGTGAGTTAGCTTGTTTCACGACTGATTGTGCGCTGAATTGAACTTGCATTTTTGTAAAACAACTTCAATATAAGGCAGTCGTAGGGAGATAGTTCCCTTGGTTTTGTGGCATATTGCGCTCACTTCATCTGCTTTCTCTTGGGCCCCGGTTGGGCTATCGCGGCCTCAATGGGGGTCCTGACACATGGTTTGGGAAACACTGAGGGATACTGTATATTGTTACATGTGACATGTTGTAGTGTACTGAAACCAGCTTCACTGTTGTATTGTTTCTTCGCAAGGTTACTTCTTCAACGTTACTTGAATGAGGAATGCGGAGAATGAGGAAATGTATGCCTTGCATGTTCTGGATGTGCTCTAATTGCTGCAGCAACTAATCCAGCAACTACACAAAAAAGATTAACAAATGCAGAACAGGAGACAGTAACACGGACAGAATGACATGATTGAGATCATGATATGCTGTCAATCTCTTTCTGCGTCTCTGGTTCTACATCTTATGAACATGCGCATGCGAACATGTTGCATCACTAGCAGTGCCGTACGCACTCAGCAGCGACATCACAAGCAGTGATTTTTCACAGAAGCCTGCAACTCAACGATGTAATTAACATCTTGATTGCAGAAAAAGTAAGCACATGTTTTTTATTACTTGGTATACAGTTGAAACTTGTTAATGTGATGACGGTCATTCTCGTGGATTTTGGCAATGAAACCACTTTAGGATAAAAAAACACCTGTCAAGGTGTAAGCTATGAAAAGTAGTGAATTGAGTGAGGCATTTTAAATTGCCTTTTTTCCTTTATATTTTCAATGCTGACATACATCAGCTTGTGTAACTGTCAATCTGGGCTATTCCAGCCAAAACAAGCCAGAGATGTAGCTTGCCTCTCTTAAATATCACTGGAGAAAATTGTGTGCATTTTTTAGACGATGCATATATCGAATGTAACACATCATTTTGTTTTCTTGAACAATGGGGGCGCATTAAACTGTGCCGAAATATGAAGTTGTCCATTACGAGCTTCCTTCTGGCATCTACATATACATCATTTGTGCGCTTTCCTTGCCTGGTGTTAGAGGGGAAGCACGGCTCTGCCATCCCAAAGGGTATGTAGAACGAGTATAATTCTGGTGACGTAGTGAAAACTCGAGAAAGAAAGAAAGAAAGGAGCACATTTGGAGTCAAGTTTACAATAAATTTCTGACAAATTAGCATTCTTGAAGGAGCCCCAGATTATTTATGCTTGTAACTGATTGGTTGTGATTAGCTTCACATAAAAATATCAAGCTGATCTATATTCATTGTTTAACCATGTGTTTGAGAATATCAAGCACTTGCAAAAAAATTTTTTTTTTCACATAGTATATTCACATATAGGTCGTCTAAAAGAAATCTTCCCTTATTTGTATAACTAGTCCTCTCCTGCAACATATTGAAAATCTACAGGTTTATTTTTCTTTCAAAAATTAAAGAAAATTGTCACCATTATGTGCAAGCAAAAAAAAAAGATTTTGAGAACCTGCAGGTGTATTTGCTCTTACGCAAGAAAAATGTTTCGTCAGCTCATTCATATCCCATCTGTATGACGCCATAGCACACTTTGAACAAATTCTGCATTCAACCGTTCTGCCCAGTACTACAGATTAATTGCAGTCGCTGCTTCATAACAGCTTTGTCAACATTTATGATTGTTTTCACATACCTGAAGTCATCTGAAAAGTGAACAAATCTCATCATTTCAAGGGCATACCCTCTCCTATAGCATGTTCAGAATCTGCTGGCATGTGTTGTCTGTAGATCTTATAGCATCAGCTGACCATATTGACTCAGATCTTGTCAGAATGTGACGTAACAGCTTTTGGAAACAATTTATTATGATCTCTTGTGCCCTTCAACCACAACAGAAAAAAAGCCCACAGTCTTTGATGATGATGATGATTGAAAGAAAAAAAGACTTTCTTTCAGTGGGAATAGGTGTTTTTGCTGCATTAACAGAAGGTGGCTCAAATTAATTGTACCTCCTTGTGGCCTGGGTGGAGCATGCCTCACTGTGCTTTATGTCCAGTAATTTCTTCTCCAACCGTATCTCTTTGGCAGTGAGCCACAACGTATGGAGTCTTCAAGCTTGCTTTCACCCGGAAGAACAGCTTACAGCTCTGCAGCCATCAGAATATCTGCACACAATAGAGGGCTACAATCTAGCCCTATAGGTGCCAACGTTTTAAATGGTACTGCGAACACAGTCATAGTGCCCTATATCACGGCACAAAGCAATTATGTCAAAGTCATGCTTGTGGAGGCACAGGCACGCTTGCCAAAGCCAAAGAGGCAAAGTGATGCTTATGGAGGGTTTTATTATGCCCTGCTGCTCAGTGTATGGCTTCTGTTTTTAGCTGGAACAAACCAATAATATATATATATATATATTTATATATACTCATGGAACGATGCGGCAGCACCAGAGGACACGTGTTTCGCCGTGTTTGGGGCTCGTCAGCCCTGGGTAGCTGCGCATCGTTCCGAATTCGCAAACCAGGGGTCACTCAGCGAGCGATATGCACCTGGGAGGGTGACTGAGCACTCCTCAATGCCACAGTGCAAGCCAGTGAATTATAATGCAGGAAAAAAAAATCTTTTTTCCTGCATTATATATATATATATGAGTTTCTCACCCTGACGGGAGGACATCACGTTCCACGTGACCTTCCGACGCCGCTCGCTCAAACGTCGCGCACCTACGCATTGCTGATGAAGGCCCAATAAGGCCGAAACAGCTGTCCAATGCTGGTGTGGCGACGTTTGGGACTTATAAACATATGTTCCACGTGCAGCCAAAGAGCCGATGCTTTTTTTTTTTCACTTAATACTTTACTGGCTTCGCACTGGGCTTTCAGAGGTGAGTTTCTCACCCTGACGGGAGGATATCACGTTCCACGTGACCTTCCGACGCCGCTCGCTCAAACGTCGCGCACCTACGCATTGCTGATGCAGGCCCAATAAGGCCGAAACAGCTGTCTAATGCTGGTGTGGCGACCTGAATGAAGGCCTTATTGGGCCTTCATCAGCAATGTGTAGGTGGGCGACGTTTGAGCGAGTGGCGTCGGAAGGTCACGTGGAACGTGATGTCCTCCCGTCAGGGTGAGTGACTCACCTCTGAAAGCCCAGTGCGAAGCCAGTAAAGTATTAAATAAAAAAAATAGCATACGCTCTTTGGCTGCACGTTGAACATATGTTTATAAGTCCCAAACGTCGCCACACCAGCATTGGACAGCTGTTTCGGCCTTATTGGGCCTTCATCAGCAATGTGTAGGTGGGCGACGTTTGAGCGAGTGGCGTCGGAAGGTTACGTGGAACGTGATGTCCTCACGTCAGGGTGAGTGACTCACCTCTGAAAGCCCAGTGCGAAGCCAGTAAAGTATTAAATGAAAAAAAAGGGGGACTTATGAACATATGTTCAACGTGCAGCCAAAGAGCGTATGCTATTTTTTTTTCATTTAATACTTTACTGGCTTCGCACTGGGCTTTCAGAGGTGAGTCACTCACCCTGACGGGAGGACCTCACGTTCCACGTGACCTTCCGACGCTACTCGCTCAAACGTCGCCCACCTACACATTGCTGATGAAGGCCCAATAAGGCCGAAACAGCTGTCCAATGCTGGTGTGGCGACGTTTGAGGTTTATAAACATATGTTCAACGTGCAGCCAAAGAGCCTATGCTTTTTTTCACTATATATATACATACAGGGTGTCCACGCTAAGTGTGAACAGATTTTTTTAAAATATATCAATCACTTTTTCCGAGATGAAATCAATTGCAATATAGCATATGCTGAAGGGCACTCTCTAGGGGTGCATTAACAGACTCCTAAGGCAATGTCTTAATTAACTTTCAATAATTAACCTTTTAATTGTAAAAGCGACGAAGTTGCTCCAATGAGAACATCTGATCTCTTCGGTCACCAGATACCAAAACCGTTTTCAGAACAAAAATCCGTTCGGTAGATCGTCCGCAAAAAAAAATCGTGAAGGAACGCCATTTTTTTCTTTATTTGGTTTATTGCGCATCTTCAAAGAAGCGGCTTTCCTTTACCCCCAGTGTGAGAGAGTGAAAGAGCACAGTGCCGCCTCATGCGTCGAAGATTAGCTTTAACTTGCGGAAACAAAACAAAAACACAAATCTATCCGGTGACTCTATCGCGACTGCCCTTATCTTGGGCTGCATTTTCTGTTTTCTTTTAATCTTTTTCCAGGACGCAAGAGGCGATAGTGTGCTCTTTCATCCTCTCGTATTGGGGGCGAAGGAAAGACGCGTCTCTAGAGATGCGCAATGAATAAAAAAAAAAAAAAGGCGTTCCTTCACGAATTTTTTGCGGGCGATCTATCGAACGGATTTTTCTTCTGAAAACGGCTTTGGTATGTGGTGACCGAAAAGATCAGATGTTCTCATTGGAGCAACTTCGTAGCTTTTATAATTAAAAAGTTAATTATTGAAAGTTAATTAACACATTGCCTTAGGAGTCTGTTAATGCCCCCCTAGAGAGTGCTCTTCAGCATATGCTATATTGCAATTGATTTCATCTCGGAAAAAGTGATTGATATATATTTTTAAATCTTTTCACACTTAGCGTGGACACCCTGTATATATATGCCAAAAGGAAAAAGAAAGAAAAAAAGAAATATGCCACCTTCAGTTGTCATCGACCAAGCAAACTAAGTCAATAATGGTGGCTGTTATTCACTCTGCTATGTGATTGTGTTCATGTTAATTCACCTGTTTTGTACTGTGGTACCAGCTAGCTTCCTTGTAGCGTAACATATATGTGACCATATGGAGGACAAAGAGGAGGAATTAGTTAGTCTTGCGTAGGAGCTCTCAAACTGGCATAGCTGGTCAAAAAGAAAATGTGGGCCATACATCACATAAAACACAAATACCAGTATATTTTCAGCAAGCACTGGTTAATTTCTAGTAGGTGCGGTGCATATAGCGTGTCCATGAACTGATTTTTATGTTCTTAGAGAAATCATATTCTTGCAGTTATGAGTTGACAACATGTCCTACATCCGAAGTGGATGTACTAATTAGGTCTCGTTTAATTATTGGAAATAGAAGGTCGGTGCAAAAGCAATGTCGGTTTCCCTATGTGCCGCTATTGTTTTCAAAAGTATGCTCGTGACCATTCAGTGCGAGGACATGGCCAGGCTCCAACAGCTCCCCATAGAGCCCATAGTTTGAGATAATTCACACAACACTGGGCACACGACCAATGAGAGTGCAACGTTGTAGAAATTATGCAATGCCAGTCGGCCAATCAGGAGCCTTAACTTTGTCTGGGCTTTCGGCCGATTCTGGCTACCATCGACTTCTACCGGATTTCAATTCTACCGCCGTTACCCGATATTCAAAATAACTGAAGCTTCTTTCGGCTAAAAGAAATATTTATTTGACACAAACCACTGATTCAAAGATCTGATACATGGGTGCACTATGAATACAAAGTCCACTGTGTTGTTGACGCACTGTAACTAAGTTCGAACTTGAAGCAAAACGAACAGCCCTCGAAATCCCACACCGCCCGAGCGTGTTCTTCACTCTCCAACCGCTCCAACTCATGAAGCATTCCAGTTCCGGAGTTGATAGAATGTTCGTGGGATAATAGTCGTGTCCAGGAACAGCACAACACACGTTGAATCACATCGACGCATGAATAAACCAGCGAACACTTCTACAAACTGTTCTGCCGATTGACATCACTGAAACACGGAACACAAGAGGACGCCGTTCTGGCCAATTTTATGATGAGCATCTTCTCTCTTTGCTTTCAGAGCGGAAGGTACTTGTGTGGCACGTAATCGTAATCCTGTCTTTGTTGTCAGCCCTCAAAATCCAACGGCGCCCGAACGCGTTCTTCACTCTCCAACCCACGAAGCATTCCAGTTGCGTAGTTGATAGACTGGGATAATAGTCGTGTCCAGGAACAGCACAACACGCGTAGAATCACGAACTGTTCTGCCGATTGACAAAACATGGAACACAAGACGACAAACGCCGTGCCGGCCGATGCGAGCTATTTCGAAACTATGCTGAAACGGCCGCCGGGACGCTGCACGTATACATGCGCGCGTAGAAAATGCGATTTCAAAACATTGTCGACCAATCGGAGCGCGCGCACAGTCTAGGCCAATGAGCTTGCAACGTTGTAGATTGGCGTAGTGGTACATACTCTACAGCCGCATCCTCGGTTACCTGAGGAGGACTGACATGGCCCCGAAATATTGGTTGTGTGAGAGTAAGTGTCGGAGCGTTCTTTTTGCCTTTTCACTTGAACGTGAGGAAGAAACAACGCTTCAGAACTGCAAGCAGCACATTTAATGTAATGTCCCGCAGGATGCAAGTTTTACAGCGATTTCATATTTCAGCACAATATTTATAAGCTGTAAAAATAGGTGGAAGGGTACCATACAATGAAGTAGCTGGCACCGTAAATTTTAGACCTCTTCTTGGCGTGGGTGCTTGGCATAAAGAGTGACCTGCTAATAAACGTACTTTGGGATTTCTGAATGTGAAGATCATAGGAAGGCAGATAAATACAACAAAGGGTACCATTCATTTCTCGCACTTCTGATTTCAGTTACTCATTGCGCTTGGTTTTCTTCGGTTCCAATATTTGTTAACCAGAATTTGCACTGTATATTCACGTGAATAAACAAGATGCAAAAATTTCTGCGAAAAAAATTCACGGTATTTAAGAAAATGGCATTCTTAGGTTCCAGGGTATTGAAAGACCAGTGAAAACAAAGTGCTTGAAGTATTATGTCTAGATACATTTTTTGCAGCTTTTGCATGGCAAATCGTTGTCTAGGAAGGTGCGCGAATCAATGTGGATGTTCCTGAAATTACAATCTTATTTCGTTACACTTTGAGATTACCGTATGGTGGTTACAAAAAATTAGGACCTCTGCTGACTCAAGTTATTCATCCGAGAGAAAATAGTTTTTTCTTGTAAACAAACAAACAATTTCTTCACGTTCATATGCAGGTTATTTGCAGAAATGCATTTAGAGAGTCTGTCCAGTACCTGTTCCCTGCGTTAATCAGAACGTAGGCTCACAAGGAAAAGCACAGGCAGGTTTCGATTTCGCGATTCTACGGTTCTGAGGCTGGAACACACACAAACACATACAGACGGACAAACACAACACATTCACACGGTATCGGAATCAGGCTTTTTCGTCGATCGTCACTTTCCAACTCTACGACTTCACAACCAAGGCAGCTGCAGGAGAATCGCGATGTTCGCGACAATGTTCATAAAATAGCAGGTGTCCACCATAGCTGGGACCGACACCGGGAACTCATTTGGTGACACCACACGAATTCAGAGTTCGACATACTCGAATTTGACAGGCGAGCAGCAGAACAAATCATTAACTGCAGCGTCAACAGAATCCTGATAGCCGGCGGAGAATACAGTTAACGATTCGTCCAGACTCGGTACTCTCGTTCCCAGCCCACCGCAAAAAGCCTCACCCTGCGGGGAACTATTTTGAGACGCGGGAGCCAAAAGCCTTCGCTGCTCTGAGGCTGCCGTGCTTGTCGACCAATCAGAGACGATTTATTTTGAAAGTTTGAATCTGAAGCGTTTGTATCGCAAAAGTTGATTTTTACGGCTTTATCGTTACACCGTGGATTTTTTCGGGATTTATTTCGAGGAGTTTATTCTCGAAGCGTATGCATAATGTAAAACCGCGAGACTAGGGAACACGAAAGGACAGACACAAACACGAAGTCTCAAACACATACAAGAATTATATACAACCAGAGGGAAGGGAAGAACCAGTTGAGGACAAAAAGGGTCAGTTCGGGGGAAGAAGAAGTCTGCTCAAGGCCGGACCGAGGATTATGGATGGGTTGCTGACACAGTTCCCACAAGAGGTTATGCATAGGGTCTCTCTCAAAAGTCTTCTGTGGGGGCACAATGGACCTTTTTCACAATGGCCTATGCGCATGCGTATGACCTTGAGGCGCCGGAGAGGATTATCACCGTCTTCACTAGATGGCGTACTATGGGGACGACAGAAGGGGGGACCAGTGTGGGGAGACCGCGCGAATGGCGCGACCTTGTCGGCCACACTCCGGACCGGTTTTGGTACTTTGTGCTATCCATATGAATCTGTTTCGACGCGCGCCGAGCATGGTTCGTTGGAGCGTCGCTAGGATACGACGCGTATGTGAAAAAGGTCCATTCAGAAGCCTTTACAATTGTTTCATCCCATAGAGGGAAGCAATCTGAGCATTCTTCCAAATGCTTGGCAATTTCGGAGTTTCTGGCTTTATTCTTTTCTTTTAATGAATGCTCTCTCAAACGATCATTTGAGCAACGCTTTGTCTGGCCAATATAAGAGAAACCACAAGCTAGGGGGATCTGATAAACAACACTTGAACAACAGGGGACGAATTTGTTCCGGTTATTCTTACAGGTAACTTCAGGTTTCGCGAAAGGCGTTAGGCGATCAAGACGGAAGTTGTTCTTGAAAACAAGGCTGACTTGCAATTTCTTCGCGACGGCCAACAAGTTGTGAGACACTTTATGGAAGTAAGGTAATACAACACGTTTGGAAACAGAAGACTTAGTTTCATGCGAACGAGGAAGCAAGGTGTTTAACAAAACATTTAAAGAACCAAGTAACATGTGTTGGGGGTAACCAGCATCATTCAAACGGAGAAGCTGACTCTCCGCAGAGAGAAGAATCTGATGACAACAATATTTTTTACCGCATTCGATAGAATACCTGTGATCAAACCCCGTTTTATAGTTTTGGAGTGGCAACTTGAAGGGGGCAAAATGGGTTTAGCTTGAGATTTGCCGTAAGCCCAGCAAAGAACGGGTTGTAACAAAAGTCTGATATCAAGAAACTGAAGCACACCAGCAGTGGGGAACTCAATAGCGAACACAAGCTCTGTTGCCGCGGACAAAATTACATTCATACATTGAGCAATAACACTTTCATTAGTAGAAACGAAAACCAGATCATCTACGAACCTTCTTACAACGACGTCGTTTGAAGACAGAGAGGATATAAAGGATAATACAGCATTATCTATTACACTCAAGTAAATCTCTGAAAGAACAGGCGCGATACTCGAGCCAATACAGATACCAGTTTTTTGGGTGTACAATTGCCCGTCAATACTTATGGCAGTAGATTTCAGATAAAGTTCTACTATGCGCAAAAATTCAATCACAGATATACCAACTTCCGATTGAAAACGCACCAAATTATCTTCAAGAAATCGGCGTACTCTATTCAACAACACATTATCTTGCAGTGAATAGTACAGATCCTTGATGTCCAAGGAAAAGCAAAGCATTTCTTACCATGAAACAATTGTAAATCCGAAATAAGTTGTTCAGAATTCTTCAAGGTTAACGCGCTAGGGACGAATATAGAAGAAAACCCCTTTTTAAAAAGGTCGAAACAAGTTTTTGCCAGGTTTGATTCTCATTGATTACGATTCTAAGCGGCACGTCCGCCCTGTGTTCCTTGAGCAGGAACTTTACGGCGAAAGTTCCACGAGATGCAGAGCGTATACAGTTACATAGGCTACAGTCAGATCACTGTCAAGAAGAATAGAGCAGGTCGACCTCTTGAGCTTGTCTAAAGCATGATTATAAGGTTTCAAAACATTTCCAACAGCCACCAATCTCTTCGAGGCAAAAACACCTTCATGTAAAACAGCGAATTTTGCAGACTTGTCAGTTTGCAACAGACATAACATTGATCGCCTAACGCCTTTCGTGCGAAACCTGGAGTTACCTGTAAGAATCACAGGAAGAAATTCGTCCCCTGTTGTTCAAATGTTGATTATCAGATCCCCTTAGCTTGTGGTTTCTGTTATACTGGCCAGACAAAGCGTTGCTTAAATGATCGTTTGAGAGAGCATTCATTAAAAGTAACAGCCTCAAACTCCGAAATTGTCAAGCATTTGGAAGAATGCTCAGATTGCTTCCCTCTATGGGATGAAACAATTGTAAAGGCTTCTGAATTGGACCCCCACAGAAGACTTTTGAGAGAGACCCTATGCATAACCTCTTGTGGGAACTGTCTCAGCAACACATCCATAATCCTCGGTCCGGCCTTCAGCAAACTTCTTGCCCCGAGCTGACCCTTTTTGTCCTCAACTGGTTGTTCCCTTCCCTCTGGTTGTATATAATTCTTGTATGTGAAGTAAAATTTTCAGCTGTGTGTGAGACTTCGTGTTTGTGTCTCTCCTCTCGTGTTCCCTAGTCTCGGGGTTTCACATTATGCATCATCTTTCTCCAGCTCGCTTGCTTCCTAGTCGTTTTTTCATTGTCATATCCTCATGCAAGCTACGTCCCATATACCCCACATCTGCTTCATGGTTCTTCATCGTCCTCTAGTCTTCATGCTCCAAGTCTCCAAGCCTTGTTTACGCTTTGTAAACTTGGTCATTGCATTGCTACCACCCAGGCTGAATTTTGCTTCCTGGGCCTCCAGCTCCGAAAAAGACGTTTGGTTTCGTCCATTTGTGGCCGTCTTCAACCCCAGGACCTACCTTGGCAAAGGAAGAAGAAGCTTCTGACGTCACAGAGAACTGTTGTGAATGAGCAGTTTAAGTTCCTTGTTTCATCGGCTGATACCTTATGGGCACTGCTTCTGGGGCCAAACCTTCGTCACAGCGTGGAGTTTGCTCAGTTAACCGCCCTATGCAATTCGGCCTCCTCTTACAAGTTTTCTGCTTTGAGATCTTCTCTCCGTACGCCTGCACATCAGCCAAGTCCGAAAAAGTCGCCGCCTTCTTGCTTTGTAAACCCTACTACTGCTCCCGTGTCTGCCCGCACATCTGCAATCTTGTCAAAGGGTCCTAAGTTTTGTTTAAACTTAACCTCTTCCCGTTTAGATGTAGCTGCTTGCATTTATATGGTCTCGTCTGACATAACTGATCCTATCTTATCCTCGTCTTTCATTACTCAGGCAGTACACCACATTTCGCACACTCTGGGTTCCAAAAACCGTCCCTTAAACCGTAATCTCTCTCCTGTTAAGTTAGTGCGTAATGAATTGTCTGAGAAGAACTTATGTCTGTTGCAAACTGACAAGTCTGCAAAATTCGCTGTTTTACCTGAAGGTGTTTTTGCCTCGAAGAGATCGGCGGCTGTTGGAAATGTTTTGAAACCGTATAATCATGCTCTAGACAAGCTCAAGAGGTCGATCTGCTCTGTTCTTCTTGACAGTGATCTGACTCGCCTATGTAACTGTATACGCTCTGCATCTCGTGGAACTTTCGCCGTAAAGTTCCTGCTCAAGGAACACAAGGTGGACATGCCTCTTAATCAATGAGAATCAAACCTGGCAAAAACTTGTTTCGACCTTTTTACAAAAGGGGTTTTCTTCTATATTCGTCCCTAGCGCGTTAACTTTGAAGAATTCTGAACAACTTATTTCGGATTTACAATTGTTTCATGGTAAGAAATGCTTTGCTTTTCCTTGGACATCAAGGATCCGTACTATTCACTGCAGGAGAATGTGTTGTTGAACAGAGTACGCCGATTTCTTGAAGATAATTTGGTGCGTTTTCAATCGGAAGTTGGTATATCTGTGACTGAATTTGTGCGCATAGTAGAACTTTATCTGAAATCTACTGCCATAAGTATTGACGGGCAATTGTACACCCAAAAAACTGGCATCTGTATTGGCTCGAGCATCGCGCCTGTTCTTTCAGAGATTTACTTGAGTGTAATTGACAATGCTGTATTATCCTTTATATCCTCTCTGTCTTCAAACGACGTCGTTGTAAGAAGGTTCGTAGATGACCTGGTTTTCTTTTCTACTAATGAAAATGTTATTGCTCAATGTAAGAATGTAATTTTGTAAATGTAATTTTGTAATTGCCCCAGAGCTTGTGTTCACTATTGAGTTCCCCACTGTTGGTGTGCTTCAGTTTCTTGATATCAGACTTTTGTTACAACCCGTTCTTTGCTGGGCTTACGGCAAATCTCAAGCGAAAGCCATTTTGCCCGCTTCAAGTTGCCACTCCAAAACTGTAAAACGGGGTTTGATCACAGGTATTCTATCAAGTGCGGTAAAAAATCCTGTTGTCATCAGATTCTTCTCTCTGCGGAGAGTCAGCTTCTCCGTTTGAATGATGCTGGTTACCCCCAACACATGTTACTTGGTTCTTTAAATGTTTTGTTAAACACCTTGCTTCCTCGTTCGCCTGAAGCTAAGCCTTCTGTTTCCAAACGTGTTGTATTACCTTACTTCCATAAAGTGTCTCACAACTTGTTGGCCGTCGCGAAGAAATTTCAAGTCAGCCTTGTTTTCAAGAACAACTTCCGTCTTGATCGCCTAACGACTTTCGCGAAACCTGATGTTACCTGTAAGAATCACCGGAACAAATTCGTCCCCTGTTGTTCAAATGTTGTTTATCAGATCCCCGTAGCTTGTGGTTTCTGTTATACTGGCCAGACAAAGCGTTGCTTAAATGATCGTTTCAGAGAGCATTCATTAAAAGTAACAGCCTCAAACTCCGAAATTGTCAAGCATTTGGAAGAATGCTCAGATTGCTTCCCTCTATGGGATGAAACAATTGTAAAGGCTTCTGAATTGGACCCCCACAGAAGACTTTTGAGAGAGACCCTATGCATAACCTCTTGTGGGAACTGTGTCAGCAACCCATCCATTATCCTCGGTCCGGCCTTGAGCAGACTTCTTGTTCCCCCGAACTGACCCTTTTTGTCCTCAACTGGTTATTCCCTTCCCTCTGGTTGTATATAATTCTTGTATGTGAAGTAACATTTTCAGCTGTGTTTGAGACTTCGTGTTTGTGTCTGTCCTTTCGTGTTCCCTAGTCTCGGGGTTTTACAATATGCATCAACTTCACCAGTTCGCTTGCTTCCTAGCCGTTTTTTCATTATTCTCGAAGTTTATTTTGCGAAGTGTAAACCAGAGCGATCCCAGCCCAAGGCGTGTTGATGGGAGCGCACCGCTCTGTTGGGTACCGGAACGAAGACATATTGTTTTGCGTTCGCATATGTGCGTTACCCCCGTTTTGACGCTGGTTGGATAATTATTGTCGTGAGGAATAATATGAATTTATGTGGCTGTGAATAGACTTTGTGTTTGCGAGTGTGAAAATGTGAGTGTGTGCCTGTGTGTATGCGCGCGCGCTGGGACCCTACTTGACAAGTAAGTGTTTGCCTTTTCGTGTGACACGAGTGATACATTTATGTACTATTGCGTGAAATAGTGGTTTAAAAAATAAGGTATTAGTCGCTTTTGCATTGCTATCTGTAGGATAGGACGAGCGTTTTTAATGGAATTGCCTCGTGAACCTGCTGAAGTCTTTGTTTTAGGGAGGGTATTTTATGACTGCCCGACGCCGGCCATGTTGTTGTTTGTTTGTTAGTATGTATCTGTCACGTTCGTAGTGCTGTTCAAGCTTTGTTTTCTTTGCAAAAGTTCAGACTTTATGGTATTAAGATGTCCGTGTAGAAGTGACTTTCCCTGCTCGCTTAAGATAAATTGTGTGTCCTTTTTCTGTGCTTTCTTCACGCAGGGACAATGCAAATGAGTATTTAGCATTATGCAATAATGGGCCTTTTTCAGAGAGCGCTCTGCGCATGCGCGGGGAGCGCTTCGCCGACGCCATGTTTTTTGGTGGCCGTCCGGAGTCGGTAACACTATACGCTCCTCGGTTTATGCGCGACAGAAATGCCTCAGCGGTGTGTTGCTGTTGGCTGTACAACACACACACACACAAATAGAGATACGATGATGAGATGGGGCTGATGCCGGCCAGCAGGCTGGGCGCTGCACCCGTGTCACTTGTACGTGATGAGAGATGATGATGAATATGATAAGGGGTCCGGTAATCAAAGCAGGGTGGAGAGGCCTGTTGATGACAGGAAGTCCCAAAGGTGACGCAGACCTTGGCGTGTATGAGCTGGACTGGACCATGGGCCCAGCACCTTGCCTATAGTAAATGGGCGATGATCGATCGCATGCAGTTCGTGCTGCAAGATCGCACGCTCCCGCTGGTAGTCCGGACAGTCCATAAGTAGGTGGTGCAGGTCTGCACGCACACTGCATGCTGCAGAAAGGTCCGAGGGCGCACGTTCAAGACGCTGCCTCATAACTGGTGTAAATGCAACATTCAGCCGCATGCGGTGAAGAAGGGATGCGTAGTGTCGCGGAAGGCGCTGAGGAAGCGACAGTGAAAGAGAAGGATGCACTGCGTGGAGCAGAGAGTAGGGTGTAATGTCATGCAGCCACTGTGATCTTGTCTTGTCTGCAGAGAGAGCACGGACGAGGGCCTGACGATCACCTTTGGGCAAGATGATACAGTGGGCTAAAGCTATATGATGACCCCGCAGGGCCGCCCGGTCGGCCTCTTCATTGCCGGGTACGCCGACATGACCAGGTACCCACTGTAATACTATGCAGTGTTCCAGGTCCAGCAGCTCCTTGTAAGTTTCAAGCACTTCATCAACAATGGACATGAGAGAACCTCGAATGCCCATTGTTGCGAGGCATTGGATAGCAGCTTTTGAGTCTGTGTAGAAGACCCATGGCCGAACTGAACACTGCAGGATCTTGCGCATGGCAAAGAGCAAAGTATGTAGCTCAGCACATGTTGACGACGTCAGGTGCGAGAGACGGAAGATACCAGTTATGTCTTCGGACGGAATGATATAGGCGCATGCAGAGCTGGCTTTTGTGGACGAGCCATCCGTAAAAACAGGAGTAAAGCCTGCATAGAGCTCGCTCATCATATCCAGTGTGAGCGCCTTGGATACACCTGCAGCGACATCATCCTTTCTCTGCAGCCCGGGAACGGATGGTGAAAGAGATGGCAGAGGGAGGGTCCAAGGTGGAGTTGAACGCCCCTGGGGTTCAACTTGAAAACGTGGCAGGTGAGGCTTTAGCTGTTGAATGCAGAACCTGAACTCGTTATTCCTGCGACGGGAAAGCAGTAAAGGGTGCCGCCGGTGATGAGCCAACAAACGGAGATAGTGACGGCTCGTCTCATTAAAGCGCTGGATAGCAAGCGGAGTCTCGATCGCTTCTGCCATGACTAAACAAGTATCCGTTGTTCTTGGCAGGCACACACGAAGGCTACGTGCCAAAAGACATTGAAGCTTGGACTCGGAGGGTGGCGAAATCCCGTGTAATACTGGAAGGCTGTATAGGAGCGGTCCACGCACCAAGGCTCGATGAATGGCCAAAAGAGATCGCGCATCGCAGCCCCACCTAAGGCCAGCAATGTGTCGCATTAGGGTGATCCCCTTGGAGAGTTTCGCCTCTAGGCCCGCTATATGTCTTCTCCACGAGAGTCGGGAGTCCGGCGTTACACCCAAGAACTTACATGAGGTGGAGTACTGGAGCTGCTGTCCAGCCACAGAAAGACGATATGGAAGCATGTTCCTTCGCGTGAAGGCGATGACGTCTGTCTTCTCCCACGAGATATCTAAGCCAGCCGTCAACAGGTATTGGTGTATGGAGTTAAGGGTTGACTGCAGTCGCCGCTGAATGGCGGGGCGAGATTTTCCGGTGGTCCAGATGCAGATGTCGTCAGCATAAAGAGAGAAATATACTTTCCTCCCTATGCAGTCCTTAAGACCGGCCATAACTACGTTGAAGAGAAGCGGGCTAAGCACACTTCCCTGTGGCACCCCGTAGTCTGATGGAACAGGCGCAGTATCTCCCTCAGCTGTGCGGATAAACAGGGACCTACCGCGAAGGAAATCCGTGATCCAACGCATGGCCCTTAATGGCAAAGAAGCACAAGTAAGTATGTATAGGATGAAAATGCGACTGACGGTATCATATGCCAGTTTCACATCGAGGAATACAGCCACCATTATCCTTTTGCGGACCATTGCTTCCTGTGCTGCGGACACTAAGTCCATGGTGGAATCCAGCGCTGAGCGGTACTGACGGAAACCCGACATTTCTTTGGGAAAAAAGGATCTCTTTTCGAGCCACCATTCAAGTCTGTGAAGTATCATGCGCTCCAACAGCTTCCCGACACAACTGGTTAGGCTTACCGGCCTAAATGAGGACAATTGTGAAGGGATCTTGCCTGGTTTCAGCAAGGGAACGACGCGTGCGCGTTTCCAGGCTTCGGGCAATTTACCTTCCCTCCAGGATCCATTCAAAGCTGACAGAAGACACCCCCGCGACTGGTCATCCAAGTTACGGAGCGCCAGATATGATATGTCGTCAGGACCAGGAGAAGACCGGGCTCGAGAGAGATGAAGGGCGTTCATAAGGTCAGCCAGCGAGAAGTCCATATTCATGGCGGGATCACTGACTGGAGCGGCATCTGCAACTTGCGCAGTTATAGAAGATGCGTAGCACCGGAACGCCGTAGTCGACATTGCTTGTGACCCAGCTGTTATAAGGTGGCAAAAAGAGAGAGCAACCTCTTTTTCGCTTTTGTGCTGCGCCAAAGCAAGGGCTCCCAATGGGTTACGCGAGTGAGGTGCACCCTTGAGGGACCGCAGCACACGCCACACTTTAACAGGACTGACAAACGGCGTAAGCGTTGCACAAAATTTCCTCCATCGCTGCCGATGCAGCGCCGCTAAGGCCTTGGAGACAAGCTTTGCGGCACGACGGGCCTCTTGAATATCTTGGAGGATGCCAGATCTACGAGCTTTGCGCTCTGCGCGTCGCCTATACGCCCTCAGCTTCTCAACTCGGGGACTCGTTCCATGGTGGCCAGGGATCACTTTCACACGTGAGCTGCACCGCTGCAGGGCGTCCTGAAGGAGAGAAGTTACGCCCTCCGAGGACATGTCCTCGCCCATGCACATTCATTGCGGAAGGATTTCCAATTGATGAGAGTGACCCACCGCCTGCACAACCGTCGAACAAAATGAAGATGGGAAGGTGGTCGCTGCCTCGGCCATCAGGACCAGGAGACCATGTGAGACGGAAAAACATCGCTGGAGCAGACGGCAACGTCCAGGGTATCAGTTTGAAAAGTTCGGGTGAGGAAAGTGGGCGATCCATCATTAAGCAGATGCAAATGTGGGTCCTCCAAAACGTCTGCCCAGATCTTCCCTGCCTTTTCCTGCTGCCCCACAATGGATGATGCGCATTCATATCAAGCTAAATGTACAAGCTTACCAAGCTTACCAAGTTACCGAAGAAGAGATTCTTCAGGTTTCCTGCAGGCTCCCTTCACGCTGCGAAAAGGGCCAAGTGGGTGCATGCGATACGGCGTATAAACGATCTCCGTGGGAACCAACAGTCAACTCACGTGTGTGCAGCGACCACTTCCTGACAGGTAAGCAAACATGCAAATAGGTAATACAGTCATCGTTTGAAATACTGCACAGGAACACGTTCGCGAGAAAAATAGTTATTCGTATGCTGGTCTTGTTAGCATGAGACTAGGTTGTTTGTCGATCGCGCAGCAAACTTAGAGGCAAAGCAGCCTATGTTTAACATTGAACGGTGGTATTTGTGTCACATTTGTTACATCCTTTACGGCTGTGGCATGTACTGCTTTGGATACGGTTGCCTGTAACCTGCAGTTCGTGGTTAGACGATCCCCTACTGACACTATGGCAGCTAACATGAGTGAACGAGTGGTAAACAGATGCTTGGTCCACCCCGTCGTCAGTTTTTCACATATTCACACCGGCCAGCCGCGTGAGTGTCGGAAGCAGATTACAGGAAACCGTGTCCATAGCAGTGCTTTAACATACGCGTCATTTCACAATGATTAAGAAGACAACGCCGATTTTCTTTTCCAGGAGAGCCATCGCGCTTTACTCATCACCCTGACTACGTGCCATCAGTGTTCAAGTACAGAAGTTTCAGCAGCGTCGGAGCACTCGCTCGATTCGAGAGGATTGTTACAAGGTTCACCAGATGCAAGTGCTGCAGCCGTGAGTGAAGCAGGAGTGGGTGAGATGAGCAGAGCAGACGTGAGTGTGGAACTGCAATACGAGGAATCTCCAAGCTGTCAAACGCACAATGACAGCGATCAGCACTGCGTTCTCCTGAATAAGGCTTCCCCGACAGACAATCTGCTGTTGGACCGAATTCGGCAACTTGAATATCGTTTGCACGAAGAAAAGTACAGGAACTCCAGACTGGAATCCCAGCTGTCGGCCACCAAACAAAGTGTTAATCACTGGAAGGCATGTTTTTATGAAATGAAGTCATCAACGCTCTGCCTAGGCAACATGCATACACAGCAAGGCATGCTGTATTACACCGGCTTACCCTCTGCAGCTACCTTTAAGCACATTCTTCATTTAGTGGTGAAGCAAAATTCTCAACTTTCCAAGGGTGAAGAAAGGAGAACGCACAGCATTGATGACCAAATGTTCATGGTTTTGGTGCGCCTGCGGGCTGGTATGGAGACAAGGGAAATCTCCGGAACTTTTCCATAACCAACGCTACTTTCAGTTGCCTGTTTGCAGGGTGGATTCTAGCATTGCAGAAGACGCTTGTTGCCGTCACTAGCTTTCGAACTGAACGAAGTGCAACAACATATCCCGCCTCATTTCAGACGATACCCTAACACTCGTATCATACTTGACACCACAGAGGTGCGTATTCAAAAACCATCCAGCTTCAATGCTCAGAAGCAAACATTTTCCAATTACAAACATGCAAACACACTGAAATGCTTGGTTAGGACAGCACCAGATTGCTATGTCACCTTCGTCTGGGCTCTGTATGGAGGAGGAACCAGTGACCGAGCCATTGTGCAGCAGTCAGGGCTATTTGGCCTTCTAGAGCCAGGCGATGGAGTTATGGTAGACAAGGGATTTAAAGTTGACGACCTGTTGCCTCAAGATGTTTCCATCTATATGCCATCATTTCGTATCCCTGGTGAGTCTCAGATGTCCGCTAAGGATGTCGAGACAACAAGACACGTTGCAAGTGCAAGAGTCCACATTGAAAGGGTGATCAGAAGAATTTAGGAGTACCATATATTAGACAGGCCGTTTCCCATCAATATGCTTGACCTAGCTGATGCAGGTTTTACGACTTGAGCTCTGTTGTCAAATTTTAAAGGACCACTTCCCAGTAAACCACTAATATCCAGGAGACGTACCAGATTGGTCTCAAACATCGTGGATGTCACACACGTCCTGCAGACGTTTACTGGATGTCCAAAAACTGACATCCCAGTCGTCCCTCATACAATGTTCCCTGGATATACTAGGGACATATCCCAGCCAAAAAAAAAAAGAGAAAGAAAATGACAGAAATATATGACAAACAACAGGGCTGTCATATATTACGAGCTTGTCATCTGTTGTTTGTCTTTGGTTGTATATGTCTGTCTGCAATTGCATGCAAACATACAAGATGACATAGAACCTGTGTATGACGTAGTGTTCATCTATTTATTATTTCTTAACTTTCAGCAGAATATGTCTTCTCCAGCAGGGGCTCTGTAAAAAATAACAAAAAGACTACATCTGTATCATGGTATATGAGGAAAACAACAAAGTAATAATATGAGGACCGTTTTAAAGTCTCAAACCGCGGCACTCTTGAGTGATATACTGTTGTTTGGATGTCGTGGTGCCTCTTTTTCTACCTACCAAAAAACTACTAACTACCAAAAAAAAGGTAGTTGAAAGACAAACAAGAGTGGCCAATGAGATGCGAAGTCCATTAAACCATTTTAATGCTGCTAGCTAGGCAAACAAAAACCATCGGATATACAAGGTGGTATACAGAAATACAGTATACATACAGAAATCTCCCAGCTGAATCACTAAAAGACTGAATTTTGTCTTTGGTTAGCATCCTTGGATAATCTTCTGTGACGTGGCCACTGTGTTTGTCATTTGCATAGGTTAATTCATTCAATAAAATATGAAACTTGTGAATTTTACTTCACTCGCATTAGAATCTATGCTGTAGTTAAGGGGACGCAAGTAAGAGCTATTGCATTGAAACGAGTAAAAGAAATGTGTGGCTCCATGGTGACTTTTAGGTTATTAATCAGTTCCAGCTCACACATCTAAAAAAGCATTAGGGGTCCACACAAGTTTCGAGCTGCAATAGCTGCAACAGATATTCTGTGGCAATGACGATAAAAGCTACAAATATAGCCAGGTTGTGGCAGTCCTCCCAGGGATTCTATCAGAGAATGAAGTCTTGCATATCAGCCATTTTTAATTGACCAGTTGAAGCATATTCCTAAAAATCTTTGTACGCATGTAAACAAGACAGACCTATAGACAGATGCATCACAAATAACGACTTGCAAGTGATATTTATTCAACGCTCCTCGTCTGCCCATAATGCCCCTCCCTGAGACTGCAAAAAAGGTCAAATGTAAACATGAAGCGTTGTGCACAATGCATTTGTCCTTTGACCTCTTTCTGCAGTGTGGTGGAGTGGACGCTTTGCAGTGCCAAGCAGTGTTGAACAAACCTCAGTTGAAAGCCAGCACTCGTCGTGTGTCTTTCTACATGGCTGCGAATCTTGACCTGTGTGTTTCAACCAGATGTTCATATAGCTGCTTTCATGGTGCTTGTTTGTCCTGCCTTGCCTAAAAACCGCAGAGACGGCATGTTTCGATCAGCGCATGTTGGTGTCCCAGGCGAAAATCTGGACTGGTCCCAGAATGGTTCCAGTTGAATCTGGACTGGTTCCAGTTGGATGTTTGATGGTCCCGGAATGGTTCCAGTTGAATGTGGATGGTCCCAGCTGGATTCCCAAGTGGGGTGGCTGGTTCCACTTTGGTGACATCAGTGGTACCACTCTGGTCTCAGATGGTTCCAGAAGTTCCAGCTGGAGCCTCACAGGTACCATTTTGTTCCCAGAATGGTCGCTGAGACTCCAAGTTGGGCAGCTTCCCCCTTTGAGATTTCATCTTGTCCACACTTGCCATGTTTTGTTTGTTCTATTACTCTGATCTATTTTAGCACAGGCATGGTCTCTTTTTATTGCTGTTTATCCAGGTGCGCGCGTCTGCGAATGCTGTAACTCCAATTCGTGCACATTCTCATCTGAGGTGAACAGCATAACATAATAAGTACCAGAGAAATGTAAAAAAATACACCTCAACAACAACAAAAATTAAGCTAAATACTAGAAGAAAGACAACAACAACAACAACAAAATTTAATTGCAGAGGCTGATGCAATGTGAAGACGCCACGGCAATTCAAACTTCGAACGGCGAGAGCCGAGAGGGAGAGGAGAGGGCGAGAGGAGAGTGAGCGAGAGTGGCAGGTGGCAGTTGGAAGTGAGAACTTCGACGCGTCGGTTGGTTTTGTCTTCAGTAGCCGTCGCAAGGATGGTGATGGTGTATCCCCTGTGCAGTATTTACGTGTGTTTCAGTGCGCTTTGTAAGACAATGCGATGACAATGGTTCATGTGCAACACATTGTCGATTTCCCGGAAGAGTTTTGACGCCAAGAAGACGTAAACGGCGTAGAGGCAAGAACGCACTATGAAACGCCAATCGGACTGCACGTCGCGAATGTTTGCAGGTATGACTGATGACCGTGATGTTTTGATTACTATTAATTAGAGGTTTCATTTTAGAAACTTCGGAGGAACTTGAAGAGAAACAGGATAAGAAGATTCCGAACGTACGGCGAAGAGGAATGGTGTGTATGTCGCGACCTGCATGGAAAACAGGAGTGTCGTGTCATCTTCTCTAAGAAAATACAAGATGTGAGGTGGCCAACGAACGAAAGCTCCCTGTGGTCCGTGAGTGCATCGCACAGTCAGGCATATGCTTTGTCTAGACACAGTCAGTGATCAGATTTATACTACGTGGTATGTAAATGTAGAGATGTATTGATTATTTCTTTCTGCTCAGTGTATGCTTTTAGCAGAATAAACGGTTATTACTTGAGTAATATGTGCATTTCTACGCATTATTTTCGGTCATGCATTCAGTGGTCCCAGCTGCTAAGTGGCCGGATCCCGGACCACTTAGCAGGGGTGACCACTGGATCAATTCCACTGGTTCCACTTCAAGTGGGACCATCGTGAAGCTGGTTCCACTTTCAACTGGTCCCAGTCACTAAGTGGTCCCACACTCAAAGTGGGACCTGTCCAATAAACCACTTTGAAGTGGTCCCACTCCAGATTTTTGCCTGGGGTACGTCTTGCGACAGCCGTGATAGCGGTTCACTTGTAATCAGTCACTAGCGCACGAGAATAAATCCTCCAAACCCAATAGAAGTGCCTGTTCTTAATTTTTTTTGTCCTTCTGCACGTGGTTTGCGACCCAGTATAAAGTCTGCTTCGGCGACACTAATTCATCCTGCCTTCTGGAATGTTTTTACGATGAAGAAGTTGAAAACTTATTGGAAATGAGGTCTCGAAATCTCCTTACCTGTCGTGTCGTGCATCGCGTCGCATTCGAAAAAGCTGTTTGTCGAAGTCATCTATTGCGTGGAAGTTCACGATGGTGTAGTGCTCGATGGCATGCTTTCACGATTCGCTCTCACACTGAATAACCAAGAACATCACATAATTGCCAACGAATCGAACCGCAGCCAACGACATAAATAATAATCCCACCATCATGTACAGGAACAGGTTCAGAATCAGGCCTACTACGCGTACAGGGGGCGCGCTATACTAGTCGTCATAGGTAGCCACACGGAGAGAGAATATGGAAATATCCATTACGAATAGTGTTATTAATTCGCGCGAGAGAGCAGTAAAAATTGCCAGTACAGCAACTAATAAGAACTAAATTCGAACAAACCTTCCTAACACATAAGTAATCGAATTGCGGAAAATTTAATTCATGCATCCAATTTTCGGCATGAAATTTGTTAAATACAGCCCTTGTCCTGCTGTAGCAACACAGCAACACAGAGCGTAATAAAGGCTAAAAAGAAGATAACACACACTGTATTTTTTGGTATTTTTCGCACAGTATCAACCTATCAACCTTTTTCTCTGCAAACCCTCGCCCGCAAGACGCAGCCCATCTGAGCCATCGTCACGGGTATCAAAATCCAAAACCGAAGGCATATCCACGCGGGTAATTCGTGGCGGGCTTGCTGCGTTCACTCGGTCGTCTCAAACGTGAACGCTTGTCCCTCAGGCAGTGTCTTGTGCAAAGTGGGCGAACAAGCAGCTATCTTGTGTACCAGTGAGATGAAGCGAGCAACAACAAATGTAAATATTATGTAAATATTTTCCATTTGTTCCCAACAGAGGTTATTTAAGAAATCGACCTGTAGGTCACTACTCTCGTTTTGATAGTTGGTATCATTTTGCGCGGCGTTGTACTAATGTCGAAGCATAAAGAACAATACATTAAACACAAAGCGTCTGCACAGGCGCAAGCAACAATATCACTGTTTAGTGAACCTGGGCTTCCTAGCAATGAATTGGGTCCTTTTGTGAACGCGTCTCCTACGCAATACATTGCCTCTCAGCCCAACTCCGCGAAGCTTCCTTCTACTGCTTTTGCCACAGCTCTGCAACCTAATCAGTGTGACGAAAGCTTTGCTTTGGAAAGTTCCGGTGATGAATCAGGTGCCGCACTACCCGTATCCGTTAGAGGTTGTGATGGAAGGTGTAGGGAATCTGATGATAATTCGAGCAACGGCGTTGACAAACACAGTGACGCGAACTTACCCACTGATGAGTTGTCGCATCACCTGAGGACATGGGCTGCTGGCGACAACATCACTCAGGGTGCGTTAACGCGGCTGCTTTGCATACTTCGGCGGCATAGCTGTTACAGTGATCTGCCGCGCGATGCCCGAACGCTCCTGCAAACCCCCAGGCATTGGTTTGAGTGCTGGCCTACAAATAGCTCTACGAAATGTAGATGAGACCCCAGAATCCGTTGCCCTTGCCTTTAACATCGATGGACTTCCCCTGTATAAAAGTTCCAAGACTGAACTGTGGCCAGTCCAATGTAAGGTGAAGGGAGTCAGCAATAGTCCTCCCTTTGTAATTGGTGCATACTGTGGAGTCTCTAAGCCATGCCCCAATGATTTCTTAAGACAGTTTGCTGACGAACTGCATGAACTTCTACAAACAGGGCTCATTGTAAACAACTCCCTAATAAAGGTGGAATTCGACAGCATCATATGTGATGCCCCAGCTCGCTCATACATCTTCTGTATTAAAGGGCACACAGGGCATTCTGGTTGTCCAAAATGCACCGATGAGGGTCGATATGGAACGAACCGAATGCATTACAGCACAGCCTGTGCCCCATTAAGGACAGATGCAAGTATGCCTCCTATATACTGGTCCACTCATACTTGATGGTGTACTTCGAAAGCCAGCTTACCAGAATTTCCTCACGCTGCATTGCGCCATTTCACTTCTCGCACATCCGGGACTTTGCCAAACACAAGCTGACTATGCCGCCTCCTTGCTTGCGCATTTTGTCAGAATGTTTGCTGAACTTTATGGTGAGCACTACGTCACTTACAACGTGCACTGTCTTCTGCACTTAGCAGATGATGTCAAAAGGCGTGGCCCCTTGGACACATTTAGTGTCTTCCCTTTTGAGAATAAGATGAAGGTTCTCAAACGGCAACCAAAAAAGCCAGGGGCCACTTTGACACAGCTGTATAACCGCCATACTGAAGCTACCCTTGCCAACATTCAGCAAGCTTCACGACAGAGAAAGGTGGGCTTAAGAGAGCCTCATAATCGTGGCGAGCTTCCTCATGAATGTACACAACCTCAGTATGCAACCTTCACTTCTGAAAAGTTCACGTTGCGTACCACCGGCCCAGACAGGTTTTGTTCTGTCAATGGCCAGCTGGTTGAAATACATACTTTTGCTACGTTAAGGTCTTCCGGGGAGCTATGCGTAGTGGTCTGTGAACTTGTGCAGCAGAGGGATTTCTTGTTAAAGCCATTTCCTTCATCCCTGTTGGGAGTATCTGCAGTCTCGAGAAGACCGGGCGTTAAGGTCTGGCCACTCGCAAATTTGTCAAAGGTGGTCTGTTTACAGCATGGGTCAGAAATGATTGTGGTCCCATTGTTGCATTTAGAATAGGATGACACCCGGCTGGTTCACAGTAATGTAATTTTGCATATTGACCTGAGAACAACAGTGGTACAATCAGTGATTGTGTTGCTGCATATCATGTAATGCAAGGAGCTTCAGTCTACTTTAGTTACTTCTTTTTAATGATGAGTTGGTCTGCAGCAAAAGACACCAAGAATTTCACATGTAGCCTGTATTTCACTATAATGTCCCCGCATCATATTGCACTCTTAGTGTGCATGTTACGTTGCATCAGTTCCAAGCACTATATACTGTCCAAGTTTATTTACAAAAACATGCAACTCAGGAAAAGGTGCTGACACCTGAGTGGTTCGGTTTTATTGATTCTTTACCTTTAGAAGCTTAAGTGCCTGCGTCGTCGTTTTGTACCCCACCTCGGCTAATTTCCTGCTGTTCGTTTACTAGTTAGACATTGGCACATGCAGCTGCCTGCATAAGCACTGCTTGCCAGCAATGCATCTTTTTTCCCTACCATTTATCCTCATGTTGCAACCATGCAGATTGGTGAACCTGCAACCATCACCTTCTGCCTGAACCAGCATATTGACTCAATGCTTATGCACAATGCTCGTAAAATTGTGCCTGTTGTGCAGTGTTTCTTTTTTGTGTGTGTGTGTTTCTTTTTTTTTGCATAATACTGTAAAGATATTTGAGCCTGCATTTCAGATACCATATGCTATAGCACACTTCGTTGAACGTAACGAGGTCGAAGTGGTACCTTGTGCATGGGTATCACGAAATGTCTGTAAGTGGCCCCAGCTTCCCACGAGCAGGGTTCATGGAATGATAAAAAAGGGGTCTTCTCCTGGCGATCACTGTGAAAACTTTGAAGTTGTTGTGAAGGGGATATTCTGTAAGTCCCTTTTTTAGCAATGGGATGCTTTGTCACAGTTCAGGGTTGACTTTTGCAGCATGCTACAGGGATGCCAGAGAGAACCTCGCGATGTCTGCATACACATCTGAGTTTAGTGCTGCAACGGCGCTGCCGCCTAAGAGGATCCGTCGTCCTAGGGTAATCGACAGCGACGATGACGACGACTACCCGACTATACCAGAGAGCTTCACCGAATGTACTGGACTCAAGTACTGCTTTGCCCCGTACTGTATACAAAAAACATGCTGCAAGTAATGAGAAGCCTGTGTAGCCACATGCAAATTATCAAGAAGTTTCATATTCTTAATTAGCCAAAATAAGTTGGGAAGTGATTAACATTTAGAGTCACTGGTAAATGGTGTAATGACAGTTTTGTATTAAATGAAACAAAAAGGTGGAACAATTAAAAGTTTTAGTAATAGAACGCTTCTGCACCGAAGTAGCTAATTTCCGTGATGTACACATCGACTAAGTTAGCTGGTTCATTGTGCATGAAGTTGTAAGAAAAAAAAAACACTTTTTTTGTACACTGAGTTCTAATTGTGAAATCGTACTAGCCATATGGGGCATGAAGGCAGGACATCACATGGCAGTGACTGATGAAGGAGAACACGGCATGCTTCTAGATCACTAAACCATGCTTATTCAATAGTCTTGATATGAGGTTATATTTTTTGCGAGCTGTACGTTAAGCCAAATAGTTCTGAACAGTACTTTCATTAATAGAATGTTATAGGTTCTGGGCACACATATGTGAAAAAAAAATATCACATGCTTATTTACATTTTAGTGGTTTCATCCATGGTGCACCTTCCGAGTATATAACCTATCTATATCTGTGCGTTTTGCAGCTGGCCATATTGTATCATCTGCGCAGCACTCAAGTGGCACAAGCAGCAAAAGTATGACAGTCACAATTTTGTGGTAGTAGTATAATGAAGTCTTAACAATGCTAATGTTTTTTTTTGTGGACTATAGGTTCAAGCCATTGTTCACCTTCACTGTTGAACAGCCAAGGAAATGGTATGTCTGTATGGATGTGTGATTTTCCAGAGCTCAAAAATATTATCATTGTAGGGGCCAGTCTATCTCGCACCTCAGCTGCTGTGCACTGTAAGTACATTCAGAAGCGTATTTAGTTCACACGTGTTTGTGTTAGCCAAAAAAATGAAAAGCTTGAAAGAGGTACTCTTCTCCTGAAGAAACCCTGGATGCAATGAAATAAGCATGTAACCAGTCTTTGTACTAGTCACTAGGGCATCTTTTGCATGTTTAGTCCACGAGGATACGCCACTACATAGCTTTTTTCTTTTCATGTAGCACAATCATTCTCAGACGAGTCGAGGCCGTGTTCTCCTGCATCACAAACCCAAGTTCCATTTGGTATTGCTATAATCTTGTTTGCGTGCAAACATAGTGACCATGTTATGATTTAATTATTCAGATGCAGCAAATGGGCAAACTCATTGTGACAGTGCTGGTACTGAAGGCCACAAGAAGACACCTGAGCCTCTACTGCCTGAGCACGGTAAGTACTTAGTCGAGGTTCTTTCTAATTCCTATATATGTTCTCTAATGCATTTTGCATGCATTTTTGCATGCATTTTTCTCTAATTGATTTCTAGAATTTCAGCGGCAGGTTCTCAGGAATTTGAACATAATCAGGATGACGTTGCAGCAGCAAGGAGACCTGATTTCAAGCTACGCACCCCTGCAGAACTCCGGCCCATGTACTCCTCTATTTCTGCCACAGCCACTGACCTCTGTAGACGAACTACAAAAGTTCGAGCAGAAACTTACCCAGCAGAAAGAAGAACAGCTGGGGGTGCTCTGCAGTTACTGGTTTATCAAAAGTAGTGTCCAAATTACAGGAACCACTTTTGTGTTTTTTTGTGTATTCCTTAAAGTACCCTTAACATAAGTTGTGCTTTTCTTGCAAAACTGTATTTTACATATGCCATTCTGCAGCTTTATTGACTGTGAAGTAGTTGCCGTTACTAATTATCCAGGGTCTTTTTAGTATGGCCGTCAATGTTTGTTATCTACAGAGGTGTGCCTTCGCACGTGGGCTGTGCAGTCATACGGACATTTTTTGCAAGATACCATACAACCGCCAGATAAATAATTAGATGAAATTTGTTAAATAACATGTTAGTGAGCGAATTGTGTAACAGTGTAAAAAAATAGAACTGGAGCGAACCGGTTGTTGAAAGACACTCTGCTCGAAAAAAAAAATATGTTTTTGGGAAACGTACATGCATCGAATTATCCATTGCCACATTTTGCCATAATGGATACTGAAACTGACGCGAAACCACGCAGGTTCCTAACCTGTGCATTTACATCAGAGGGCCATACCACATTCTATATGAGGCGCTATGCCATTATATGAATGTGGCAAGCAGTTCTGTCATGCCGCAACTGGGAATCCTGATACCTTTTGGGGACAATGTGGGTCTTAGGTTGTTTTATAACACCTCAATATTTGTTGTACTTCTGCTTCATGCAGTTGTGCTCTAGTTGTAGCATGTGTCACACGAAAATTGCAAAAAAGAAAACTCGAAGATCGTGCTTCCTCTAGGATTTTTTAAAGCCAAGGCAGCTTTCAATGACGATTGCTTCCAATTCTGCTAGCTCACTTGTAGTGAAAATTCTGAAGTAAAAAATTTTTGAATTATAATTACGTTATATATATTTTTTAGTTTATTATCCACAGTGCATTTAGGTGGCACGTTGTGCAAAATGTTGGGCTTACCACGTAGCCCACCTGCAAAAATAGCACGTCTGTAACTCCCATAAAGTTTTTGGAAGCCATCTGTTTAGCGTGAAGAAAAAGAGCTATACAGGGGTTTCTACTTAGCTGCAACAACTTTTTATAAAAAGGGAAGTTGCCAAGACATTTTCACTTTTCCCATATGGGATTACTGGACAGGGCTGCTACAGGAAACCTTTTTTTTCACAACTAGGGCACTAATTAACGGAAATATTTAATCAGCTTCTTAATTATTGACTTTAGGGAGCAGTATGCAATTGTGATATTAGAGCCCAATCTGCACATGATGCCCTCGAACTACTGATCAAGCACACAAGGTATTGCAACGCGCACTACAGATATCTTACCTCTGATGTCTGCTGCAAACTGCAAGTGATCTGCAAAAGAGCAACAGCCCTGCTGATATATCCGCCCTCACTTACAGTCACGATACCCGCAAACCCTTATCGTAGCATGTTCCACTATGTGTTGCTTTCCTTTGCTTGCAAGGGGCTTCGCGCATCACCACTGCACATAGTAGCGCTTGTTGTACCAGTGAAGGGCAAGAGCCGTGTCCAGCATGATGAAAGGACTGATACAGCGAGTGACTACGAAAAGCGAGGCCTGTAGCGCGGGGTGTGATTACTTTTGTGATTCATGAGCAGTTCGGGCGAATCATGTGGAGGTCAGACTGTAACCCAAAGTCAATAATTAAAAAGATGATTAAAATATCTCTGTTAATTAGTTCCCCAATTGAGGAAATGTGGTTTCCTAATAGCAGCCCTGTCAAGTAATCCACTAACGAACGTAAATGCATTCTAAGGCATCTCCCCTTTTTTATGAAAATTAGTTGCAACTAAAAGTAACCACTGTACAGGTTGTCTCACGTAACGTGTAAAAAAAGTCCATCGTGTGAGGACACTTTGACGAATTTTTTGCCATGAGAAATTTAATTTTCCGAATTAATGTCCGGAAATTGCCTAGTCATCCTAACATGTTTTCGACAACTTCGGGAAGCACAGGGGTGCTAGACTCGTCGTATCGTGAACCACGAAGAAAGTTCAAGAAATGGGAGGGAGGGCAACCATTGGATGCTTTCCGTGGCCCACGTGAGCGCTCCTCACTGTCAATCAAACCTCAGGTCAAGGCTACCGAGACGCGCGCACTTTGAAATATTTTCATGACGTCAAAATGACGTTTTGGCTGCCCGGGGGATGGTGTCTTTGCAGATTTCACTAATGTAAACAATTCGGTAGATATGAGGAAAGACAGCCGTTCGACTGTTTCCCTGGCCCACGTGACGGCCCTTGTTGTCAATCAAACCAAAGTTCAAGGAAAGGGAAAATACAGCTTTTGGCTGAAGTTCCGTGACGTCAAAATGACGTTGCGCAACATTTTTTTCCACCGAGAAAAGTTCAAGGAAAGATAGAGGCGAACTTCGAAGTTTGTTAGAAAGAGTTGCGGCCGCTTTTACTTCCGCGCCTTTAATACTGCGCCTCTGACTCCACACTTACCATGAGTATCGTTTGAAATGCCAAACGAGGATTTTTGCCAGTTTTACCGACTATCGAAGAACGCTGTTCGTTCGCTGTGTGACCATCTGCGCGGAGCCTACACTCTCAGAACAGAACTTCACCGCATAGCATGTTGTGCGCCGACTATACAGACACGAATGATACTTAGCGCTTCCAATTTGAAGAGAGAGGGGGACATAGGCATTTTTATAGCAATTATCATATATCCAAAATGCTATACGCCCTCTGGCTCTTCGAATCACAATGTGTAATCCTATCATTCGTGTCAATGGTTTGCGGACAACGTGCTATGCGGTGAAGTTCTGTTCTAAGATTGTAAGATTAACGCAAGATGCACTTCTCATCACGGATAATGATATCACTGCGCACAAGATTATTGTGTTCTCCACGCATGACAGTGTACCTCCCATGGCCGCAGGTTCCGTAATGTTCTCTTGTTTTCACGTGGTTTTCTTGCTGTACAAAAATGAGATTTTCCATTGAGACGCGGAGGAAGACAACAGATTTCCTTCTGATTGAGAGATGCATCCTAAATACAAAATGCGCACAACAGAGATATGAACACTGCATGTGCAGGGCGTTGGAAAGCGTCGGTGCTCTTCTATGCAGCGGAGCAGCACCTCGAAATGAGCGCTTGCAAGCGCACAGACCCAGGGTTTTTCGGACACGCGCCTTTTCCGTCCCTTTTACCATGAAGTGGTTGTGTCGTCGCAGTGCGGACACTAGTCTGTTTATAAGTGCTCAAATTTACACAGGGTCATTTTGAGAAAGAAGCCAGCAGATGCATAGAAAAAGGATGTAAGAGTACTTTTTAGAAACCCCGTGAATATTGTGCATTTCCAACTCAGTGTAATAGCCACCCGACAGAGACTCGGGGAAGGCACGTTGGACGGGGGACACTGGACGCCTCAGGGGGTCTTCGCGACCAGATGCTCGCTGGTAATAAATCAGTAGAGTGGGCCAAGGAAGATGCACTGTCCAAAGTTGCATGGTGCACGGATTGACAGCTTGGTCCGTTACCCATAAATACCGAATAGTGGGCGGACAATTAGGAGGTGCCTGGTTCGGTCTAAATTCAAACTAGGCCAACCATGAGTTGGAGACGTTTGAACCGGGCTTCTGGGATTGGTGTTTGCTGGCGGGAGGTTGTGTCTCAAATGTCACCCTTTAAGCGGAGGACACACGAAAATTCGTGTGCGGAAGCCGCAACGACTTGATGAAGACGAAGCGAAAGCCCCGTGACTTCAGTCGCTATAGTATTGTCTTGTATATAGTTATGTAAATAACTATGTAAATAAAGCCCAGTTATTGTTCGAGAAAAAAAAATTGCCAAAGGTCTGGGACCCGTGTGAATTTTGACTCCAGCCTAGAGAGTTTTGTATGTATGTCGAAAGCCATATACGTTTGTAGTGTACATAAGTGTAAATAAACCTAGTCGTTGCTGCGCCCCTTGTCCGTCAGACGTCTTCATGGAAACCAGTTCCCGATCATCGGACGTCACTTCGAACCGACCCTCCAGCTAGAGCAGCAAGTGGAGGAAGAAATCTTACTAAGGAAATAGGAAACAAATAGTTTTCAAACGAAGCGTTGTTGTGTTCACTGATCCCGAATACACGTATAGCACACATGCCGATACAGCGTGTGTGTCATGTAATGTGTCACAAAACAGAGGCTTAAAATTCTACTTCGGGGTGTCACTGGCGCTTGTCATCGACAAACTTTTGGTGTGACTTGCGCGCACTTGTTCAGTCACGAGAAATGTTCTGAATAGATCTCTGAAATGTGCCAAGTCAGCGTAACTTTTTTTTCGTTTGTTTGTTGTTGCCTTTCTTTGTATATTTTCTTGTCTGAAATGTCCGAAACAGAAAGGGCATTTCGTTTTCTCAACCACTTTCAACACAAAACACATTACCTTACTACAATAAAAATAGCTGGGGCAAATTTTCTTCGCGCAAAATCTCGACCACGTTAATTACTCCGTCACGTAACGTAGAATACTCTGGAAAGAAACGATGAATCTCCCCTTCAGTTCCCTCTTTCATGCTTCTGCTGATAGCGGCAGCAAGGTTGAAACGACGCAGCTATCTGAAGCAACAGTGAGGAGGTTACAAGAAAAGCCGTGTCACCGGGTGCTTCGTCTTTTCGACTTTTTTTTCTTTTTGCGTTTGCATAACTTGACGGACGACTGCACGGCCGCCAATTCCCGTGAATCGTACAACAGTTGTCCGTTTCCTTATTGCCATTACCTAGTAGCCCGGGTGTTTTGTGATGCCACGGGACCAGGCCTCGAGTCATGCTGTTCCTGTATGTATTCACTTTGGAAGAAATATTGATTCGATTCAAAATTGAACACATAATTTCGTATTCCATTCGGAACAGTTATGCGCCTCGAGATGTGAAATATTCTAATGTTCGCACAGCCCAAACATATTTGACAATGTATGATTTGACCTTAAGTCCTTCAAGGATGTATTGCTCTGCATTTCACTCTTCACCAGAGCGGATAGAAGCGGTGCGCTTTCTCGTTCTTCATTCTATCACGCTCGTGCCAGTGGGCGGGTCGCACACACACTGATATGGATCAGGCACTGACGTAGACCCGACTTCAGTTGCGTGGAAAGGGAAACATTTTACTTGAACTTCGGAAGTTCAAAGCTCCTCCCCGCTCGACGTCATCTTTTGAACTTAGTTCTGCTTTGACGAGTCTAGCACCCCAGGTCTGACTTAGCAAACCACGGAAAAATTAATTTCGTGGCACAAAAGTAAGGAGTGGTAAAAAATTGGGAAACTATCTCATTTCGGGCCTCGCAAATTAGCGCTCGCCTTTCACATCCTTCCAGAGCGCTGCAGGAAGCGACGCATAAAAAACAGTGGCCCCGCCCCGTCGCAATCAGCCCTTCATATCATGCAGGTTGCCGTATCACTAAATCGAAGGATTTAAAAAAAGCGAACAGTAGAACAACAAGCTGTCGCTGATAACATGAGTGCAGTGAGAGTGGAATTAAAGGGGCGGGGCAACTGTTTTTCATGCGTCGCTTCCCGGAGCGCTCTGACTGGATGCGAACGGCAATATGGATGGTACTGGATGCGAACGGCCCGAAATGGAATATTTTCCCAATTTTTTTCCCCGCTCCTTACTTTTGTAGCACGAAGTGAAATTTTCCGTGGTGGGCAAAACTCGACCCGTGCTTCCTGAAGCTGTTGAAAAAATGTTAGGTAGACTAGGCAATTTCCATACTTTAATTCGGAAAATTAAATTTCCCATGGCGAAAAATCCATCAAGCTGTTCTTACACTATGGCAAAAACTCTCTGAAGGCGAATACCGTTGACCCCATAATTTTCCGACGTGTTGATTTCTAAATATAATTTTTTGACACGTTACGTGAGACACCCTGTATATTGACCACCTACATTTGTGTACAAATATACTTAACACATTTTCTCGTACACAGATGTCTTGTCGATTATACGGTTTATTTGCTACAGACTCAAGAGCTTGCAGTGCTTGGTGGGGGATCTGTCAAGACGGTAGTAAGGAGAATACTGTGCCACCTATTCAGTGATGACGTAGCAGAAAAATACAGCTGGGAGGGGAAGAAGGGAAAACTCATCTTCAAACAATTGAAGTTCCCTGGCATCATACCACGTAAGGCCAGTTTATACACCTTGTTGGTAGCAGTTAGGAAGCAGTGCGGTTACTGTGATGAGCAAAAATATTTGTACTGATAATTATATGTGTAACTCTAGAAGTAGAGCTAGTCTTTCCCAAAATGTAAAAGCCTGAGTCTAGGCACGAGGGATTACACAAACACACGACTCAAGGGTTTTATTCGGGCAAGACTCAGGCTTTTACGTTATGGAGTTCATCCACCAGGTAGCCGTCATGTATGCCATTTTATCAGAACTAATCTGGCATCTTGAAACAACAGGTACAGATCAAGACAAAAGTTCATGGAACAACGGAGTGGCATGTAACTTCTTGTGTGCAGCACTCTAGCATCAAATAGGAGCAGATACACTTACACACAGGTGACATGATACGCCATGCACCTCTCAGTAAGTATGTCGACTCCCGTTCACTGCTTCGCTCTGACCAAGAAAGGACCTTTTCCATCATGCGATCTTTGCGACTGAGCTGTGTATGACCTACTGTGTCCTGTCACAAGATAAGAGGAAAGAGGTCGACATAAGACACGACCTTCTGTGACAGAGTGTACCAAATGACACTTGCATGAAACTCGCTTCCTCAGCGAGTGATTTTTCCTAGTTGTTGTGTCTCTCACCGCAAAAATTTGGCAAAGTGTAATTTAAATTGGGTGCTCGTTTGACGATTTGAGTGGAATGACTTTAAACAATGCTTGCCTCCTAATGGTCATCAAATGACAATGCACCTCATTAACTCCCCTCCTCAACTCCCCTGTTTGTGAAAATCTGGTGCATCTCAAAAATACGCCTTGTAGATTCAAGGCATCTAGGAGAGGATCAGGTCCCGTCATTTTATATTTTAGGGTCCGTGCACTCCCACAGGAAGCTGACACAGACCACTACTTACGAGATAGAAAAAGAAATCAAGGAGTGGCTACGCCATGCGAAAGACAGAAAGGATCGCTGTACAAGGGCGTCTACCTATGTGGTAATTCAGTGAAGTCAACAAGAACAACTCCTAAAGAATTCTGCAGAATATGCAGGGTATAATGGATAGTGGCCAGCAGCTTTCCCCGGCACCTCAAGACATATGTTTTTCTTATAAGAAATGTTCAAAATGCGCAAGCTTGTGTAATCAGCCCCACACAACTTCAATAACTTAAGGAATTCCAGTGCAATATATGTATTTAGTATGCCACAGAATAAATATGTCTTCCAATTTTTAGACCCAAGGGACTGACTCTCTCTAAGCATGAACTTTTTTTTAGAGTACTGTTGAAGCTGCTGTATGCAGTTTCGCAGTAGGTTACTTGTAATAGGTTATGAACAAATTGTACTGAGACTACAATGATTTATTTCTTAAATAACAGCTTTCAGTTTGATTAGTTGCATGTGGTACCTGCCTCTAAAATTATATGGGGAAATAGGAAGTTCTAAGGTAAAAAGGTTGTAGCACTTTACTTTTAGTTACTATTTGCTTAAAGTAACTGCATGTATTCTGCAACAACTTGGTTCCTTTAGAATTTCCTGTTTTTCCTCTACATAAATCCAGTGAACGCTAATCTGTTTTCACTGCCCCACGCCAACTTTTATTCATGTTGATAGTCAAACATAACTGCTTACACGTAGCTTCATCCCCAGGACTGCTCACAACATCACGTAGACTGCGTAAAACACGTAAATGGCAATAACATAACATTTAAAACAGGACGCTGAACCTGCTTGCATGATGTCCCACATACATCCATATAACCTAAAAAGATGTTCCTGGGATGTTCACTGGATCTACAAATGACAAAGATGTGATGATGATTAATATTACACAGAGTCAATGCTTCAGTATAGGGGAACACATTAAAATGATTGTGGGTTTGTAAAATATCCTTTCATGGTCCCTTTAAAGTTTGAGGCTGTAAGTCGTCCTGCTCTTTCTGTGGCCCAAACAGGATTCCGAACTTGACCAACGGTTCTCGCACACAAAGCATCCCTTTCAGCTTGTGTTATTGGGACTAACATATTGAACTGTTTCTGAATTATAGAACAGCATCTCTCGTAACGCAAGTCTTCAGTATCAGAAATTATTCTGACACTGGGTGCAGGTGCTGGCTTGCTTCTGCTGTACCTGTTCCAAACTAGGTCTGGGGTGTCTCGAGTAATCTTCTCTGAAAATTCTTCGATGTCTGGAGCTGTTAAGTTTGGGAGGCTGTGTGGCAGTTGTCGCTTGGATTTCACAGGCACTGTCTTGTTTATAACGTGTTTCTTGAATGTGATATCAGTAGTATGGGATGGACTCTCGTAGTGCACAACGCTACAAGGCTTCTGGACGCCATTAACTAGCAATTAGAGGTAATTGGGACCCCCACATTAATCAGCATCATCCAATGAGTCATCACACAAATTGGGGAACGTCTAACTCGTGTCGAGACCACCCGAGCGTTGTGCACTACGAGAGTCCATAAAAAATAAAAAAAATAGATAGAGAGAGAGTGGAGAGAAGGAGTTTAGTTGAAGATCAACGACGCCATCTTGAAGAAAGCGACCCGGAAAGGCCGCTGACCATCGCCGGGCGACGGAGCACAGAGGCAGGTTGCAAAGCATCGCAGCTATTACCACAAGTTCCGGATATCCTGTGACGTCAGCTGTGACGTCATCACAGCATGTCTGGGCAAGTTAGGACAGCTCTGGGCATGCAAGGAGAAAAACACTTGTAATACAGAGGCTGGGAAAGCAACAGTATGCAAACCATCAATAGCTAACAACAAAAAGAATTAGTTACACAACAAATGATCCCACCAGAACAGGAGCGCAGAACCATGCGACTGCTCCATCCGAGAGGCAGGCAGAAACTGACTCGTAATGCTTTTTTGTCCTGTATAAAGCCCCGCAGCTGCACCCCCTAGCGGTTACTTTCTCAACTAATCTCACAACAAAATTATTAAGAATCACGCCAGCGCTACTGCTGTTCCCAAGGCAGAAGAAGATAGAAAATGGCAGGGATGCCCGGACAACAGCAACCAGCACCCGACGTGCAGTGTTGTACCCGCTACCCGAAAAAGGTAGCGCAATACCGATACGCGCTACCTGAGCAAAAAGTAGCGAAATCCCGATATCGTTACCCGTTCCTAAAAGTACCGGAATACCGCTACCGTTACTCGTAAAAAGTAACGCGATACTTCATGCGCTACATTTTAGGAGGGAAACGAACAACATCGTTGATGACGTACTTCAAACATCTCAAAATAATAAAATAACATAATGACTCAAAATAATAAATAAAACAAAAATAAAAATCATATCTCAAAACAATAAATCACGTAGATCGACTGAAGGCTGTAATTTGCAAGACCATTCTTACAGATTTACTGAAGCCGCTTCGGTAGATATCCCGTATATCTTTTTCTGTTCCCCTAAAACAAATAAAGCACAAAACAAGCCTACCGCTGAAAAGCTCTACAGCGTTGTCACAAAAAGAACTGAGCTTGCTCGGAACGAGAAGTTAGTAAACATACCTTGGTGTGCTTTTTCAAATTGGACTTGGACTTCCTTGACGCACAGATAAGCTTTCCCACCGAGGCGCATAAAAGACATCTAAACACCACGCTACCGTTTTCTTTCTCGTCCATATACTCAAAGATGCTTGCTGTAGCAGGCCATGGTCCCTCCATTGCAGCGGACAGGAAATGGCAACACTCAAGCACCTAAGCGTATGTGCTGCAGTGTGGTGTACGTGGAGTGGACACAACCCTGTGTTAAAAGTAGCAGCTCTATGACTTATAGCTAGCGGGGACGGCTCCACATGCAGTAGCAGTGACCTCAGTTTGCGGACAACTCCAACCATACACCAAGAAGGTTAATCCCAAATAGGGAAAAAGTGGAGAGCACAGGCTCTTTGTAAGATAACGACCTATGTGCCCTCCTTTCGGGCTATGTGCCCGGTCTTCGCAGAATGGGTCGTGATATTGGGCAGCTTTTTCGAAGGCAGGCAGAGTTGAGGCTTCATGATAGATCGATGTCAAGCTGTTGCGAACCTGTGATCGGGAAGTAGCGGTAGCGGTAGCGCTCAAAGATTGCGCTACCGCAAATTTGTAACGGAAATACTTCTTACGCTACCTATTTAAAAAAGTAGCGCGATCTCTACTCCGCTACCGAAAAAAGTAGCGGATACAGTAGCGCCGCTACTAGTAACGGCGCTACGTACAACACTGCCGACGTGCACTGGCACGAAAATCGCAAACAAAGCGGGAACAAAGTTGGCGAAAGCATTAGTTACACAACAAATCACCTCATTACAGCAGGAGCACAGACCGATGCGACTGCTCTCCGTGACAGCCAGCCAGAAACTGAGCGAGCGCGGGGAGCGCACGTCTGCTTTCCGCGACAGCTGGAGAGAAACTGACTGGGGCACCCCTCCGCGGCCGCTACGCATACGTGCTCCTAGCACCCTCTGGGGCGACCACCTCCGAGAGGCTAAGAGTGAAGAGCATTCCTGCGCCCCCTGCTGGCCGTTCTCATTGGTCGTGAGGCTAAGAGAGAAGAGCATTCCTGCGCCCCCTGCTGGCCGTTCTCATTGGTCGTGACGTCATCCTATTGTCTCAGGGCTACCCTGTTTTTTTCCACTAATGCTCCTCTAGACAAGGTCAATCTGCAATGAAGCCACAGTATGACGTCATCATGCACCCGCGTGGCTCAAGGACGCGTACACTCTAGACAGGGGACCTATTATTTATTGAATCACTATCCCATGATGATTTCCTTTATTCTTCTATAACGATTGAGTAGGAAACTATTGCAGAAGAGCACCACGCATGAAAGCTGATAGTAGGAATTCCAAAGTCTTACTAAATGAGACTTGCAAAAGAACAAAATATCCTAACACGTAACTCCATCAATGGCAAATAAGAGGACTAGGCACTCAACAAATCAACACAGAGTACGGGTAACCAGGAGCGCAGAACTCAGGGCAGCACTATCGTCAAGACAACAATGTTCCTTGTCGAAAGAGAAAAAATACAAAGCGTCAACAAAGGAAAGCATGCATATCGGGTCATGACAGGACACGTCAGGACAAATCGTACGACTGCTGGGTAACAGAGGAAAACAAACAAACACTTGAACAGAGTGAAAAAGACACTCACCATCATTATTCCCGTTCACAGCATTCCCTCATTGTAAATCCGCTCGTCACAAAATCCACCTGCATCGTAGAACACCATTCACCAGTGACGAACCACACATCCGCACTCCATCAGAGGCAGACAGAACCCCACCAAAGCTACGCTCTTCCACTGACGGCCAACGCAATTACCAGGAGCAGAATTTGCGTGTCCAGACCCGTCAGTGTCCAAGAGAGAAGTGAATCCTTGCGGCCCCTGCAGGCCGTTGTCATTGGTCGTGACTTCATCCTATTGTTTCAGGGCTACACTGTTTTTTCCACTAATGCTCCTCTAGACAAGGTCAACCTGAAACAATGGTCTCGCGGTATGACGTCATCATGCAGGTGCGTGGCTCAAGGACGCGTACACTCTAGACATGGAACCTGTTATTTATTGAATCACTATCCCATAATTATTTCCTTTATTCTACTATAATGATTGCATAAGGAACTATTGCAGAAGAGCACCATAGACAAGAGGAGATTGTAGCATTTCATTCCCAAAGCATTACTGTACAGGGAAAAAATAATGGTTCAGCAAGACATGTCCATCCCAGCCGAGAGCCATGCAGCTAAGTGAATAATGACGCTTTGTTCCTCCTGAATAAAGTCACACACCTGTCCCCCTCGCGGTTACTCTCTGAACTAAATGAATCGCAAAATTATTAAGAATAGCTCTACTCCCATTCAAGGCAGCACTATCGTCAAGAATATTTCTTGTACAAAAAGAAAAAAGCTACATGTAGAAGGAAAGCATGTCAGAACAAGCCCAGGCATGTCAGTGCATGTTTGTCAGACAACAAGGGGGAAAAAGCGAAAAGAAACAAAGAAGGAAACCAGCATCAAACTATTTCTAAGCACACGCACTCCTCTTATTCAAAAACAGTGCTCATCATAAATCCGTCCAGGGCAATACACACCATCTTTCTATTGCTACACTTTTTTCCAGTGATGGTCAATGCATTGCTACAGACTGTGTGACGTCATCACATCCTGTCTGAAGAAGAAGACGGCGGCAAACACTCCTATCATTCATTGGATCGCAAGATTATTTCCTTTGTCCTACTCTTAATGACATTGATTCTCTCATTAAAATTCAACAAAAAAGCACCCCACATATTAACGATTTTCACCCCAAAGGCTCATCATGGTCATTAAAATTACAGCAAACTACCACTGCTCTTTTAAAATAATAAGTGAGACCACTCCACATCACCTCCAGGCTTATGTAATACATGACCCTTTCTATGCTCATACATTCGTTGTCTGAGGCTACACCTGCGAGCAAAAAGGCGCGGAAGCCGGGGGGCAAAGTTCCATTCGCGCATTGCGAGCAAAAAGGCGCGAAAGCCGGGAGCAAAGTTTCATTCGCGCACGCCAAAGCACAAGCCAGAACGCCTTTACGGGAACACGATGGCATTCGTATACTATATTAATGATTATTGCATTGCAGTTTAGAATAACTACTACAAAACTATAATTTTAGAAGCCCATTAAAATTCTACTTTCTATGGAAACTATAATTGCCCTATTACTTGGATCGCTATTAATGAAGCGCTCGAATTTTTTCTCTCTTCGCATTTCAGCCTTGTCATGCAGGGAAGCAGACTCACATCCAAAATAATTAATTTACACTGAGGGTACCGTGCTTCAGGAATTCCTATCCTGCGCTCAGATGCAAGCATTTCTTCACGGATACCTTTAACAGCTGACTTCCTCAACATACCGAGCTCCTAACAACATCTAACAAACAATCAGAGAAACCCTCTTCTCAGCTTATACCATGCGACTGTCTTCTTCGTAAAATCGGTGATCTGAGGAAGAGAGCAGCGAAAAATTGCGCGCACATGTGCTTGACGTAAAAAACCTGAAGCATATGCCAATAAACCAAGAAAAAGACACTCATGCCTGCTATCTGATAGTGCCACATACACAGACGCATTGTCGCAAAGAAAGCACAGAACAGGGATACACGAATTTCCTTAGGTGAGCAGGGAAAAGGCTTAAGACGACAGGTCACGACACATCGCCATGCGGCTAGCACAACATGACACCAACAAGATACTAGCAGCGGGAAGAACTGCAACACTGCTAAACAAGTCCAGACATGCCACGATGTCGTCACAAATCAGGAAAAAAAAGCACACGCACGCACGCACGCACGCACGCACAGAGGACAACGCATTAAACACACGGAGCGCTCAGGAATAATCGTAGTGTTACCGCACATCGCTACGAAGCTCAACGTCTAACACAAGACGTCACCAACAAGATATTAGCGAAGGGTAAAAATTGCAACACTACCGAACAAGTCCAGTCATGCGACATCGCATACAAAACACTGCTCATCGGGAAAAAGGCCTAAGCCTGCGGCGGATCATCATAGAGCATACACAACTTCATTTTTTCTATTTTGCGTAAACTAAACGCGGTCTGCTTGGAAAACGACGTACAAATTTTCTTAGGGAGCAGAGAAATATAGAAATTTATACTCCGTGCTCAGATACCAGCATTTCTGCTCAGAAACCTGCAAAATTAAGCACTGCTTACTTCGTCAAGATATCGAACACCCAACAAAATCAAACAAACAACCCCACTTCCACTGATAGAACACTATTCAGCTTTTACGCAGGAGGCTTTCTTCTACATAAAAGTAGACAAAAATAAGAAAAGAGCTGCGAAAAATTACACGCCCTTTTGTTCGCATAGCTAAAAGAGAGAAAAATAATATAAAATATCGACACACACGCTAATAAACTGTGACAAAGACACCCATTTCTGCTATCAGATAATTATTGCATAATGCTAAATACTCATTTGCATTGTCCCTGCGTGAAGAAAGCACAGGACAGGGATACACAATTTATCTTAAGCGAGCAGGGAAAGTCACTTCTACTCGAACAGCTTAATACCATAAAGTCTGAATTTTTGCAAAGCAAATAAAGCTTGAGCAGCGCTACGAACGTGACAGACACATACTAACAAACAAACATACAAACAAACAAACACTTCTATTCATTTCTATTGATAAAGGCGTAAACCACACTACAAGAACAAAGCACGCTGCTTCAGGAAAGCGTATCAAATGCATCGCAACAGGACCGGCTCTCATAAAATAGCCTGCCCAAAACGAAGACTTCACCAGGTTCGCGAGGTAATTCCATTAAAAACGCTCTCGGTCTATCCTACAGATAGCAATGCAAGCGCTGCTACCCTTATTTTTTAAACCACTATTCCACGCAATAGTACATAAATGTATCACTCGTGTCACATGAAAAGGCACACACAAAGAACTTACTTGTCAAGTGGGATCCCTGGTTCAGGAAAGCGCGCGCGCCCGCGCGCACATATACACACACTCACATTTTCACACTCACAAACACAAAGTCTATTCTCACAACCACATAAATCCATATTATTCCTCAGGTCAATAATTATCCTACCATCGTCAAAAGATGGCTCACTCTTGTATGCGATCGCAAAGCGATAGGTCCTCGTCCCGGATGTAATAGGCCACTCGACCGACACCAGCTCCCGTGGCTCAGTGGTTAGCGTGCTAGCCATGTCACGTCGAGACTGGGAGGTACCCGGGTTCGAATCTCGGTGCCGGCTGTGCTGTCTGGGGTTTTTCCTGGGTTTTCCTGAGACGCTTTCAGACATATGTCGGCACAGTTCCCCTAGAAGTCGGCCCAGGGCGTTAGCCGTGACGTTGCCCACACACGTGAGGCCGACAACGGCAAGCCCTTTCACCACCACTCGACCGACGCGAACCAAGAAAGAAAGGAATGCACGTTCGCTATACCTCCACAAAGAAAACGGTGTCGTGCTTCTACGCAGCGCTCATCATACAGGAGTGAATTGTCTTGTTCGTTTTCCTTTTATTTTCTTGCACCCATATATCTTGCAAGAATACTATAGAGCAGAACGGGCAAATGTGAACATTATTCGCTACACACTGTACCTCTCATCATTTTTAAACCAAACCACTTAACATGTGTTCATAGGTCTTCACTAAATAGGTGAGCCGATAATGACTCAAAATGAAATAAAATAAAATAAAATAATCATTCCAGCATCGCTGGCTGCAAGCTTGGGTACCTTGCTTTGGTCTGCTGGCGCTGGAATAAAAGATTTATCGCAAGGGTACTACAATGGTGAGCTCTGTGTGGTGTAATGTGTAATGGTGTGCGTGTAAGTTTTCGCTGCTCTTTTCTTATTTTCTCTACTTTTATGTAGAAGAAAGCCTCCTGCGTAAAAACTGAATAGTGTTCTATCAGTGGAAGGGGGTTGTTTGTTTGATTTTGTTGGGTGTTCGATATCTTGACGAAGTAAGCAGTGCTTAATTTTGCAGGTTTTTGAGCAGAAATGCTGGTATCTGAGCACGGAGTATAAATTTCTATATTTCTCTGCTCCCTAAGAAAATTTGTACGCCGTTTTCCAAGCAGACCGCGTTTAGTTTACGCAAAATAGAAAAAATGAAGTTGTGTATGCTCTATGATGATCCGCCGCAGGCTTAGGCCTTTTCCCCAATGAGCAGTGTTTTGTATGCGATGTCGCATGACTGGACTTGTTCGGTAGTGTTGCAATTTTTACCCTTCGCTAATATCTTGTTGGTGACGTCTTGTGTTAGACGTTGAGCTTCGTAACGATGTGCGGTAACGCTACGATTATTCCTGAGCGCTCCGTGTGTTTAATGCGTTGTCCTCTGTGCGTGCGTGCGTGCGTGTGCTTTTTTTTCGTGATTTGTGACGCCATCGTGGCATGTCTGGACTTGTGTAGCAGTGTTGCAGTTCTTCCCGCTGCTAGTATCTTGTTGGTGTCATGTTGTGGTAGCCGCGTGGCGATGTGTGGTGACCTGAGGTCTTAAGCCTTTTCCCTGCTCACCTAAGGAAATTTGTGTGTCCCTGTCCTATGCTTTCTTTACGCAAGGCCAATGCGTCTGTGTATGTGGCACTATCAGATACCAGACGTGAGTGTCTTTTTCTTGGTTTATTGGCATATGCTTCAGGTTTTTTAAGTCAAGCACAAGTGCGCGCAATTTTTCGCTGCTCTCTTCCTCAGATCACCGATTTTACGAAGAAGACAGTCGTATGGTATAAGCTGAGAAGAGGGTTTCTCTGATTGTTTGTTAGATGTTGTTAGGAGCTCGGTATGTTGAGGAAGTCAGCTGTTAAAGGTATCCGTGAAGAAATGCTTGCATCTGAGCGCAGGATAGGAATTCCTGAAGCACGGTACCCTCAGTGTAAATTAATTATTTTGGATGTGAGTCTGCTTCCCTGCATGTCAAGGCTGAAATGGGAAGAGAGAAAAAAATTCGAGTGCTTCATTAATCGCGATCCAAGTAATAGGGCAATTATAGTTTACATAGAAAGTAGAATTTTAATGGGCTCCTAAAATTATAGTTTTGTAGTAGTTTTTCTAAACTACAATGCAATAATCATTAATATAGTATACGAATGCCATCGTGTTCCCGTAAAGGCGTTCTGTCTTGTGCTTTGGCGTGCGCGAATGGAACTTTGCTCCCGGCTTTCGCGCCTTTTTGCTCGCAATGCGCGAATGGAACTTTGCCCCCCGGCTTCCGCGCCTTTTTGCTCGCAAGTGTAGCCTCAGACAACGAATGTATGAGCATAGAAAGGGTCATGTATTACATAAGCCTGGAGGTGATGTGGAGTGGTCTCACTTATTATTTTAAAAGAGCAGTGGTAGTTTGCTGTAATTCTAATGACCATGATGAGCCTTTGGGGTGAAAATCGTTAATATGCGGGGTGCTTTTTTGTTGAATTTTAATGAGAGAATCAATGTCATTAAGAGTAGGACAAAGGAAATAATCTTGCGATCCAATGAATGATAGGAGTCTTTGCCGCTGTCTTCTGACAGGATGTGATGACGTCACACAGTCTGTAGCAATGCATTGACCGTCACTGGAAAAAAAGTGTAGCAATAGAAAGATGGTGTGTATTGCCCTGGACGGATTTATGATAAGCACTGTTTTTGAATAAGAGGAGTGCGTGTGCTTAGAAATAGTTTGAAGCTGGTTTCCTTCTTTGTTGCTTTTCGCTTTTTCCCCTTTGTTGTCTGACAAACATGCACTGACATGCCTGGGCTTGTTCTGACATCCTTTCCTTCTACATGTAGCTTTTTTCTTTTTGTACAAGAAATATTCTTGACGATAGTGCTGCCTTGAATGGGAGTAGAGCTATTCTTAATAATTTTGCGATTCATTTAGTTCAGAGAGTAACCGCGAGGGGGACAGGTGTGTGACTTTATTCAGGAGGAACAAAGCGTCATTATTCACTTAGCTGCATGGCTCTCGGCTGGGATGGACATGTCTTGATGAACCATTATTTTTTCCCTGTACAGTAAGACTTTGGGAATGAAATGCTACAATCTCCTCTTGTCTATGGTGCTCTTCTGCAATAGTTCCCTATGCAATCATTATAGTAGAATAAAGGAAATAATCTTGGGATAGTGATTAAATAAATAACAGGTCCCATGTCTAGAGTGTACGCGTCCTTGAGCCACGCACCTGCATGATGACGTTATACCGCGAGACCATTGTTTCAGGTTGACCTTGTCTAGAGGAGCATTAGGGGAAAAAAACAGTGTAGCCCTGAAACAATAGGATGACGTCACGACCAATGACAACGGCCTGCAGGGGGCGCAAGGATTCACTTCTCTCTTGGACACTGACGGGTCTGGACACGCAAATTCTGCTCCTGGTAATTGCGTTGGCCGTCAGTGGAAGAGCGTAGCTTTGGTGGGGTTCTGTCTGCCCCTGATGGGGTGCGGATGTGTGGTTCGTCACTGGTGAATGGTGTTCGACGATGCAGGTGGATTTTGTGACGAGCAGATTTACAATGAGGGAATGCTGTGAACGGGAATAATGATGGTGAGTGTCTTTTTCACTCTGTTCAAGTGTTTGTTTGTTTTCTTCTGTTACCCAGCAGTCGTACGATTTGTCCTGACGTGTCCTGACATGACCCGATATGCATGCTTTCCTGTGTTGACGCTTTGTATTTTTTCTCTTTTGACAAGGAACATTGTTGTCTTGACGATAGTGCTGCCCTGAGTTCTGCGCTCCTGGTTACCCGTACTCTGTGTTGATTTGTTGAGTGCCTAGTCCTCTTATTTGCCATTGATGGAGTTACATGTTAGGATATTTTGTTCTTTTGCAAGTCTAATTTAGTAAGACTTTGGAATTCCTACGATCAGCTTTCATGCGTGGTGCTCTTCTGCAATAGTTTCCTATTCAATCGTTATAGAAGAATAAAAGAAATAATCATGGGATAGTGATTCAATAAATAATAGGTCCCCTGTCTAGAGTGTACGCGTCCTTGAGTCACGCAGGTGCATGATGACGTCATACTGTGGCTTCATTGCAGATTGACCTTGTCTAGAGGAGCATTAGTGGAAAAAACAGGGTAGCCCCGAGACAATAGGATGACGTCACAACCAATGAGAACGGCCAGCAGGGGGTGCAGGAATGCTCTTCACTCTTAGCCTCTTGGAGGTGGTCGCCCCAGAGGGCGCTAGGAGCGCGTATGCGTAGCGGCCGCGGAGGGGCGCCCCAGTCAGTTTCTCTCCGGCTGTCGCGGAAAGCAGATGTGGGCTCCCCGCGCTCGCTCAGTTTCTGGCTGGCTGTCACGGAGAGCAGTCGCATCGGTCTGCGCTCCTGCTGTAATGAGGTGATTTGTTGTGTAACTAATGCTTTCGCCAACTTTGTTCCCACTTTGTTTGCGATTTTCGTGCCAGTGCACGTAGGGTGCTGGTTGCTGTTGTCCGGGCATCCCCGCCATTTTCTATCTTCTTCTGCCTTGGGAACAGCAGTAGTGCTGGCGTGATTCTTAATAATTTTGTTGTGAGATTAGTTGAGAAAGTAATCGCTAGAGGGTGCAGCTGCGGGGCTTGATACAGGACAAGAAAGCATTACGAGTCAGTTTCTGCCTGCCTCTTGGATGGAGCAGTCGCATGGTTCTGCGCTCCTGTTTTGGTGGAATCATTTGTTGTGTAACTAATTCTTTTTGTTGTTAGCTATTGATGGTTTGCATATTCTTGCTTTCCCAGCCTCTGTATTACAAGTGTTTTTCTCTTTGCATGCCCAGAGCTGTCCTAACTTGCCCAGACATGCCGTGATGACGTCACAGCTGACGTCACAGGATGTCCGGAACTTGTGGTCATAGCTGCGATGCTTTGCAACCTGCCTCTGCGCTCCGTCGCCCGGCGATGGTCAGCGGCCTTTCCGGGTCGCTTTCTTCAAGATGGCGTCGTTGATCTTCAACTAAACTCCTTCTCTCCACTCTCTCTCTATCTATTTTTTATTTTTTATGGACTCTCGTAGTGCACAACGCTCGGGTGGTCTGGACACGAGTTAGACGTTCCCCAATTAGTGTGATGACTCATTGGATGATGCTGATTAATGTGGGGAGTCCCAATTAGCTCTAATTGCTAATTAATGGCGTCCAGAAGCCTTGTAGCGTTGTGCACTACGAGAGTCCATCCCATACTACTGATATCCGCGAGAGGCTTCGTTGGCAGGTGGTTTTGACCTACGAAGAACAGCGGCTACATTGAAAGAGACGACAGTAGCTATACAAAAAACAAGAGGAAAACTATACGGGAAACACTTTTCATTTGAGCTCCTTTCAATGTGTGTACCGAAAAGCAGTATGCTGTTTTCCCTCGTTTTGAGTTTCACAAAGTTTCAATGCTCAAGTTAGACTGTCTGCTCCATGCGTGTTGCAACAAGTGTAGCAAAATAAAGTACTAAATTTTGGATATTATGAGTAGTAGCGTAGCACTCTTGCCTTGCGTTGGTGCTATCCATTTGCATGTCATATCTGTGCCTGAAGGTAACTGGACGCTGCGAATAGCCAGCAAGAGGGCAGCGACATGTTGGCTTCTCTCGCTCAGCCTGCAAAATATGGTAGCGGTTATGAAAATGTCCATTCTTGGAAACGTTGCATTCACATGCGTAGACCACTAGAAGGCAGTTGCTAGAGCTCACAGAGCTGCTACCATGGTGTATGCCACGCTGCCATGTGTACACCCAGCAGTGCTGGACACAAGAGCAATAAGACTACAGTAAGACATGCGTACTAAAAAATCTTGCGAACTTTCATGCTTCATATGGTTGAGAACATGTACTAACCCAGCAACACAGACGCAGTACGCTTGGACGACCACTGCTGAGTCGTTCTCCCGAAGTACCGCGACCTGCTTGTAATGACCGGACTTCATGGAGCAGAGGCATATGCTTCTCAGCAACAAAACCTCTCCGGACGAGTGACGGTGCACGCGGCATTCTATGCGGCGGATGTGCTTTTCTTCTTTAAATATCCAACCTTTCTTCAGTTGTCGATCTAATGCGCCCAAGTCGTCGCCAATGGTGCTTTCAGTAACTGTCGGCACACATGTTAAATCACTGGTCCATCCACCACCTGAGTCGAGGACTTTCTTCAACTCGTCCACCGAAAACATTTGTGCACGCGTTCAGTGGAACCCAGAGATAACACCGTACACATACATACAAAAAAACAATATTATGGCTCCTACGGTTAAAACTGCAGCGCTGTAACCTGTACGCAACACTACAACCACGCCAACACGGTCGAGCGGAAAATAATCGAGAGCCACCAACCGTAATTCCAACAGTCGCCACTAGAGGCGCCTCTCCGCTCTGAAAAAGGTTCATTATCTGATAGCAGAAATGGGTGTCTTTGTCACAGTTTATTAGCGTGTGCCTCGTTATTTTATTTTTTTCTCTTATAGCTATGCGAGCAAAAGTGCGTGTAATTTTTCACTGCTCTTTTCTTATTTTCTCTACTTTTAGGCAGAAGAAAGCCTCCTGGTAAAAGCTGAATAATGTTCTATCAGTGGAAGTGGGGTTGTTTGTTTGATTTTGTTGGGTGTTCGACATCTTGATGAAGTCAGCAGTGCTTAATTTTGCAGTCATGGGTTTTTGAGCAGAAATGCTGGTATCTGAGCACGGAGTAGAAATTACTATATTTCTCTGCTCCCTAAGAAAATTTGTGCGTCGTTTCCCAAGCAGACCACGTTTAGTTTACACGAAATAGAAAAATGTATTTGTGTATGCTCTATGATTTTCTGTTGCAGGCTTAGGCCTTTTCCCCGATGAGCAGTATTTTGTATGCGATGTCGCATGTCTGGACTTGTTCAGTAGTGTCTTGCAAATTTTACCGGTCGCTAAGATTTGTTGCTGTCATGTTGTGCTAGTCGCGTAGCGATACGCGGTGATTCTCCGATCATTCCTGAGCGGTTCCACTTAAGCCTTTTCCCTGCTCACTTAAGGAAATTTGTGTATCCCTGCCCTGTGCTTTCTTTACGCAAGGGCAATGCAACTGGCTCTCGGATGGAGTAGTCAAACCGTTGCCCCAGGGGAAAAAGGTGAGTGATTTACCAATATTTGTGCGTTGTTTTACCGTGCTCGTGTTAAGTCTTTTCTCGCCGTACGCGCATGTTTAGACTTGTTCAACGGTGTCCCGTACCAAGCCTGTTGACGCACGTTTACCGTCGTGTGGCTAGTGGATCCCACCTTGTGCTAGCCGCGTAGTGTTGTGACGCTGTGGTTAGGCCTTTTCTCTCGCATGCCTAGACTTGTTGAGCAGTGCTGCCATTTTTACGTGTCGTTAGTACTTTGTTGTTCTCTGTCTTTCTAGCATAGAGCTACGATGCTGGTGCCATCTGGTGTGATACCTGGGAACTAGTTGGCCACCTGCCTAGGTGGCCAACCGCCGTGCCCCAGTCGCCCGCACCGGCGTGATTTCTTCAAGGTAGCGTCGATGATTTTCAAATAAGTTATTTTCCACTGTCTGCTTCCTTTCTATCTAGTTTTTTTTTTCTACAACCCGAGTTTTACATAGAAAATCCACGTCAAGTATTGCGTTGAGTTAGATTTCGCACAATTTAATTTTTTTTGTTTATCTTTTAAAAAAATTAAAGTTACTTTAAAGTAAAAAGTGCAATACTTGCCGTGGATTTTCTGTGTAAAACTTGGGTTGAATGATTACTACTTCCACGCGGTGTCCATACACCTTTTCTAAATAAAAAAACACGCATAAACAGTGCTGCCTTCTAACAAACGCTTCACGAATTGTCGTTTCTAAACGAATGAGGTGAACCATTGTTGAACGCCCCACCCTTAAACCACATTGCAGTGTTGATAGACATTTGTTTTCCTCATGGAAATGGACAAGGTGACTATTGACCATTCGCTCAAAGGTATTGCCCAGAGTTGTGCCTAACTTGTTACAAGTAACTCGTTACTTGGTAAGGGTTACTTTTTTGGTAACGAAGTAACGATTCAGTTACTTTTTAAAAAATGGTAGTAGTAACGGAATCAGTTACAAAAATTGGTAACTGGCTACTGACGTTACTCGTTCCTTTTCTTGAGCGCAGGGGAGCACATTTCGGCACTCTGTGTGGCGCAATGCGTGCAGATTTGACCTGCGTGACGTGTGACTCAAAGTATTATTGCAGTCCCTCACTGGATGTGTTGTTGTCCTTTCTCTTATTTCCGTAATCTCCGACCATCATTCCTTCCCAGGAAAGGCCACCAATTAGGCTATGGCTAGAAAGAACACATTTCGACTTCTAGCCTTTTCTGGTCTTTGCTAAGCTTCAGAGCGCTCTAAATTATGACGCAGCCGCTCGTCTGTTTTTGGGAACCGTTGGTGATCGGTGGCACGAAAACCAGTGTTTTTTGTACCTCCATTATCATCTGTTACGTTCTGCATGGCCACTGCTTTCTGCTCTTTTTATTGCATGCCACAACTTTGTATTAGAAATATATATATATATATATATGTTTATAAGTCCCAAACGTCGCCACACAAGCATTGGACAGCTGTTTCGGCCTTATTGGGCCTTCATCAGCAATGTGTAGGTGGGCGACGTTTGAGCGAGTGGCGTCGGAAGGTCACGTGGAACGTGATGTCCTCCCGTCAGGGTGAGTGACTCACCTCTGAAAGCTCAGTGCGAAGCCAGTAAAGTATTAAATGAAAAAAAATAGCATACGCTCTTTGGCTGCACGTTGAACATATGTTTATAAACCTCAAACGTCGCCACACCAGCATTGGACAGCTGTTTCGGCCTTATTGGGCCTTCATCAGCAATGTGTAGGTGGGCGACGTTTGAGCGAGTAGCGTCGGAAGGTCACGTGGAACGTGAGGTCCTCCCGTCAGGGTGAGTGACTCACCTCTGAAAGCCCAGTGCGAAGCCAGTAAAGTATTAAATGAAAAAAAAATAGCATACGCTCTTTGGCTGCACGTTGAACATATGTTCATAAGTCCCCCTTTTTTTTCATTTAATACTTTACTGGCTTCGCACTGGGCTTTCAGAGGTGAGTCACTCACCCTGACGTGAGGACATCACGTTCCACGTAACCTTCCGACGCCACTCGCTCAAACGTCGCCCACCTACACATTGCTGATGAAGGCCCAATAAGGCCGAAACAGCTGTCCAATGCTGGTGTGGCGACGTTTGGGACTTATAAACATATGTTCAACGTGCAGCCAAAGAGCGTATGCTATTTTTTTTATTTAATACTTTACTGGCTTCGCACTGGGCTTTCAGAGGTGAGTCACTCACCCTGACGGGAGGACATCACGTTCCACGTGACCTTCCGACGCTACTCGCTCAAACGTCGCCCACCTACACATTGCTGATGAAGGCCCAATAAGGCCGAAACAGCTGTCCAATGCTGGTGTGGCGACGTTTGGGACTTATAAACATATGTTCAACGTGCAGCCAAAGAGCGTATGCTATTTCTTTTCATTTAATACTTTACTGGCTTCGCACGGGGCTTTCAGAGGTGAGTCACTCACCCTGACTTGAGGACATCACGTTCCACGTGACCTTCCGACGCCACTCGCTCAAACGTCGCCCACCTACACATTGCTGATGAAGGCCCAATAAGGCCGGAACAGCTGTCCAATGCTGGTGTGGCGACGTTTGGGACTTATAAACATATGTTCAACGTGCAGCCAAAGAGCGTATGCATTTTTTTTTTCATTTAGTACTTTACTGGCTTCGCACTGGGCTTTCAGAGGTGAGTCACTCACTCTGACTTGAGGACATCACGTTCCACGTGACCTTCCGACGCCACTCGCTCAAACGTCGCCCAACTACACATTGCTGATGAAGGCCCAATAAGGCCGAAACAGCTGTCCAATGCTGGTGTGGCGACGTTTGGGACTTATAAACATATGTTCAACGTGCAGCCAAAGAGCGTATGTTATTTTTTTTCATTTAATACTTTACTGGCTTCGCACTGGGCTTTCAGAGGTGAGTCACTCACCCTGACTGGAGGACATCCCGTTCCACGTGACCTTCTGACGCCACTCGCTCAAACGTCGCCCAACTACACATTGCTGATGAAGGCCCAATAAGGCCGAAACAGCTGTCCAATGCTGGTGTGGCGACGTTTGGGACTTATAAACATATGTTCAACGTGCAGCCAAAGAGCGTATGTTATTTTTTTTTCATTTAATACTTTACTGGCTTCGTACCGGGCTTGCAGAGGTGAGTCACTCACCCTGACGGGAGGACATCACGTTCCACGTGACCTTCCGACGCCACTCGCTCAAACGTCGCCCACCTACACATTGCTGATGAAGGCCCAATAAGGCCGAAACAGCTGTCCAATGCTGGTGTGGCGACGTTTGGGACTTATAAACAGATGTTCAACGTGCAGCCAAAGAGCGTATGCTATTTTCTTTTCATTTATATATATATATACATAACCCTTTTCTCGTTCTAAAATTTTCCCCACGTAACAACTACCCTCCTCATCTTTCGCTATGCTTGCCAATTCTTGCCTGTTGTCCCGTTTCGTCCACGTGTTCGTGAACCTTCCATTTTTCTGTAACCGGTCTGTAGCCTATATCCCTACGTTCACATAATCCCCTCCGCACTCTAACAAAGCAGCCATTCACTCCGAGAACTCCACTCACTCCACTAGAAGCCCATACGGACCCTTTCTTCCCTCCGGGCTGTTGACCCACAATTCGCATGAACCTTTAAACACGTCACACCTAACCCTTTAAATACCATGCCAATGATGAGGACGGTGCCCAGAAGAAGAACAGTCTCTGTTCGAAATATCGGCGCCTTCTGTCCTGAGGCAACTCCCTTCCTACATCTCTACCGGTTCGCTGGATTTCTACCCATCTAGTGTTTTTTCTTGTGTTTTCGTAATCTCCGATCCCCCCCACTTCGGAAATAAGGGAGAAGGTCCAGGCAAACTGAGATTCATGGTAACGGGCCGAGAGACACGGAACACGAAGGACGGACGACTAAGTTCGAGTATCAGCTTCTTCTGAAGTGCAATTCCTCATTACTAAAGAGTTGAAGGCAAGTGACGGCATGTTTGTTGGCTCCTTTAACTATGCTGCGGTAGCGTAAAAGTAACTCGTTACCTGTGAGTAACGAGAACTCGTTACTTTTGTAAGTTGGTAACGAGTAACGTATTTAGTTACTTTTTTCTGAAGTAACGAGTAACGGTACTTAGTTCCTTTTTTTTCGGTAACGGGCACAAGTCTGCCTGTACATCTCGTTAGGTCGATAGGTCTGTAACTGCTCGGACAAGATGCTTCCTTGCAAGGTTTTAGGAGTGGAATAACCGTAGCGAGTTTTCAAGACGATGGTAATGTCCCATCTACCCATACCCGATTAAAAAAGTGTAACAAAATTGTCTTTGACTCATCTGCCATATGGTGAAGCATAGAGTACATGCCATTATCTGGAACAGGTGCAGTCGCCTTTGCAAAGGATAACGCTCGCAGAAGCTCCACCATGTGAAAGGGCTGATTATATGAATGGTCAACACCGCCATTCATTCTAATTTTCTCTTTCCCGGCAATGTTTTTGTTAGATATGTCGATTTTGAAGTGCCGCAGAACTGAGCGATACTCGCGCTATGTGTTCGTTAGCGAAGACTGAATATGTGTCCGAAATATATTGGTCCAACTGTTCGTATTTTTTTCGAAAACAGTTTTTAGTTCTCAAGCCCGCCCGTCAGACCGTGCGCACTGACGCACCGACGTCACTGCTCTCGGTTTATCGGTCTTTGGCTTGGCATGAGCTCTTGACTTGGCCGCTTGGCTTCTTTCGTTTGGTCCTTTGTGCATCGTACATAAGCGAACAGCTGTTATAATATTGCTAAGCCGGAAACAAAACGTGTGAATACTTTTTTGGCACGTTGTCGTTTGGAAAGTGCATTTCCTTGTTCTGACCTTGCCTTTTATGGGCTGAATATGGGATGGGCTGGCGCGATATGATACGTGATATGCCACGGCGAAGTTGTCGAAGATGCGACGGTGCTATGCTGCTAGAACAATTCATCGAATCATTCAAGTATTACCTATAATAAGCTGCCAAAAGACCAAGCAGTGTGAAGCTCTTGGCTGACAGTGGTGCCCGCTAATTTCCACTGCAAGGATTTCGTCCACGAATGTTATCATAGGTTACGCGCGACTCCGGAGGCAATTTGGAATCTCGGCACGAAATCGTTTGATGAAAATCTGAGGTGCAAGACGCACAACATTTTGAACGTGCCACGGAGGATCAAGGCAAAAAATGAGAGCAAAAAAGGTAAGTCGAGGTTTAGATATAAAAAATAGCAAGCTTAATGAATCGATTGTGCAGCTGTCCTACTGCGCTTACTCTGATATAACCACGATTAACAACACAATAGTATTGATAATCTAACTTCTGAATTATCACAGGTGCACGCTGAAGGCGGAAATGAAGCAGGATCTGGCTTGCATCTGGTGCATGAAGAAATTGCTGACACGCTGTTGCAGTCTACCTCCACCAACAGGTATGACAATGTGATGTTATAATTTGAGTATTCACCTATGTTCAACTTTTCACGTGCGCTCGCATGCAGACATCTTGACACCACTTTTAAATCTGCCCTCAAAGTTACAACGTGCGCTTTCATGGCAGAGTTGTACGTAACTTGTTACAAGTAACTCGTTACCCAGGATATGACAAGTCTACCACGTAGACGTAACCCACTTCCGAATCGTGAGGAATGTTGAGAAAATTTATCTCGCTCCACCTCGAAGGATCGACCCACTCAAACCCACCTGTCGGGAGATGGAAAGTCATCGCGTACGGGTACAAACTGTTCACGTCGAGGTAATGGATAAAAGTATTTTCTTGCTGTGGATCGTAATCGTCACACCCCTCGTGATTAGCCCGACAGTATCTGCGGAAGCTGTTACAAATGCCTCCCCTGATTCCCTTCTCGATCGTTTCGTACATCTCGCGATCGCTCATGAGGTCGAGTTTGACTTCGGTGAGCTTCAGAGCGCTGCTCCACGCGTAACTGGCGAGGGACACTGTGCGTAGGATATCTAACCTATCCGTCTCTAGCGCAATCTTCCTGAAATACAGTACGACGTCGCAGAGCTGACAGGCGTCGAGCGTGACGTAGAGACGCGTGTAACCGCCGAGGTTCTTATATTCGAACAATTCGAAAATCTCGAGGGTGTACTGATAATCCTCGTCCGTGATCTCTTGGTCGTTCAGGTCACTTTTGAAAGCTTCCTTTGGTGGTAGTGCGGGCAAATTGTACGCTTCGAAACTGTCGACGAAGGTGTACGGGTAAATGCCCTTCCTGAGGAGGCGCCGGAAACGGTCACCATACATTTGACGGGTACAATGAAACGCGTTCTCGCCGCCGTTGGCGAGCAGGGTTTCCACAAGGTTCGACAAGGAGAGGTTGAAAAACTGCGTGGTATCGCGGAAATGGAGATCGCCAATGTTGAACCCTCTTATCTTTTCCGAGCTCGAAGCTAAGATCCACGGCTCGCCCAGATTTAGAACGTGCATGTGGCGGAGAGGGGAGCTCAAATCGTACTGCACGTTGTGCACGCACACGACGAGTTCTTTGGTGTTACGACACGTAAGGTTACACGTATCACACAGCGTCGCGACAAAATTCGAAGAACCGGGCTCTACGAAGCGGGTGTGGTCGTGATGCGATACCTTCCACGTATGTCGGTTAAATTCGATTCCAAAAAATTCGCAGTGTGTAGCGCTCGCGTGCCGAAAGTGGCCTTCCATACTCATGACCAACGGCGCGGGACAACTGTTCAACCTATCGATTTGATCGCTAAATCGCTTGAGCGAGAGCAAGCATTTCTCTGCCGCGTTGGGTCCCAAATACCCATCTAGGCCTAGTATTTTTCCGTCCCAACTTCTCACTACAACGATGCAGTACGAGATCATCCTGCGCACACTCACGGCGTCCTCCACGAGCGGGTCCTTTTCCAAAACGCTCTCCGTGTCCAACACCGCGAAATAGGGATAGGGATGCATGTGCTGTATCTTGTTGAGGGAGACACTCTCCCCCGCTTTTGGCATTTCGAGAATCACTTCGTTCACGCCTCGACACAGACGGTCGTGTTGCTGCAATGCCTCTCCCGTTCCGTAACCGGACGTGCATTTCTCGCAATAAAAGTAGTCACTTCGTCCCATGAAAGTGCTAAATTTTCGGATCCCATAGAAATGCTCCCTAACCTCGAGCAGGTGGACTTTATCCTTATAGAGCATGCAGGGAACCCGTCCGGTAGATATCGAACTCGTCTGCTCGTCGAACACGTAGATGTAGACGCAGATTTTGTTTTTTATCTCCCACAGGGAAATGTCTTCGTAAGTGACTGGGAAGCAGGGTGGCCAGTACGTTACGCGCGTCTCCGGATTGGAAGGATTCATGTACTTGTGGTATCTTACATGAAGGTTTGGTTTGCTCCTCAAAGGATGTAAGAGTGCCAGCACGCTATACTTGAAACACTCGTTTTCGTGATTCGGAGGGAGTTTGACGTTTGTGAGAGTCTTTGTTTTTCTCTTTAGCAGCTCGGGAAGCTGGATCGTGCATCCAATCCGCTTCGGTTTTAGGCGCGCTGGTTTTAAGTCGACACATTGGACGTCGTTCGAGGTGAAACCAGACCCTTCTCTCGCATAGTTTTCAACGCGTTGTGAGGATTCTGCGATAGCAGCATTTATCGCACCTTCGATTTCTTGGCGGTTATGAACGACTCTCATGTGAAGGTTGACGTGAAGGAGATGAGAAGTCAACCCGTCGGATCCGTCCTTAACCATGAGCGCCTTCGAGCACAGACAAAATTTGAAAGGCATGGGATGAGCTTCGAGGACGCGCACGATTACTGGAGCTATGCTCGGTAGATAGAGTCGCAAATCGTCAACGTTGTCGTCGTGCGGGGAACAGAGAAGCGTGTACCTAGTAGCCGTTCCGTCAAATGCCTCATCTGTGACAAAAAAAGGAAGGAATCGTCTCTCCGTGACGGAGGGATGATTCTCTACGACGTGTTCTCTCAATTCAACGATTCTGCGTCCCTGGACAGGCTCAGCTTCGTTTCGAAATTCTGGGCTTGCATCTGGTGATTCATCTCTAGCCCTACCAGGCAGAGGGATGAAATCTGCATACGACTGATCCCCTTCCCACATGAGCAATTCGTCTGCACTGTCGTGCCCATCTAGGGGTTCGTCGTCGTCATCCGTTTCAGGTATTACGAAAGCCGGACTGCTAACTCTGTCGCCGTCGTCATCTGAAAGGACGACTGGGCTGTTACCGAGAGTCCCTATTCTAGCTTCGTGCTCTCTTTCTACGGCCACGAGCATGGCATCGATGGGATCGTACTGACATACGAGACAGCGTGGCACTGCGGTCAAGCAAAATCAGTAGGGTCATTCCACGCCAAATGATCCAAAGGTCCTGCTCGACCCCCCGCACTTCTGGACCAAAAAATTATCGTAGATACCCTATGGTATTAATAGACATTTCCCAAAGTTTAACTTGGGAATATTGAGCCCCTGTGATTTTACGCGGGGTCAAAGTTATCTGTAATCACGAAAACCATAGTATGCGTGAAATAATCGGGCGGGTGCATCGCTCGTGTTACACGCATAATTATGGTGCTGAAATAGATGTCTGGGTTCGGAAAATGTGCTGAAGCAGAAATTTTTGGGAAATTTCAACTTTTAGTGCCCTAAAACTGCCCGGCTATCGGCGCTTTTTCTTGCGACTTTGCGAGTTTTTAAATATACTTTACGTAACAGCTGGAATCCTTGAAAACTTTGTGGCCGTTCACGAGGACCCATTCTACAAGCCAGCTGGTTTTCAAAGCCGTCAATAGAGTAGTTTTTGCCATGGCACACCTTAAAGGGTCTCTGACCAGAAGCTGGAGAGCCTTTTCCGCAGTGGCTACCGATAGAATACACAAAAGCAACTTCACTTACGAAAATGCATGCCTCAACACCTCGTAGTTTTCGTAAACTCGAATTTTGAACATCGCGGTTCACGCCGACGCTGGCACACCTAGCGTCAAACCAAGAAAACGTACGCATATATAGAAAACTCATGTGGTCATCCCACTGGGATGACGTCATTCGCCCATGCAATCAGCGCGCAGAATGCCGTCACGTGATCGAGCACTACAACAACAACTTTCAGCAAGAACCAACATTTTTACGCCGATATACTGTTGTCACAATGTCTGGAAATAAAAAGTATGTATATACTTCGAAATCTACGACCTGTTTTATAACTGCGATAATCCAATTAGCGACTTCCGTGGAAAGAGGAGCTACGATGCTACGAGCTACGACGACTTTCGGGATCTAGCGCGCTATTTCACTGCGTTAGCGTAGTGTGTGTATTTCCAAGTTTTCTTTATTTATATCTTTTGGAACAACGACCAATTTATCGAGGTACAGCCCTTACTTCATTTGACGTGCCTCGGTTGTGTCGTCAAAGCGAGATTTCTCGGCGGGCATTCAGTTCCGTACGATACTGCGCGCTCAACCGCAGCGGCAGGATAATACCGCGGCGGATTTTGCCAATCGTATTTGAAGAATGCAGACTATGAGACGGACCCCTCAGTTTGAGTACAAAGAACCTCCGCCTACAGCAGTCCGCAGTGCTTTCCTTGAATCTATCTTCCAAGACTGTTGCATCTGGACGTGACGAGGTTAGTGTCTTCTGTATAATTTATACAGTGATTACTCTCCTTGTGAGAATTACGTTGTGGCATGCAGATGTTAGGAGACCATTTACGCAACAAAGAAAAATACGGATTAAAGAAAATTGAAGTTTACGCACTAAATCAAAAGATTACTGTACAATTTCGAGTGTTGTTGAATGCAGCCATGCCAATGCAGTAAGCAACATTCACAGTACGTAAAATGAAGCTGTGTATTCCGCATCTAGATGTAACATTATAATTGTCACAGCAGTGTGCACCAATGTAGTTCATGACTTCCTTGGACAAGATGTGGAACCAAATGTTGGAAATACAAGGCAGGGATCAGGTACAAGTTTTCTTCTATTTGTTTTCCTTATAATATTCAGCATACTGCACATAGTAAAGAAGGGTTCTGGATTCTAAACCAACGCAGTTGAAATCCTTAGTTTACCCCAAGCTGTACTATTGTTGTCTAATCTGGGGAAACACCACAGAGGGCAACTACGATAAAATTGCAGTGCACAAAAACAGAAAGAAAGAAGGTCCGGTATACGACAACCATGTCTACAGGTGCAATGTGCTGGACCCTCGTTGCAAAGAGGCCCAGCAGGGGTGCGACTACAATCCATCCATCCAGCCCCTCAGCTCCTTCAAGACATGCAAAATACAGTAGACAAAGCGTTCACTTGGAAATCAGACATTTACACAAAATTGCCTTGCAAATTCAGGATCTTTTAGGGCCATCCCAAACACTTGCCATTACGGTATGAAATCTATCACTGTACCACATTACAAGGTTCCACTGCTACGGACCAACTACATAAATCAGCAGAAACTGTTCCTCTTCCGAACAATTTTTTTCAGCTGATTGGAAATGGCCTTCCTGTGTCCAGTTTCAAAACAGAGTTACACAAACTTGAAGTGTTATTAGAGACAGTCCACTCTGTTATGTATTTTTGTGTGTGTGTGTGAAAATGTGGACAGCTCGGTGCAATTGTGTATTTTATTTATGTGGTTGTCATTTGCTGTATGCTCGTAGTGGTAATATCTCAGTTATCGCATTTATATGGCTTTTTTTAAAGGGACCGAAAAGTGAATATAAACCTATCGAAACTTTATGTTCAGTGAAAAGCTTGAACCTTCTAAAGATCAAATGTCAAAGAACTCCGCTGAAATCGCTGTAGTTTTTTTTAAATCGAATTTTCGATGATTGCATGTCTAGGTACCTAGTAGGAAACCGGCAGTCTCTCAACAATGGCATCACACCGCGCCATCTGTCGAGGACGCATGTAATACGCGCGCTTCCACTCGCTAATCCGGTGAAAATGAAAGTGGCTGTGAGCGTCTGCAACCACTTTCTACGTCGAAAATGTCGAGTCTCCCGAACCTGAGTGAGCTACAACTCCGCATTCTAGAACTATCGCGCGCACAGAACTTCTGTTCGTACGATAGCATGCCGGAAAGTGTGTGCATCGCAGCAGAAGATTCATCGTCCTCAGATATACCGGAGTCACCGCCGTCCTCACCAGGATCTGACCGTACCGGGAACGCGGACTGGTTAGTGAAATTTATATGTATTAGGGAGAAGCACTTGTTTAAGGTGTAACAAGCGCTGTTTTTTGGTTGTGCAGGTGTTCTTGCGGGAAGTGCAAACCGATGGATACGAGTGTTTGTGCTGCCGGGAGGTAGAGAACGTCTGTAAAAAGCAGACGGTCAACTACATTACAGACAACGAATTTTTCGAGATACTCTGCCTCGACACCGAAGTTCTGTGAGTGTCTTTTACGTACATCCGAGATACTGAAGAGTATGGCAACATACGTGACATCGCCGTGAACAAGTGAGTACGTGTTTACAAGCTACTTGAACGGCAAACTGAATGGAAAAACCTTATTTCTGCAGGAAATTCCGTTATATCGCCTATCGGCAATTCACAAGGTGGATATGGGGTGGTCTGGGAAAGCACCATAGGAAGATTCTTCCTGCCTGCGTGGTGCATGCCATTAGGGATGCTTTTCCATCAGATGTGTATAAGGGCTTTGAACCTGCACACTTGTAAAAATGTATATTGATGCCTGCAATCATTTCTAACTTGCTGCGAATTTTTTCATTGCTTTTTCCTTTCAGATAGTCACACAATATTGTAATTATTATGTTTGTGCATGAATGCCTGGGGGCATATCTATTTGTACATTAGTGTACTCATGTCTTGTATATATGGAGAGTAAATAACATAATTTTTATCATTGTACTTCACCTGAACTGTGTTTATAATTTTTATACACTAGAGATTGACCAGGTTTGCAAATGATAATTAATGGTTGAAAACACTTAACTTGATTTCACTAAAAGGAGCACTTGTAACTGATCCATTATCATATGACCAACTAACATTTGTAAAGAAAGTCCTTAGTGCTGACTTAAATGGTACTGCACCTCTTCATCACAGTTAACCATGCAGCATCAGTGTGGGCAAGAGTACTCCAAAATGGCTACATAATTTATTATGCAGTAACAGGCACACACTACCTTTTCAATGCTATTGTTTAAGATGAAATACACTGACACTTTTCTGCACACAGTATTCGATTCGCCACCATTCGACAACAAAACTACTGTGAACAGTCTCTGTGAATGAGAATGACTGTACCCACGTATTCTTTTTTTCATAAGTTCTCGGTGACTGTGACCGAGATACTTTTGTAAAGAAATTTTGACAGTCCTCCAAATAGAAACTGGCTTCAGTGTACGCAACAGACTTCTCGGAACAATTAATTGAAATATAATAAAACAGCCAAAACAACATTTTTTCACAACTCTGTATTTTTCTTTTTTAATGTCCAGCAACTTAGGAGACAGAGTAGGACTTCCTGCTCTCTGATGTTTTCATGTACTTCATAGGGCTGTAAAACCTGAAAAAAAAAGATAAGATACAGAATAAACAGTAAGTATAAACAGTTTTGCCTTTCACTTTTGAGCTTAACAAGAAAGTTACATTTTACCATATATGTGCTTTTGTATTCTCCTGTTGATGAAAAGGGTACAGGAATAATACTGAAGCACATAGATGAAGCTGAGAACTGTTCTTCGAGAGTGTGCTAATTGTGACAACAGAAATATACGATGAAAGTTGTACAGAAACAGCAAATGTCTGCTGACAAGAGTTTTAGAAATATGGATGTTACTGCCTCATGTAGTTTCCGTCCAAAATAGGACTACTCGACATTCTTCAGTCACAGCACGGTGCAGAGGTGGAAGTTGTGGCTAGAAAAAGATTTAGCATGTTCACAAGGTCATTAGTGCACACCAACATACATGACAACATAGACAACATGATGGCTGCAAACTCACAATTATTCAACAGCACAAGAAACGGAAAGCATGAGTAAAAAAGATAGCGTCCATGCAGCACGTGTAGAACCACATAATCTCAGGGAAGGTAGAATCGGGAGAGCAATAAATGACTTGAGTCCGAAATTGGGTAACTTGGCATAGTTAGGATCAAGGATATGGGCTGCTCCAATACACACCCTGTTTCTATTGTACCCTTTCAATTGTCTCGCATGTATTTTTCTGCAGCATCGAGCGAAAGAGCATCGAGGTACCTAGATTCACTCTACATTCAGAATTGCAATAAATATTATGGGGCTCTACCCCATTTCTTGAGGTAATGTGCTGAAATGGAGTAATGGGTTGCCTCAGAACGATGACGGAAATCCTATGGTGTCCAAAAGCGTTAGAAGTGCTTTGACAATTTGTGTGGGGTCAGTGAATAGTACTGCAAGGCATATTTCCTTGAGCTTGACGTGCAGAAGCTGCATACGTGCATCAGTGCATAATTGATGTTAAGATACAGAAACTATAAAGCTACGACCTTAGGGTGTTTGTATGTCAAATGAAGTCCATTGGTAGCACCCCAAAATTCACATATGAGGCCTTTACCAACAATATGCATGTTAGAAGTGTCCTTGTTTAAGAAAAAGGGTTCTGCTGCAATTGTCCCCCTCTGTGCCCTGGACTACGCCATTCTCTTCATGATCTGTGGTTAGGGTCCTGTTATGCACCTGTGCGAAGACTTGCAACTGAAAGACAAGGAAAAAAAAAAGAGAAAAAATACTGGAATTACAATCTGAAAGCATGATATAAAGAAGAGTGCAGCTACAGCCACATAGCGCGGACAATGACAGTGATATTTTAACATGCTGTGGTACGTAAGTGGTTGCAAAGTTTTCCATTAGTCTTGCCATGGTCACTTGACAGTTGGTTAAAAGTAGAAAAGCTTTTCATGCATGACACCAATCTCCTTTTTCATTCTCCCAAGGAACCTACCTCCCCTCACTGTACAAAGAGTTGTGTGGCATGATGATGCCACAGACGGACACTTACAAAACATATGAGCAAATCTGTCTGTGCAGTCCTGTACTTCTCATACTATAGAGTACAACGAAGTCAAATCAATAAGTCACATTGCAGTATAGTTAACTTCAATGAACAAAAACCTCAGATAAGGAGTCGCAACACTTTATATGAGTAAAAAGTTCTGCTGGCCACCTGATCACTGGCGTCACGTAACAGTATATACATATTCATGGATAAGGAAGCATTAGGTGCACCTTCATGCACTTTGTGAGTATGGAGATAGGAGGTAGGTTGTAGAACACACTTTCATGGAGAAAGGATTAAGATTTCAAAGAAAAGCAAGTAAAACAATATCAAACAAGTCTGGCATTCTATAACAGGCAAATAAACAGAAAGCAAGAAAAAGCGTATGCACTGCAAATTGCAGTGCATACAAATTGCATACAAACTGCAGTGCAAATTGCAGTGGACAATGTGCTGGCAGCATCAGTAGTGTCATCCGATACGGTGACTTCCATGCACAAGTCCATGAAATCATTGCAGTCGACCTGAAACAGTTTTAAAACTATTTCGAAACAGAAATTTTCAAAAGATGACCAAATGATGAGATCTCTACATACTACGAAGCAGTCCGGCGCCACTTCAACACCGGAATGTCCCTAAAATTAAATTTGTTCATGTTCACAATGCCCAGTAGGTAGGATAACACAAGTTAAACGGTATACGTCATCGCTATATCATAATTTATACATGTGTGACACCTGTACATACCTGAGACGTTGTGTTGAGCCCGTCACCAATGCGAAGCAGAATAACAGGTGACGGAACGGCAGTTTGCTTCAGACGTTTTCGCACTTCGCCAACTGCGGCATCTTCGTAGTCATCGGCAGAAAAATGGGATGAGCACACTCGACACGACTGCTGTATCTCATAGCTGAGTGCTTCGAACCACTTTCGTTTTCGCGCATTGTCCTGTGGAATCTTGTGGTAGAAAACGCCCGTCGCCGAAGATGAACGATTTCCGCATCCCCGAACGCCACAACGTACACTAGGCATTCGCAAATACGTGACACAACAGTGACAGACAAGTGATTTGATTACTTTCACAGACTTTCACTTTATGCTTCGCGCTGCCGGTATGACCACCCACGGCGTAGACAATAAGCCCGATAACACAGACGGCCTTGCAGACGGCCTTGCAAACGGCACGGCGCGTCGTAGCTGAATGTTTTATTAGTATAGAAACTATGTTCTTCAAATGCCTGGAAGTGAACGTCATTTTTAAAATGACGTTTAGTTATAACGATAATGTGTGTCAACTTTGTTCTCTAGAAACTAATTGTCACGTGGTACAGGTTGACCAATCCCGGACGCCCTGGACCTGAAACCCAAGTTACTCTTTTTTGCCGTTTGTTGGCAGCACCGTCCATGTTCCGGCAACCATCAAAATATTTATGCGTAAAAAATATTCCGATTTGTGAGGTAATGCTTTCTCTGTGTTATCAAACAATGATAATGTGCAGGATGGTGGGCCAAAATATGGGGGTTATTTTTCAATTTTCGGTCCCTTTAACAATATTTAGGGTGATGACTTCATGGAAGTGGAAGGAACAGGAGAGGAAGACATCTGGCAATGATCATGACAGTTGTCCATCAGTTACGGGACCAATTCCTTTTATAAATGTGGTATATTGCGTGAAGTCGTTACTAACCAAAAGTTTTTTGTTCCCTTTAAAGGAATCTACAGGTGGTGAGCACGCGTAAGGAATTGACATATCTCAATACAACTTAGACCTGCCTGTTGCACATGAGATGTGTGACTCTACTTACACACACAAGCTTCTGCAGGTTCGATGCATGTATATTTTGAAACATGAAAGACAGAGTGCTAAAAAAATATCTGAGGTGAAAAATTGAGCAGTTCACTGCAGTAATTCTATCGATTTATTTTCAGCATTTTGGGAAAAATATAGTGATGGCAAGATTACCTGTGTTGTACTGCCAGACCATCTGCTATTGGAGTTCCATGTCCCAGTTATTATATATAATAGCTGTTTGAGGTTATTACATATTTATTATGCAAGTTTTGTGCCTGTGAGTTCCTGTAAATGTGCTCTGCGGTGATCATACTGGACAGAGAGCTATGCCTGTATAATAACAGTGACTAATGTTTTCCTGCCCATAAACCTATTCCTAGGGTACATCTGCACCATACCTGGGTAAATTACTTTTCAAATGTAATTAAATTACATTACTCATTACCCCAGCTGGAATGTAGTTAAATTACATTACTCATTACTGAAACTGAAATGTAATGAAATTACATTACAATTACTACGGAAAAGTAATGACATTACAAAGTCATTACTGTTACCTTAATCGTAACGATATTGAGAATGTGGAAATTCGTTGCTAGACTAAGACCACACTATGTTGTAACAACAAGATTTTTTTTATTCTGTCCGGAAGATTGTGACAATCCTTTTTTATTTCAAAAAGCTCCTGTTGCAGCGAAGGAGCAACTGGGTTTCGAAGTGGCCATCTCCCTCCCGATCTTCTGGACCGGAGGTTGGGATCCGGAAACAATGACTACAGTCCACAGACCGTTGACCTGAATAACGTTTGTTCGTGGTGGGGCGGTGCCCTGCCCGAAACTAAGAATTGCAACATCCACTATGAACTGTGACGCATTCAATCCGCACGTGGAAGGTCACTGACTGCCCTTTAGTCAGGTCAACTGACCTTCAGTGGGGCCAGTAAACTGATACATGCCGATTGAGTGCGTCACCGTTCCAGCGAGCGCTGGAATTTCTTAGAGTCGCCAGTCGCCAACTTTCTTTCTGCCAAGTGCCAACACAGAACACACACTAGATTCTTTTGTAAAAAGTAATGGGTAATGTTATTGAAATTACTGCTCAAATGTAATTAAATTACATTACAAATTACATAGCGTCAAAAGTAATGCATTACATTACAAATTACCAGAAAAAGTAATTCATTACTGTAATTTCATTATAGTAATGACATTACTACCCAGGTATGATCTGCACCCTTGGAAGTCACTGGAGAGTTAGCTTAGCTCAATTGGTAAGGGCCCTGGATCGGTAATACAGAAGATGTGGGTTCAAGTCCTACTACTGGCTAACCTTTCCAGTGACTGCCTTCTTTCATCATTCATTTCTTAGGCACTTGATGCTTTGTATGTATTTGCCTTTTCTATGTGTTCCAGTCTCAGAACATCAACTGCCATGTTCAAAAGAACTGGAATATGCCTCTGCAATCTGGAACCCATCCCAACATCTCTTAATCGACAAAGTAGAATTTGTACAGAACCACACGGTTTGTTGCTCGTGATTATCATCCTTTTTCCAGCGTCTCAGCCATTAAAGCCAAACTCTTTCTTACTCCTTTGATTACCAGATGAAAGGTATCAGGCCTGGCATTCTTTCATAAGTTATATTACAGTCACACTCCTCCCCACCCCACTTACTGTCAATCCCCTCACAAGTTACTTCCAAGACTTGATGACTCGCACAAAGTACTTGCTCCTCCTACAGAACCAAAAAAATTCCTCTACTCTCCGCACCAGCTGATGGTGTCAAACTGGAATGACGTTCTTGCCCACATAGCATCAGAACAAAATGTATCGTCATTTATTTCTAAGTGCTATGATCGTTTTCAGATCGAATGAATTTCTTTGTGGTGAGTGAACGAATTTTGTTTGCATCATTTTGGTATTTGTCTTTTTTGGATAAAAAAACCTCCCGCATTTATGTAAATCCCTTCACAAGGGTCTTTAAGTAAACAAATGAAACGAAGAACTTCGTGATACTTTCATAGTTGGAGCATTTTTAATGCATATTTTAAAACAGTGGCTGCTAAAAATGTGTCAGACACCGTTACAAAGGCTGCCGTCTGTATCAGGTGAATCATGATTTTCCCCAGAAGCCCAATAATGTATAACGCTGCATCACATATGCTATTTTGGAGCAATCTCTGCAGACATATTATGAAGATATTATCTGAGTGCCACAATAAACTATATGAACCATGTTCATGTTACATCATCTTCGACTAAAACATGCCTATTTGAGTATTTGAACAGCCCAAGATACAAAGCTTGGTTCCTCAGGGCCTACATCCTACTCGAACTGGGTGTGCACTTTGCACACAAAAGGAAAATTGAGAATGAAAAAATGGCTAGGAAGCAAGCGATCTGGGGTTTTACATCATGCATGGAAGATTGAGGTTTTCGATAGTCAACTTGTGTAGTGAGCACTTCTGGAGGACTGAGAGCAGGAACGGAGGTCACACACAGGGTAACCTGCATAACAGTCTGATTTACTTCCACATAACGATCATTAAAATACTTGAGGTGCTTAAACAATACTATTTGGGTACTATCGGACAGTAAGAGTTCAAACAACACTTACAACATATTGACTGAATGGGTGGACAAAAGGATGCGTCAGAACAGGATTGGATTTGTGTCTGTGGTGGAATTGAGAGCCCAATGTAATTCTTACCAGGCGGAGCAGGCTGATGAGATGGTGCTTTGTGTCAGGGGTCAGCACAGTGGTTTATCCAGAATCCCAAGCATGGAGGAGTGTTGAAAAAAGTTCGGGGGGAGGGGGGTCATTATTATAGTTGCATCATTACCGACATGTGTCTACAGCTGAAATTGCAAGGGCACACCCTGTATGGGGTACTTCCACCTAGTATCTTGGGTATTTAAAGCATGTAGTAGTTACTATGGGAAAGGCTTTGCGTATCCTGTTCACCGCGAAGACTGGTATAATGATTCTCTTGTTTTTTTCAAGTGTGCAACATCCATCTCACGAACTGTTGGTATGTGGCGTACGTATCTATTTCCTGTATGAGACACGCAAGCATTGAACAAAGCTAAAGCTAGTAGGACGCCGAGTATTAATTCAGCTGCACTCTTTCTGAATAAGTGACGAACAATAACGAAAAGTTCAGAAAAACTATTTTGTATTGAAACCAACCAGCATGATTGTGCACGAGACACGTACGCTTCTTACTTGTGAATATGAGCGCTAGGTTCGTGCTGCCCTCGAAGTTCTAAATATGCTACTTTAAGAGCAGCTCCTTGCAACATAAGCACTCGACTTCTTTCGGCATTATTATGCAATGAACCACTCCGGCCCCTTTACACGGCGCCGTCAAACATGAAATTTACACAAACTGTTCATGTGCTTCATCGTGATGGATGCTGAAAGCTCATCTAACAGTCTGTCGTTGGAACTTCCTCTTCATGCTGAAGTCGATTCGCGGCTCAACATTTCAAAAGCAAGGCCTCCAAACTCTGCTGCACGTAGCAGGTGCCTCTCAGCTGCTGAAAGGTAGCTGAAAAGCTGACTTGTCGACTCCGCGACTCCGTTGTGCTTCCGCGTCCATATTGAAAAAGCACCCAGCAATACGGAAGTTGCGGAAACCACCCGAACTTCCGGTGTGGACTTTCCACCAATAAACGTCGCGGGCGTTTGACGTCATACACATGGGAAAACCACTCCATAATAGCTAGAGTTTTGCGCTGATCGCATGAGTTGAGGGCAGAAATCGAAACCGATTTTCGGCTGCTTGTTTGGAATAGTTGGCGGCTCCGCAGAGACGAAACGTTTCAGTTGTAACTTGAAGGCACCATGTAGGTTCGTTATCCATACAAACAAAGACATTGACCAGGTTCTGGTCAGAGACCCTTTAAACCTGGCGATTTTCGCAAAGTTTGACGTTTTTACGGCCAATTTTGAAAAGGAAGCGGTCGTCATAGAACAGTCATTTGGTATGCATTACGTAAAGGAAACCCTCAGCCAAAATATATAAAAAACTAAAGAGGTACTTTTTGATAAGCGCGAGAAAATATTTTTTTCCCTGAACATACTACGCGGAGGCGCACGCACTCTCTGGTGGAGGGAGAGCGTTGGTGAGCATCGCGGGCCAGGCGCGCTGCAACGCGACAGCTCAGATACGCCGCTGCTTGTCGCACGATGCCAAAAACAATAATTTGGACTTGTGGGCACCGGTCTAGTGCATGCACAACCTACTGCCAATGTTGCGACAGGTAAGGAAACTGACTCCACCAGTATAGCAACGCGAGTCGATACTTTGCATTACAAACCCTACCGAAACGTATAGCCGCGTAAAAGCACTTTTACTTACCCCTTCCTCTCATCGTTTTGATACCAGTTGTACAAAAGCAAAACGTCTGTAACACAAAGAATGGTTGTGCTGAGCACACAAGCACAGTGAAGGCGCTCAAGATTATGTCCAGTAGTTGATGCAGTAGAAGGCGGCTCCGCGCTTCTAGCAGGTTGTTGTACACCCGGAATACCCGATGCTGTTGGGAATGGATGTTGTTTTCATGTGATTTCAGTGCGGCTAACGGGTTCGAAGCAGCGATACCTCCTTGTTTCAGGCAGGGCCCTTGCGCTGTCGTAGCGATTCTTCAACGCCCCTTGCTGCCGCATTACCTGCTCCTCCAGCACCCAGATCGATGTAATGGCGTCGAGATTTGCCTTCGCCCAGCTGTACAGATCCACGGATCTCAGTATGTGACCTTCTAAGGGCCTCTGAATGCTGGCTTTAGCAGCAAGCCTCTTCAGAGTCCCAGCTCCATCGTACGGCCCTTTCCCACGTGAGGTCGCACGGAAGTGCCATGATGCACTTATGCTGAAATCCGAGTAGTGGTGACAGAAGTTGATGATTCATTGTTTTGTTTTTGTATTGCGAACCTGCGCCGTCCGTGAAGTAGTGAAGTTTATTGAAATGGGGATAGCCTGCTCTTATTCTGCGTGTTAGCTCTGTCTGAAAGGTACAGACAACGGCATTATCGTGCCGTAAGCAATCTGATATCACAACGGATGTACGGTGATGCAAGTTCATATCACCAGGGAAGCGGTTGCAAAATACCATCGAATGAATGGTGGCCTGTCCTTGATCCCAATAGAAAGATTGCGGAGTGTACTGTACGATAAAGCAGTAGTTTTCGGCAAAATCTATTAGGATGACACCTTCTTCAGGAGGGAGCGAATCTTTTAGATTCCGAAGGAACTCTGATTGTTGCTTTGCCGCGCAGTGGTGGTATTTCAGTGGCTCCAATTTATGCGTCAAGTGATCGACAAAGTTGTCTCGACAGGGACTTTTCTGTCAGCCACAGAGCATTGAAGCGTATTACACGTATGTTCACGTGTCGTTGGGATTTGCATCCCAGAGAGGAGATCTGTATCTAGAACCGCTATCTCCAAAAGGTTCCCATCTCACTATATCTTTGCCTTTTACAAGCGCAATAAACTGGCGGCATATGCAAAGCTGACTAACGTGTACAGCCTGTGCCATGCTGCCACCTGCACCGCAGGCTACTGTCTCCAAAACCATGCAGGCAACTGTCAATGGAGGACCAGGATAACAACCCTTTTCCACTGATAAATTTTCAAGTTTGTAGACTACGTATATGATGCACGCAACTCTTGGACGTCATCTTGGGTTCCTTGCGCATACTGGAGTACTGAGCAGGACCATTTATTTTTGTTGCATACGTTTTGCTCTTGTACAACACGTATGAAAATGATAAGAGGAAGGTGTAAGTAAGAGTGCTTTCATGAGGCTATATGTTTCGGCCGGGTCTGTAATGCAAAGTATCTACTAGCGTTGGTATATATTGGAGGCAGTTTCCTTACCTGTCGCGACATTGGCAGTAGGTTGTGCATGCACTAGACCGGTGCCCTCAAGTCAAAATTATCGCTTTTGGCATCGTGCGACAAGCAGCGGCGTATCGGAGCTGTCGCGTTGCAGCGCGCCTGGCCAGCCACGCTCGCCAACGCTCTTCCTCTTCCGGAGAGTGCGTGCGCCTCCGCGTAGTATGTTAAAGGGACCGAAAAGTGAATGTAAACCTATCGAAACTTTACGTTCAGCAAAAAGCTTGAACCTTCAAAAGTTCAAATAGCAAAATACTCCGCTGAAATCGCTGTAGTTTTTCTGTAATCGAATTTTCCATAATTGCATGTCCAGGGACCTAGTAGGAAACCGGGCACTCTGTCAACAATTGCATAACCCTGCGCCATCTGTCGAGGACGCATGTAATACGCGCACTTCCGGGCGCTAATTCGACGAAAACGAAAATGGCAGTGGGCATTTGTGACCAATTTCTACGTCGAGAATGTCGAGCCTCTTGAACATGAGTGCGCTGGAATTCCACATTCGAGAACTGTCGCTCACACAGAACTGTGGTTTGTGCGTTAGCGTGCTGGAAAGTGTGTTCTTCGCAGCAGAAGATTCCTCGTCCAGAGATTAATCGGAGTCACATTCATCCTCAGCAGTAGCTCACCGTGCCGTGAACATGGACTGGTTTGTGAAATTTCCATGTATCAGAGAGAAGCACTTGTGTAAGCCGAAACAAGCGCTGTTGTTTCGTCGTGCAGGTGTTCATGTGTGAAATGCAATCCGACGGATACTACGGATGGATACTACGGTTTTTGTTGCCGAGAGGTAGAGAGTGCGTGTGAAAAGCAGACAGACAATTGCATCAGAACTAACGAATATTTCGAAATACTGTGCCTTGACACCGAAGTACTGCAAGTGTCTTTTACATACATCCGAGAAACCGAAGAGCATGACGACATACACGGCAGCGCCTTGTACTCTTTACCCGCTACTTGAACGGCAAACTGGACGGAAAACCCTTATTTCTGCAGGAAATTCCGTTATACCACCTGTCGGCCATTCACAAGGTGGATATGGGGTGTTCCGAGAAAATACAATAGAAAGTACTCCACTGGATCTCGATCTGCGTCATGCATGCTATTAGGGATGCTTTCCCATCAGTGCGCTGACTTGTAGAAATGTTGATGTCGGCATATTTTCATTTCTTGTTTGCTGCAGGGTCTTCTCATTGCTTTTTCTTTGCTGTCACAGCATATTCTAATTACTAGTTTGTTCCTGGAGGGTTAAGTAACCTGTGGGCATAGATGTATTTGTAGGTTATACTGAATTGTATATGTGAGGAGTAAGTAAGATAATTTTCATCAGTGTCATTCAGCTGAACTGTGTTCGTAACCTTTTAGTACTTCTTAGTGACTACGTTTCCAAATGTCAATTAATATTTGAACCAAGATTGGGATTTGACACTAATTTAACTCTGTTTTGATAAAAGGAGTACTTGTAGATGATTCATTATCATGTCACCAACTAACATTTGTAAAGAAGGGCTTGCAGGCTGAAGTATTATTAACCCTTGATCTTGGTTCAAATATTAACCATGCACCACTGGTGTGCATAGTACTCCAAAATGGCTAAATAATTTATAGCATAAGTTCTCTGTTACTGTATGTAAGAATAGAGCAAGTACACTCTTCCCTGGTTACGAACCGAGTGAGGCTCGTGCCCCGTTCCTCGGCTTCTTTATTGTCTCCCCTGGTACCCTACATAGGCCCCGGGTCTTGAAGCTCATCCCTCCTGGGATGATATTTTGAGACGTTCCTTATAGCGGCTATGTGCATATGATTGTCTGATGTAAGGTATCCGACAGTCTTTAAGATACCGTTCTTTGATGCCGTTTGTACGACGGTGTAAGGACCTTGTGGTAATCCTCGCGTACCAGGCACAGGTTTCTGCACGAGAATAAGATCTCCTATGGCGATGGCTGGGATCTGGCGACTGTGACGGCGGTCAAAGTCTTTCTTCATGGCCATCCTATACTTTTCTGTTTCAACAGTGGTCTTGCGTTGTTCTTGTAAGGTGATGTGATTAGCAATGTTGAGGTACTGGTCGGCATGGAGAATGGGTGGTGTACCATGCAGAGCAAAGTATGGTGTACATCCTATGGCTTTGTTGTGGGAACGGTTGTGATGGTGTGTGGCTGCTTCTAAGCATGATTTCCAGCCGCCAGGGAAGTCCGGGTACATGTGTATGTATTGTTTGATGTCGCGAATAGCACGTTCAGCCATTCCGTTTGCCGCGGGATGATATGGGGCTGTAAACTTAAGTTGTATGTTCTTGCTCTGGGCCCATATGGCTAAGCGCTTGCTGGTAAATCCAGGGCCATTATCGCACACGATCGTCTTGACATTTTTAAAGATATTCCGCTCCATCATTGCAATTATGCTTGTGGTATCTTCGCCACTTGGGCGAGTGTTGACGATGCGTGTGTGCTCGTCGATAGCCAACAGAAATGACTGAGTTTTCCGTATTCCTTCAGACTTCTTTCGAAGTTCGGCGAAGTCGAGGTGAATAACCTCGAAGGGCACTGAGGAGTGTTGTGGCAATATCATTCGGTCTGCCGTTTGACGATACTTGAGCTTGGTTCTTTGACACACGTCACAGGAATTGATGTAATCTTTGACATGCTGTTTCATGTGTGGCCACGTGAAGCGCTTACATAGCTTGCGGTATGTTCGTAATATGCCATCATGCCCACCTGACTCCGGGCTGTCGTGGTAGAGCTGGAGGATTCTTCGTGTCATGGTAGGAGGTACTTTGTATCTGCGGCCTTCCTGTGTTAGGGGTTGAGTACCTTCCCATAACTGCGAGTCACAAAAGGAAGCAGCAGCGAGGTCTTCGAGACCCAGTCGGGACATGGCGTCTGCGTCCGTGAGAGCTGTTCCTGGCTTGTAATGCACTTGCATATCGAAGTGCTGTAATTCAGAAGTCCATCTAGCAAGGCGGCCCTTGAGGTCAGCAGATCCGAGTATGTGAGTGATGGGCTGATGGTCTGTGAACAGCTTGAATGTTCTTCCATCCAGGAAGGTGCAGAAATATCTTGTTGCCTTGATTACGGCAAGTAGTTCTTTTTCCGTAGTGCTGTAATTAAGCTCGGTATCGTTGAAGGTATACGAGTGGTACCCAATAACGGTGAGTTGTTGGGGTGTTGGTCTCGTGATGTCGCGCTGGTAGAGGACAGCACCCGTGCCGTACTGGGAGGCATCAGTGTGTAACTCAAAGGGTAAGCGGAAGTCTGGGAGGTCCAAAACAGGGTTGGAGGAAATTCTGTTCAAGATGTCTTGGTAGGCACTTTCACACTCTTGTGTCCAAATGAATTGAGTTTCTTTCCGAAGCAGGGCAGTTAAACATTTTGTTCTCGCAGCATAACCTCGTATAAAGGCACGGAAGTGGCCTGCGAGTCCTAGAAATACCCTCAGTGAGTGGACATCGTGGGGAGTCTTCATATGTTTGATTTTGTCTACTGACTCCTCCTTTGTAGTTTTTGTCTTCCCGTTAATGCGCCGTCCTAGGAAGACAACGGAAGACTGGAAACAAACGCTTTTTTTTACGTTGATCTTGAGGTTTGCCTCGCGTAGCGCTTGTAGGACTAGGTGAAGATGTTGACAGTGTTCTTCCATGGACCTAGAGTAGATGAGGATGTCATCGATGTAGACATGTACAAATTTCCCAATGAACGGTTGGAGTACGGCTGTCATCATCTTTTGAAACCAGGCAGACGAGTTTTTCCAACCGAACGGAAGAAGATTGTATTCATACAAGTCGAATGGTGTGACAAACGCCGTGTATTTTTTTGTGTCCTCCGTTAATGGTATTTGCCAAAATCCCTTGCACAGATCTATGCACGAAAATACGGTGCTCCCACCAGTTTCGTTGATGATATCATCAACATTGGGCATGGGAAATGGGAATATATCTGTCTGGCGATTGAGGATTCTGTAGTCGGTACACAGACGAAAGGAACCGTCAGCCTTGGGGGCGATTGTGATGGGCGAGGCAAATGGTGATGTTGACGGACGAATGATACCGGCGTCTAGCATAGATTGGAGCTCCTGTCTTAACCAGTTCTTTTTTCCAAGAGACAAATTGTAAGGCTTTCGTCTGATAGGTGTAGTGTCCCGAAGAGTAAAGGGGACTTCCAGCGCGGAAGCAAATCCAGACAAGGATATCAATTCCGGGTACAGTTTGGGTATGTCACTGGCCGTACCGAAACAAGGAGCGGTAGCTGGTACCTTTGGCAACGACGTCTCAAGGCGGTCGTCGGCGACAGACACGGTATCGTCCCAATAGATGTTGAGCTTCAGACGCCTCATGTCTGGCCTTGATAGTAGAACATCGTAATCTACTTCACTTATCACTAGAGCATTGGTGGTGATTGTTTCATTTGATACACTTACTGTGGCTTGAGTCCACTGATCGAAAATTTTCGAGCTACCGTCAAATCCCTTGACTTGTATGGGCTTTCCCCTGCGGATGGCCGCTGGACTCAGAAGTCGTCTGTTCACGAAAGTAATTGACGATCCGCTGTCTACTAGTGCGCGTGTAGGCGAGTTGTTTAGAATCACATCAGTGTAGATCAGTTTGTTAGATACAAGATAGACAGTTTCACATTCTTTCTGCGGGTGGAAACTGACACCCTCTTTTACTCGTTTTTTGAAGTTACATCATCGACGTAGTCCTCCACTGTGGCTGATGTTCTCGCGGTTCTTGGTTTACCGTGTTGCGTTTGCGGTACGTGCAATGGAGATGTGCGGCGGGGTGGAAAGCTGGCGGGGTTATAACGCGCAGGCTGGGCTTGTTGTTCGCCACGTTCGCTTCCACCGATATCCCGCAGACACTGTAGGAGAGCGTCTGACTCTGTTGGTCCTCTAATTTTTACCATTTGCCGTATATGCGTAGGAAGACCGTGTATCAGCAATGCGACAACTGAAGCGTCAGGGAGACAAGGCTCAGCAAGTTGTAGGAGGCGTAGCTTTTCGAAGTGATAATCGATGAACGAGCCACCAATGTACCTATACGTTATCGCGTCATCCCAGCGAGCAACCTTGTCCTCACAGAATGACAGAAGGAAGCTTTGTTTCCACGACTTCCACGGCGCATGGCGGTGATTAAGTAGGCGTAAGTCGTACCATTTCCTGGCGGCACCAATAAGAAACTGCCTTAAATTGTCAACTTTTGCGCTATCTGTGGACCACGAGTTGTGCTGGCAACCACATTCATAGGAGGTCATCCACGACTCTGCGCTACCGCTACCATCGTACTCATCAGGCCTCACCGAAGGGAGACACAGAGTCTCTCGGCCGGATATGTTACGGACTAATTCGACGAGGACTTGTTGTTGTTCAGCGAACCAACCTTGTTGACGCTCGAAGAGCGCAAGAAGCATCGTTGTGTCCGAATTTCCTTGTGGTCCAGCCGAGCAGGAGGGTTGCGGTTCTGAGGGAATATGAATGAGTCGATTAAAATCGGCCACTTTCATGTTGACCTTGAAGGTTCCAGGCATAGAAGTCGAGGCGACGTCCATGTTTAGCTTCGAGGCGATGTACTGGTGAAGGGCCTGCTGGTCGGGGTGAGAGGTTAGATCAATGCTGTCCCCACCGACATCGCAACGACGTATCTTCGGTCCCTCGGACGTCTCTTCTACTACAAATTCAACCCACATTCGGGTGTCGGCTGCGCCAATGTAAGAATAGAGCAAGTACACTCTTCCCTGGTTACGAACCGAGTGAGGCTCGTGCCCCGTTCCTCGGCTTCTTTATTGTCTCCCCTGGTACCCTACACTGTAATTGAGATGTACTTTTGTAAAGTACTTTTGACAGCCCTGCAAATTGAAACTGGCTTCAGTGTACATTACAAATGCATCGTAACATTTAATTGAAATATAATATAAGAGCAGAAGCAACATTTTGTCATAACTCAAACTATATCTTTCTTAACGAGAGGATAGAGAGGTAGCAAGCGAGCTGGTGGTATAGATCCATAGCTTAAAAACCCGAGACCAGGGGACAAAAAAACGACAAACACAGACAAGGTCTCATCTTTCTTTTTTATTGTCCAGGGATTTAGGAAACAGAGTAGGACTTCCTGCCCTCTGATGTTTTGACGTACTTGATAGAGTTGTAAAACCTGCAACAAAATAAACAAGAGAAGCATAAACAGTTTCGTCTTTCCCTTTTGAATTTAACAAGCTAGTGATATTTTGCCATTTGTGCACTTTTGTATTCTCTGTTGGTGAAAAGATTACAGGGACAATAATGCTGCAGATCCAACAGTGACCTGTCATCTTGATGAAGATAAGAACTTTTCTTCATGCATGCTAAGTGAGACGAAAGAAAAGTACAATGAAGGTTGTACAAAAACAGCCAATCTCTGTCGACCAAAAATTTTATATATGTGGATGTTACCACATCGTGTAGTTTCCATCCAAAAGTAGGACTAGGCAACGTTGTTTGGTTGTTGTTGGTAGGTTATTGGCATGTTGATGTGCTATACCGTTATGGCACATCAATATAGATAGAGGCAAACACAGTAGACAGCGTGATGGCTGCAAACTCTCAAGTGAAGATTTATTCAACAGAACAAGAACCTGAAAGCATGAGTAGAAAAGGCAGTGCCCATGCAATGCATGGAGAACAACATGAATCTCTGAGAAGATAGGATCGGGAGAGCAATAAAGAAAAATGACGGTTGCGTCTGAGATAGGGGAACCCTACAAATTTAGGACCAATATGATGTGGTAACCTTGCATGGCTCACTGCAGCAGTGACACACACTGAACAATTCCAGTAGTGGAGCTTAAAAGACAATAAACTTTCACTGTTTCAATGGTCATTCAAGTGTAGAGGATGCATCTCTAGAAAATTAATTAGTCATAGTCATAACTACACCTCTTCACACAGGAAGTATTGTTCTACCATTCAAACAAGGTAGTAGTTATCATCGGTTTCTTCTCCTACTGTTGACGTCGTACTAATGTTCTGCACCTGTCCAAAGACTCCATAAATGTCACAAAGTCTGCAACACCTAACAAATCTGCTGCTTCCATATCTGGACTTTGCACACCTGCTTTCAGCTATTTCTGTCATGTCAACTTGAGTGCCTGGATCACACAACACGTAGTAGTCTTGCGCCACTTCAACACTGGAAGGCCCCTAAAATTAAATTTGTTGATGTTGACAATATTGAGTACGGGACAAGTAGGATAACAGAAGTTCAATGGAATATCGGAAACATCGTTATATTGTAATTTATACATGTGTGACGTTATACATGTGTGACGTACATACCAAAGAGATGTGTTGAACTCGTCACCTCGGTGAAGCAAAATCACTGGTTACTGAACGGCAGTTTGCTTCGGACACCTTCGCAATTCGCCGTCTACGGCATCTTCTTCGTAGTCATCGGCAGCAAAATAAGCTCAGCACACACGACACGACTGCTGCATCTAATAGCCGAGTGTTTCGAACCACATTCGTTCTCGCGCTCTCTCCTCTTGTGGCAGAAAACGAAGATGAACGAACATGATTTTTGCATTCCCGAACACCAAAACTACACCAGGCATATGTAGGTATCCTGAATACGTGACACAGCAGCCACGAACATCCACTTCCACTTACTGTTTCGCGCGACCAACATGACCACCTACGTCGCAAACAATAAACGCGATAACACAGACGGCCTTGCAGATGGCGCGGTGGAACGTAGCTCGTAGCGGCGAAGTAGCTGAATGCTTTATTAACGTAGAGCTATGGAAGTGAGCGTCATTTTTAAAATGTCGTTTAGCTGTAAGATCCTGTGCGTCAACTTTGTTCTCTATAAAATTAGCTCTCACGTGGTAAGGATTGACCAATCCCTGGGAGCCCTGGACCGGAAACCGCTGAAACCCAAGTTTCTCTTTTTCGCCGTTTGTTGGCAGCACCGTCCATGTTCCAGCAATGTTCAAAATATTTATACGTAAAAAATATGCCGACTTGAGAAGTAATGCTTTCTGTGTCTTATCAAACAATGATGTTGTGCACGACAATGGGCAAAAATATGGGGGTTATTTTTCACTTTTCGGTCCCTTTAAGGGAAAAAATATTTTCTCCCGCTTCTCAAAGTACCTCTTTAGTTTTTTTATATGTTTTGGCTGAGGGTTTCCTTTACGTAATGCATACCAAATGACTGTTCTATGACGACCGCTTCCTTTTCAAAATTGGCCGTAAAAACGTCAATCTTTGAGAAAATCGCCAGGTTTAAGGTGTGCCATGGCAAAAACTACTGTATTGACGGGTTTGAAAACCAGCTGGCTTGTAGAATGGGTCCTCGTGAACGGTCACAAAGTTTTCAAGGATTCCAGCTGTTACGTAAAGTATGTTAAAAAACTCGCAAAGTCGCAAGAAAAAGCGCCGATAGCCGGGGCGTTTTAGGGCACTCTGAATTGATATTTCCCAAAAATTTCTCCTTCAAAACATTTTTCGAACCCAGTCGTCTGTTTCAGCACCATAATTATGCGCACAACGCGAGCGATGCACCCGCCCGATTATTTCAAGCATACTATGGTTCTCCTGCTTACCGAAAACTTTGACCCCGCGTAAAATGACAGGGGCTCAATATTCACCAGAAAAACTTTGGGAAATGTCTATTAATACCATAGGGTATCCAGGATAATTTTTTGGTCGAGAAGTGCGGGGGGTCGAGCAGGACCTTTGGATCATTTGGCGTGGAATGACCCAGTACGAAATTTCCCCTCACGAAACAATGCTCACTTTTCCTTCAGTTGAGGAACGCTTGAGATTGATGATGATGAGAGAGGATGGGATGAGTCCCTGTGTGTTCAGTGTCATGCGGTGACAGCGGCTATTGGTTCCTGAAAAACAATGTCATACATAGAATACACTTTCACAGCAGAGACGGTCAACTTACATTTTGCTCCACGAAGCGCCTCGCGTCGTGGATGAATGCCCCTCATGGGCTTTGGATCAGTCGACATAGAACCAGCCCACCTTTTATAGTCGCTACACCGCTCTCGTCCTCCTCGCATTGCGACGGTGTCGTCTGTACTTTGACCACCCCGCCTTCCGTCTTTAGCGCCTTTTTGCGATATCGCATATGACAGTGATACCATCAACGTTGAATAAAACATTACACTAATTTCTAGCTAACACTCTGGGGCGACTCGTATACGACGACGAGAAGACCCAGTGTGGGATTCGAACCCAGGATCCTTCTACACTGGGCACGACACACTAACCACCAGTCTAATTCGGGGCGCGGACAATTGCTCACCGGACAATTGCTCACCGGACAGTTGCTCACCGGACAACTGCTCACCGGACAATTGCTCACCAAAAACTGTTGAGGCCGGACAATTGCTCACCGCCGCTTTCACCACAGTTATATTGTGATTTTATTTCGCGTTTCTGGCGCTTGACTTTTTTATGTTAGCTGAGCTTCTTTTTTAGCTGTGTAAGTTGCTTCAAATAGATCTAGGAATACACCAGTGAAGAAGGTGAGGCGAGAGATCGAAGCGGCTTTGTCAGGACCTGCGTCCATGGGGCGTTCCTAGAGGATTATTTCCCAGGGGGGGGAAGCAAAGTGCTTCCAGGGGGCAAAGTGTGCAATAACGATGGTAGAAGAGCAAGGGTGCAGGCGAGCTGGTACATTGTAAAACGACGATGATAAAACCAGAGACACGGAACAGAAAAAAGGACAACACGACACGTTCTCAGAACGTGTGAGAGAACGTTCTGAGAACGTGCTCAGAACGTTCTGAGAACGTGTCGTGTTGTCCTTTTTTCTGTTCCGTGTCTCTGGTTTTATCATCGTCGTTTTACAGTGTGCAATAACGTCACCTCCTTCCCTGGAGACGGACGCTGCGGACTGTGCGGGTGTTCACAGGTTCATATTATGATGACTCTGAGAAAATAATCATGACAGTGCGCAATTTTACAGTGACCTTGTCCCCCTCTCGGTACGCTCATGCCTGCGTCACCAGGATCTTCCAAGACACGAGACGGGGAAGATTTAAAATCACATCATTATTTAACCACTAAAATTAACGAATTTTCTATATCTGTCCAAGTCGGTTTAGCGAACGAAAGCCACATTTTAGCGCCCGTTAGGCTTAGTAGGGCGGAGACAACTGAACAGTACGGTGGTTAGTTTATTATTAGGTTGGTCCAAGTTCAGTGTTTGCACCGCTATGTCCAGGTTAGTCTAAGTTCGCTGTTGGCAGTTTCCCGCGCGCAACTGTGCATTGTATAGCCAGATAACATTTAATTACAGTACTTTGTTTTGAAATGGGGATTTCGATCACTTTATTTCGAGATACACCGAAGTTCAGCTAACAAATAAAAAAGTCAAGTATATAAGCACCATAAACGATAAATAAAATTACATCACATAAAACCGCGAAATAAAATTACATATAAGTGCGGTGAAAGAGGCGGTGAGCAATTGTCCGGCTTCATCGGTTCTGTGGTGAGCAATTATCCGGTGAGCAATTGTCCGATGAGCAACTGTCCGGTGAGCAATTGTCCGGTGAGCAATTGTCCTGGATCCGTCTAATTCGCACTGCGTGACGTTTTTCGTATTGCGGGGTTCATGTCTACACACGTCACAACATGTTCAAACATGTCCATGCATGTTCAGACACGTTCAATGACGTCATAGAGAGGGTGAGAGGAACGAGTGTGTCCAGGGGCGACTTCGACGCCTGTGTCTGAACACGTCCAAACATGTTCAAACACGTCTTAACATGTCCAAACAGGTTCAATGACGTCATAGAGAGTGAGAGGCAAAGCTTTACTATAAATGTCGAAGCGAACGTTTGATCGTCATTCTCGTGCCATCATGATCAGCTTGGTAGATCGTCGTAAGTAATGCCCATGACGTCATCATCGTCGAAATGTTTGAAGGGTTTCGTTTCCAGTGTACAACACTTTTGCTGCGCGTGAAGTTCGGGAGATTAGCAGCGATTCGGGAGCGCGTATATTTCGGGAGATTGGCAGCGCCCGCTTCTTCTGCACCAACTGCGGTGGATTGTGATCCAAAGGTACGCTTCCTCGTTCTTCTTGAATACGTTCTATAATCGCTCACATTTTTTTCAGAGCAAAAGCATTGGACAGACCGATTGATTCGCCCGTTTCTCGGCTGTCGGACGGTACCGTTCGACGTACGTTGCGAAGGACTTCGACTATTGAAGGAAGATTGAGAAGATGGACCATCAGTGTCACTCTGTGACTGAAGAAGATTGTACGTGTGTGTTTGAGATATAAAAACACGCGTTTCTCACACTCCTTTCGTTGCAGATTACGAATAGCTACTGACGGGAGATCTACCCCTGGTCCTAACCTTCAAACCTCCTCCGAAGACCTTCTTTTTGCGAATTGGCGATCAACTGACTACCTGTCGTTGCGGTGGACTGTGGTCGAGAAACCCCAGCCATTGGTTAGACTCGAGCCTTCGTCCGTATTTGGGCTGTCTTCCCGGCTACGAAACCAAAGCTGGAGCGCCTAATTCATGTGTAACGAGAAATAAAAAAAAGGTTGTCTACTCTCATTCCGTCTCAGTCATGACGCCCGAGCAGAGGTTTGCCACCTTTGTGCAAACGCGAATGTATCGAGACTTGCTGCGATTACGCGATTATATTCACGGCGAAAGCTGCGAGGGAGACTTTCGCTGGATTCTCAAGACGATACCCTTACGTCTGTTCACCGTCAGTGGGAAGATTGCACAGAAAATGAAGCGTTTCGTAGATTACAAGCTCGAGCTGTTGGAAAAGTATAGAGGAGGAGGGACAGTCGACCCGTGTCTCATCAACGCGGGTTTCAACCGACCTATCGTCCGTCGCTACTGGCTTCTCCACACATCCCTCGACGTCACGGTGACCGGCGACGACGAGCGTCGGGTCAGCACGTTGGAAGATCGTCTCGCAAGCGTCTTGCATATGTCGTGAATAAATAGACTATTTTTACGAAACGAGTTCGCTCACGAGGAGACGTTTTATTGTTTCGTCAATCTCTTCGAGGTTACAGGAAAACATGGATACACATTTTTTCAAGCTGTAGCGTTTCGAAATGCGCGTGGCTACGTAGATACAAAAAAGCCCGCAGTAAGGCAAAAAGGGTGATTGAATACACTTGTCGTTATACTCGTCCACTACAGGTAAAGTCCTTCGAAGGTTTGCTTCGATGGGGGGAAGTCCGTAGCTGTCGAAAAACACGGCAGACCCATCGTAGTTCTTCAGGTAGAGCACCCAGTGCTGTCCGCGCTTTCTTTGCTCTTCCGTATTGATGATTAAATAGCCGGATTTGCGTAAAACGAAGGCTTCGTCGGAAGCGCAAATACCTCTCAGCATGGAGGAAGCGAGGGGGTTCAGGGACACGCGTTCCAAGATGTCGCTCTCGTACATCTTTTCTTATGGGAAGGTGACCGTACGGTCCTTGTCGACGCACATGAGCTTGGGACACTCGGAAATCAAGAGGACGGTGACCGCGTGTGGAAGGGCTTTAGCGAAGCATAATTCCAGGCGAACGTTTCCTTTTCGCCACTCGTTCAAATGCGAAGAAGAACACTTGTCCACGTCCAAGTTGAAGTAGAGAAGGAACCCGTTTGTTTTAAATCGCTCGTGGCTATACTTGAAATGTTTCTCTCCCAGTTCTTGCAAGAAGTTAAAGTAAGGAATTTTGACGAGGTCGTTCTGAAAGTCGTACTCTGCTCGCACTTGCTGGCCGTCCATGGAGAGCATATCGAATGAGACAGGTCGTAATGGCGGAATTTGTAGGGGTTCGATTGGATGTCGCTGAGAAAGTCGGACGTGGCGAGCAGGACGATGCATAATTTGGAAGGTACCCTTTCGGGGTAAACGTTTTCAAAGTGAGCGTCCAAGCTCCCGGCACTCAAGCTCCGCACCTTGGTTTCCAATCCGCGTAACACGTAGATGGCCGGCGTGGTCTGAAGCCGCCGCTCGTATTCCAAAAACAGGGAAGGTGCCAGCGTCACCTTTTTCAAGTGTAACGTCATTTCTTTAATGTCCACCTCGTAATTGTACGTTTTCTTGTCATTTGGGACCGATATGAGTTTAAATTCGTCGTTGTTTAACAGGAAAACGACGCGAATTTCGACGGCTGGTACCATCAGGCGCGGCTGTTGAAACAGGTCGGTATTGATCTGACCGACTAGGTTAAAGTATTTTCCACCCTTCGCCGCTTCGTAACGTGGTTTCGGACCGCGAGACGAGACGTCGTAATCGTTCTTTAAATGTTCGTCGTCCTCGACATAGAGTCCAGCCGCGTGCACTGTTTCTTGAGTCATGGGCATGGAATGAAGCACGACGTCCAAAATACTCCTGTAGGCGTACAACTCGTTGGAACTGACGAGCTTGTTGTTCGCATAAACGGTGACCGTCTTAAACATGCCGCTCAACAGATGGTTTATTTGGAAAACGACATCTTTCTCGTCCATTTCTTTCCCGTCGTCGCGAACAATGCGCACGGTCGAAGACACGAAGCTACCGTAGAGATCCAAGTGTGCCCTTTGTAAATTTTGAATAGAAAATTCGATCACAGAATTATTTACCCCGTTGACCGGATAAAAGAGTTGGTACGAAGTATCTTCCACGCCGTATTGAATGGAAGGGGGTTCGAATATCATCACGTCACTCGTAAGACAATGCAGTGACCGTTGCGTCTGTATTTTTGCTTTCGTTGACGTCATGATGGACGGAGTGCGCACAGCGGATGTGTGACCTTCACGGCGTACCAAAGATATCTGCAGGTGCGTCGTGTGTCGGCGCCTTTTGTTGTCTTTTGCAGGGTTTCTTTCCATTGTTGTTGTTTCCAGAGCCCTCCATGGAATCCAGCACGTCTCTCCCCGTTGCTATGGCCGTCCTTTTTACTGCGCGCCATATTCATTCGCCATCGGCCAAATTCCGCGCCAAGCACTTTAACGTTCTCTTCGCGGTCGGTTTTATTTGCTGCCACATGGGAACGATAAACTTGGATATGTTGCTCAACACACCGCCGCCTCGTTGGAAAAGGGGTCCCATGTACACGGGAATTATTTTGGGGGAATTACGGTACATATTTGAAATGCAACGTTAAATTGGTTCTGCCTTTGGACCGCAACGGCAAACGTCTTCCCGTTCTGTCCGCGAGAACGATCGTCGCTGAGGGAATTTCGAATTGAGACAGGTTAAAATACTGGATGTTATCTAACGTGTAGGTGACGACGTGCTTGTCTTTCTCGTAATAAAAGGGTAGTATTTTTAATATCGTTTTTCCCCGCTCCCCTTGTACGTGGGTTCCACGATATCCGTGTAGACGATTATGTTGTGAAACGGGGGTTCCAGGAGTACCTCGACGGAGCTCGTGGCATCCTCCTCCTCCTCCCCCGTGAACACGGTACGCGATTCGAAGCCCGAAAGCACGGCCAGGTACTCGGAAAGCCAAATTTTACATTTCTGTTCGGTTCCGTCGAAGCTGAAGCGCGCGCGTTCGCCTACGCGCTGGTTAATCGCATCCAGAAGTGCTTGCGGCGTCGCATAATAGCCGGGAGGCAGATGTACTTGCAAAGATCGAGGAATTTTTGTCTTGATCGTGAAAGAAAATTGGCGCGCTACGGGGAAAGAGACGCGTAGCGTTTCTCCGTGTCCCTCGACGGGTGCGAGATGTAGCAGCTTGGCAAAGGGTTCCGGTACGTGCAACCCTTTCGGCGTTTTCAGAGAGTAGACGTTATCCACGAATTCTAGCGAGGCGTTCAGCTTGTGCGTCTGGAAATACTTGTTGAGTGTGTTCTGTAGGGACGTGGTTTCCGAATTCAGAGTGACGTCGCCGAAAGCGACGCGTGTGACGTGCTCCAATAAGATGGAGGTGGCTTCGCGTTCGCTCAATTTGGGAGGTTTCACCGCACAACCTGCTTCGCGCGATGCTAGCGAGGAGTCGAGCGCCTGTGCGACACGAGGGTCCAATTCCACGGCTTTTACGTCTACTGGTAAGACGAAGTCGTATCGCGATTTATTGTACGCGAAAGAAACGTTAAATTCCGAAAGGGCTTTTCCGAAATCCCTCTCGAGATCCGAGGTGACACGAAAAGTTCTCCCGGCTTCGACTGTGTCCTCGGAAGAAACCTCGATTTTCGCATCTTGCCTTTCGTACCCGATATTTAAAAAATCGTTGCTTATGCTGAGATCCATCAGGCCGACTTTATAGCGATTCGAGAGCTGAAGCGGACTATCGAAAGCTACCGTGAAGGTGTTGAGTTTATTCGAGGGAAACTTATCCATGCTGGCGTTCGAGAGCAGGTGGACGTGGATGTCTGACGTCATTTCCAAATCTTGACCACGTCGCTGCTCGGAACCTAACTGTCGTGTTCTTTGTCGTAACCGAACCAGCGAACCAAGGAGAAGCTCTGACCGTTCACTTGCTTCTTTCTCAGCACTTTCGTTACTGGCCAAGGCTGATTGGCGTCTCGGGTTACGACGAGTACCTCCTCAGGGTAGAAAGATCCATCTTCCAGGTGCACGACGGGAGGGGAGGTGTCTCTCAGGCGGGAGACGGTGAAAATCTGAGGTGACCAAATCCCTTCCGAGCTCTTATGAAAACCTTTTCTGTGTAGTAGGACCCTCACTTTATCCCCCACTTTGAGCTTCTTTTTCACGGAGGGTACGACGGGCTTCCCATTTATCTTATTGAACAGCTCCAATTCGTTTTCGGGTGTGACTTCGGACGGGCTGATGCCCAAAGTCCTGTGTTTGGTGTTGTTGTAGTCGCGTACGATCTTGGGAAGCGCAGAAACAAGGTGGTATTTTCCGGTTACTCTAAAATAACAGAATATTCTGTTGCGTAAAGTGCGTATCACGTGTTCAGCCTGCGATGCTTTGATTACTGGAGAGAAGGTGGAATACATGTACACCTTCTTTCGTGAGAGATACTCCTTGACGGTCTTGTTGTGGAATTCCCCTCCTCTGTCGCAAAAGATGCGTGTAGGTACGTTACCTCCCTGAAAAAGTCTTATCATGGCCCTTTTCATTTCGGCGGGGCGCTTCGTCTTTTGCGGGAGGGTGCGCAGAATGCGGGAGAGAAAATCGATTGCCACGAGAATGTAGCTGTAGCCACCGTTGAATCTCTTGTATTTTGAAAAATCGGCGAGGTCCATTTGCCACACGTCGTTGATCTTAAGCGCGATGATGCGTCTCCTATTAAACTTTCTTCTGACCGGATGGTGGAGCGTGTAGGGATCCAGCTTTCTGAGAATGGTGAGAGCCTTCTTTTTGCTCAAGTGACATGCTTTTCTATAGCGTTCCACACACCCCAAACCACCCGCTGGCTTTTCATATCCCTCCATAAGTCGTCCACGCAATGGAGGCCTGCTGCTGCTGCTGCTGCTGTTGAGGCTCGCGAGATTTGGGCAGAGGAATCAGACGCAATAGTTTCGAGACTTTGGGGAACGAGGAAGGTTTCTTTCCCGTCTTACGTCGCAACAAATAATTGACGAGTTCGTAAACTGAGGAGTGTCTGATGGGCTTGCCCGACACAGAGTCACAACCCTCGTGATCCCAGGAAAGAAGCTTCTTTAATTCCGAGACGACCCTTTCCGCTTCCTCTTCGTCCACCTCTGGAGAGAAGAGCGAATAGTCAAAGTCATTTGTAGCGTCGGACGCCTTGTTTTTATTGTCGTAGGGGTCAAAAACGTACTGCTTGAGTATGCGATACAGTGCTTGCAGTATGAGTTTCACTTTGACGTCGTCACTCTCCTTGAGGAAAGAATGTTTCCGATGGAGGAGGAGGAGGTGGTCACTTCAATTCTCTTGGCCATTGGCGAAAAGGTTCAACACAGCAGAAAGCAGGAGAGGAACCACCGACGAAAGAACGCCCTGTCCTCGCTGCTGAGACAGATAGCGCTTCAAACGTTGCGGATTCTTGTGAATCTTTTTGTAGGCGAGCCGTCGTAAAAAGCGTTTGTGCTTCCTCAAACGCGCGAAGGTATCTGGAGCTAGAGCCACCTTTCCGTTCAATACATTAAGGCTAATTTCGGAGAGGCGTTTCATGTCGGACGAGAACGAACGCCTCAAGACGTCGCGGAGGGGGTAGAGTGGAGAGTACTTTGAGTAAAGTGAGGTGAGGGCGGAGATTCATTTCGGAGCGTAGATATATTGACGTTTGCCCAGAAAGATATTGCTCCGCAACCTGTGATCCTCGTGCGTATAGTTGTGAAGATCCACGAGTAAATATGCGTGGGGCGATGACATCGCTTGTTTATATGCGTCCAGAAAATGCTCCAATCTTTTTCTGCCAAATAGCTGTTGGCTGAAATGTTCCATCTGGTGCACGCTGCGCACGGTGCGCCACAGGACGACGTAACTAGCGTTGTAGGATATAGTTCTAAAATGGCTACTGTCGAAAAAGATGTTTTGAACGAGTATGAAGATCGACGCGTTGGCGTGGTGAGGACCCCGAATGAAAAGATCGGACACCTCCTTCAAGGAACCGGCGTCGGTCATGTGATCGTTGACGACGATCAGCGTAGCGCGCGACGTGTCCCACTTCGCGGTAGCTCCTTGGTAAATTTTACAGAGTCCCCGAATTCGTCCTGCATGCTCGGCGAAGCATATTTCTGCACATAGAATATTTGTGACGGAGGCTCGTCCACCACGTCGTTCAGGTTCCTCAGCACGTTAGCAACGAAAGTAGATTTGCCGCACATGGACGGGCCGCTTAAGATACAGCGAAAGGGATGACGGAAACGAAAAGGTTCGGGCGAAGACATGTTGCGTGCGTACACGTTGCACGAAGAGAAAGAAGAGGCTGAGACTCGAAGAGAAATGCATCGCTTTTATTTACATGTCGTCGTCGTCGTCCTCTACATCGGAACTGCGTTCCCAATACAGATTATCCAGGCTAAAGTTGGACTTCTTTTTTGCCAGTCTGTCCGCCGCTAAGATGCGGTCGAGCGTCTTCATCTTGTCCTGACACATTTCTTGACGCGCTAGCAACCATTCCAGGCGGTGGACTTGAAAGGCTTCCTCCACGATGCCGCGAATAAATTCGCGAAGTTCTTCATTTTTTGTCTTTTCCTTGCGACGACGAGAAACGCAGGAGAATAAACCACACATGGCGTTTTCCATGTATCGGTCAGAATGATGACGCGAGCGCGGTGCGCGCTGCCTTTATACAGATAAACGCGCGCGCGCGCAAAGCAAGGAGAGTGAAACCGAAACTCAGAAGCCACCCGTCGCCGCTAGGAGCGCGCGCGCGCATAGCCGAGGCTGAAAACAGCCGCGGGCGGCGCAGAGGGCGCTAGGAGCGCGCGCGCGCATCCATAGCTGCCGCGGCGCGTCGTCTTAGGCAGTTTATCTCTGGCTGTCGCGGAAAGCAGACGTGTGCTCCCCGCACTCGCTCAGTTTCTGGCTGGCTTACGCAGAGAGCAGACGTATGCTCGGCTGGTCCACGCTCGCTCAGTTTCTGCCAGGCTGATGAGCAGTCGCCGCGGGGGAAAAGGTGAGTGATTTGACGCGCTCCTTTTCTCGTATGTTTGCCCTGTTTAGCGGTGACCAATGAGTGATTTGACCGCGCTCGTCTTAAGCCTTTTCTCGCATGTTTAGACTTGTTTTGCGGTGAGCAAGCCTTTTGTTCGTGTTGACGCATGTTTAGCGACGTGTGCCCAGTGGTTCCCGCCATCTGTTATCTGCATAGTTTTGTGACGTGGTGGTTAGGCCTAAGCGATCGCCCCTGTAAGCCTTTTTCCTCGTATGTTTGCAGTGTTTAGCGGTGACCAACGAGTGATTTGACCGCGCTCGTGTTAAGCCTTTTCTTGCATGTTTAGACTTCTTTTGCGGTGAGCAAGCCTTTTGTTCGTGTTGACGCATGTTTAGCGATGTGAGCCCAGTGGTTCCCGCCTTGTGTTAGCTGCATCGTGTTGTGACGTTGTGGTTAGGCCTAAGCGATCTCCCCCGTAAGCCTTTTTCCCCGAAGTGTACTGTTTTCTCCGTGCTGTTTTAGCAGTAGCGGTTAGACCTTTTCTCTCCCATGCCTAGACTTGTTTAGCAGTGCTGCCATTGTTACCTGCCGCTAGTATCTTGTTCTCTGTCTTTCTCGTCTAGAGCAATGATGGTGGCGCCATCTGGTGTGATGCCTTGCAACTAAGTGGCCACCTGTCGTCGATCTCTGCAACTGCTGGGTGCCAACTACCAACGTGGCGGGCGCTGGTCACTCGGGTGTTGCGGAGCGGCTTCTTCGCCGCGGCATCGTTGATTTTCGAATAAATTGTTTCTCTCCACTCTATTTCTATCTTTTTATTTTATTTTCTGCCTATTTTTTATTTTTTATGACCACGATTATCCGGAAACGCACAACTGGTCTGGACGCGAGATAGACGTTCCCCAATTAGTGTGATGGCTCCCTGGAGGGTGCTGATTAATGTGGGGGGTCCCAATTAGCTCTAATTGTTAATTAATGGCGTCCAGACGAAGGTGTGCGTTTCCGGATAAACGTGGTCAGTACTTACTACTGTTACTTTTTTCGGTAAATTAATTAACGACCTAGTTACTTTCCTAAAAATTGTAACTAATAACGTATTCAGTTACAAAAATCGGTAACTCGTTACTCACGTTACTCGTTCCTTTCCTTCGTTTACGCTCGGCTTCAACATGGACGACATGGTCAGTTAGTATATGGAAATTCCGTACGCTTCTAACACGAGGTGACCTGACCTGGATGTTCAGCTCCTGGGGGCCTCTGGTCGACAGTCATTCTTTTGTTAAGTCCTAAGGTGACCGGCATGACAAATGCCGCAACACTTCCCAGTCATGTCATTGACCATGAAAGCATTCTTGGAAAAATACCCTGGATTTGTTTGTCGATGTGGGTCTCCCAGCAGCTGCCAATGGATATACTAGAGTAACCAAGCTCGCCGAAACTCGGATCCTAAGATGGCATTGTCAATCTCTGCTGATTCGTCGTCTTGTTGTAAAGTGGGTCCACCCGACGTGGACCACGAAATCCCGGGTTTAGTGTATGCAGCTCGCGCGTGTCATTGGCGTAGCAGCGTATACCGGGAAGAAACCTTAGTCCCCGTATTTTCGCTCCCCCCTCCACACTTGTGGGCTCCAGTGAGGATCACTCGTTGGATTATAAGATGTCACAGATGATAATCACGTGAGTGTGACCTGGGTTGGACGAGACGTTCAGGGTGAAGGCGGCAAAAGGTGACGGGAATGTAGTATTTTCGTGTCTTCGTTGCCTTCCCAAACTAAAATGACCGAGTGCATCCCACTCGTCGCATTCGAATTTTGAGCAGCGTAAGCGTCTTCAATATTTTAGTTAGCTGTAGCAGTTACCGTATCAAGGATTACACATGAAAGGCACTGCTTTCCACGAATCAATCGAATACCTCGTGGAGCCAATCCCGTGTTGTGAGGCCCGAGAACCTTTGTTGATTTGATGGCTTACAACAGTGTTTGTGTGTGGGGGGGGGGTATGTTTACTGAAAGAAAGGAAAGCTTAAACATGCAAAGAGCCAGCTTGTAGCAAGCCAACGGCTTGTAGACGTCGCTGTAGCATTTATCAGTTTTATTAAAACATATCAGACATATGACATATTTATCAGAACATAAACGCACAATATCGCGCTGACGTCGTGTAGCCTCCTAACCGTGGTGCCGAAATAAGGGAATAAAAGCAGCTGTTGACCTTGAATTCACAGAACAAAAAAAGGAGGAAAGTCAGCCTCGCTACTAATCAGGCGCATCCAACACATGCATCAAACAAAGGTGGCTGTATTTGATGCAACCATGCCTTTCCACAGCAATTTTTCAGTCTTGCCAAACAGGCTCTCTCGAGCAAACGCACCAAAAATAACCGATGCCCATTTCGAGTACCAACTCTTCTTCAAAGCGAATTCCATGGAAATTGTCGGACCAAATGAAGCACGTGTCAATTTTGACATGGTTGTGGCTCTGTAATAGCATGGTGACGTAAAAGTAACTCGTTACTATCGAGTAACGGGAACGCGTTCCTTTTGTTACTTTGCTAACGGGTAACGTATTTAGTTCCTTTTTTTCGGTAACGTGTACAAGTCTGTTTCAGGGTGGAAAACAAAGGTCGCCATTCCGATTAGCTGCTATCTCCCAGTTCAAGCACTTTTGCTGTCTGGACACTGGTTCCTGTGGATGGGGTGTTACGAGCTTCACTGTCTGATATAGAAGGTACGTTACATCAGTTAATTTGTCTTTTGCACATTTTTGTACTGTTAGCTTGATTACTGTTGGACATACAATCCTTTCTGACACGCAGAAGCTGATGTCGCCTCTCATAACGTTTTAGAATTTTCAGTGTCATCAACGTCCATTGAGGAAGGTGCCTTTACTATCTGTGAATCTTTAATTGAAGAATAGCCCAGAATTCATGTTAACACTGTCTAATCTTGTTAATTCACTGTCTGTGTTCTGAGAGCTAAAAAAAAATGGAAACTATTTATTTGTCACAACTTCACACTGGATGTGGTACTGGATTGACATGTAAGCTAAAGTACCTGGATTCTACAATAATTGTGTTGAGCTTAGTGCGTTGCCGTGGGCAATGCCACATTCATTACATTTTAGTGGGTCCGGTGCAGAAATACTGTGTGCATACTGCATACATACATACTGTTCTATAGGCAAAAATACGTGAGCAGTGCTGTGTAGTCTTTTTACCCAAAGTTCATACTCTTACTGCAAAGTCACAGTACGTAGAACAGCAATGTGCAGGGATGCTGCGATAGAGATTCACAACAGAAAGAAGACTGTTGAGAGCATCTAAATTTTAGTGAGACAAGACTTTCGTGCACAAGGCTGCTCTTGTTAATGTCTAATATGAAGTTACAAAATCCCAGAATATATAAAACATGTTGTAATGTAGAGAGCGAGGGTTGATGCGGGCATAAAAATAATTATACAATCATGTATAATAAAATAAAAAGGGGTACAGCTCCCCTCTCAACTCAACAGCTCAACCCGACAACTCAATAGCTCTACTTGTTCTCTACCTTACAACATGTCTTATATATTCTGGAATTTTGTAACTCGATGTTAGACCTCAAGAAGTACAGCCTTCTGTGCGAAAGTCTTCTTTCTGCTGTGCACAATCATTATAAAGTAAATATGGCCATCCATTTCTTGTCAATAAATGGTTTTTCTTTCTTCTTTTTTTTTTTCTGCAGTGATGAGCAACCATAAGGACACATGCAAGAAAGGGAGTCTCTTTGAGATAACAAACTCTCATCACCTCATGAGGATACAATGGTTGACGAATGGTTCATGTTCTCAAGCACATCGAAACTTCAACAAATAATTCATGAAAAAGCCAGTCAGTGCTAGCACCAGGAATTGAACGTGGACCGTCCTGCTACCAGTCAGAGATGTTACATTTCAGGCGCTCATTGACTTTTGGTGAATTACTTGTTGATTTTGTCCCAAGGCGGAGCTCGCCACAGCTCATTTGCCTATCTGTTAATGTTGTGGAGTGTGTTGCGTTTTTCTCTTTGTGTGTTCCAGACTCAGAACGGTTAACAGGTCAGGTACGTTTCATTTAGACATGGCAAACATAATGTGGTGTTCCTCGACACAACTTAGCAGTGGCCTTCATGCATTACTGCTACGGCCATTAAGCGTGAATAAAAAGCTGCACATTATGCATGATGTAAAACCACTAGACTAGGAAACACGAAGAGACAGACACAAACACGTCCCTTTGTGTTCCCTAGTCTCGGGGTTTTACATCATGCATCATTCTCACCAGCTCGCTTGCTTCCTAGCCATTTTTTCTGCACATTATGTTCAATCTACTTTTATCGTGTGCTATGTAATCTTGTTGAAGTTCTGTCAAATGAGCGTGTAATGCTATAAAAAAGTTCTGTACACTTTTTATGGGGGTTGAATGGTAGCGCATGAATGCAGGAAGGGAACTGTCATGTTATGGCAAGTGTTTATGTATTGTACATTTAACTACTAATTTTATTGGTTAGCTTTCGCCGGCGTATCATGTCAAGCCATGTTATATTAATTTGGAATATGTTCTTCTTAGTAGCCAGAGCAGCTGATACACAGTGAGAACATAGCCCGTGTGTGTTTGTCCTTTCCACCGCAGCCCTTGGGTTTCCTCCCTGATGGCTACACATGTCAGGGATAGGTTTCAGAACCGGTATTTCCGGCCAAGTGTGAATTGCTTTTCAGGGGATCATCACGCTGGCAGATGAAACATATGGTTTAAATTATTTGTAGGACAGGAATTGCGTAGCTTCACACAAATACTACTACTGCGACGTAAGAGTGGTTTCAAATCTAGCTTTTTTGTGACCATCACATTATCGCACGCGATGTAGTATCCACTATGATCCTTTATATGGGGGTATGTACAGTGCAATCAACAGATATGCTATTTGCAAATCTGTGTTTCCTACTGTGTTGATGTTGAAATGGGGTAGTTTGTGTCTGAGAGCCATACTGAAACACAGGCAGCCAAGGACAGACTTTTGATGCCCTCGAGAAATATAGCAACACATTGCAGGGACTCTGGATGCTGCCTAAATTTCCAGAACACAGAGCTCAAGGCAGCGGTTAAACAACAAATGGTTAGAGAAATCCAAGACAGTTGCATGTGTAAGCAGTCCGCTGTTGGATTTGGTTCTGCCCGAGATACGTTATCTCAAAGGGGACGCACGGGCACACTCAGAATGATACCTGGGTTGCCTGTGAAATAGAATGAGGAGAGGGAGAGATATATAACCCTTTTTTTGTCTGTTATTCTATTGGTTAAATTGTCATTTGCTTAGCAGCATATATGTGTATATTCGAGAGTCTGCTAATAAATATATCAGTTGAGAGCTAGCAGTCGCATTGTAATGCCTCATCCTGTCCTTGGCTGCTTGTGTTTCACTATGGCCCTGCTTGCTATTGCAAAAACAGAAAACAAAAAAAGACCATAGAAAAACACGAAAAGAGCGACCTAAAAAAGCTGCCTGTTCTAGTGCTCACATGGAGGCAATGCAGTGAGGTAACATGTCGCATTCATGAACTGCGCATAGTAGTACATATCACAATGGCAACCGATTATTCAGATTTTTCTTCAAGTGCTTTTTTTAGCTTTGTTTGCACAGACTATTAGTGGAGCTTTATGTGATTCCCCTCTTGAGATACTTGAAGTATGCTGATGCTGTGCAGTTTGTTAATTTTGAAACTGTACTGTGCTGAGGTACAAAAAGAGAATTGTCATATCTGCATTTGAGTACATAGGAATAATTTGTAAGTGCTTTTCTTGTTGACATTAATATTTGCACCACGTCACAACGTTGTTGATTGATGGAAAATGTAAATAAATATATTTATTTGCTTGCCAAACAATGCACAAATGTCGTCTTTTCTAGTGAGATATTCCCTGTTCACCAATGTGGAAAAGTTAAAGGGGCACAATGGTGGTAGAGTCTAGCATTGTTTTTGCCACTTCACATATATTCACTGTTATTCATGTGCACATGTAGGAATAGGAAGGTTGAGCATGTGCATAAAAAATTTTGTATACAGCCACACATATGGTTAAGAAGATTAATTAGATGATGTCCAAGCATATATAATTGTGCTTCATGTGCAATGGGTATGCTAACGCCTTGCTTCCATGAAGCCTTTTTATTTATTTTTTTACAAATTCGTGGCGTCGGGTAACCTCATTTTCGATAAAATAGGTCTGATTCCCGCACTCACCGCGCATGTTTGTTCCGTGGGTGAGGCTTCTAATCCTTTCCTCCCTCGTGTGGCGTGTCAATGTAACCTCCTTTCTTCTAGAATACTCCTCTTTTAAGGGTGTTCTTTTTAAACACCAACTTTAAGAGTGTTTTATGAGGAATACACCTAATTAAAGGACGTTTCAGAAAACACCGACATTTCATGGTGTAAAATAAGGAGTGCGCCATGTAACAAGCATGTGCTTAAAAAAGGTGTAAAATGATTTACTGTGCAGAGGGAAAGCTGACCAGGGAGTCAGCGAGCGCGCGTGAGAAACATGAGCGTCACCGTTAGTGAGCACGGCCCAGCACGACTCACAAATGCCGACTTCTCAGTACAACTGGAATGAATCTTAATGAATAATGAATCTTAAGAGACGTAAAGATATCATTATTAGACCTGCTGACAAAGGTGGCGGAATAGTCGTTATGAATGCATCGGCCTACGTAGATGAGGCAAACAAACACCTTGATGATGAGACATTTTACAGACCTCTTGATGGCGACCCGACGTCATTTTTCTGCCAAATAATCAACAAGAAGATCTTAGAACTTACCAAAGACAACTCTCTCCCGCGCAATATAGCAGACTTTATTAAGCCAAAGAACACCACGCCTGGTTCTTTTTATCTCCTTATTAAGATGCACAAAATTAACCACCCTGGCAGGCCTATAATTTCGGGTGTTAATACACCGACTGAGAAAATATCCCTCGTCTTAGATCACTGCATCAAGCACATTCCTCCACAACTTCCCTCTTATGTAAAGGACACTAACGACTTCCTTGCCCAAATCAATTCCATTAATAACATTTCTCCTAACCTCAACAACGCTATACTGGTAACTATGGATGTGAGGTCATTATATACAAATATTCCCCATGGTTAAGGTGTCAACGCTGTAGAGCTTTTTCTTTCCTCCTTTCCGTCTGATCTTCTTCAAACTAAAACCATTATCTGTCTTCTTGAGTTAGTCTTGCAGTACAACAACTTTGTTTTTAACGACAAACATTATGTCCAAGTTCAGGGCGCAGCGATGGGTTCCCGTGTTTCACCCAATTACGCAAACCTCTTCATGGGCCTTTTTGAACAAAGAGCCTTAGAGTCTTTTCGAGTGACACCATTAGTATTCCTGCGATACATTGATGATATTTTTGCCATCTGGACAGCTGACGAAACCTCTCTACTCTCATTTTTTGATCATTTTAACTCACGACACAATTCCATCAAATTCACGTGCAACTACTCTCGTACTTCAATCAACTTTCTAGACGTCACTGTTTCTCTCGAGTCGGGTAAACTCGTCACAGATCTCTATAAGAAGCCAAACGGCAGTACCTTCATTTCAACAGCCATCACCCTAATATCCAAAAGCGAAACATTCCATTTGGACAACTCACACGTTTAAAACGCATATGTTCCAATACACAAGATTTTTTGAAGCATGCAAAGGACATGTGCAATGACTTCAAGGAGCGCAGATATCCCGACGATCTCATCGACAATGCCCTAGCCAGAGCCACCTCCCTAGACAGGGAAAGGTTGCTTTCTCGTGAATCCAATAAGGCATCAAGTCATAATAAATGTACTTTCATTACACCTTACAACCGCACACTCCGTAATGTAGGATCTGTGTTCAAACGCCACTTAAACATACTCCACGCCGATGAATATCTCAAAGACATTTTCCCTAATGCTCCGACTATTACATTTCGGAGATCACGTAACATACGCGACTTACTCACTTCCTCTCGCAATAATCAATAGAGTCCCGGTTGCGCTCCTTGCAACAGCAACCGCTGCCAAACTTGCTTATTTATTGCAACATGTACCTCCACCTGTAGCACTGTTAATGGTTTCGTTTTCTCTATTCGGCAGTCTCTTCACTGTAACTCATTCAATGTTTGCTATCTCATTACATGCAAATTGTGCAATAAACAATATATAGGCGAAACACGTAACACCATCCTTGAAAGATTTTATGGCCATAAATCAGATATTGTTAATAAACGCCAGTCACCTGTATCGCTACATTTTAATCTTCCGGGACATGATCTGCATACGCATATACTTATCACCATTTTAGAATCCGGGTACGCTAATGACATCAAACGCAAAAATCAAGAATCCTTTTTCATTTCGAAATTTGCAACGTTACAGCCGCACGGCATCAACGTGTACGGCGGTCCATTACAGTCCTTTACACTATGAGTCTATTTATTGTATTATCAGTTGTCTGCCATTTTTCACATCATACACGATGATACACAATCAGTAAGACACCAACTCCGCGTTACTTTCCCAGAGTCTGGAAGCTCTTAGCCATCAAGGTGCTGTGTGTCCTCAATCCTTCGCCCTTGAGCCCTAATTCCCCGTACGCATTCTAAAGCCTTTTGTGTCAACTGGCTGCTGTGCCTATTCATGTGCTGTTCACTGGTTTCCTCCACGTACAACTCCGACTCGTCTGTATGTCTGTCTGACCTTGTCGAGCCACCTCCTACTGATTGCGTTTTGTTTTTCATTTTCATTTTTTTGTTGATATTTGTATCGCGTTTGTATTTCTCTTCACCCTTCCCCTTTTCTCTTGTACCATGTGACGGGTTTTGATATATGCTTCACCACTTGTAACAGGTCCTCAAACCTGAAGAAGTGCAGCCTACTGCACGAAAGTCTTGTTTTTAATGTATATAGTAAACAGTTGATGCTCTTAACCGTCTTTGTTATTTTTGATTCTGCATCGCCGGAAACTTGCACATTGTTTTTCTTCACGTTCTACAACTGAGAACTAAATTATGTTTTTTTTTAGGAACGTGACATCCCTACAAACGTATGACCCTATCGCTGGTCGGGTTCACCATACTTTCATCTCTACGGAGTAGCAAAATCACAAGTGTGTCACTATAGCTCAGTCATGTCCAATGACATAAAACCGCACTAACTAAGCTCATGAAAGGTATCATGCGTTTATAAATACAACTAAGCATGAAACACTCGTGGATACCTTTCCCAACACCTTCTATGAGCACAACAGAAGTTCCAACCATCCTGTAGAATACAACGGACTCAGTGTTTTTATTATCTCTTATTCGCATCGCGCATCACGGAAGCATCAAAGACTGAAGATAGCTCCTCATCAGATTAAGAGTGGAGAGTCCACTGGCGGTAATCTCGCAGTACAGGAATCCTCTTCGACTACAGCTGCTCTCATTCCAAACTTTCCACCATCTCCACTCCCATTCCCATTGGTCGAACAAACAACTGTCGCCGAGTACCCTCGACACATACTTGACGATGCACAGGAGATCTTTGAAGCCAGCTGAGAATGCTGAAATCGAATTTTGCAATTCGTGTGTGTTGCGGTAATCTGAACACTTAGACGCGTTGAATCTCTTCGCATCCAGGTTCATGCTCGCCGCCAGCGCAGCGTGTATTAGCAAATATCTGTACATCCAGGATATCGCAGTCGTGTGTTTCGAAACTCTCTGAAAGTTAACAAATAGAGAATCAAGTACAACGAACAGTACCCGCGTACGGCTGTTTTGTACGCAGCTGTGCACGCAAAAAGGCTGTGGTGCAATTTTTCTGCATTAGCATACGTACGTATGATCACGCCTTTGCATCGCGGCCACCGAATCGCTGGCGTTCATGACATGACTGAGATGTCAACGACGGATCTGAGATCATTGTCTAGCTGTTGGTGAGAAGCAAAGGTAGCCCTAGTCTTAATTTTTCATTCAGCCTTTGCGATTTATCGTAATATCCCCAAAAAACGACGAACGCCTGAGTTTTTTTTAAAATCTCTTTATGGATGTAAGAGGGCACGGAAGAAAGCGGTCAGAGTGAATGTGTATCGGTGTCTCTCTCTACGAGGCACTAATATGTTACGAGAGTGAGCCGTAGGCGTAGGGTAATGGTATTACCGGTAGGAAAACGGGCGATGCCTGGCCCTCGCTGACGTTTTCCCGCAAATGTCGTCCTTAAAGACAGTGCGAAAATATTGTTTGCTGAAAACATGTCTTCGAGTTGAAAGGCTTGTACACCACAATGTTTTCTCGATTGTTAAAAGAGCATAATGAAGTAACATCTCACATGGCTCGAAACCCAGTCTCATCTGCCAAGCTTTCCACGAGGAGCCACCATGCAAGATAGTTTTGCTCTGTGCTGTATTATAGACGCGCAATGAAATTTCAAAGAAGAAAAAAAAGTCACAGTCAGACAAAGCAGTCGCGACACGATTTTTGCGTGACGGGCCTTTTTCCCCTGTTTCTTCTCAGATCACGCGCCGCTTATACATGCTTGAGATGTGCCGCTGTATGTCACGACCCGCGTGCACGATGTCCCCTCTACGTCACGACGGCCCCTGGTTCTGCATGCGCTCTTTTCACGAGGAAAGGATTCTGGAAATGGGTACGGAACAGGGGCCTCGCGTGTGCCCTGTAGATTACCTGCGCTCACCGTTCTTTCGCAAGGGCTGATTTTATTCGTTGCAAAACACTCCGCAGCGAACGATAATTTTTTAAAGGTTACCCCACTGCTCCTCCATGGTACGCTGTGATTTTACCACGCGCAAAGTCACATACGGACTCTCTCATCCGCATTCCTCTTTCCTTTCATGTTCCTCCTCTCACTTCTCTACTACTAGACGTGTGTTCCGGATGCCTCTTATAATGGGATTACGCACGGCTACACAAGTATAACGTCGTGAGTCAGCTTGTAGGATGATGAAGCACAATAGGCATGGTTCATGCTTCACAGGTGCCCACATGGCTAGTTTTCTCCAACTTACATATCTTTATCTGGGGCCCCTCAAATGGCTGCATTCACTGCTTAATGTGTATACTATTGGCTATCGTGAAGTTATATCTAAGAACGTTCTCCAAACATATACCATTTGCTAATGTCTTAAATAATTACCGTTCCACCGAATGCGTGCTGAGGTTGTACATTCTTGTGCGGTGATATTAATTCCATCGCTAAATAGTGCTCGCGTTACTTCCAATATTGTTTCATATGCTTGTTATGATAATATGTACAACCAGGCGCTCCAGCTTGCCTTTTCCTTTCCCACACCTTAACGTCCTCTGTTGTGTGGAATTCATTTTGCGTCTTTTCCAATCATATCGTCCCTGACGCAGAGCGTGTTAGCTCAGGACGTCATGTAGAAAAGGACTTTCCTGTCCTGTCGTTTATTGCAAAAATCAAGATATACGTCATCAATGCAGCATTATTATAGTTACCTAATCCTCACGCCATTAGGGATAACCTCTTCAAGTGTGGCAGATGTGAATTTTTTTGCTCCTTCGAGATATCGGTTGAGCATGTTTGCACAGGTAACAGGCCCAATGCTACAAAAGTGCGTCTACAAAACAAAAGATACTGCTCTATAGAGTGCGGAGAACGTACTCTATAGAGCAGTATCTTTTGTTCTAGTATTTGTTTTTGAGTTTTCACTGAAGCACTTTGACACAAAAGTCTCTGTGGCTTGGCGAGGTTTTGCTCTAGCTAAGAACCGACCCAAAGAAATGTGATCAATTCTCTACAACCATGTTCTTACAAATTCGGTACTGTTGTACGGTAGCATCTTCTCACAATGATGAGAAATTACGTTTGTCGAAGTATGAGACTGTAGAACCTACGGTACAGGATCGCCGTCGAACTGTCTCTAGGACATGTATCTTGAAAAACCTCACAAATCATAATCAAATTTCCTTTCTAAACCTTTTGACTTTGGAGTCTTTGGTTAAGACTTAAATTCTAGTCCTGTATAAAGACAAAATGAAATGCAACATACGTGTAGATCAGTAAGCGCTGGCAGCTCCATGACGTTAACGATATGACTGCAATTCAGGGGTAGGTGCTGTAGAGTAACAAACAGATCAAACGTAAATTTAGCAGGATAGCAGAGAACGTGAGATGAGCGTGATCCCTAAAACTTGATCAGCTAAAGTCGAGCCGAAAAGAAAACGGACATCATGAAATACTTGAAGCAAACATAGACAGGTAGAAATGCATCGAACCGGTAAGGAAGTATGGAGGGAAATGAATCAGGACGAGAGCCGACAATATTTCGAACAGAGACTGTTCTTCTTGTGGGCTCACCTTTGTCATCGCCATCCTACTCATATATTAACCCACATGCTCTGGGGTATGGTATCGAAATTGTTGCTGTGAAACACCTAATCACATCGTCACTCGCGCAGTTGTTGTTATTCGTACAACAGGAAGGAATGTGACCCTAAGCTCGTGTTCAAGCTTCCCTATATTTAGGCCATGGGGACAACATACAATTCATTTGCGTGATACATGCGTTTCACAATAGTTATTAGGGAGTTTTAGGACATCGTAGGCACCTTTGAATTCTTCTAGTCTCGGGTTTGTAAGTTATGAATCTGTATTTCTGTCAGACGATCAGGTATCATCAACGTATATCCCACCTACTCCAAAGGAATCACGAAACTTGTAATGACGGTTTCGCCACCACCACCGTCAAACTTGTACGTTTTTATTTTTGGATTTAATTGGAATATTTTTGCTGAATTCTGTTCTTAGCTTGAACGCTGTACTATCGGAAAATGTTACCTACGAAGGGGCGTACTACTCACTTGCTTCTATTTCGTTCAGCTTGAGAAGGTAATCTACCCGACATTATGTGCTACGGGTATCAAATACACGTTCAATGTATGAAATACAAGAGCGAATCGAGATATCGAGGTATCTGCGACGTAACATTTACTTAGCTCCAGTCAGCGATATATCTTTCAGTTTGCTGATCACCGACAGGAATACATATGAGTATCTCTTACGTTTCTGTCGAGCCATTCGAGATACTGGCATTTCATGGAATGATTGTATGTACAGCTTGGGACAAAAGTTTACGGAACACGCGAGCAGCGTACTCTTTCCGCTGTGCAACACCCCAGCTGCTGCCGGAAGAGGGTGAGTAGCAGGCCTGCTGGGCATGGCCAACCTCTCTTCTCCTATTAAACAAAGAACAAAGATTTCACGGTTTCGGAGGGATGGAAGGGCGGGCTGACACACTGTGGTAGTTCCTGTGTCACTAGAGGGTGCCTGGAAAGTGAAAGCTACCGTTGTGTGCCGCTAACAGCGTACTCTTCCACCCCTCCGAAACAGTGAACTCACCCGCTTCCGGCGGCCGCTAGGGTGTCGCACCGAAATCACAGGGGGGCCACTGCGAGAGTTTCGCGGCCGCGCCAAGTGTGTCGCCACGGTAGTATCGATTGGGGCGCCATCACTTCGCAAGACTTCTTCATCATGAAAACAAAACCCGACTTAATAGGTGTACTTCTTCTACAACAACTGGACAAAGTGCGAGCCTAAGTTTCTTTGATTAAACTCGTTCTCTTCGATTTAGAATGTGTGTGTCACGTGGTCACATTCCTTCAACCGCCAGCAAGCAATCCGAAACTTTGGGCGCGAGCTTTGAACCGTTGATCGTTGGAGTGGCAGCAACGGAAGGCGGAAGCTGGTGCGTTAGTGTGCGCTTTGTATCAACCTGTATTTTTTAAAGTAAGCAACCGTAGAAATATTATGAGTTATGGTGAATGTGCCTGGGTTGGTGCCTGAACTGTTTGCCATTTTGTATTGCACAGATGTGATAGACACCAGTTCCGGATACACGGATATACGCCAAGCAAAAGCGCACTAGTAAGAATAAGAATATCTCTGTGAAGGTAGTTAGTACGTGCAGAAACCGGAATTGCAGGACTCGCATTTGATCGATTATTTTCAGGTCCTTCGAGGTGCAGAACACCGAAACTGCTTTCCCGGAAGCGTTGTGTACGTACGGAAGTCCACATTGACATATCAAAGAACCTGGCAAACATATAAAGACCGCCTGAAAGCCAAGCTTGATGATACTGGAAAGCAAGTCACAAAGCATGCCTCCTCCAGAAGAGGCTTGTTACGAAGAAACCCTGTGATGTGTTTGTTAACTATGTAATTATACTTTCTGCAACGCCTGCGCAGCGATTTCGAGAAAACTAGTGACATCATATTTGCATATCTATGAATAAGCTTGATGAATACAGTGTTTCCGTTCCAATATCTGTGTTTGTCACTTTCTGACGTCCGCCTCGTAAACCAGTAGAATAATTAATGAAAGGCACAGAACCGCAGCCCCGGAGAGGCCGCAGAGCTCTCCGCCATGTTGGATAGGCATGAAAAACAGTGTCCTCGGACGAATGCGTTACCCACGGCCTTATCCAAAATCATAGCGAATGCGCATGCGCAGAATTGGTCTTGCAACCACTGGGGTCGTATTTGGCGCTGCCCGAAAAACGTCCCCATTGCGATCAATGGGAGTGTCCCATCCCTGCCGAAATGTCAAAATGACTATCCTTGCGTTTGCTGACCAAGAGCGAGGGATACTCCGCCTCCCGGATGCGTGCCAATAGTCGATATGCAAAACGCCGCTTCCTTTCGTAGCGCGCACAGAAACCTACGGGATTCCACCACGTCTGAGGCTCCCTCCCGTACCCGAGCCATACACACGACTCACGTCCAGCTGTTCTATCGCGTGTCTTGCCTGACACATGTGCTGTTTCACTATGTTGTTCAAATGGTGAGACGAAGGGATCAAAAGGGAACGCAATCAAGGCAAGAGTGCTGCAGAATTCTTTGGTGCTTTGGAGCGCGGTCGTTTGAATTCTGGGAGAGGGAATTACGTTAACATAGTGTAATGCTTCTCTTTAATGCCATCCTATGACATATTCAGACAGTTCAGTACAGTCCATTCAAGAATTATTTAGTGCACCGAATACGGCATAAACCTTTGGTACAAAATAAAAGTTTAGTACGATTGCAGCAAGTATGGATGGTCATGCAATTACCCCAATGGACAGTATCGACGACTTAGTTACGCATAGTTTTGTATCCCTACTACGCGTATACTACCTTGTAGTTTTCTCTCTGGCTTCTTCTTGAATGTGAAGACCGATGGCACAGCAAATTCATAGACACTACGTTTGTGACAAAATCAGTCTCTTTGAGGTACCGTGAACACACCTTTGCTCTGTCAGCATTGAGCTTATGTTTTCTTTTGATGGCCAGCAGTCATTTCTGTCTCTGGGAAGCTGTTGAAGGTGACTGTAAGGTGAGCATGAAATGTCTTGGCACTAAATGATTGCAGAGTGCACCGTCTGAGGGCACATCTAAGGAGGACTGCCTGTCTGGTAAACAGTCATATGAAATGTAGTGCAACCAAACGTGACAGTTATGCGGGAGATGGTCAAATAACGAAAACTCAGATTCACCGAGCTGAGAAAGACCACAGTTTATACCAGTACGTAAAGGCGAGTGTCACAGCGGGTTTCGTAGCAACAACTGCAATCGTACTACGCTTTTATTTTGTACCAAATGTTTCTGCTGTATAAAGTGCACTAACAAGTTGTCAAATGAGCTGTACTAAACTGTATACATTTCTCATGAGATGACACAACAGCGTCCTTCCACTAGGTTAACGTAATTTTCTTGTCCAACCTATGTCAGCGCTTCAAAACTTTCGATGCAATAAGGAGTACAGACGTTTGAGGTTTTCTTACCTGTGTGTTACGAGATGGTGCTAGGTTTCGCATACGGCCTATAGGAGGACGCCTCTGCCAAAGCCTCTGTCAAGGTCGCCTGCTCTCGCCTAAGAGATGGCTCTGCGGTATCGTTGTTTCGCGTGTCGAAAGGCTTCTGCCATGGCGCACCAATCTTACCAACTGCTTCGCCGTCTGTTAACCAGCAGCTGCTGCTGTTTTGCCTGCCGCAATGGTTCTGCCATGTCGCACCAATCCAACCAACGGCTTCCCCGTCCGTTAACCAGCGCGACTCCCGATTGGCCTCGTAGCCATGTTGAAGGACGTCGAAGCCGTTGGTTAGATTGGTAGATGTCCATGGCAGATGTCCATGATGTTAGATGTCTATTGCAGAAGCCTTGCGACAGGCGAAATAACGGTAACTACGCTCCTCTCTAAGCCTCGTTCAGCCGTTGGTTAGATTGGCGCTCCGTGGCTGAAGGCTTGACATGCGAAACAGCGGTAACGCTGCGCCACTCTTCGGCAAGAGCAGAGGGTTGAGAAGTGCCTGCCCCCACGTCGTCTTATTGGCCGTCATCCAGGAGGCGGAGCCTCCTTCGCTTTAGGTCAGCAAACGCAAGGATAGTCGAAAACGTACGCCGCGCGCGTGTTCCGTAAACTTTTGTCCAAACCTGTAAAACATATCACGAGTCGCTTCTGGGCCGGCAAGATCTCATTATGAATTCATTTTTACACAACTTCTCCCACTATGCGCTGACAAACATACAGCATGTTCCACCTAATGTGATAAGAAATCGTATTGAAAATCTACTTGTCTGAACGCTTTGAGGTCAATGCTATTTATATTTAGGAGTCTTTACCATGACTTCTGACCAGTGTCACCGAGTTCGATTTTCAGGAAACTGAATTTTTCCAAAGGATTTCCAAAATTTGCCAAGTCCAAATTAAAGTAATCGGAACTTGCAATGTTCAAATCAATGGATGAAGATAAAAATGGGAAACCTTCTGCATGAAATTTCTGAAGATTTCTGCCTCCTAAACAGGCGGTTTGCGTGGCAATACTTCGTTAATTAGGCTAATTACCTTATTTGAACCCAAAGTTTTGCCAAAGAAATTGAACTGTCTTCGCGTGAATTAGAAAGTCCGTGGCCACAACATGCTACCCCAATCGTAACTTTCAAGTTTCTTCCACTATTCCCAAATTTTTGACACCGGCACTGACTCCCACTGCGCATAGAAACCCCACCATAAGGAAAACAGAAGAGAATGAGGGCGGGGAACGGGAGCAACCACGCACTTTGTCTTCGCAAGCTTATCTGTTCGCAGCCATGAGATAGTGATAATCACCGACATCGGATGTTCTGTGTCGTCCTTTCCGCCTCCACATACTTTAGGCGGGACAAACTCGGATGAGCGCGAGTCTTCACATGCGGCAGTTTTTCTCGCGCTTGTTACGTGTTTTCGGGTGTGAAATTTTGTAGAAACATTGTGAAAGATCTTGTATTTGTGACTGAAACAGCACGCCAAAAAACAAAGAGAAACGAACGTTACTTTTCCTTGGCAGATTTTTGAGTTGAATCAAGATAATCAAACTAACTTATGAAGTACACTCATACACTCTTAGAAATGAGGGGGGGGGGAGTGTCGAGGTAGCTTGCCGTTGTTGGCCGCACTCAAGTGGGCATCGTCACGACTATAGCAAAAAAAAAAGGAAAGTGGGAGAGGGGAGTTGAGGACTTCAAAGTGATGCAGAGGCAGGATGACCGATACTGATGGGACGGAAGCACACTGTAGGTGAGAGGTTCACTAGAGTGGTCTCGCCGCTAGGCCCGTTTCTTGAAGAAAGCGCACGAGGCCGCGAGTTTTTGAAAGTCGTTCCCCACAAGAACCAACGGGGAAGAGGACGTCCGTCAGTATGCCAGGCCTGGCGTGGGGAGGATGAGTTTCCCGCATAGTATGGTATGCACGGCATTCTGTCAGGATATGCACATTTGTTTCCTGATGATTACAGCGTCCGCAACTCGAGTCTCTTAGAAATGAAGTTCACCACATAGCACGCTCCTAGCCAACCATTATCACGAATGACAACGCTCTCGCTCCTAATTTGCTGAAAACGGGAGGCGGAGCCCATTCTGTGCTGTGCATAATGGCACAAAATAGGCTCCTCCTCCCGTTTTCATGTGGTGAAGTTCATTTTTAAGAGTGTGGAAAATTCCTGTTGGAGTAGCAAAAACCTTCACAAGTGTCGTGCACAAGGTTTCCAATTCTTATTTCATGTAGATTTTCTTTATTAACTAGGGGTCACTCTCATGCAACACCGTCTATACAGGATGGTTTTTAGTCCATTTGAGAAAAGTAGATGTCGTTTTGCGTTTGAGTTCTACGGCCAGGCTGGCATCATCTCGTCCGGCGAGATGTCAATGTTTCACTGTGATGGCGCCACCCGTGGAGGCCGCAGTGCAAGTCAGTAAGTACGGCCGAGACGCACTGTTAGCGCCAACCCAAGATCGTGTCACTTTTCTGCGCCGAGCTGACGAGCTCCAAGTAGACTGAAACAGCTGTCCTCGGCAGGAAGTGTACGATCAAATTGTAAACATATGCTCAACGTGCAGCCACAGAGCTTCGGCTATCTTTCCTTTGTATATATATATATATATATATATAAATAGGGGGAAAAGCCATTAAAGAAACAAGTAAATGACGCTAGATGTGTTTAAGGGGGATAATTAGCAGAAGCTCTTTGGCTGCAAGTATAGCAGCAGATGTTTGTAAGTCAAACGTCGCCATGCCAGTGCTGGACAGCTGTTTCGGCCTTCTTGGGCCTCGTGAGCAGTACGCAGGCAGGCAACGTTTGAGCAGATGGCGTCAGTGTGTATATAGGCGGTCAGTGCGTATATATATATATATATATATATATATAGGGTGACGTAAAAGGATTGTCAAACGGCCACGAAGTTTTACAGAAGTTCAAAAAAAAAAGACGCGGAAAGAGATCTTAGGGAAGTTACAAACACTAGTTTATTACATAGGGAGACGTTAAAAAGTAAAATGGGCAAGGGGTCGACGTTTCGACAGTGGTGGCACTGTCTTCGTCAGGACAAAAGATGCGTAGCTGCGTCAAGACAAAAAAGACTTGAAAGGAAGTCAGGAGTTTTTGTCCTGACGAAGACGGTGCCACTGTCGAAACGTCGACCCCTTGCCCATTTTACTTTTTAACGTCTCCCTATATAATAAACTAGTGTTTGTAACTTCCCCAAAATCTGTTTCCGCGTCTATTTTTGAACTTATATGGCTCGCTAACACGGCGAAACACGTGCCCTCTGGTGCTGTCGCATCGCTCCATGAGCATCTGTTTCTCTGCGTGCAGCCATAGAAGCCATCTTAATCACTAATTTTGAATTTCAAACACGTCTAGTGTCATTTACTTCTATTTTAATGGCTTTTTTCCGATGATTATATATATATGTATATAGATGCTCATGGAATCATGCGACAGCACCAGAGGAGCATCGTTCCATGAGTGTCTGTCTCTCAGCGTACAGCCATAAAAGCCACTTTTTCTGTAATTATGAATTTCAAACATGTCTAGTGTAATTTACTTGTATCTTTAATGGCTTTTTTCCCGCTGAATATATGTATGTATATAGATACCAATGGAATGATACGACAGCACGAGAGGAGCATCGTTCCATGAGTATCTGTTTCTCTGCGTGTAGCCATAGAAGCCACTTTTATCTGTAATTTTGAATTTCAAACATGTCTAGTGTCCTTTACTTGTTTCCTCTCATTATATGTATATATATATATATGAAACAGCTGTACTCGGCAGGAAGTGTACGATCACATTGTAAGCATATGCTCAACGTCGAAGGGAATGGCCAGGTCATTCCCTAAATAATGTGTCACTTTTCATTCTCCAGTCAAATTGTACCTCACATCAGTGCAGAGAACAACGCGGATCCTATCTCATTCACAAATTCCAATCAACCATTAACGAACATCTGACTGTCTCGTTGAGCACTGTCAACGGCAAGAAATCTGGTGGCCTAGTTGAGCTTCTTTCTTTCCGTTCCTTTCTTTTATTTTTCTTTTTTTCAGCAAAGTCCGAAGCAGCACTCACCCTGCCCAGCAATTTTTCCCCAAAACGGAAAGGGACCAAAGGAGATTGACCTCACCACTCGGACTTTACCTTTTTGAATATTCCCGTACCTGACTCACCGACAACCGCCTGTGGCGTGCCTTGTACCGATGATGACGTCACATATCAAACCTATTTATGCAATCTGTAACCGCCTACGCATCTTTTGTCCTGACGAAGACAGTGCCACTGTCGAAACGTCGACCCCTGTTTTTCATTCAACTTTTAATTTCTGACGATTAAATGAACTAGTATTTCTCATTGATTCAGAGGTTACCCGTCAAAAAGAACTCGTTGCAAGTTAAGTTACCGTGTGAAAAAATGTAACTAAGTTGATAACGAAGTTCTTCAGCTTGAAATGTAACTCGCAGTTACTGAGTTACTTAAAAAAAGAACCAGTTACTTTCAAGTTACTTCGGACACAAAATAGTATTACGCAGGCGCAGCGCGCGTGAGCATCTGAGTTAGACCTTGAGTTGCCTGCGGAGAAGTGCAACACGCTTAGATCGTTTTCGTGTATGTCCAACAATAGACCTCTCCCTGTTTGTAAACAAATGACGTCATAGCGTTCGACAGCGCCACAAATTTGTTAGAATTGAAGTACACTCGCAGCTAGAGGTGAACAAGGTCGCGCACGAAAGCCCACGTCTTGAGGGGATTACGATATGGTCCCTTAAAGGGACGCGACCCTCTGTCCTGCTTTTCTTTCAATGGGAGGTAGCGAACAAGTGCCCGTTCGTGGAACCCAGCCCTCTCCTTCCGATTTGTTTCTGTTTAATCTGTCTACCAATGTCATGATGACGTTTCTCTGGTAGAGGTCTATTCGAACGCTCTGCATCTTACTCCCTGTTGCCGCACAATGGTTCAGCTTCATTTCAATGGCAGCTGTTCTTACTTCCTGAATAAAATACTCTCATTTATTGAATATCACGTTTATATGCGCAGCTACCCAGGGCCGACGAGCCGCAAACACGGCGAAACACGTGTCATCTGGTGCTGTCGCATCGTTCCATGAGATGAGTATCTGCTTCTCTGCGTGCAGCCATAGAAACCATCTTAATCTGTAAGTTTGAATTTCAAACACGTCTAGCGTCATTTACTTATTTTTTAATGGCTTTTCCCCCTCTTTATAATTCACTGGCTTGCACTGTGGCATTGAGGAGTGCTCAGTCACCCTCCCAGGTGTATATTGCTCGCTGAATAACCCCTGGTTTGCCAATCCCGAATGATGCGCAGCTACCCAGGGCTGATGAGCCGCAAACACGGCGAAACACGTGTCCTCTGGTGCTGCCGCATCGTTCCATGAGTATCTGTTTCTCTACGTGCAGCCATAAAAGCCATCTTAATCTGTAAGTTTGAATTTCAAGCACGTCTAGCGTCATTTACTTATTTTTAATGGCTTTTTCCCCCTCTCTATAATTCACTGGCTTGCACTGTGGCATTGAGGAGTGCTCAGTCACCCTCCCAGGTGTATATCGCTCGCTGAGTGACCCCTGGTTTGCCAATCCCGAACGATGCGCACCTACCCAGGGCCGACGAGCCGCAAACACGGCGAAACACGTGTCCTCTGGTGCTTCCGCATCGTTCCATGAGTATCTGTTTCTCTACCTGCAGCCATAGAAGCCATCTTAATCTGTAAGTTTGAATTTCAAACACGTCTAGCGTCATTTACTTATTTTTGAATGGCTTTTTCCCGTCTTTATAATTCACTGGCTGGTACTGTGGCATTGAGGAGTGCTCAGTCACCCTCCCAGGTGTATATCGCTCGCTGGGTGACCCCTGGTTTGCCAATCCCGAACGATGCGCAGCTACCCAGGGCTGACGAGCCGCAAACACGGCGAAACACGTGTCCTCTGGTGCTGTCGCATCGTTATATATATATATATATAACCAGGGCAAACCAGGCAAACCAGGGGTCACCCAGCGAGCGATATACACCTGGGAGGGTGACTGAGCACTCCTCAATGCCACAGTACCAGCCAGTGAATTATAAAGACGGGAAAAAGCCATTCAAAAATAAGTAAATGACGCTTGACGTTTTTGAAATTCAAACTTACAGATTAAGACGGCTTCTGTGGCTGCACATAGAGAAACAGATACTCATTGAACGACGCGACAGCACCAGAGGACACGTGTTTCGCCGTGTTTCTGGCTCGCCAGCCATGTGTAGCTGCGCATCGTTCGGGATTGGCAAACCAGGGGTCACTCAGCGAGCGATATGCACCTGGGAGGGTGACTGAGCACTCCTCAATGCCACAGTGCAAGCCAGTGAATTATAAAGAGGGGGGAGCAATTAAAAATAAGTAAATGACGCTAGACGTGTTTGAAATTCAAACTTACAGATTAAGATGGCTTCTATGGCTGCACGTAGAGAAACAGATACTCATGGAACGATGCGGCAGCACCAGAGGACACGTGTTTCGCCGTGTTTGCGGCTCATCAGCCCTGGGTAGCTGCGCATCATTCGGGATTGGCAAACCAGGGGTCATTCAGCGAGCAATATACACCTGGGAGGGTGACTGAGCACTCCTCAATGCCACAGTGCAAGCCAGTGAATTATAAAGAGGGGGAAAAGCCATTAAAAAATAAGTAAATGACGCTAGACGTGTTTGAAATTCAAACTTACAGATTAAGATGGTTTCTATGGCTGCACGCAGAGAAACAGATACTCATCTCATGGAACGATGCGACAGCACCAGATGACACGTGTTTCGCCGTGTTTGCGGCTCGTCGGCCCTGGGTAGCTGCGCATATAAACGTGATATTCAATAAATGAGAGTATTTTATTCAGGAAGTAAGAACCGCTGCCATTGAAATGAAGCTGAACCATTGTGCGGCAACAGGGAGTAAGATGCAGAGCGTTCGAATAGACCTCTACCAGAGAAACGTCATCATGACATTGGTAGACAGATTAAACAGAAACAAATCGGAAGGAGAGGGCTGGGTTCCACGAACAGGCACTTGTTCGCTACCTCCCATTGAAAGAAAAGCAGGACAGAGGGTCGCGTCCCTTTAAGGGACCATATCGTAATCCCCTCAAGACGTGGGCTTTCGTGCGCGACCTTGTTCACCTCTAGCTGCGAGTGTACTTCAATTCTAACAAATTTGTGGCGCTGTCGAACGCTATGACGTCATTTGTTTACAAACAGGGAGAGGTCTATTGTTGGACATATACGAAAACGATCTAAGCGTGTTGCACTTCTCCGCAGGCAACTCAAGGTCTAACTCAGCTGCTCACGCGCGCTGCGCCTGCGTAATACTATTTTGTGTCCGAAGTAACTTGAAAGTAACTGGTTCTTTTTTAAGTAACTCAGTATATATTATAGAAGTTCAAAGAAAGACGCGGAAACAGATTTTAGGGAAGTTACAAACACTAGTTTATTACATGGGGAGACGTTAGAAAGTAAAATGGGCAAGGGGTCGACGTCTCGACAGTGGCACTGTCTTCGTCAGGACAAAAGATGCGTAGCTGATTACACATGTCTTAAATAGGTTTGCTAATCTCTTAAATAGGGTGAGCGCTGCTTCAAACTTTGCTGAAAAAGAAAAAGAAAAACAGAAGGGAAACGAAAAGGAAGAAAGTGTAGCTCATCTAGGCGGCCAAATTTCTTACCGTTGAAAGTGCTCCCAGATCTTCGTTAATGGTTGATTGGAATTTATAAATGAGATAAGATTCGCGTTGTTCCCTGCGCCGATCTGAGCTAAAATTTGACTGGAGAATAAAAAGTGACACGTTATTTAGTGAATGACCTGGTTGTTTAAAAATGCGAGAGACCGGGAGGTTTGGCTTTTTGGTAACGTCAGATCGGTGGTTGTTGAACCTGATCCGAAATGATGTTTTAGTCTGACCTACGTATTGTGCTTGACACATGCCGCACTGAATGACATAAATGACGTTAGATGAATTACAGTCGAAGTCACGATTAATTTTGACGGAAAAATTGGAATTAGTACTTTTAAGTACTTGGGTGCTTTGTATTAATTTGCATATTTGACACCTTCGACCATCGCACGGGTGACAGCCGTCTCCTGGATGCGCTGCTTTGCTAACCTTAGAGCTAACTAGATTATCGTGCAGGTTGCGAGCGCGCCTGTAGGTTACCCGCGGTGGCTGAGGGAAAATTTGTCCCATGCGCTCTGATTGGAGAAGGATACTATGGTGACGGTACAGAATATTGTTAACGCTTGGAATATTGCTGCTAAATGTTAAGATGAGGTTTACGGAACCATTATCTAACACGCGTTTGTGGTTTTCGAACAGGGCTTTGCGATCTGCTTTGTGGGCTTTGTTTAGAGCGTCGTCAACTTAGCTAGGTGGAAATTGACGACCGATGAATGTTTCTCTAAGTTGAGCTAGATTTCTGTCCAAGTCATCGTCACTGGAACAGATGCGCCGGGATGCGAAGGGATGGCAAGTTTAGTATGACGCGGGTGACAACTGTTAAATGCTAGATACTGTTGAGAGTCCGTAGGTTTACGGAACAGGTTTGTGGACAAAACCCTGTTGGTTAACTTTACTTGGACATCGAGAAAGTTAACTGTTAAAGGGGAATAAGAATGGGTGAACTTGATGGCCGGATGCGCTTTGCTAAAGTCGCTGATAAATGTGATTAGGTCATCTTCTGAATGTGGCCACACCATGAAGATGTCGTCGAGGGTGGGCTTCTTCAGGCGCTTAGACAGAAATTCCTCCTCTAGAGCTCCCATAAATATATTTGCATAGTTAGGTGCCATTTTTGTACCCATAGCCGTGCCATGAACTTGCAAGTAGTGCTTACCGTCAAATTCGAAGTTGTTATTTTTCACAATAAGATTGAGAAATGTGCATGGGACACAAGGATCGTATGAGGTATCAATATTTTGAAAATGCCCTTTCAGCTGCAGCAATGCCATCCTCGTGGGGGATGTTATTATATAGAGAGGAAACATCTAGCGTGACTAGCAAACTGGAAGAAGGAGGCTGGCATTCACTTAAAACTTAAAGAAAGTGATTTGTGTCCTTAATGTAGGATGGTAGTTTAGGAGGTATATCTTTAAGAAGGTGGTCAACAAAGCTTGAGATGTTCTCGGTAGCTGTATCGTTGCATCAAACTATTGGGCGCCCTGGATTTCCAGGTTTATGGATTTTAGGGATCATATAAAACCTGCCCGCTGCGGGGTCTTTCGGGAGTATATAATCGTATAGGGTGGAATCTATCTTTTTACTTGCTTTTAGATCTTTTAGATTGCGGATAATATAAGCCGTAATTTCCTCTGTAGGGTCAGCCTCGAGGAGTTTGTAGAACGATGCGCACGATAATTGCCGGATACCTTCGTTAATGTAGTTTTCTTTGTCCATTACTACAATTGCACCACCTTTATCAGTTTTTTTAATGACTACGGCAGCTGCCTCCTGAGGGGTAGGCCACACTGGATCCAGTGTGGCCTACCCCTCAGGAGGCAGCCGCCCTGGAACGACGGCGGCAGAATACAAGACCATCGACGCTGGACTGACTAACCGCCGGTAAGCGTGCCTCTTCTCCTTCTGAAAGTGAACCTCCCCCAAGTACGCAAGCTTTCTTTAAACTTCGTAAGCTAGCCGATAAATCAGCACGCTATAATTCACATCGCACCACTTTACAACTCTACAAAGATCAGGACAAAATTCCCAAGGGTCTCGCCATTAACCTTAAACCCACCTTTCCCCTAAAATCTGCACACCAGAATAAGTGGAATGAGATCCTCAACAATGCTTCGGCCGCGTTAAACGAAGTGCTTATATCCCATTTTGAGGACGCCATAGACCAATCCGCAGGCGAAAACTATCGGTTGTAAATCTGTCTTAACAGACAACCACCAGTTAGAATTAGCACAATACGCAAAAAAAAGGGAAGAGGCAATTCGCAATGCTAAGCGGAGGAAGCTAGTCAGGGACAATGTTAATACTCCAGCTACGCTTGAACCCAGTTTGTCAGCTCAGGACTGTGATCACATAAGTAATGCAGATACAACTAATACGCCGTCGCAAAATCGTCAACCGCTTGCTAGAAAAACAGGTCCCACCCCAGCAGCCTCATCTGCAGAGATGCTACCTCAGAAGTGCCATAACGTCGTTAATTTATCGTCCCACGAACTTACCGATTCGGAAATCTCACTACTCAGCCGTGGCCTCTCATTTTGCCCCAGTAACAACAAGCTAGATAAATATCAACTTTATCTGGACTTAGATAATTTCGCCCGCCGTCTACGTCTGAAGGAATACTTTCATGACAAACCTAAGTCAGATTCCAACCCATTTAAACCGCTATCCAACTTTACGCCAGAGGCTAACCGTGAAAAGGCTCTGGACATGTACATCCGTGCAGTTCAAAAAGATATAATTAACTCTTACAATAAATCATACAACAGCAAATCGAAGCCAAATCTAACGCCGGCTGAGCAGCGCAGCCTTTTTGACCTTCGGGACCGCAGTGACATAGTCATTAAAGAAGCTGATAAAGGTGGTGCAATCGTAGTAATGGACAAAGAAAACTACATTAACGAAGGCAACCAGCAATTATCGTGCGCATCGTTCTACAAACTCCTCGAGGCTGACCCTACAGAGGAAATTACGGCTTATATTATCCGCAGTCTGAAAGATCTAAAAGCAAGTAAAAAGATAGATTCCACCCTTTACGATTATATACTCCCGAAAGACCCCGCAGCGGGCAGGTTCTATATGCTCCCTAAAATCCATAAACCTGGAAATCCAGGGCGCATAATAGTTTCATACAACGGTACAGCTACCGAGAACATCTCAAGCTTTGTTGACCACCTTCTTAAAGATATACCTCCTAAACTACCATCCTTCATTAAGGACACCAATCACTTTCTTCAAGTGTTAAGTGAATGCCAGCCTCCTTCTTCCAGTTTGCTAGTCACGCTAGACGTTTCCTCTCTATATACTAACATCCCCCACGAGGATGGCATTGCTGCAGCTGAAAGGACATTTTCAAAATATTCTGATATCTCATACGATCCTTGTGTCCTACACTCTTAGCCCGGTTACTTCTAGTAAAGGTAAACAAATTGCAATATTGTTACCTGTACACTAGATGGGTACAGCGTTACGTCTGCCGGGGTTACCTCTCTAAAAGTAACCAGATGCATCGTGTATTTAGAAGTAACACCGTTCCCGGGGCTCCGGGGCTGCACCCGCCCGTTCCTCGCGTCCGTGCATGCATGCAGCAAATTGCATGCAGGCACACACGAAACACGACACGGGTGACATACCAAAATACAATGATCATGGGCTTTCCTGGGCACGTATTTTATTGTGAATATCAGGAAAACACAACCCAGCATTGGCAACGTAAGATAACTAAGATATCGTTTCTCAATGTGGTGGCATATGTGAGACTATGTAGAATGAACACAGCTCCAAAGGGGCTTTGACGTGTTCACAGAATCGCGTGAAATATTGTGTTGTAAAATTGCAGGGGCGGCATGCATGCATACGGACCTTGTCCTCATTCTTGCTTGTTGCTGTGGGGCGGTGCCGCTTTCACCACCATAAATATCTAAAATGGAATGGGCACTCCTTATTTATCGTTCTCACGCTGTTTGGGTACATCATTAATAGCAAAAGCAGATCTTAATTACACTTGTGCAAGCACGAGTAATGAATGCAAAAAATTTAAATACCTGATATGTTGGAAGACTCGGTGTTCGGTATCGTAGCGGCGTTTGCCGAAAACGGGGGATTTTCCAATTCACGAGCTTCCATATTTGTACATGTAGCGGCAGGGATGAAACCAGCCACAGTATGGAGTTCACATTGAACTTCCTCAAGGCAAGGTGTAATGCAGCATAATTGTGAGGCCAGCGGTACATGCACATAAAAAGAAGAGAGTACTGAAATGTTAACTTCCAACAAACACAGATGGCAAAATATTTTGTGGATGGCAGGTCGTTATATGTAAGAAAATAAATACCATGGAAAACGTCACAGCTATGCCCTGTTTCCTCCTGAACATGTTCTTCACCACCTGAGGGAAATCAGTCGACATTAGTTTGCAGGCCTTTGACATATTAATTACCACCAGCCCACCCGCTCCTACACTGCCTGACTCATCGAGATGGGGATGTAGGTTGCCTGGTAGATAAATTCATCTGAATGTAATTCAGTAGCAGCAGCGATCGATTTCTTATTTTTTAACAGTTTACTGACTAGTCGGTGTTATTGACTGATTGATTGTCTTGACTTTCTTCATTGGTATAATTCGCGAGATGCTATTTAGTGGTCAGTTGTACTAGCAAACCACTGATAACAACCAATTAAGGCATCAATGTGGGCAACCATTCCGGTCAATTAACCACATCGACCAATCACAGTGGCTCAAGTCATCAGTCGACCCATTCACCACGAAGTCAGTGAAATTTAGGAAGGCAATCAGCCAGAAAATGACTGAGTTAATTCATCAACCAGCCAGTAAGACGACGAAATAACCTGTCATTGACAACACGACCCTGAACAAATCAAAATCAAGCCGTATCAAGAAGTAAAGAAAATACTAATCGCCCACACACACACACCTGGGCATAAAGAAACGCAATCATAAAATTACTGTTGTGGTTAGTCAGTTGCCTATTCATGAGGAATTCCATATCGCGCATCGTTTCATGAGTCGACTATAGGCTTTAGTTTTTTAGCAATTAGCCCATACACCAAAATCGATTAAGTCCGTCAGAAAAAAAAAAAACGAAATGAAAAATATAACCCCACGATAACTAAATACTTCTCAGAACAATGTACTACGAAAAATTCAGTTTCTCTTCGTTGTAATTGCTACGACACACAGACTATAGCGCTTATCACTCTTCTTCAACGCTGAATGGAAACAATTTGCTCGTAGTTAAATTTCATTACACAAAACCCAAGGTCAAAATGGATCTATAGGTATCATATACCTTTCAGCGTATGAAGGATGCTGGGACAAGAAGGCGACACGGACAGATACAAAGTAAAGTCGATGTAGAGAGCAAAGCTGGCAAGAGAAAGCAGAATGCGCTAAGGCCGAGCGTTGACACTGCGACCAACAGCTTACATATGCGCAGACAGCATATCATGTATGACTTACCATACGACAGGAACCAACTGCGAATCTACTTAGAACGATCATGATGAAATACGAACTTACCTATTTCACGTATCCTGTTATGTGATACCGGGCTGTGCGCACAGTATTCATATTTTAGATGACGACTGCCGGACTCCACTGTGTATTTCTTGCAGTCCTCGCACTCTTTGCATCTGCCTCTCGGCATTCCCCAGAAGTCCTTGTTTGTAAACGTCATTTGAAAGTAGTTCACAACACATCTACAACCACGAGCGTGATTTAACTTGTCAGCCACAGAGGCGTCACATTTCAAAAGATGCAACCGACAAAACACGAGGACGCGATGTAGTGTCCCTTCTCGTGTGATACTGTAATCTGTTGCCAGATAAGCGACCAAAAGCGATCAAAAGCGGCTGTGATTGTTTGCGAACGCATTACGACGTAGAAGTAACGGACTCCCACTAGAAGTAACACGTACAAGTAACCAGGAGAAGACAGGGGTTTTCCCCACAGGTTACCTCTGCCCCAGCTCTTCGAGACCCAATTTACTTCTAAAATTCGCAATTTCCTGTGTTACCTCTTCTTTTGAGCCGATGTTACTTCTAAATATACGTAACAACGGTCTAAAAGTAACAATAGAAGTAACTCAGGTAAGAGTGTATGCACATTTCTCAATCTTATTCTGAAAAATAACAACTTCGAATTTGACGGTAAGCACTACTTGCAAGTTCATGGCACGGCTATGGGTACAAAAATTGCACCTAACTATGCAAATATATTTATGGGAGCCATAGAGGAGGAATTTCTGTCTAAGCGCCTGAAGAAGCCCACGCTTTACAAGCGGTTCCTCGACGACATCTTCATGGTGTGGCCACATTCAGAAGATGACCTAATCACATTTATCAGCGACTTTAGCAAAGCGCATCCGGCCATCAAGTTCACCCATTCTTATTCCCCTTTAACTGTTAACTTTCTCGATGTCCAAGTAAAGTTAACCAACGGGGTTTTGACCACAAACCTGTTCCGTAAACCTACGGACTCTCAACAGTATCTAGCATTTAACAGTTGTCACCCGCGTCATACTAAACTTGCCATCCCTTACAGCCAAGCACTTCGATACAGGCGCATCTGTTCCAGTGACGACAGAAATCTAGCTCAACTTAGAGAAACATTCATCGGTCGTCAATTTCCACGTAGCTTAGTTGACGACGCTCTAAACAAAGCCCGCAAAGCAGATCGCAAAGCCCTGTTCGAAAGCCACAAACGCGTGTTAGATAATGGTTCCGTAAACCTCATCTTAACATTTAGCAGCAATATTCCAAGTTAACAATATACTGAACCGTCACCATAGTATCCTTCTCCAATCAGAGCGCATGGGACAAATTTTCCCTCAGCCACCGCGGGTAACCTACAGGCGCGCTCGCAACCTGCACGATAATCTAGTTAGCTCTAAGGTTAGCAAAGCAGCGTATCCAGGAGACGGCTGTCACCCGTGCGATGGTCGAAGGTGCCAAATATGCAAATTAATACAAAGCACCCAAGTACTTAAAAGTTATAATTCCAATTTTTCCGTCAAAATTAATGGTGACTCCGACTGTAATTTATCTAACGTCATTTGTGTCATTCAGTGCGGCATGTGTCAAGCACAATACGTAGGTCAGACTAAAACATCATTTCGGATCAGGTTCAACAACCACCGATCTGACGTTACCAAAAAGCCAAACCTCCCGGTCTCTCGCCATTTTAAACAACCAGGTCATTCACTAAATAACGTGTCACTTTTTATTCTCCAGTCAAATTTTAGCTCAGATCGGTGCAGGGAACAACGCGAATCTTATCTCATTTATAAATTCCAATCAACCATTAACGAAGATCTGGGAGCACTTTCAACGGCAAGAAATTTGGCCGCCTAGATGAGCTACACTTTCTTCCTTTTCGTTTCCCTTCTGTTTTTCTTTTTCTTTTTCAGCAAAGTTTGAAGCAGCGCTCACCCTGCCCGGAATTTTCCCCAAAGCGGACAGTGACCTACGGCGAATGACATCACCACCCGGACTTGACCTTCTGGAATATTCCCGAATCTGACTCACTGACAAACGCCTGTGGCGTGCCCGTACCGATTATGACGTCATGTAGCAAACCTATTTAAGACATGTGTAATCAGCTACGCATCTTTTGTCCTGACGAAGACAGTGCCACCACTGTCGAAACGTCGACCCCTTGCCCATTTTACTTTCTAACGTCTCCCCATGTAATAAACTAGTGTTTGTAACTTCCTAAAATCTGTTTCCGCGTCTTTTTTTGAACTTCTGTAAAACTTCGTGGCCGTTTGACAATCCTTTTACGTCACCCTATATATATATATATACATATAAGTGAAAAAAAAATAGCATAGGCTCTTTGACTGCACGTTGAACATATGTTTATAAGTCCGAAACGTCGCCACACCAGCACGTGACCTTCCGACGCCACTCGCTCAAACGTCGCCCACCTACGCATTGCTGATGAAGGCCCAATAAGGCCGAAACAGCTGTCCAATGCTGGTGTGGCGACGTTTGGGACTTATAAGCACATATCTACATATATATATATATATATATATATATATATATATATATGTTTGTAACTCAAACGTCGCCATGCCAGTCCTGGACAGCTGTTTCGGCCTTGTTGGGCCCCATCAACAGGACGCAGGCAGGCAACGTTTAAGTGGGTGGCGTCAGAAGGTTACGTAACAGGTGACCGGCTAGCTAATAGCTCCAGCTACCAGCTAGCTAATACCTAATAGCTCCGGCTATTTTTTTCATTTTATACTTCACTGGCTTTGCACTGGGCTTTCAGTGAGTGAGTTATCTCACCCTGACGGGAGGAATCACGTGTTACGTGACCTTCTGACGCCATCCACTCAAACGTTGCCTGCCTGCGTCCTGTTGATGAGGCCCAACAAGGCCGAAACAGCTGTCCAGAACTGGCATGGCGACGTTTGAGTTACAAACATATGCTATACGTGCAGCCAAAGAGCTCCGGCTATTTTTTTCATTTTATATATATATATATATATATATATCTTTACAATTTGATCGTGCACTCCCAGCCATGGACAGCTGTCTCGCTCTACTTGGAGCTCGTCAGCCTGGCGTAGGGAAGTGACACGATCTTGGGTCGGCACAACAGTGCGTCTCGGCGAGACGTCAGTGCTCCACGGTAACGACGCCACCTGTGGAGGCCGCAGTGCAAGCCAGCAAGTACATATATAAAGTAAAAAAAAAAATAGTCGAGGCTCTGTAGATGCATGTTGAGCATATGTTTAAAATTTGATCGTGCACTCCCAGCCAAGGACAGCTGTTTCGCTATACTTGGGGCTCGTCAGCCTGGCGTAGGGAAGTGACACGATCTTGGGTCGGCACAACAGTGCGTCTCGGCGAGACGTCAATGTTCCACGGTGACGACGCCACCTGTGGAGGCCGCAGTGCAAGCCAGCAAGTACATATAAAAAGTAAAAAAAATAGTCGAGGCTCTGTAGCTGCACGTTGAGCATATGTTTAAAATTTGATCGTGCACTCCCAGCCAAGGACAGCTGTTTCGCTCTACTTGGGGCTCGTCAGCCTGGCGTAGGGAAGTGACACGATCTTGGGTCGGCACAACAGTGCGTCTCGGCGAGACGTCAATGTTCCACGGTGACGACGCCACCTGTGGAGGCCGCAGTGCAAGCCAGCAAGTACATATAAAAAGTAAAAAAAATAGCCGAAGCTCTGTAGCTGCACGTTGAGCATATGTTTACAATTTGATCGTGCACTGCCAGCCGAGGACAAATTGTAAACATATGCTCAACGTGCAGCTACAGAGCTTCGGCTATTTGTCCTTTGTATATGTACTTGCTGGCTTGCACTGCAACCTCCACAGGTGGCGTCGTCACCGTGGAACATTGACGTCTCGCCGAGACGCACTGTTGTGCCGACCCAAGATCGTGTAACTTCCCTACGCCAGGCTGACGAGCTCCAAGTAGAGCGAAACAGCTGTCCTTGGCTGGGAGTGCACGATCAAATTGTAAACATATCCTCAACGTGCAGCTACAGAGCTTCGGCTATTTTTTTACTTTTTATATGTACTTGCTGGCTCGCACTGCGGCCTCCACAGGTGACGTCGTCACCGTGGAACATTGACGTCTCGCCGAGACGCACTGTTGTGCCGACCCAAGATCGTGTCACTTCCCTACGCCAGGCTGACGAGCTCCAAGTAGAGCGAAACAGCTGTCCTTGGCTGGGAGTGCACGATCAAATTGTAAACATATGCTCAACGTGCAGCTACAGAGCCTCGGCTATTTTTTTTTTTTTACTTTTTATATGTACTTGCTGGCTCGCACTGCAGCCTCCACAGGTGGCGTCGTCACCGTGGAACATTGACGTCTCGCCGAGACGCACTGTTGTGCCGACCCAAGATCGTGTCACTTCCCTACGCCAGGCTGACGATCTCCAAGTAGAGCGAAACAGCTGTCCTTGGCTGGGAGTGCACGATAAACTTGTAAACATATGCTCAACGTGCAGCTACAGAGCTTCGGCTATTTTTTTACTTTTTATATATATATAAATAAATATATATATATATATATAAATGTATAACTGAGTACAGATGGACGCGAAAACAAATAGACTACAAGTCATGAAGAGATTTGGGAGGCCGTATAAGGGTTAAAAACACTTGCTACTTTTATTACATTAATAATTAAAGGGGCGCTAGGAATAGATTTACAGTTAGGGGTCGACGTTTCGGCAGTCAGCGCTGTCCGCGCCAATAGTCCTGTTGAAGGCAGCGCTGACTGCCGAAACGTCGACCCCTAACTGTAAATCTATTCCTAGCGCCCCCTTAATTATTAATGTAATAAAAGTAGCAAGTGTTTTTAACCCTTATACGGCCTCCCAAGTCTCTTCATTACTTGTAGTCTATATATATATATATATATATTCTCCTGGCGAAGACAGTGCTGCCACTGTCGAAACGTCGACCATTCTTTTTTTAATCTATGTGTTTAAATATCCATTAAATAAATTAATTTTTGTTAACGTTCCTGTAAATTGTAGTCCAAGTCTTATTATTTCACTTTTATTCAACTTCGTCGCCGTCTGATATATTAACCTATTTGCCCTATATACAGGGTATCCCAGAAAACGTGTCATTGAATTATAAGAAAAAAACTACGCCTCCTAGAATCATGCGGTCAACAGCATTTGTTCTTGTTAGGTTTTTGCCACCTCCTAATGTGAATGTCATGTACTCCAAGTTTAATTATGTAAATATTTGCGAACTGAACTCGAAAATTTGCCAAGTAAAGGTCACTTTTTTACCCCACCAACATGAAGAGGGTGCTGAATTCACTCAAATTCATGATAATTCACACTCATATTCACGAGCTATCCCATCGGAAAAAATAGCCGAATATCATGCTTTTCGGAGCACTGGACCATAGCGCGCGATGACTTTTTGAGCGCAATCGCTCTCAGTGCGACGAAAGGAGGTTCCGAAGCCAGCCGACAAAGTGATAGTAGAAAAAATAACAGTTCCTAAAATTGGGAGAGGGAAAGCATTATCCCAGCAAAAGTCGGACGTGATAAGCCATGCCTGTTTTATCTCTTTCTGCGATGTCGGGGAGGGCTGGGTTTCCAACCTCCTTTCGTCGGACTGACAAAGACTGCGCTCAAAAATTCATCGTGCACTATTCTGTGCGACCTCCGTAGAGCATGATGTTCGGCTATTTTTTCCGATGGGATAGCTCCTGAATATCCCTGTCAATTGTCATTAATTTGACTAAATTAGACACGCTCTTTACATTGGTGGGTTAAAAAAGTAACCTTTACTTGGGCAAGTTTCGGACTTAAGCTCGCAAAAATTTACATAATCAAACTTACGTTGCACCACATTCACACGAGGAGGTGGCAAAAACTCAGTAAGAACAAATGCCATTGACCGCATGACTCTAGGTGGTGTAGTTTTTTTTTATTATAATTCAATGATACGTTTTCTGGGACACCCTGTATATATATATATAGGTGTGTGTGTGTGTGTGTATGTATGTTTACAAGTGAAGCGTAGCATAGTATATAGTACACAGGGTGTTTCACCTAAGATCATAAAAAATTCCAACTGGCGGCGTTCTCGTCCGAGGATTGCAGACTTTCGGCAATTACCTTGTCAGAACTTTGCCACCATTGAGGAAGGCTTTGGACAATTTGCAATCGCGGGAAATTTATTTTTTTCAATGGAACTTTTAAAATTGCCAAACGAACCTCACTTTTTTTACAGAAATATAAAGTCCTCCACGGATAACCACGGACTCAACAAAAACTATGCACAGTATCGCAACAGAATCAGTAAAAAAAAAAAAGTGAAAATGACACTTTAGCACCGCCTGCTTGATTTTTGCAAAATCGTGCGCGCGACAAGTGCGTCTAGAGGAGGAAGTGTCACCGCCTTCATTTGTTTTTCCTTCCTCTTGATAAGTCGGTTATTTTGTTTTCTTTGTGATATGTCGGTAGTCGCCACACTCTAAAAACAGAGCTTTGCCGCGTAGCACGCTGCGCGCCAACCATTGCCACGAATGATAGGGTTATCGCTTCGGATTCGAGGGGAGAAGGGGGCGTACGCCTTTTTGTGGCAATTTGGGTATATCGTATAGCACCAAAAAGGCGTACGCCTCCCTCTCTCCTCGAATCAAAATCGATAACCTCATCGTTCGCGACAATGATTGGCGGACTACGTGCTATGCGGTGAAGTTCTGTTTTTAGAGTGTAGGTCATTCCCCGTTAGATCTCAAGTATAAATGGGGCATAAATTAAGGGCAGCAGGTCCGGCTAAGGTTTTATGGATTATCATCACTCGGTGTCTCTTCCTTACCAATCTCACAGAGACGCCGGCACTTAGGATCACGTCGGTTCGGCCGAAGATGATTTTCACCTCCTCATATCTCAAATTAGACCTATATGATCCAAGGGGTACGGAAAGTAGAAACGAACGAGGAGAACAGGGGTCGAGGAGAGAGTCGTAGAATGTAGTGTTCTGAAGGTACACAGCATTATCCCCTGGATGCACCTGTCTGGGGGAAGGAATGACCGATCTGAGCACATCCAAGTAAACAGCACCTGGAAGAATTAAGGACGCGTCCCATAAGCGCATGAGCAAGACTAAGAGGGTGCATAAGAAAACATCAGGCAGCTAAGTTGGCACTTAGTAAATGCTGCAAAACCTTTCCTGTACGATGGCATCCGTGTCCCTACCAGTATCCGTATCCGATCAGGTCTCCTACCGATATCTGAAGATGTCGCGAGCACGGTGGAATCTGATTAAGATCGCTGTCTGCCTGTGCCATGCAGGCTAGTAACGATCGTAAAGACGCCGCACCAGGTAACACCCGTACGCGCTTACTCCGATGGTGGTATAGGAGAGAGAGGCTGTGTGCAGTGCCCATTGCGTTTGACTTCGGGCAGTCCAGGAGAACTACCCAGCACCGAAAAATGCGAGCATCTCTCCGTAGCCGTTATTGGGATGCTTCCTGTACCGCGGTAAGTGCCAGGAGGATTGGTGAAGTTACCCCATGCATGCCCAGCGGGAGATGCCACCACACATGATCCCCCTGTATGCCTACGAAGCGGGTGCCGTCTGTATGACGAGGCACAACATCATCAAGGTAACAATCGCGATCCTGATAAATTGGCATCATCACTGTGTAAGGCCTACGCATTGTTTCTGAAAATTGGAAAAGCGTTGTGGTACCTAGGTTGCTATGGTTTATCCAAGTATCTACTCTAAAAACAGAACTTCACCGCATAGCACGCTGTGCACAAACCATTGCCGCGAATGATAGGGTTGTCGCTTCTGATTCGAAGGGAGAGGTGGGCGTACGTCTTTTTGTGGCAATTTGGATATATGAAAATTGCCACAAAAAGGCGTACGCCCCCGTCTCTCTTCGAATCAGAAGCGATAACCCTATCATTCTTGGCAACGGTTGGCGCACAGCGTGCTATGCAATGAAGTTCTGTTTATAGAGTGTAGCATGGTGGCAGCCACGACCTCCGGAGTCGTCAGAGGTTTTCCTCTGAGTTGCTATGCATCAAGTACAGGACATGAAGCTTGCTGTTCTTCTACATATCTACCACCTGTTCACGTATTCAGAAGACAGGAAGGGATGTCTTCTTGCATTCCATGTAGTTGCCTTCCACAAAGCTACCCCTGAACACGGCCCGGGGCACATACAACCCCCAGATCCCCGCTGGACCGGCTATCGCTCCTTGAACCGACGTTGAACACTTCATTTAAAGGAATATGGAAAAGACTTGGAACACATACAGGGCGTTTCACCTAAAGTGATAAATTCTAACTAGCGACGTCCTGGCCTGAGGATTGTGCACTCTTAAAAAATAAAAATGAACTTCACCACATAGCGCGCTCCCAGCCAACTGTCATCTCGAATGCTATCATTATTTGCCCTGATTTGTTGAAAGCGGAAGGAGTACGGCATTTTGTGACGCTTATACTGTTCATAATCGTCACGAAAAGGCGTACGCCTCCCGTTTTCAACAAATCAGGACAGATAATGCGATAAATAAATAGATAAATAATGCAACGCAGCATATGTAATACCACCTGGTGTTGTGTGCTTGGATGATAATAATGCTCTTTGAATTCTACCATATTGAAAGGTTCAGTAAATGGACACTTGTCACCAGTATTTGCGTTTTTCAGCAGTTTCCTTGGTTTTCAGGAACTCCTTACTATGACATGAAAATGCTTTGAAAATGCTCACCAAGCATGCTGGCCTATTCTTCGAGGCTCTCAAAGACAGCTCCGTTAATTTTTAAAAGAGGAGGGGAAAAGTTGGCATATTCACCCTCGATTTTCTTCAGTGTGTCCCACACAAACTTTGACGATGTATTAGAATTTAAAGATTATATAGAGCTTTCCCAAGAGTCGCGCATAGCTCTTCGATGCGTCCAGCTTGCTTTTGCTCTGGCTTTTTTTTTTATGTAACCGAACTCTGGTACCTTCTAAAGATCCTGAGGATCATGCTCGAATTTCCTCATTTCCAGTCTTTTCATATTCCTTTGCCACCAAGGTTCTGGGCATTTCGTGAGGCGACCGGAAGCTTGTGGGATGATCTCCGTGGCAGAGCTAATTATGATGTGTGGTAAGGGTATTTGCTTCGTCAGCAGCTACCAGTCATTGAAAGGTGGAAGTCATGAGACGTGCTCTTGCTGGTTGGTTTAAAGACTACCGGGAAGCGGTCGATACCACAAGGGTTGCTGTCGACTACCCAGCTAAATATGGCAGGCAGTGGTATTCACGGCGTCCACGTTGGTCATTGGTACACTAATGACCTGCGATGCTGAATCAGTATAGGTAAATATGTTCGTAACCACACGGAGGACGAAGGCTCCGCGTGGTGGTTGCCAATATCGAACGAGAATAGGTTGAACGGTGCTGGGCTTTCACCAACCAACATCATGCAAATTCTGGCGGGTGCACCCACCACAGTGCACACATAATATTTGATAGCTTTAGCAAATTACTACGCCACGAGTCAGCAGTATCAATAATCGCATCCAATTATGTGAAAAAAAGCAATGTGTGTACTTGATACTTTACCAGAGTCCCTTGGGAGCTTCAGTCGGTCGGCAAGGGCGTGAAGGTTCAGATTTGCGCACAGACTCAAGTCAATCCTCACAACATCGCCAGCTGCGACTGTCCTTAATGCTGTCGCGGAAATTGCTTTTAGAGCACGATTGACTTCTTTCCTGCAAAAAATATTTGGCCACTTTTTCACATTATGGATGTATATGTGCCTGGCACTCTTGATGGTTCGTGTGCTGACAACGACGGCCTGCCACTACTGGGTTGCAAGTCCGAAACACTTATATTTATAGCTGCTTACCTCAAATTATGATGAAGCTGATGAAGGAATGTGGGTTCGGTGGCGGTGTCAATTTCAGGGATGGGACAATCTACTATATGTTAGCCACAGGGACACATGTGTTTGATGGGAGTATATAGCATCATGTTAGATTGAGTGTGGTTTACTACCACAACATAAAGGGTTATGACAATGAAAAAACGGCTAGGAAGCAAGCGAGCTGGTGAAGATGATGCATAATGTAAAACCCCGAGACTAGGGAACACGAAAGGACAGACACAAACACGAAGTCTCAAACACAGCTAAAAATTTTACTTCACATACAAGAATTATATACAACCAGAGGGAAGGGAACAACCAGTTGAGGACAAAAAGGGGGACAAGAAGTCTGCTCAAGGCCGGACCGAGGATTACGGATGGGTTGCTGACACAGTTCCCACAATAGGTTATGCATAGGGTCTCTCTCAAAAGTCTTCTGCGGGGGTCCAATTCAGAAGCCTTTACAATTGTTTCATCCCATAGAGGGAAGTAATCTGAGCATTCTTCCAAATACCTGGCAATTTCGGAGTTTGAGGCTTTATTTTTTACTTTTAATGAATGCTCTCTCAAACGATCATTTAAGCAACGCTTTGTCTGGCCAATATAACAGAAACCACAAGCTAGGGATATCTGATAAACAACATTTGAACAACAGGGGACGAATTTGTTCCGGTAATTCTTACAGGTGACTTCAGGTTTCGCGAAAGGCGTTAGGCGATCAAGACGGAAGTTGTTCCTGAAAACAAGGCTGACTTGAAATTTCTTCGCGACGGCCAACAAGTTGTGAGACACCTTGTGAGACGGTAATACAACACGTTTGGAAACAGAAGGCTTAGTTTCATGCGAACGAGGAAGCAAGGTGTTTAACCTTGCATAACCTCTTAACCTCTTGCATAACCTCTTGTGGGAACTGTGCATAACCTCTTGTAGGAACTGTGTCAGCAACCCATCCGTAATCCTCGGTCCGGCCTTGAGCAGACTTCTTGTTCCCCTGTTTTGTCCTCAACTGGTTGTTCCCTTCCCTCTGGTTGTATATAATTCTTGTATGTGAAGTAAAATTTTCAGCTGTGTTTGAGACTTCGTGTTTGTGTCTGTCCTTTCGTGTTCCCTAGTCTCGTGGTTTTACATTATGCATATGCATAAAGGGTTAGTAGAAGAAGCGCGTTGGCGTAGGACTCGAGGGGAACCGACGAACACGAGAAAAAGAGCATAATGATGACGAGATGGTCATTGTCTAGGCGCTACGTCCCCCCCCCCCCCATCTGGCCACAAGCAATTTTCCCAACTGAGGAAATCGGCCCTGTCAACTACGACTGTCGACGGTCCAATCGAGAGACGTTGTATATTTGCCAACGTTAAGTATGAGAAAATGTCTCGTAACATCGCTAAGTATCTAATCTTGCCATGCTTGTTCGCTAATGATAGCTTCTGATTTGCGCAATGTGCATTATTCAAAAACCAGGTTCAGTTGAACGTTTTCAGGCGGTCTTACGAACACGTTAAAATTAGGACCAGTTTCATCTTTTCGTCTTAGCGGCACCATTACTGTAGTGTCATTATCCGGATCGTGCAGCATCAAGATCTATTTTGGAGCCTCATACTTCATCTGGGCCTTGCGTGAATCCTAGCAATAGAGGTCAATAGACATAGCAACCTACCAGGGTTAATGTATCGTCCTCGACGGTCCAGTGAAATGGAGTACATACCCTTCGTGGTGTTGTACGTACCTTCCTGTCGCAATTTGACAGTTCAGCAACCCTCTGTCAGTCTTGGAAGTTCCAACGAGAACAGGCTCTCCAAGGTGCGATCCCAAGACGTACATGTCCGCTTGGAAGCTAAGGAATAAACAGTTGTGAGCAGCTAGGTGTGTGTAGGTGCTGGCTTGTAAGGGCGGGAGCTTACTGCACGTTAATATTTTACTCAACGATAACCATGACTTCTCTTCTCCTTCGTGCTCCAGGAACGGCTGCTGCTCGTTTGTGTTTTCACATATTGAGGTGATTTTTTGTGCAGTGCTCTCTGTTCCCAGATTGGCAACGCATAAGTTGTGTCCACACATTTAATCAGCGCAGCATCCATACTACCAGAGGCCACCAGACAGAGTACAGCTGACATGTTTCACGGACGTTGTAGATATAGAAGAGAGACACTACGGTGAAATTCACACCAGAACGAGAATCTCGGTGAGGTATGTATTCTTACAACTCCGTCAGTATTAGCAGAGGAGCAAAATAACTTGATGTATACCTTGAAACTAACCTAAACTTGTATGCATGTAACAAACAAAAATGTTGAAAACGACGTTTGCGACAGCGACTGGGTTGCTTATTTGTCCACCAATCGCAGAGTTTCGTTATAGATATGTGCACCCACCCGCTCGCGTCTGTTTCCTGTCCGATCTATCCGTTATTTTGCTCCTTTTATAAATTAAGAACTCTGCTGTGGGCACAGGTTGTTCCCCGCAGACACAGCAACTCGAAAACGGGGAAGGTATTGAATTCAGGCGTACTGCACATAAAAGCGAGTATGCAACTGCCAGAGCGGCGATATACACTACTCTGCAAGGCGGGACAGTCTGTTGCTGGTCTATGTGTAACATTCGCCGAACTTCCAGTATAGACCACGCGTAGTGTGACGAACTCCTCTATCGTGCATGTCACTACGAAAGCTTAGAGATGTACTTTAAACCCTTCAGAGTTCACATATACTATGACAGCAGCCTTAGCTATGAATACGTTCAAGGGCCTCAATCTTTTCCCTCCCCCTTGTATAATAAACACTCCCTCCTCAATCCGATTCCCTGTGTTCAAATGCTGATTGCAACAAACGTGGAAATTGAGGCATCCGCGGACACTAACACAGACGCAGGTTGTTTTTAGGATGTTATTAGGGTGTGGTTCAAATTTACACGCATGAAACACCCTTGTAGTTTGACAAGGGTGTAGCGAAGGGTGTAACTGAAAAAAGTGGGGTGTTATCCGCAAATTACACACTTTTTACACCCAAAAGGCAGCAGCACCCAAAATGATGTAAAAACCTTTTATTATTTGTGTGTTATTTTTGTGTTATTTGTGTATTAATATTACTATTTTGGGTGAAAACGTTTTTACACTTCAAAAGGGTGTAAAAGGTTTACTGTGTATCATCCGAAATTCGTGTCAAACGAATTACACAAAAATAAAAATGAGGCAAGAAAATAGACAATGACTCTTCATTTTCCATTACTGTCAGTGAACGAGGTCGGTCGTAACGCTTCTGTGTCTCCATTTTTGGCCAATGCTGCCCAAATTCGCGAGATGATTCAAAAGACCCAGCACGTGTTTTCCACCCGCAAGTCGCGCCACAGTGTTCTAAAGCGAGCTTCTCCTAAAGCACGCAGGCGTTAGGTGAAGCTGACTTGCGGAATGGCGACACGTAATGTTGCCTGAACTTTGAAAGATGAAAGTCACTGAAAAGGTTAGCCAGCTGTAGGGATCGAACCCACATGTCCTGATATCTTCCCTCCACGTGTTCTGGTCGCTGTTTTCTGCCTGTGCGATGTCACACAGCTTCGCGGTCTATTGTTGCGAGGGGGTAAAAAGGTCAAAACAGAAATAAGGTGAGAAGGTTGCGGGCAGTGTAATCCCTTTGATCTTATCTTCTCCACCACCACCACCAAAGCCAGAGTCATTGCTTGCATTGCGCAAAATGACGTAAGGAAGTTCATGTTTAGGCTGGTGAGCATTTCCCTCCCTTTTCGAAAGAAGGAGCAGCATGACTCACACGCTCTCGTGTGACGGGGGGACGACCTCTGTCGCATCCTCGGCTCGTTCCTATCATCAGTAAAAGCAAGATAACGCGTTCGAATCATCCGAACTCTAAAACACGGGAAGAATAGGCACTCCGGCCGGGAGCGGAAATGAATTCGTATCCAGGGCTCGGAACCATTATTTTTTGGGGTTCGGTTCAAGTTCCGGTTCAAGGTTATCGGTTCGGTTCGGGCTCAGCGCAACCAAAATAACGGTTTGAATCGATATTAATCCGCTCGAACCGGTTTACGTGTGTCAGCGTACCACATGTGGGACGTTTGACGATGGCTTGCTCCTCCTTCCTTCCTCTTACTCCCTCGCCTCTACACTTGATAGGTACAAAGAACTATGCGTTCGCAGAAGATCATCCTTTACTGAACCGAAAAGTGCTGGGAAATGGCGTACAACATAACTCCATTGCAAAAGACTATCGCCAATTTCTAAAGGAAAAAGAGAAAGAAAGCGGTCACATGGCAGATAGAGTATCCTAGAGTCCCATGCGCAGGCCGGCACTGTGCTCCCCGTTAAAAAGAGGGGGAGAGGTCGCTCCTGTGTTTTCTTACTCCATGCTCTGGACCATACGCAAATGTCTGACCCATGGTCGCTAGAGGTCTGCGTTGCTTGTGGATGTCACTGTGAACTATTAAAATTTACGTCGCCTTCACAATGCGACGCTGAATGAAAGGAAGCAGCCGAGGCAACAGCGCAAAGTGTAGCTGTTGTGCAGTACTTCTTTTTTTTTTCTTCTTTTGTACACTTCGAGTCACAGAAATGTACAGGGATGTCGTGAACCTTTTGTAGGTGAGGCTGTATGAGATGCATGGACTCACCACTTTTTGGTTTATTGATTTGTCCGCTCTGTGAATTCGGCAAGATTCCGAGCGATGCAGGGAGCTGGTACGCGGCAGTCAAGTTTGGAGGTATAGGCGTTTTTAGTGTCTGGCGAACCGGTTACCGCATCATATTTTCGCGGTTCAGTTCCGGTTCGTTCAAGGGGAGAGAAAAAATGTTTACGGTTCGGTTCAGGTTCGGTTCGGCAGAAAATAACGGTTTTTTGCGGTTTTCGGTTATTGTTCAGTTCCGGTTTCGACCCCTGTTCGTATCATCCCGAAATTCGTATCGTCCGTGAGCGTATCACCGAGATTCTACCGTAATTACATTTCCCGATGTGGAAATCTCTTTGGTCACTATTAAGAGTTTTTAAGGTCATTCGTTTCATTTCATTTTCCATTTTCATTTGTCAATTGTAGCACAGAAAAGAAAAGAAGAATGAGAAGTTGGCCGAAAAGGTGCTAAAAGCCTCTTGAGAAGGGCACAAACTCCTAAAAGGTACCCATACCCACACCACCATATATGCTAATGACATTTGCATATGGACTTGTGCCGTGCGGCGGGATACCATACAACGCCGCCTGCCATCTGCTCTGGACGCTACTGTGTCATGGAGGAGGAGGAGGAGGAGGGAGGAGGAGTGTGGTTGGGAGGAACCGAGAGGTCTGCCTGCCTGATTAGGCGACATGTTTATCGGGAAGGGAAAGGTGGTGGAGAGGAGGAGAGGAAAGGGTGAAGTGGAAGACCGAGCGGAATCCGCTCAGGGGGAGGATAGCTGCGTCCATGGGCCGACTTCAGGGGAACTGTGCCGGCATACGCCTATTACACATCTGAGGGAAACCCAGGAAAAACCCCAGACTGCACAGCCGGCCCGCGGATTCGAACCGCGGACCTCCCAGTCTCCAAGCGCACGCGTTACCGCTGCGTTACCGGTATCCCAAAGGGCTATGGCATTCACGCGGCGCTCGCTCTGCATCTACTCACTCTTCTTGACAGGATCAAGACTGCCGGTTGTTCCCTGGCGCAAGTACCTTGGTGTTACCATTGATCGGGGTCTAACATAGTCTTGACAGATTACTGCCCTCTGTGCCACCACAGGGGGGGGGGGGGTATGTTTAATAGAGTGAGAAACGGAAATGTCAGCCAGGCTATTGCCAGCTTGCTATTCCGAGAAAGAAAAGAAAGAAGAGAAAGGAAAAGAGGAAGAGGAAAAGAAATAAAAGAAAGGCTCTTATACTAACGTGGTACGCCTCCTCTGTGGGTCCTCTCGGGGTCCTTCTTGCACCGACCTCCTCCAAGTACACAACTATCTTATATTGGCACTTTACGCTACTGCTTGCCTGTTTTGCACGGTATTTCCCCCTTCAAGGTACGGAAACTGCTTAATTTTCAAGCTCGTAGCCTGCGCACATGCTACGGAGTCTCGAAGACCACAGAAACCTTCTCTGATATCACAGAAGCGCGCGTTCCTTCCGTGCTTAACATCTGGGACACGGCACCCCTCCAAACTTACACACGCTGTCTTATATGGCACCACCTTCGTGATGTTACGCAGCATTGCTTCTGCGTATGGCCAAGCTGTTCTGCGCCTACAAGGGCAAATCCCAGAATTGCATACCTTAGCCTCCTATACGGAGCCGCTATGGACCTTAAGTCTATCCCCCGTGCACACGTCCGTTCCTGGTCTTCCGAAAAAGAGCCATGTCTCAGCTGTTGTGGCATGCCCATGTGGCTGCACTCGAATCGAATGGAGATTTACACTGACGGCTGAGTGGCATCCGATGGATCATCGCCTGCATTTTATATTCCTGAGGAGGCATACGAGCGAGGTTACAAGCTGCTTGCTGCGCTCTCATCAGCCGAAGCACAAGTCTTAGCTACCTTATCTGCTCTGCGGTACATCTCTTCGTCGACACCAGGAGCGTGGACTATTCCTTCGGGTAGTAAGACATCCTTGGAGGCCTTGCATCGTATTCGCCCAAAGTTATCAACGATAACTACACTAAGATCCTTTGCCTATACGCCATACTGTCGTCTCTAGGCCACAGTATGTGGCTGGAGCGGATTCCGGGCCACATTGGTATCACGGGGAATGCAATCGCCCTGCGGCCAGGTCTGGTCGTGCAGCTGGGTCTGTGACTTCTGTCCTGCTTACCCCGTTTGTCTGCCGCTGGCCATTCTCCGTTACTGCACAAATTGCTCTCAGGCCATTTTTCTAAGACGCTGCCACGACTCTCCGTTACTGCAGAAACTGCTCTCAGGCCATTTTTCTAAGACGCTGCCAAGACGAACTCTTTTCTACGCTCGATTGATCCTACGATGACCCACACACTAGTAGGCCGCTACCCCAGGGAGGAAGAGTCCTTGCTCCACAGGCTTCGACTGAATGTGGCGCGGACTCCACTGTTCGCCTCAAGATTTTGAACTTTTCCCTAGCTACGCTGCTAGGCCTCACGCAACATAGTCAGGTGGCAAAGGCACTGGTTCAGTTCCTGTGGATCTGTGACCTTCTGGGTGAACAGTGATCAATTTCCCGTTTGTTTTTGTCTTTGTTTGTCTTCTCTTTCTTTCATCATTTCTTTCCTGGGAATAGCAAGCCGCAGGCTAACCTTTCCCTCCTATTTTTAATATAATAAACATGTCCCCATCCCCCCAAAAGGTTTCACTGGCACGTCAACGATAGTACAGATGACAAATGGAAAAATACAAGGCACTCACGAAATGACTGTACTTAGTAATGCTAACAGCACACGACGAAAACGCGCTGTATAAATAGCTTTACGAGATTAACACCTGTAATGCACTCACAGATAGATGAGTTATATTTGCACCGCTCGCATATTAACTGTTTAAAATCCCGGGAAGAACACGAGGTAGAAGCTGATTTCCGTAGCTTGTTCTTGAAGTGGAAATCTTCCATTGCTCAGTATGCCGGGTACGTTGAGTTGGGTGGTTGTCCAATAAAAATAAGGACAACATTATAGTGTCATCCTGTTTCTTAGGTAACACATCAGTAAAAATGTTGAGACTAGGAAAAAGAGCTCCAGTGTGGCTGTCACGGGGAACATCAGCTATAATTCCGACTGCCCATTTTCGTACATTTTCGTATAATTTGTTTATATTATTTTGACCTGTGGCACCCCAAACCAAGAAGCAATAACGTAGGACCGAAAACATTAGAGAATTGTATATAAACATTTTGGCATTTCTCGACAAAGTTTGGCGGAGGTGACTCTCTTCCACACAGCATTGCTCAAGTTCGAAGAAGAAACACAATATGTTGATGCAGGTGTTTCAAAAAGAATACTAGACTTTCTCGGCTTTGCTTCGTGTTCGCTACTCCGTTCGTTTAGACACCTGTACCCACATTCCTAAAACCGCAGGTCAAGTTTCATACACCACATTTCTTTGACAAATCACAGAAAATGTTATATGATTTTTACAGGGAATGAGGATGTTAAAAGGCGTAAAGCGATCCAAACAGAAACCGTTAGAGAAGGAAAATTGCACATTGTATTTGTTTTGCTACTGCCTCGAGGTTGTGAGAGATATAATGAAAATGCGGAATCACAACGACGGATGGGCCGGTGGTCAGGTGTACAAGACAACTTGACGGTGAAAGAAACTTAAAATACGATATACCGCGCCATTTGATAACTGAAATCCATTGGGACCCGCTTTCGTCCAGCGCTTCATCAGGGCCCACAGAAACGACATCTCGATGGCAACATGACTTTTTGAGCGCATTAGAGAGCAGAGGAAGTGCCCCTTTTTGGTTCTTGGCTTACGAGACTGTCAAGGTAGACAAAGGAGGTATGCACGGCCGTAAACGTAATTATGAAGTCTTATACACCAGACAGCTGGGAATCTCATTTCCCTCGGCTCCCAGCTCCTTGAGTATATACTCTTGTTTATGGATGAAGTGTTTGAGACTCGTGTTGTGTTGCCTTTTGTGTTCCTCAGTCTCACGGTGGATGTCCGTCACCACCAGATCCCGCGCGTTCTCGTCCTTTTATCTAAAAGCTATTCAGATCACGGTGGCTCGGGGGCAGTGCAGGCGTATCGTGTTCCAACTGCCCCTAAAGTTACGCAGTTTTATATATATAGTTAGCAGGATTTATAACGCCACCTACACTAAGCACACTAAGGAAGCCCTGAGCGCTAGTCGACGTAACGTGTAACTGACGCTTCCCAAGGATGGAGTCAATCCATCACAGCCACAAATTGAGCGGGTGTAGCTCGGCGAAGGTACCACAGCCTATTGCACAACCATTCGTAGTCAGACAAAGCTACCTGTGTTTGAAATTGATTGCGTGGATTGGGGGCTGAAGCTGCTGATATCAGGTCTTTAAAGGTTCAAGTAGCTGAGTGGACCCACATTAGGTGGGCATCTTTTGTTCTAAGTACCGTACGCTAATTGGCGTTGCTCGGGCCGATGCAATTGGGGAGTTCACGTAACGTGACCTTTACAGCATTATCCTTTGTGTCTGTTTAAATCGTTGCACCCCGTTTTTTATGTATTTCATCCCGATGGTCATGCCCTTCTACTCCCAGAATGTAAATATTCAGCTGAATGACAAACTTCAGTCGCAGTAGACGCGAGGAGTGATTTACGCATCCTGACATAGGGCACAGGAACGGCCATTGAAACACAACGTGTTGTGTCTTTTCATGTCGCCATATTTCCGCTCCGCCAATCGATGCCGCGTTCAAGTTAAAGGTATTGAAAAGCAGCTGAGGTCAAACGTCATTTGGCGTGGCTATTCAATAGTCCAAGCAATCAGTGCAAAAGCGGCGCAGATTTCATTCCAATCGGCGGTGCAGTTAATTAGAAATTTAAAATTAAATATTACGGGCAACTCTGTATTTGGTATTCGGAAGGTATCCGTACTACCTGCCGCGTACGGCGGCAACTACGTTGCATGCGTACAACATTGGGCGCGATAATAACGATCCACCATAGAATCCGTCGCAGCAATCCAGACAAGGGTCCACATGTGCGCATAAACTAACTGAACAAATACTGAGCAACTTAAATGTGGCAGCCGTTGAAAAAGGCAGACAGTGTCCAATTTTCTTTTTTGTCCACTGTGTGTTTCAGCCTCAGAACCATTATTGCTTTCCGTCATGGCAATCAATATGTGATTTCTCGCCACTCGGAAGACTGCATCGATGACTTGTTACGGACTACGCGATGGGGAGTGGATGCATTCTGACGGAGTTCTTTAAAAACTACATCCACTCTACAACTGCATATGACGCATGTGACTCAGGTGTGGCTGCGGTAACTGCAAAGATATAGAAACAGACTTCAAGTGTCTGTGCTTTTGAGGGTTTCCAGAAATCGTCGTGAAGCAGCCCATAAACTTGCAATACTGGCCTGTGGATGTCGACTTTATATAAAACTGTGTGTCGGCAGCGTGAACTGGTACGCTATAAATAGTGCCTGGACTGCACATGTGATGTACAGGCTGAGGTCATAGTCGTGAATTTGTATGATGTACGTTTTCAAAATCAGTCTGCCTTTCTTATACTGAAACCGCTTCAATTCAACAATTTTGTGGAAGTGTTGCATTGCTTCTTCTAGCCACAGCAGCTAGGCAGAGAGGGTGCAGTACGTAGAAAATACAGCAATTTGGCGCTTGAGCGTGTGTAGTGAATCGCAAAATTCAGCATAACAGCAACCAAAGCAAAATGTGACAAGACAGTTAAACAAAGAAACGCAAGAAGCTGAGCATTCATTAACAAAAATGAAATTATAAAATGCTTTCCCTGGGTTTTCCGAAGACTTTCCAGACCAATGTCGGCACAGTTCTGTCCGAAGTAGGCCCAGGATGCATACTAACCCCTCTGCCCCCCCCCTCCTTCCTGCTGTCCTCTTTCCATCTGTCTATATATGTACGCCGCTCATAGCCACAGTTGCTTCGCAGTTTAAAAAATAAATAAATATTGAAACTGGATCAACCAGTGATGCGACTACACTGTTGTCATCTCAGAGGGTGTACCTCACAAGCTTATAGGTAATGTCCAAGCATCAGCCACTTACCAGATTTTTTTCTGAGACTTAAGCATGCACATACCCCCCTCCCAAGGACAATAGTGGTATCTCTCCACCATGGCAACACATCCAGTGAGGGGTAGCTTTGCCTTGGTCTTAAGGATCCAAACAATCATTCAACGACAGTACAATGTTCTACTGAAAAATCCTTACATTTCCTTTATTCTATACATTTATTGAAGTACATCTGCTCATCACAGTTACAGGGAATCATTACGTAACATATGAATAGCTTTCAATCGCATTTCACGTATAACGAGGATATAAGCAGCTCAGGGCTGCGGAAATACAATATTGCAAAAGTTAATGTATGAACGATGATTCGAATGCTCCTTCCCAGTCATGAACAACAGACATTGCACAACCAGAGGGTAAACAATAGAGGGTATGCAAAATAAAGGTGCTGACAGCTGCCACATTTGCAATGCTTCCTCACCAACCATGTGATCTGAGTCATTGCCATGACAGGTTTCTGTGACTTAAAACGATGTCTGAAACATGTAAAAAATCATTGTGGTATACAGAGAAAACTTGGTTGGACACAACAAAGTCCCGATGAAAAAGAGAGGCAGCTCAGATGAATTCAAACAACTCGAGGAAAAGTGGTACAGACACCAGGAATAGGACCTGGGTCTTCCCATTTTCGGTCAGACACGCTAACGGTCACACCACATAAGCATCCGCTTACATGTTTTATGTCGTCCCTAATTGTGGTCTGCCTCAGCCGTATCCCAAACCAATAATAATTAGATTGACACGTAAGGTGAGTCAGCCCATTTGTGTGGAGACATGCTACGTGTGTTGTAAGGTAGGACTGGGAAACTGAGTAGTGGGTGCACCATTACAATTCTGAAAAACAGGAGCCCAAATTGCGGAAAGTACTCTACACCCTAAGAATTAAGGTTTATTCACTGATGGAGCAGTCTCATTTTCCGCATAGCAATGCCCAGTAGAGCTAGAAACACATTCTGAAAACCTGCAGTGACCAAGGCTGTCTAAGTAATGGCACGACCCATGAAGGCCTACATTATTGAGGTGTAATCTTTCCAGTGGTAGAAATTTCCATGTAGAGCTAAATTTGTGACACTGTAAACTATAATTCGGTGATACCTTTTACAGCATTCTATGTGTAAATAGTTTGTTGCATATGTGTCTCCTTTTCCTTTCATGGATGTTGCAGTTGCTGGATGCTTGTCCGTTCTAATGCAGTAGAGACCTCAACACATTTGGGGCCTTTGAAGATGAGACAATTGATGTTCTGAGCCGGGAACACACAGAAAAGACGAATGCATACAAAGCCTCAAGTGCCTAAGAAATACATGATGAACGATGGAAGTCACTGAAAAGTTTAGCCAGCTGTAGGACCCGAACCCGCATCTTCTGGATTACCGGTTGTGGGTTCGAGTCCTATCACTCTAAAAAATAAAACTCCTTTTTAGGTGTAATTGGGGTGTATTTGGGGCGTATCAGTTGCTTTACTCCCTTATTACACCCCCAAGAAAAAGAATACACCCTGTTTTTGGTCTGAAAGGGGTGTAATATGTGGATGTCCCGCTCTGCAGGGTGTAATTTCGAGAATTGGTGTGAAAAAGGTGAAGTGGCCATCAAATTTCTAATGCTTCGCTACGGCAGGTCTGGCAACAGTGTGCTGTTTACTCTGTGTTCTCCAGCTATGGCGGTTGGGAGTTAGTTGTTGCGTGTTCGTTGGGGAGGTCATTTGGTGAACTACAGGTCCTTTGACCATCTGAGTTTAGTATGACACTGCAAGGATTATGGTTCCGGGTGTCGAACGGATGCAAGCAACAGATGCGCCGTGCCCATCGGGTCGAGTAACTTGTCCGAGCGTCTCGCTGCAGCGTGCTGTTTGGTAAGTGTTGTCGGTGTATTTTGTCTTGTCTGGTTGATTGAGGTGCCTTTGAAACGGGTATTTTGAGATTATGTTTGAACCTTAAGTGGAATGCGCGGATTAGATCAGAGAACAGTGCGCGTTGTAACGGTCACATGTGGCCGTTAGGCAGAGTCAAGGGGTATACGTAACAATCGATGTTGGTGCAATTTGTGGTAGCAAGTAAAGCAGCCTGCAAGAGTCAACAACTCAAGAGGCAAGAGGAAGCGGGCAATGAAACCACAAGGCCACAACCCTCTGATTTCCGGTCAGATGTGCTGAGTCAATGGCTGTGCGCGTCTTCTGAACCAGGCCCTGGCAAGTTTGTGTGTCGGCGATGTCAGAATGGTGTAATTTGTAATACACTTGACCAGAAATCAGAGAGGTATGGGTTCGGGTGTCGCTACCGACACTTCGCTCACTCTTTACCGATCGCAGCTTTGTAGGGACATTGGTCTTTTAACTACACTATGATTGTGTGCTTCTTAATTTCTACGTTATTTTAGTATAATCGTCTGATTTTTAACTACTCACAATAGTACCATGGTTTTGGCATATTATAGCTTGAGTTGCTTTTGCGCCAATAAAATTCAATCATTATAACCATTTATCGATCGCCTTACTTTCTATCTTGAGCTGCTTGCGTGTTGGCGAGGGCTGTGTTTGCGTATACTCATAATTATTCTCTAGCCTCAGCCATCTGCGTACTATCATGTAATTTGTGGTTCGCCCTTAATTTGATTAAGGCATTCCACAGTTCATTTTTTCTATCACTACAGAGGCAGGACTTCTCTTGGCCTCACCATAATATCTTCATCTTCATCTTGATCGACAAGTTGGTCGACACTTATGTTTTGTATTGGGCGGTGACTATGCAATTCTTATTGCAGTGCATGCAGTGTATTATAGGTAATCCAAATAAAGAATATGCCTGTTATTTTAGCCGTTGTGTTCCTGTTGCCCTCGGCATAACACCCTTACTGTAGGGTGTTGTCTTGCCTGGGGGTGTAGACATACACCAAAAAGGGAGTCACTTAAGTTACCGCTAGATTACACCAAAAGATGTGTTCAGAGAATACCCTTTCTGAGGGGTGTAGTTTTGCGAGAGGGTGTATATATACACCAAAAAGGAAGTCAGTTAGGGTATCGTCAAATTACACCCAAAAAGGAGTTATATTTTTAGAGTGTACAGGTGGCTAATGTTTTCAGTGACTTCCATCTTTCATCATATGAGCTTTTTTTTGTGACACAAAGGCCACTATCATGCATTTGCGAGTGTATGTGTTTCTCTATGTGGGAGCCTGATATAATCACATGTCAACTTTGTCTTTGCTGCGAATTCCGAACCCATAACCTATTCAATCTGAGTAAGAAAAAAAGAACACTGAGAGAGTTGAATTTTAGCAGCATTCAAGGCACTCCCTGCTTCTTGCTGTTTCTCCCGAAATGATTTGTACTCATTGATGGCCTAGCAAAATTTTGTATCCAGCACCTCTGAAAAAGCAACCCCTGACTGTAACTATCAAATCAATTATCAAATACGAAAGTAACTGAAGGCACCTGAGATTAAGACATTGTTGACTATTGAAGTTGATACTTCCACCAGAAGAAACAACAGCCTCTTTTAGACATATATGAATATGGGAAAGTGTTGCTATAGCGAATCAATTACATGATCGTGTAAATTGTAAAGGAGCAGAAACAGCAAGAGAGTTAACTAAGCCTTGTTGTGTTAGTGTCTACCCTCTGTATTGTGTCCATTGCTCTAACTCAAATCATGAAATGATCATTGGCTCGCTTGCACATTTCTTATTTATTTATTATATGTACGTCAAAGGCCTGCAAAGCGGGTACAACCTACTTGCTTTCCTTCTTATCATTCCTTCTTTTATAGGCAGCATGTATCGTGTCTTGAAGTGTGGATACACTGCCATTAAGTTCTTTCTCAGCTACACACACTCTTCTAAATATCGGGGTGGGTACCTTCACAGGTGACAGTCGTAACCCAAGGCAAAAATCTGGAGTGGGACCACTTCGAAGTGGATTATTGGACAGGAACCACTTGGAATGTGGAACCATTCACTGACTGGGACCAGTTAAAAGTGGAACCAGTTTCACGGTGGTGTCACTTGAAGTGGAACCAATGGAATTTATCCAGTGATCCCCTCTGCTAAGTGGTCTCGGATCCGACCACTTATCAGATGGGACCACTGAATGCATGACCGAAAGTAGTGCGTAGAAAAGCACATACTGTTCAAGCAAATATTGTATATTCTGCTATGAGCATACACTAAGAATAAAGAAATAATCCATACATCTCTCACGTACTAAGTCTCACACGGGTAATCACTCAGCGCGTCCAGACGAGGCATGTGCTTGTGCTGAATTTGCGATGCACTCACGGACAACAGGGAACATGGCGTTTTGTTGAACACCTCACACCTGTATTTTCTCAGAGAAGATGACACCTCCGTCCATGTAGGTCGCGACATGTATCCTTTTCCTCTTCACCAAACGATCCTAATCTTTATACTCGTCTTAACCATGTTTCGTTTCTCAGGTTCCTCTAGCTCCTGAAATAAAACATATAATCAGTAGTAATCGAAGCACCACGGTAAGCACTTATACCTCTTAACATCGGAAGAAGCATTATGTGCAGCCCGTTTGGCGCTTCATCGTCCGGTTCTTCCGCGGACGCCGAGTCTTCCTAGCGGCGAAACTTCTCCGAGATATCGCCAATATGTTTCACATGACTCATTGTCATCACGTTGTCTTGGAAGACGCACTAAAACCAGTCCTCCTCAGGTACCCGCGGACGCGGCTGTAGAGTATGTACCACTGCGCCCATACACGATGTTGCAAGCCCATTGGCCTAGACTGTGCGCGCGTTTTGAAATCGCATTTTGTATGCGCGCATGTGCGAACAGCGTCTCGGCCGTTTCAGCATAGTTTCGAAATAGCATGGCTGGCATGTCGTCCTCCTGTGTTCGGTAGTGTCAATCGACAGAACAGTTTGCAGAAATATGCTCGCGGGTTTATTCGTGCGTCATTGTGAGTCTACGCGTGTTGTGCTGTTTCTGAACACAACTATTATCCCACGAACAATTTGTCAACTGCAGTACCGGAATGCTTCATGAGTTGGAGCGTGAAGAACAAGTTCGGGAGCCGTTGGATTTCGAGGATTTGATTTGAATTGAAATTGAATTGGGTCAGCCCCGTGCAATTACCTCTTTGTTTTTAGCTATTCTAATTATTTGGCGGAGTGTGTTATCATTTGATTGTGTCTTTTGGCATTTTGCTAGTACCTTTTATGACATTTGCCTTTAGATGAGAATATAAGCACGAATTGAAGTTACGGCATATATTTTATCGAAGACGTAGACGGATGAAAGACAAGAAATATAGATCATACGTATGCTAAAATACATCAAAATAATGGCTAAAAGGACAGGAGGGTATATGGCAAGAGTGGACTCTTCTTCCCCTAACGGATCTTAAAGGGGGAAGCTGCCCAGCTTGGAATCTCAAGTGGTTCAATTGACCACTGTGGGAACAATATGGTACATGTGAGGCTCCCACTGTAAGTTCTGGAACCATTTGAGGCCTGAGTGGTACCACTGATTTCACCAATGTGGAACCAGCCACCTTACTTGCGAATCCAGGTGGGACCATCAAGATTCAACTGGAACCATTCTGGAACCAGTCCAGATTTTTGCCTGGGACATGTTCAGTCAAGCATCCATGACCTGATCCACATTTTATCCCAGTAGTACAAGCTTGTGCATAAATGTTTGCGTAGGCATCTGTGAAACGAAACACCATAAATTAGCTGATATTGTACTGCAGCCCATGCAAAAGTAATGTAGTTGGGATAACTCCAGAATGATTTGGTCTTCTTTGGACGAGACCATGCCATTGCATGGCCTGCAATGATATAGAGTTCACATGCCGGGTTCTCAAAACAAAACAAAAAAAGCAGTTTTGAAAGTTCCGAGTTCATTCTCAACTAGTCCAAAATCAACAGTCCTCAAAACATTCGACATGTTGGCACTCATAAGCCAAACCAGATACAAGGATAGAAAACTACTGGTAACAGGCACTGTGCAACTACAATGCAATATTAAATGTACCTAAGCATGTATCTAAGGTGACATACCAGGTGTTTTCGACGGCTGTGTACAACACCAGTGTTTTCTACATATTAAAAATGACATTTTTGGAATTCGAGCAAATTCGGCGGTTTCGAGGACCAGCGGGAACAGTAGCCTTGCATCCTGTGAAATATGCACATCTTCTAAATATTTTCAAATACAAGCATGAAAACGAGGCCTTGCACAGTACATTTGGCTCAGATATCATTATACTTTCGTAGGGTATTACAATAGCATCAAGACAGCGAGAAAATATCTTAGTATAACAGCCTGGTACTCTGCATGTCATATTCATATACATATCCAACGAACCATATATAACTCAACGAACCTCGCTAACATCGGCAATTCCTGTCGGTGCTTTCGCTTGAAACTTGCGCCGCGCTGACTTTTTCAAGCGTCGACGTTCTGAGCCGTGCCGGAAATCTTCTTAACAGTCCAACGTGAAGTTTTCAAGCACACATGGTCTGACTGCAAATCCATGCCTAGCAACCGAGGCCATTCCTGTCTTCGCTGTTCAACTTGGTACGACGCGGTACGAGACAGCGTCTCTGCAGTTCAAAACGCGGTGCAGTCCGAAACACTGCACTGAGCACCTTGAGTGCACCAACCAGTGTTGTGCCATCGAGCATGAACATTTAAAATGAGTATTTCGCGTAAGCTACGCACTACGCAACGCGATCACAAGACGCAACACGAAAGACGCTCCCGCGAACAGGTTGTTTCAGGTGGCGCTCCCGTCGAACAGCGCTACATTATCTTTTCCATTTTATTTCTCAAAGAATTCACTAAACACTGATTTCTGCTGTCTTGGGAAAACACGATAAGAAGTAATATAAGTACCAAAAGAACCAAATCGTGACAGATACATATTGGACACTTTTTGCCTGCTGCAAAGGGGGTTGTATGACACCAGGCGTCGCGTTGCTGTACTATATACTCCGATTTTTTCATAACAAATTAGAGATATTTAGAGCGCGTTGTTGGTCGTATGGTTCCACATATGGCATTTACAAGCAACAAAGTCTCAGGTCATGTCGCCAGTATATTTTGCTTATCGACTGCTTTACAGTACCTTTAAGGTTGCGAGGAGCTGTACGAGCGGTGCTGCATTTTATTCGCAAACAAGCATTAGTGTCTTTGGGGACTCCCTAGGATGAGACATAAATAACAACAAGTAATGAATCCAAACGACTGCCCAAGTGTGCAATCCAGTGGCGTAGGCAGGGGAAATGTTTTTGGAGGTTTTAAAAGAGCAGTCGATGTGGGGGAAAGTTATTTCTTCGAAAGTTATCGCTTTGTCGTTGAAATGTGTCGCCATTGTATTATGTTTTTACACAATAGATACCGCCGTAGCGTGTATACAGGGTGCCCCAGGAAACTTGTACTTGAATTATAATTAAAAACTACTCCACCTAGAGTCATGCTGTCAACGGGATTTGTTTCTATACTACAGGTTTTCCCGCCCATTTTAGTCCAAGTGCCATCTGATTTGATCCAGCTGCCATCTTAAATAATCCAGGCGACATTCTGTTTAATCCGGGTACCATCTGAAATAATCCATGTGATATTCAATTTAATCCGAGTGCCATCCATGGTATTTTTAAGCAGTATAATCGCGCATTCACACCAGGGACATCCCCGTAGAGTATTCTAGTGGAAGGAAAAGTAAAAAAAACAACAACAACAAAGAATTGATGATCGGACTGAAGTTCTGCCGTGTCTTACGTTGAAATTGATATTATGAGGGGCGGAACACAGATGAAGGATAAACACACAAAGCCTGAAGTACCAAAGAACAATGAATGAAGAAGGAAGGAAGTCACTGAAAAGGTTAGCCAGCTGCAGGATATGAACCCACATCCTAGAGTTGGCTAACATTTTCAGTGAATTCCTTTCTTCTTCATTATTTTGTTGAAGATTCGCACGACGTCGAGACATTGCGAGTTGGAGGGGGAGTATAGCAAACGACGCCACTGGTGCTGTCAGCGGCTACAGAATGTCTTCTGACTGAGCTACAGGATATTCCGCATGGTTAGAAGCAGGGTGTCGAACCGAACCCGAACCCGAACCGAAAACCGTACCCGAACCGTTATTTTTGCCGGAACCGAACCCGAACCCGAACCGCAATTTTCGTGACACTGTTGAACCCGAACCGGAGCAGAACCGGAAAAAATAATAGAGGTAACCGGTTCGCAACAAAACGGTTCGGACATAAAAGAAATCAGCATAAGAGTTCAAGTGCCTCTCAATCCCTGAACGAGGACACATTGGTGTCCTCTTTGGACATTGGGACGAATCATGGATTTCGCAAATTTTCAGCTAGCGGTCAAACGAGGACGTATAGTAAGTATGCTTTCAGAGTCGTTTTTAACACGTTGAAACGCAGTTGTCCTTGTGAGCGCCGCGGCTAGCGCCCCACGCACGCGCTGTGGCGTCTGCTCTTCACAGAGGAGGCGCCACGCGGACGAATGAAGCATGAATGGAGTAGGCCAGTTGTGTAGCTCTATAGGACGAATATGTGATTAAGCAAGCGCCCAACATTTCCCTTTACACGTGAGCACCAAAAATTAAACAAGTCAGAAACATGAGAAGTGGAGAAGGAGCGTACGCAGAACGGTGCCTGTTTGATTGGTCGTGGTTTGAACAGTAAATGTGGTTCTCCTTACTGGTAGTGCAGTCGTGTCGTGACACATTGCGTTTGCGTTGTGGATTAACTGGTACACGGCTGTGAGCTCGGACAGAGCAAGGCTGGCAGACTTATTTTCCACATGCTTCAGTACGGTTTCAGATCGATTCACGCTTCGAATGCAGTGTGCCGGCAGGTACCGTCGTCTATGTAAAATGCTGTCAGGGATGGGCAGTATTTAAATACATTGTAATTAAAATACTATTTGAAATATAAATACATGTATTTATATTTTGTATTTAAATACACACTAGAAAAATGTATTTATAATTATATTTAAATATCAACTTTTGGGTACTTATTCTTGTAAATAATTTATAAATACTCCTATATACAGAATGTACTGACTCATATCCGAAAATTGCCCTGCATTTGACCTTTCAGGAAGACGGGCGAGTTTCAGGCGCAGTTATGCCGTGTTTGCCAGCATGCGCATGCGACAACCATTCTAGATGACGAGTTTTTCACTGCTGTTGCGGATAACGGTCGCGACTACCCAATTACCTTGTTGTACGAAGCATCCTCGTCAAATTTAGTACAAGCCTTTGTTCATCGGCACCTGTGGAGATGCTGTTCTCCTTTGCGAATCTGATTGTCCGGCCGAACAGAGGACATGATAATCTAACAAATAAATGTTATTGTTACTTGCTGATTTGTTGTTATAATCATCATTATTTCTGTAATTCCAGATGCCATCCAGACGCCATCTTACAGCATTTATGGTACTAGTAGTTACAGTATTTAAATACTGTATTAATATTTTGTATTTAAACACTCACATTGAAAATTATTTATGAAGAGTATTTAGATACCCCTTTCAACAAAGTATTTTGTATTTATATTTAAATAAAAAAATGTATTTATGCCCATCCGTGAATGCTGTCCATCTTATTAGGCTTCATTTAAGTGTATCTTGCTGACACTGTGCGTGTGAGGTTTAGGAACAGAAAGTAGCAGGACTACAGCACTTCATCAGCGTGGACGCTATGTGCAAGTGTTCATACATTTCTCCTTCCTCTCGCTAAAGGGAGTACCTGACCACTAAAAACGTCAATGCAGACAACAGCAGTAAGCTATTAGCCACGCATTACCTGATAAAAGCAGTTTTATGGGAGATATAAAATGGAAGCGTTGAACCGGTTCGCGAACCGGTTCGATTTTTGGCGTGGCCGAACCGGAACTGAACCGGAACGAAATCCAAGCAACGCGAACCCGAACCCGAACCGAACCCGTATTTTTTGCGGTTCGACACCCTGGTTAGAAGAGCACGAAAAGGCATGACTGACATAGCAGACGACACCACTGGTGCTGTCGTCTGCTATCGTATGCTACAGAACATCTTCTTGCTGAACTCCAGGATATTCCGGGCGGTTAGAAGAGCACGAAAAGGCATATGGCTCACATAGTACACAACACCATCGGTCCTGCCGTCTGCTACGGAATATCTTGTGACTAAGCTGCAGGATGTGCGTGATGTCTCTCCGTGCTCTTCAAACCGCCCGGAATATCCTGCAGGTTAGTCGGAGTATCCTCGTTTGGGGGGGCCCTCTCCAGGAAATCACACCTTTGGTAGTGTGTCCGGGAAAGTGAAAAGGGATGAAATAAATGCAAGGAGATAAACTGATGTTCTGAGACTGGAACAACATAGAAGGGACAGATACAAACAAAGCCTCAAATTGCCTAGGAAATCAATGATGAAAGATGAAAGTCACTGAATAGGTTAGCAAGCTGCAGGGATCGAACCCACATCTTCTGGATTGCCGGTCCAGGGCTCTACCAATTGAGCTAAGCTAACACGCCTCTCCAGCGACTTTCGGGGTGCGTCATCTGAAGGGACGACAAACCAGCCACTCACTCTCACTCACCCTCCTTTCACTCTTACATTTTTGCTCACTCATACACACATTCATACGACGGAAATCGACGCAAGCGGCACCTGTTGAACAAGAGATAAACTGATGTTCTGAGGCTGGAACAATATAGAAGGGACAGATACAAACAAAGCCTCAAATTGCCTAAGAAATCAATGATGAAAGATGAAAGTCACTGAATGCACCTCCCAATTTAAAGTTCCCAATTCTTTTTTATGTCCACGCCTCTGCTGCCATCCCTTGCATAGGTGTTCCTTAAACTTATAATATAATCGGACAACTGTAGCAACTTTCCCGAGACAGTCTGTATGTTGAAAAGTAAAAACGTTTGTAACATACTAGTTTCGTCGCTCAATTCTTTTTAACAATTGCAATGATCGCCAATTTGCCGATATACTCAACATCCGTGCGCGGATGCGGTACACCTATTCCAGTATTCATGCCAAGAAATGCTTCAAATTGCGCGTAGCAAATGCGGTTACCTTGAGGTAACCACATCCGCAACCACGCACCTTTAGTGACCTTAGCTGACCTGTAGCAAGTTAGTAACGTGTCTTAGAAGCCCCAGTTTCGAACAGCCTGTTATTCAGTAGGCGGTCCTGACTTCACGGTTTGACGTAGAGAGTCCGCCGCAATGAGCGCCGCACCTTGACCGAAGTAGACAAGTTTTCAGTGGAAAATTAGACAACGCGGCTGCTCGCGACGATGATGCTTCGCCACATGGACCCGATTGCGTTACACCACTAGATCGGGCCGGATACTTCTCATGGCTTCCTTTTCTGGATTTTTTTGTCCTCCGCACTGATAAAGTAGCACACAATGAAAATGTCGCGCAGGGAGACTCTTGATGGACTGCTTGATGAACCAATCAGGGGTTTCGGCATTGCTAAATGAAAACGTCCTTGATCCTTTAAGTGGGTTGCCTACCGAGTACCGTTCAATGTAGCAACTGTAAAGAATAGTTACCTTACTGTCTGTCTTGATGCCCTTCTGCCAGCAGAGACAATACTTTGTTGATATTGTGATCCTACTGTCAGCAGAAGAAGGATGACAGGTCGTAAAGCCATGGCAGCTGCGGAGAGAGAAAAAAGAAAATCCCATGTGGTGAAAATAAAAGCTAAGTAAAGCGAGTAAGGAAGGTAGTATTCTGGGTACAGCTACCAAGATTACCCTGAATATAAGCTCGAGTAATAACCCTGACACGCGGGCTAACTAAAACCGTTGTGCTATGGGAACTGCTTTGAGGGGCACGCTGCCAAAAGAGGTTCGCGCCTGTGGCGACAGCGTTGATCTTCCTTTCGTTCAATAGCTCTGAAATCAGGCTCGAGAGTACTGCGCTCACGAGCCTTCTTAAGGTGTTTATGAACTGCAGTTATTAAAGTAGCTGCAAAATGGCTTCATCAGCTAAATAATGAAAATATGCAAGTGTGGCATTGTTATAATCAATTGCCACGGTCATTAATCGTCGACTAGTTCCGTGTTCAAGGCCACACCTTTCGCACGTAAAGAAGATAAGCGATCTCCTCTTCCACAAAGGCCCAACTGCAAAACGGAGTGTCTCCTTTATCGTGTGTCATGCATAGCTCGGCATTTCGGCACTCGAAACTCACCATCACAATAATCTGATAAAGCGTAAGTTCAGCCGGGACTATACGAACTCACGTGAAGGTCGACAAGGCGTATCGGCGCGCTCGATCATGACACATATTAGCGCCTCACCTGTGACTGATGCGCCTCACAGATGACATTACGTCTATGTTCACAAGTGTGACGTTATCTGGTGAGTGCACTGATATGCGGCACAATCTAGCTCACCTGCACGCCATGTCCATCTTCATGCGAGTTCGTTGCCGGGCATAAACTGACGCATTATGAGATGATTTATGATTGTGATCGTGAGTTTCGAGACCCGAAATACCGAGCTATGGTTGTGATGGAAAGCAAGCGCCGTTCGGAAGTGTACTCTGCTCTGGAAAGGTCTTTAGTTTGCCCTTGTGCAGAGGTTGGCATTTTCGCTCTCGATCACAATAATCTGATAAGGCGTAGCGAGTTCACAGTCACTTTTGAACTCAGTTAAAGGTCGATATCGCGCCCTGTATCTCGCATCAGCTATCACAATATTTTGAGCAGCTTAATATTGCCAGATCATCGACAACAACGTTGCCAAGCGAGCCTCACAGGAGTTACTATGAGTGATCGCACTTTCACGGCCACGAAATCAAGAACCAACAACACACGCAATATTGATTACGCCATATATTAGTGCACTCTCGAGATAATGTGAAGTATCACACACAGACATGTACAGCCGAGTTACATGATATCAAAACTTGTTTGTGGACACCTTAATCGAGACTGAACCCAAGCAGCACAACGTACTGAAAGTCGAGTGCAATAGGGGTGGACGGGTAGGTGGAAGACCTTGAACAGACTAATGAAGCTAAAGAGCATTGATAACACACATACCGTCCACCCCTATTGCACTCGACTTTCAGTACATTGTGCTGCTTGGGAATGTGTGCAGGGGCGCTGTTTGACTCAGTGTGTCTCTTCATAATGCCTATGTTTGATGGAGGATGAATCATACACGGTTACGGTTTTGAATTTTGATAAATGGATTGGGAACACAATAAATATTCCCCATTGTTTTGTTTTCATTTTTTAAAAGTCTTAAAGGAACTCTGACCAGAAACTGTGCTCTTACGTACTTGCAGTCGATAAAGCACCCAACAAGGACTCTCCGTGCGAAAATGCATGCATTAAAAGCCCACGGTTCCTTTAAGCTCGAATTTTAAACATTCAACTTCATCCAAGTGCAGCACGCCTAGCATCAAACCGAGAAAACATAAGTTTATTTATCCATACCGGCCCACCATCAAGATGACGTCAACACGAGGGCCACTGCCAAGACCCATAATTGGCTCAAATTCGTCACGTGGTCACGCAATACCTGTCAATTTCCTTCATGAAATCGCATTTATATGTTAATGTTTTTGTTACAGAGCCTCAAAAAGAAAAATATACCCTACATTTATCTCCTGCAATAGGTCCTACGATTTTCTTTTCAATCTGTGCACGGCGTTCCATACGCTTCTGTATCCGGTCAGCTGTAATGGATGCCGTATGACGACGAGCTTGCGAACTGCGAACTTTTGTGACTCCAGGCTCATCCTGCTTTTTCGGGCCATTGGGGTGGTGTTGGAGTTGTTAGCCATATTCTGAACGTTTCACCTATCATTGCGGTGTACCGTTCTTGACCTGCTGCGAAGCAACGAACCGCAACGGCAGTCACTCGCCTCAGCGAAATTCTATCTGCTGCATCTCAAAGGAGCATCGGGACGTCATGATACCGTCACCTAAACCTTCATCTAAAGAAACCAAGTGTGGTGCTCTCGTGTAGTCCTGACGGAAAAGTAGTTTCAACAAGGTTAACACATTTATTTTTCAGTTCCAAGTCTGTACGCACTGAAAACCATGCAGTCAAAGCCGATCATTCTCGTAGCTGTTGTGTAACGCGTATGCTTTCTTACGCATCCAACAGAACCCTCCACTTTTTCAACCCAGTTATCTTTGTATGATCCTTCTGATTTTACTAGACTATGCCGCTCTGAAGCATTGAGATGACGAAGCGTCGTGGTGGCTGCACCTCTGCTTTCGAAAGATTCCACACTGTGCTTACTTGGCTTTGTGTCGAGTCTGACAAATCCGACATATTTGGACTGCCTTTTTCAAGAAAGTTTCAAATGTAAGTATGTGTATATTGGTTTCACATATTCACCACATATTGAGTGTGTGTATCTTTGTACTTTATATGCTACAACATATTAGCGTACGTTATTATACAACACCTGGTGTGGCAAACTCTACATCAGTCACACAATGCCAACAATTGTTTCTGCCTTTTCTTCAAGTCCTTATTTTTATCGTAACATGTTTTTGTGTATATCTCAATTTGCTAACCAACCAAGTATAATAATTAGTTTAATACACTATAAATCCTGTGACGGACATGTGCCAGTTAAAAAAGTTCCCTCAGGAAGTGCAGCCGGTACACAGCCGTAACCGTCTGGAAGCAGCGGTAACGGTTCAAATAGCAAGTACAGCGATCCTCATCGCCAAATTTCAGCAGGTACAAAGCCGTCACGTTGGTATGAAACGGCTTTGTGCCCGCTGAATAATATGTGTGCCTCCTGAACCTTGTACTCGTGTGCTTGTTGGAGAATGCTTGTGCCGGCTGAATATGCGTATGCGTGCCTTCGTGGGAGCGTACTACGTTGTTCCGCGCTCCGCCGGTGAGGAGTGACACGGCACAACGTATTCTCCCGCAGTAGGTTCCTTCCCGCTTCTAGCTTTCTTGACGCTGTCTGCGTTGCAACCTCGCCTTTGAGAAGGATGACACCTTGCTTTTTAAGTACAGGTCTCATGTTTGCTTAAGGTAAGCCAACGCAGCTGTGATGCATCGTACGACGCCTGCGTTTTACTCGTGTTTAACAATCGAAGTACATTCTGTTGCAGACGGTGAACGCATTGCAAATGGCGGCAGGAGAGGATCGGCTGCATCGGTGAAGCGACGACGTACATTACAAGCAAGGTAAATTGTATTCTTTAGTTATAGGTGACCGTGGGACTGTATCGATTGCGAGGAGGTGAGTTACAAAATGAAGTACTATTCCAGCATTAACGTTGGAACAATACCAGCGTGATATTAACTTTGGTTGTCTTTACATGTTGTTTCCTGTCTCAACGGTCACACATACTTGTGTGAGATTGCAACTGCTTCTCAAATGGAATTGGTGTCTGTTGCCACTTGTTGGACAATTGTTCCTCGGCCATTTCGTTTGAGGAATAGTCGTGTTCGTCACTAAGGATCTTCACAGAGCGTTCAGTGCCAGCGTGTTCGAAGTTTCGAGGATTGTGTGTTCGGCGTTTAGAGGTCTGCCTGGTGCATCGATCATCTAATGGGTTGGGTGTCCGTGCAACGTGTGCTTCATATGTGTGCGTTGGGATTAGTGAACCGTGTATGCTTTCCATTCGGCAAACGATGATGTTCTGGATGCAATTTAAAGGTATGTGCAAGCCAGTGGCGTAACCAGACCTCCAAGGTAGGGGGGGGGGGGGCTCGATACGAAAACTAGCCCCCCCCCCTCGCTGCTCCTGTGTCGAAAACACACATATACTTGTGCACACTGCAAACTGAGGATTAAAAAAAGGAACGAAAATAGTTGATTTAGACGTTCACAATACGATTACATGTATAGGCTGTCATGACCAATGAGGTGGTGTCACGAGATTGGACGTACTTTGAAAAGCTCATACTTTGAAAATCATTCAAGAGTGCTTCTTAGATAGACGCCATGAACTGCAAGAACATTCGCGATCGTCACACTGGTCCCCCCCCCCCCCCCCCATATATTATGTTCTCGGATTTGCACGATTTGTGTGGGTCGGTCCGTGGCAGGTAGGGGGGGGGGCTCGAGCCCCCCCCCGTGGCTACGCCACTGGTGCAAGCCAATAAAATTTGGTGTTTCATGTTCGGTGTGCTTGCTGTATTTCTTCATTGCTTTTTCTTTTTTTGCGAAGCGTGGAGGTAATTTTTCTGTTAGGGAACTCGAAAGGCGCAATATGTTTCGCGTATTAACCCGTAAGTAACCCTTCGATACGTCCGGTACACTGTGGCTCCTGGCTTCAGCAGGGATGTCGTACCAGTGGCTTCAGGGGGCACATAGCACCTGCAGCTTTCGCAGCCACCGCAAGTCATGTGGCATATAAAAAAAAGTGCCATTTGATCAGAAGGCACCTATCCGTCACTGGGTTTAGAGTGTAGTCTGATTTTTAGCTAGTCAGTTTTACCATGGTTTTAGCGTTCTATAGACTGAGTTGCTTACGCGCCATTAAATTGAATCATCATCTTCATCTTCAACTGCCATTATTCAATTCAAGTGCCAGGTCTCAGTTGGCGAGATATATTTTTGGCTTTCATTCTGGAATTGCTCATTTCAGAAGAATAGTCACTTTTAAGTTTGTTTTCGTTTTCGGAAACGTTAAGAGGACTAAAACCAAACACTGAAAACAAACACTTTTCTTTCAGAGCATCCCTTATGCACCTGCATTTCAGGTGCATTGATCAAGCATTTCCAATTTGCATTACAAGAATGACATTCCACTCAACAGCAATGAACGTTTTAATGTGAAAGAGCAGGACCGAAGATGTGTTAAACCGTGTGAGAGGTGCTTCGTATGTGTCTGAGTGGCGGACATAGGTCTCAAGCTAATTCCTGTCTTCAGAAGAGGTGACAACTATGCTCCTTCTACCTACTAGCCAGCTCCATTTTTTAGGGTTCCCCGTAAACTAATGGAGCACATCATATACTAGCACATTGTCAACCATGTTGAGTCTATCAATTTCTTTTTTAAACTCCAGCATGGTTTTTGAAAAGAGTATTCAGGCAAAACCAACGCAGTGGTATTCGTTCACAGCATTTTAAACTGTCTTGATTTCTGGGTTCACGTAGATGCAGTATTTTGTTATTTCGTAAGGGCTTTTGACGCTGTGCTTTATGCTCGCGTGTTTGTCAAAGTAGCCTAATTAAAATTTGATCCTGCTACCATTAACTGGATATGCAGTTTCTCAACTAACCGCAACCGTGGCAACAGCTCGTGAGGAGAACCTATCATATCACCACCGTGCAGCAATGTTATGTCCTGGTACAATCGCTTCACATTTTAATCTAGTCAAAAGCAAGACCTCTTGGTGATCGGTCTTGTATGATTACATGCCCCTCTGTTTTGTAGTCATCCCTACAACAGAGAACAATCAATAACAACATCAAAGGAGTCGAATCGGTGGTGCACATTCCTTTCACCCAACGTGTTTCATACGCCATTTAGCGGGCGCTGTGCCCATCAGGCATTTTGACTGTGCATATTAAGTTGAGTGCATAGAATGTGACGCAACCTACATTGGCGAGATAGACAAGAGAACGTGGGACAAGACTAAAAAGGCACACAAGGGGCGTTTCCAAGGCTACTAATGCTTAGCTTTACTAACCAGGACCGAATGCGTCTACCATTGCTGGTCTAAGGGACATATACTTAATTTTGATGGCGCAGTAAGCTTTGCACATGACATGCGATGGGGCCCTGAAAGTTCTTAGAGTCCTGTTTTATCAGGCGTGATGCATCAGCCTGTAATACAAACCGTGGCCCCCTATCGGATACGTATGATGCCCTCTTAGATAGGCTGATGTGCTCGTCTTTGGCCTCTGTTGTACTAATGATGCCACCTGGATAGGCGGCAAAACATTTACGTTCTGTGTTTAATCGTTGTGTTGAGCGGTGTTTGCAGTAAAGGACGTTACAGTATGAGGTTGACTCCAGGCTTTTGGAATATATTTTCAAATCAAGTCATTGTTTTACAAAGCTCAATGCATTGCAGAAATCATTCTTGTTGCCTATTGTTTAGGGGATACCATTTTTGCAGTCACATAAAGCACTCAAGGGCCAATTTCAAAAATAAAGGCAACCTGTGTTCTTGCCGACATGGCACAGCGTATGCACGAGGTAGCTCCATTTCAGAAGCCTGAGAACACTCAAAGCAATTAGTGTGCTAGCATTAGATATGGTGTACAGCATTACATATTTGCTTTTACTAGGGCAACTAAGATGGGTGGTTAGAAAGGCAGTTACAACTTGTTTCCACAAAAGAAACTCGGACTCATTAGCAATTTCCTGCAAGAGAGAGAAGAGTATTTTCTAGATTGTTAGAACATGGGTACCTGGTTATAAATAAGAATTCATCCACAAGAGGTCAGTGTTTCACACACCCTGCTTTCCATCAAAACTATTAAAAGCTGTGACCCCCAAACCTGCGTAAAATTCCTGGAGAGTCTTCACTGGACACTGTTGCTGTACCTCTTACCAGGTGCTCTCTATGAACCTGACTCACAGTTCTGGATGCCCTGCCTGAGCTAACTTCAGCATGTTTTCCCAACATGAATGGGAACTGCTATGAGGAGTGTTGTACTTACTGAAAGTGATATGAAATGCTGTGCCTTGACAGGTAATGTTGATATTCTTCTGAAGAATATCAACAAGAATATCTGAATATCTGAAGAAGACCGCAGAGAGATGTTCCTTGCCCCCTTTATTCCAAACTGCACTATGAGATGCAAGCCCACTTGCGCCAAGCAAATGAGATGTGCCTCACAGCCAGGACAATCAAGGGAATCAATCACTGAGGCTCAGAAAAGCTGTTTTCCATCGGGATCTGATCCAGGACTGAGCCGTGAGTAGCCTCGTGAAAGCACCAGGGTTCCTTCGAATTTTAGATGTGCCAGCTTTTATTTTCCTCCCCCTCCTTTTTTATGTAGTGGCAGATTACTTTAGCCTTGTACTGCTTTGGAGGTTGAAGATGTGGAGATGATGTAGGAGGTGGAACTAGGGTTTAGGCACAATGAGGCAAAGTGTGACTACATATCTGAGAATGTTTATGTATCATTCACACACAAAAAGAGGATAGGTGTTACAATAGATGTTACATCTTTTTCCGGTTTTGATATTTATTTATTTATGAATATACCTCAAAGGCCCTTGCAGGCATTACATGAGGGGGGACATCAACATGGGTCACTTAACAAATACGGAAAGCACAAGGAACATACATATTTGGAAGACAGACTCTGTTTTTCGTTCGTTCGTCAGTCTTGCCCAATAAATTGTTCACTGTAGCAACGGTACACAGTGTCACAAAAGGAGTGCTCATCTATCGTTCCGCAAGACTCATTAAAAATACTAAGTGTTTTGTTTCAACACAACATATTGAACTCGTGAACCATGCATAACCCTGAGAGCTATACATCATCCTAAATACAGATGCTGAATTATTTTAAATGCGATAGACGAGCTGTGCGAAGAGGTACCTCCAGTTAGGATCTTGGGTACTTGAAGCCTGTGGCAGTTTCTGTGGGGAAGGCCTGCCAGATCCTCTTCACTGCACCGGCTGGGATGACCATGCTCTTGTTTTTCCCAAGCTTGTGCCATACTCACCTTGCAAACTGGCGATACGTAGTGTATCTGTATCGTCTACACAGATATACATAAAATATAGTTTAGGCGAATAAGTAACCCGTTACAGTACAGTGTGTGTGCGGTGTCATTTCAACATGTACCTGAGAGCAACTGCGGTTTACCTGCCCACACCCCGTGTATTACTACACATACTGTTTTCTTTTAGAAACCAACATTGTTTTACTTTTCACCTAATCGACAATCAAGAACACTCAATATCGCTAAAAACCTGCGCTGAAACCCTATGCACAGAGCAATGCATACAAAGGTAACTCAGGACACAGCACACTGACAATTACAAAATTGTCTATATTGCTTTCAGAGTTGTGTATTGTATAGTCTTTTTATGTGCTGCGCCCTGTACTGGAGGTTTTAGCGACTTTAATGCAGGACCAAACGAGTTTTGAGCGCCCAAATTTTAACATCGTTCGACAAGGACACATGTGACTTTCTTGTGAATATAGTGGCTCACAGGTTGGCGCTGCCCACGGAGTTCAAAATATGCCACCTTCGGTACAGTCATATTGAAGAATACAAGTTGATAATCTTCGTGGGTTGTAATGCAGTCATTCGGCAGTCTTTTCGAGCTCCTTGCAGCACAAGCATTCGATCTCCTTTGGCTCTGACACAGCAGCCGCACCGGCACCATAAACAGCAAGTGCGCATTAAATATCGGGACACGAAATTTCAGAGAACGTTTACATGGTCGATCACAGTGTGCGTTAAAAAGCTCACCGCTTACCTGTCTGTGGAAGACAGGCGACTGATGCTCTTTGCTTCATCTGGAACCCATGTTCGTAGAGCCTTCGTCTCGCATTCGCGGCATCGGTGACGTTTCGAAAGCAGGGCTACCGTGCTGTTCAGCACGCAGAATTTCCTTCTCGATCGCAGAAAGGTAAGGAAAAAGTTCCGGGATCGAAGTCTCCGCATTTCTTGCTTTGACGTCCATATTGAAGATCGCTTTCCGGACGGACGCCCCTGGATCCCCCGCTCTCGCAAACTCACTAGCAACAGAACTTCCGGTCCGGGCGCCCAATGAAACGTGGACCTCGTGCTTTCTTCACGCACACGGAAATTGGAGGATGTCCACTACAAGGAGGCTAGATTTCGGCGCCGATTGCGCAAGTTGAGGAGGAAAAGCGAAGGCGGTTTTCAGCTCCCCGTTTGGCAAATTTTGCCGCCGCGCACAGCCAAAACATTTCGCGTGTGGCTTGGAGGCATATTATACCTTCGTAATAGACGCAAACAAAAGATTTGTCGAACTTCTGGTCAGAGTCCCTTTAATACGTGACGCCAATTATAGCTGCGAGAGCGACGAGCAAGTTAAAATTTTCCGCATAATTCAAAGCTCCCTAGCCCGAACTCGAAAGGAGAAAAGCAGCGATAAGGAATTCGAGACGTCTTTGCCACCTAGCTAGCTTAATCAGGTAATCAGTGAAAAGCACCAATAAAAGTAGGCAGCAGTCGATGGAAATGATTTATACACCGCTGATCACCGGACTGAGCGCATCAAATCAATCAAGTTTATTTCCATTGGCTTCATGTTGAACTACAATGAACACAACAAATGAAATCATCCCGAATAAAATAAGTAACCAAGCATTGTATCTTCCGTGTCACAGCCCACAAGTTAAAATTCTTAAAAGTAGCACGACAATATAGGGGTCGTTGTCGTTATATTTAAGGTTCGCGCGCTCCAAACCGGGTGTGTAGGCTCTGGCAAGGGCTCGTGGCGAATCTCTGTTCGTAGTGACGCAGCGGGTTGTGGGGTAACGACAAGTTGAAGATCTTTCGCGCTATTCTGGCGCTAAACAGGGGCTAGATTTTGAACTTAGTAACGTAAGTTTGAACCCGTAACGCTTGCTAAACGCTCGTGCTCCCCGGTCGACGGCCAATGCGCGTGACGGAATGAGCGCGCAAATTTTGCAAAATAGCTATAACGATCGCTATGTGTAGGTCAAGATTGAGCCCACGGTGATCAGACCGTGTCAGGTAGCTGTGCCGCATTGAGCCTATATAGGTTCCTAGCTACGCTTGTAGCAAAACAAAGAACCAAACGTGAAAGTTGAAGACTGGGGGATGAATCAGAGCGTTCGAAGTGTACATTGGACGTTCCTGCTCACGCCACGCCTACTGTCTTTCCATTTAAAATATATACACTGATTGGTGGTACTCACGCAGCAACTAATCAATAAAACAATGTACGGGTGACATGAGCGATTTGGCCAAATCAACGCACATACGCACCAGTGCAGCCCAAAATCACCTGCCCAAAAACTTATTTTGCATAGCAGTGAGTATGTGGCAGGCGCGGTTGCAACATAGACGCACATGTACCCATTTATGTACCAGACATTTACAGCGTTTAGGCTTAACGGCAAAAATAGAAATGAAAATGTCCTTACGCAAAACGCCCCGAGAGCAAGTGCGAAGGTGTAGCAGCACTCTGACCATCAACGTCAGACCGATGCACAAAAAAACTGCGACCTCGCGACAAGATGAGTGCGGAGTCACTAGATAACGGTTGTAAAGGGAACTCATTTCATTCGGAGCAATACAGTGGTTCCCGTTAGTACCGCTGTGTGACGTCCCAGCATGAGTGCACTAAGCAAGGACACGATACGTCGCTGCAGCGTGAGCGCGATCACCATAATCGCCTTGCCATGTCGACGTGATAGCAGATTATTGCATAGGTGTTGCCATGCTGAGTGAAACGAGTGGGACTCACACAATCGATACGATCGATAAGATGCGATCGTGATTGTGCGTATCGGGATTATCGCGCTCATGACTTTTTTTGCCGACGTCTACCCATGTGTCAGGGGTATAAACCCTCAATTGTTCACGACAACTTCGTTACTATTATCGAAGGTCCTGCGGGAATACTGTGGAAAACTGCAGACGAAAAAAATACTTTCAAGTGAGAGAGAGAGAGAGCCAACTCACCAATGACTTCGAGCCGGTTGTGCCGCTGACTGTGAAAACGGGAAATCACTCGGGGGACCTTAAATGTACCGTGCCATAACACGTTAATTACCATCGGTGACGCATCTTCAGCTCTTGATGGTTATCGCACGTCTTCCTTTGCGACCACAGCTGCTATGTCACATTGATACGCTGTATCTCGATCTTAGGCAATCAATATCATACAATCACACCTCACGGCTGTTCTTGAATCGCTGCGTCGTCCGTTCAGTGGGTAAATAGTTTCGTGATCTAATATCTCCATAAAATTCGTGCAACGAGCGTATTTTTAGCGCGTCTGTAATTACACTCCCAGGCCTAGTTTCCTTTAGGTACTTATTCCTTCTGAACGCTCGCTGTCGCTGGTAACGAAAATGCCATAAAAGCTCAATATCTGAGGGACTATGTACTCTGTCCGGATTCCAGTTTATTCACATCAAGATCTATAATATATACATATTGCTGTCGTGACCGAACGGCTTCGGAATGATGAGGATGCTCGAATAATTAACACGAATTCAACTCGAATAATTGATCGACGAAGAATGAAAATCAATATTCTGGGAAGTACGTATAATTTTTGTACGTAGTCTCCCTGCTAATTAAGGCGCGTGCGCCATTGTTTGGGATGCGTCTAAATAGACGACCCGCCACGGCTCGTCACATCAACAAAAGCAACAGATGAATTAATGACGATGAATTGGGAAATTCGGCACATGATGTGCAGTCCCCTACCCCACGGCACAATGAAAGGAATGAGAAATGTCCTGGTGATGGGGCGCTGAACTACGCTAGATCGAGGTCCATAGTGAGTGGAGTCACTGAGACAACATCAACAGAAAGCTAGCCAAAAAATACAACATACAAAAGCACACACGCAGCGCACAGGTACCCAGGCATATCATAGGGTAGAAACGAGGCCGGACTCCCGGAGGAAAATCTGGAAGTGGTGGAGTGTGAATGGTGCGGCCGCGGCCGATTGCAGGCGACACTGCAGAGCTGCTCATTGGAAGTTGCAAAGATAGCATATACATGGAAGCATAGGCTTGGTATTCGCTTCACAGCACAACGAGGGCAGAGCATTGAGTCGGAGCGGCTAATCAGATGCTTGAAATGTGTGGTGAACGTAACCTCGAAGCGAAGCCTATGCGTCAGCGACGCAAAATGGTGAAGCACACGAGAGGGCATGGTGAAGGAAATATCAAGGTCCACTTCACGCGTCAGGACACTTTATGGAATGTCACAGGATCATTTCGCATGTGTCAGTGGTCTCACCGCATCATTGATGAAGGTTCACCTGTCACCTTTGGGAACGGTAATTCGTACGCTTGATCAGGAATGGTACACAGTTACACGTGTGAAAAAAACCTGCCATTGTTGTAGCTACCCTCAAGCGGGTGCTTTTGGCGAACCTGCAATCTCGTCCAGGTCGCACGTCATAGAAAACGTCATTTTGAGGTCATGTGACTTTCTTTACATGTCGTTTTGCTGCTTACCGATATATTTTCGTCATGAGAGAACTGATGTTCTGAGGCTGGAACATCATAGAAAGGACAAACACATACAAAGCCTCAAATTGCCAAATCTTTCATCGATATTTTCGTCGTCATAACGCTTAGACATGAACATATTTTTACGGCGTAAACAATGCGGCGCTTCTTCCGCAACATGGTAGCCCATTTCTCCTTACTTTAAGTACAGCTTGGGACACGGAACACCGGGGTGTCGCATTTCTCCATTGGGGCAACACCGCTAGCAAAGAGGAGCAGACACGCATGCTGAAAGGTGAATAGGATTGCCGGTCACCTGTTTCTTGTTCGACGTCTTCCTGGTAGCCAGCAGGTGGCCGCTCCAATGAAGAAATACGCCAGTGCCGTGCTCCGTAAACTTTTGTCCCAAGCTGTACATGGCATCGGCTCAGTGGGTCGTCATCACAACTTTGGAAGTCGTCAACAGTACGAGACCTTATGTGTAAGACTGCGCGTTTTACTGCGATATTATAGCATATAAATAATTGCCGTGATCGAAAGACATCCAAAACGTCACGCAGAAGCAACAACCGCATTGTTTATGAACTATTGGGCCGCCGTTCACGGGCGCAGCCGTCTTTAAGGTCACGTGTGCCTTGACGTTTGCTGTGACGCGCGGCCAGGACCTGTCCAGGATGCATTCCGTTCGCCCAGCACGCTTTCGTCTACGGGGCAATACATTGGATGCCACCCCCGTGTACACAGCTGCTGCAGGCCCGTGAGCCTCTTCACTGCCACAGATGCCGCAGCGTGCAGTAATCTACTGGAAGTGGACAGAGTGCACGTCATCTCAAGACGGCCTAGTTCATTCCTCCAGTATTTTCGCAGCAACTGGCGCCAGTGATCCACGTGTATCAATCTCAATAATGTGATTGGCCCAATCCATTTTCGCGCACCTTCTCGGGAAGGTAAAATTCGTAACAATCGTTTTCGCGCAACAAATGGGTACTTAGGGTGAAATGTGCTACATCATCGTGTGCAGTCATATAAACATTATTTCTATTACACATTATAAAGAGTGACGTAGATGTGGTCACCAAAGACAACTCCTTGTATCGATTGTAACATGCTGGAATCAGTTGAAGCAGCTTACTTTTAGTAACGAAATTTAGACAAGGGGAGGCACACTATGTTGTAGAGTTGTACAGTGGGGCCCTCTACTTTTGTCTTGTCTTGGGTACAGCCCCCATACGGGAGCGAATCCTTTCTTCTTCCACTCAGTCACTTGTAAAAGTATGTTGGCGAGAGCCGGTCGCTCTCTGGTGTTACGCACCATGATCAGGGAATAAATGTATTCTTCAATCTTCTTGCATCCGTGCCTTCAGAGTTATAACATGGCAGAACATCCAAGCACCTGCGCCCATTCCTGATAATTCCAAATGGCTTGATTTCTCCAGCAAATTCCACCATATGAAGCGACGTCAACACCTTGTCAAGCATGGCCCGACTGGAGGCACAGATACGAAATCTACGAAAAGGCCTGCAAATACGACGTAGAGTCAGACAAAACTCGTATTGAGTTCTTTCTTCATGTGGGTGGAAAAGAGGTCACCCAACTCTATCAAACGTTGAAGTTCCCTCCTCTAAAGGATGGTCAGAGCAGGACGCTAGACCAGGTTTTGAGCACCTTCAACGGGCACTTTAAGAAGTTGGAAAATGTAACACACGCCCCGTTTGTGTTCCACAATTTACGTCAATCACCTGCAGAAACATTTAACCAGTTTTTGGTTAGTGTTAAGCTCCACGCGGACGCTTGCAACTTCGGAGACGCCTACCAACGAAATGTCAAAGATCGTGTTATCCTCGGCATTAGCGACGATGCTCTTCGTGAAAGACTACTTCGAGACCCAGCCATGAACCTACACACCGTCATTCAGCAGTGTATGCCGGCGGAGCTCTCCAAGCATCACGCGCTCGACGCGAGTCGTGAGTCACAGTCGGTGGAAGTTATACAGCGTCCCGTTACGCCTCGGAACCCAGGCTTCGCTCAACAGTCTGAATTTGAGAACAGGCGACCATGTACTAGATGTGGTCAGCATCATGCCCCCAGAAGCTGCCCGGCGTTTGGAAAGCAGTGTCCAAGATGCGGAATTTGGAATCATTTTGCTAACGTCTGTAGACAGCATCCCACAAGACGGCTCACTCGCAGCTCCCAACCTCCACAGCAAGTTCAGCAGCTGGATCTTCAGGACTGTGAAGACTGTTTGACCACCTCAAGAGTCATTGTGTCACTCGACGTACTCACTGTGAACAGCATTTGTGAAGACAGCTGGACGGAGCGATTAATGTGCAAGGACATAACATACTGTTTAAGTTGGACTCTGGCTCACAGGTGAACGTTCTACCTAAGAAAGAGCTGTGCCACCTGCAAAAATACTCTCTTAGACCATCTTCTGCGAACGTGGTCACCTACTCTGGTGAGAGACTCCCCATTGTAGGGGAGGTAACTGTGAAGTGCACTACCAGAAATGACACGCATGAGGTGACGTTTGTTGTAGTAGAGCTGTGTGCTAGCCCTATCTTGGAGTTAGAAGCATGCAAAAGGTTTGGACTAATCCAAAGACTACGCTCCCTGAATAGACCTCGCGTGTCTGCAACAACTCAGCAAGACCCCTACGAAGTACTGAACAGTTACTCTGATGTGTTCGAAGGAACTGGACGTCTCCCGGGGAAGCACCACATCATGTTGCACGAGAATGCTGATCCTTCAATTTCACCTGCTCGGAAGATACCAATTGCACTGGGGTAGTTTCATTTTGAATCGAACAATGTGTGAAAATCGTATTTTTTAATTCGCCCAGAAAAAATATATGTTAGAGGACAGCTCAAACGACGCAAATCGCGCCACGTGCGACGCTCGTGCGTGGATTAGTTTCGGCGTAGGACAGTGGGAAAGCCTGAGGCTGCTTGGGCGCGCTTTCTTCTGAACAGACTTTGACAGGATCTAGCATTGCTCACTTTATGTCTAGGAACTGGAGGTTTTTTGTGATTATAGGCTGCACCATAGACACTGTCGACAGCCACCCACAGAACTCTCAGAGCCACAGCTTTTCTGTTAAAAAATGCCAAACTTGACGTAAACGTTCAAAAAGGCCAAAGTTTGTTACCAATTTTCTTCATGACGGAACGTCCGAGAACATCAAACTTAGTGCCATTCGATAGGACATTGAAAGAGCTTTCATGATGTATAGAATTCATTCTTCTCAGCCCAGTTGTCTCTGTGTTATTAGCTTGAGAATCACACAGGGTAGGCGAAAATTGCCAATGTTGCATCTCAGTTTTCTCAAGACTGCCATCTTCGATTTCCTTGATTATTTTTCAAAAGGTGGCGTCATGTCTCTACTTTAGACGCCAAGTGAGACAATATTTCATTTTTGCTTGAGAGACGCGCAGCGATTTTTTTTTTCGTCAGGCAGGGTGCATGAGGCTGCGGCCTTGCGCTCCCCACCCACGAGCACGCGACCTTCAACCTCTTCTTTGCTACAGCTGTCCCGCTGACGGAGGAATCAATGACCACACTGCGTGAGCTTGTTGTAGTGTCCCCGGAGCATCACTTTACGTTTACCCAATGGTCTCCCAGTTCCGTCAGGCTCATTCAGACCGTGGGAGAGTACATGAGTTGCCTGAGAGCCCTTGACGAGAAGCCCCAGCTCGACGAACATACCGACAAAGCAGTGAGAAGAAACGAAGCGCTTCGTAAAGATCTTTATCCACTGGTATCATCGTAGCTTTTGTTTCAGGTTGCCGCCAGTCCCTCGCGCAGTGTGAAAGGCACATCCTTTTCATTGATAAAAGAACGAAAACCGAAAGTTTCGAAAAACGTAAAATGTGCCCATTGCGAGACCCCTTCAGGTGATGGATGCCACCATTGGATTAGCATCATCCGATAGCTTTAGACATGACCTTTCACATGGTATAAAGTGACTGGGTTCAAGCGCATTCGTCCGCCTAGTATCGCAAAACCACGAGTGGTACGCGAAAATTTTGCATGTTCGATCTTAATTATTTCTAAAAAGTCGGAATATTTTTCACGATTTATTCCGCAGGGGCAGAATTATGCCGGTACTTTGCGCAGCTGGTAAAGTACCTTTTCTCTTTTTGGTTGAGACGTAAAGCTACTTTTCCGTGGAGGGATTTTTCCACACAAAGGCGCTCTTCGTAAGTTTACGAGCGCGTTTTGCTTCACAGTCTTTGCTTTGTAGTTTAATGCCCAGATGTTGCATTATGTACTTATTTTGCACTTACGGTACGTATGTTTACTTTTTCCTTTGGAGACGCAGGGCACTTTCGTGGGTGACTTGAACTTGCTATTAAGCACTTTCATGGGAGTCGCACGCACGACGTGTGCGTATACGCACGTGCGCATATGTGCGCATAAAGGACATGTCTAAAGCTATCGGATGATGCTAATCCAATGGTGGCAGCCACCACCTGCAGGGGTCTCGCAATGGGCACATTTTACGTTTTTCGAAACGTCCGTTTTTCGTTCTTTTGCCAATGAAAAGGATGTGATTTTCACGCTTCGTGGGGGACTGGCGGCAACCTGAAACAAAAGCTAAGATGTTACCAGTGGATAAAGATCTCTAGGAAGCGCTTCGTTTCTTCTCACTGCTTTGACGGTATGGTATGTTCGTCGAACTGGGGCTTCTCGTCAAGGGCGCACAGGCAACTCATGTACTCTCCCACGGTTTGAATGAGCCTGACGGAACTGGGAGACCATTGGGTCAACGTAAAGTGATGCTCCGGGGACACTACAACAAGCTCACGCAGTGTGGTCATTGATTCCTCCGTCAGCGTGACACCTGTAACAAAGAAGAGGTTGAAGGTCGCGTGCTCGTGTGTGGGGCGCGCAATGCCGCAGTCTCGTGCACCTTGCCTGACAAAAAAAATCGCTGCGCGTCTCTCAGGCAAAAATAAAAATTGTCTCACTTGCCAGAGACATAACGCCAGCTTTTCAAAAATAATCAAGGAAATCGAAGATGGCATTTTTGAGAAAATTGAGATGCAACATTGGCAATTTCCGCCTACCATGTGTGATTTTCAAGCTAATAACACAGAAACCACTGGGCTGAGAAAAATGAGCTCTATACAGCACGAAAGCTCTTTCAATGTCCTATCGAATGGCACTAAGCTCGATGTTCTCAGGGGTTCCGTCATGAAGCAAATTCTGGCCTTTTTGAACGTTTACGCCAAGTTTGGCATTTCGTAACAGAAAATCTGTGGCTCTCAGAGTTATGTGGGTGGCTGTCGACAGTGTCTATGGTACAGCCTATAATCACAAAAAACCTCCAGTTCCTGGACATAAAATTAGCGGTGCTAGATCCCGTCAAAGTCGGTCCAGAAGAAAGCGTGCTCAAGCAGCGTCAGACTTTCCCCCTGTCCTACGCGGAAACTACTACACGCACGAGCGTCGCACGTGGCGCGATTTGCGTCGTTTGAGCTGCCCTCTAACACATATTTTTTTCTGGGTGAATTAAAAAATACGACTTTCACACGTTGTTCGATTTAAAATGAAACTACCCGTTTGGAGGACCAGTTCAAACGTGAACTACAACGAATGTTGGATCAAAAGGTCATTGCTAAAGTGACTGAACCAACAGACTGGTGCAGTCCTATTGTCATCATTACTAAGCCAGACGGCACTCTAAGAATCTGCATGGACCCTCGTAGTCTCAACAAACGCTATCAAACGGCCGCTTTACCGGATACCAACGCAGGATGAACTGTTTGTGTGGTTACATGGAAAGTCTGTGTTCACACTGTTGGATGCGTCTCATGCCTTTCATCATCTCCAGCTAGATGACGAGAGCTCCAAGCTGTGGACTTTTGCCACCCCGTATGGCCGTTTTCGGTTTTTAGTCATGCCCTATGGAGTCAGTTGTGCACCTGAAGAGTTGAACGAACGAACAATGGATGAGCTTTTCCAAGGTGAACCAGACATATACCCATACTTTGACGACATCCTCGTCGCTTCTGCTAACCTTGAGGGCCATTACAAGCAACTGGCAAGGGTATTCGAGATAGCATAATGTAATATTGAAATAATAATATAATTGTAATATTGAAAATGGTGCAATATTCAATGAGTCTCAATGAGAAATCACAGTAAGTGTGAATGAGATGCAATGAGAAGTTGTGGCTGAAAATCCATTAAATATCCACCTCATGTCTCATTGAACCAATGAGCCATAGCGGCAGATTTCTCATTTGAGCAGGCCTCCGATTCTATTTGCCAGTGTGTTTTTGTGGTATATTTACATTAGACGTGCGCAGCTTTCCAATGACCATAAATGATTTCCTGCAACAATAAATTAGACTCAATGGGACTTGAACTTTATTTGATCCAGGCATTACATATGGTGCGGTATCACAGCATATATATCCCAGCTTGGGTGTCATAATCTGAATTGCCCTGTACCTTCACAGATGCGCAATGTTTGACTAGAAATAGTGACTGTATGGTGAATCATTTAGTGATAGATAAAAATCTCAAATGTGTAAGATATAAGCGGCACATTGCTGATTAAGCCGAACACTAGAGAAGAGGTTGCCAGATGTGATTGCCCGACCTTTTTTTCATGGTAGTGGTGTACGCACTCATGATGTCTGTGTGTCACCTCTCGAATGGAACACTGTTCCCTGTTGTGTGTCTCTTCTCTGGCGCTATCAATTGGCCTCTCGTACTCGCATGCATAGAACTACATTGCAAGCTTTCTAAATCGTAGATTAATCTTATACTGGCACCTCTTACTGCGCGCATAAAGACAGGTCAGCACTAAGAAAGCGTGCAGTACAGCATATATTTTAACGTAGCCCCTCTGCCTGTCCTGTGTGTTCCTATGCTTATGAGCATGAGTAGTCAGCTCGGCATTTCGGGCCTCCAAACTTACGATCAAAATCATCTGCTAAGGCGTGAGTTCAGCCATGGCTACGAACTCACGTGAAGGTTCTTGTGATGTGTCAGTTCATGTCGCATGTTAGCACTCACCAGATAACATCACATCTGTTCTGTTTACAAGTGTGTAGTTATTCGGTGGGTGGAGAAATATGCAGCGTGATCAATCGCACCGATACGCCATGTCGACCTTCACCTGAGTTCGCAGTCGTGGCTGAACTCACGCCTTGTCAGGGAATTTTGATGGTAAGTCTCGATCCAAGCAGCACAGTGTACTGAAAGTCAAGTGCAATACGTGCGGACGGTATGTGCCTTATCAATGCTCTCAGTTTCACGAGTCTGTTCAAGGCCTTCTACCCGTCCACCCCCATGCACTCCACTTTCAGTACTGTGGGAACTGTGGGAATTGTGCTCCTTGCGGAGGCCCGAAATGCTGAGCTATGCTTGTAGGTTGGTGACGCCAAGCGACAGACAGGACAGCGTCATCATATTCCAGAGTAAACTCTTCCGGCATACACACAACATGGGCGCATGAAAAACAAGAAAGTCAGGCAAACCCATCTCGCGACCTCGTCCCTAGCATAAAGATCCATGCTCTGACAAGACGCTTCTTCGTAAGTTGTCTGGAAGTGGACCAGGGAACAAAGCAAGCTCTGCTTGCAAATTTATATGATGAAACTGGTAACTGTTTTACGGATAAAAATATCTAAGTATCCAGGACGCCTGGTTGCAAGTAAAAAAAAAAAAAAGAAATCTCCAAAGGCTGACTTGGAAGCTGTTGCTGCATACAGTTGCAGAACGTGCAGCAGTGGAAGACTTCTTGACAGGACCAACTCTGGTTACGTCAGCAAAGGGTTCGACTAGAGAAAAAATAATAATAAAATGAAACACACCACAATTTTTTCTTGCAGAATCGCTGCGTTGATATGTCAGATTATAAGATACACAGGGTGCCTCAGAGAATGTGTCATGGAATTATAATAAAACTACATATCTAGAATCATGCGGTAAACGGCATTTGTTCCAAGTTTTATGCCACCTCCTGATGTGATTGCCATTTAACCTAAGTTTTATTATGCACACACTGCGCATTTTATACACTACACATCTGTGCGAAAAAAAAAAGCTAGATGTACTTTGCAAACTTTCAAGTTCACTTAGTATAAATTCAGATAACAAAACTAAAGTTACATGACATTCACATCGGGAGGTGACATAAACATGGTAAGAATAGATGCCATTAACCACATGATTTAAGGCGGGGCAGTTCTTAAATTATAATTCAGTGTCACATCTGCTGGGGCAGCCTGTAGATAATAGCACTAATGATTATTGCATCAGGATTTTTTACGCTTCATGTCCTAGGCCGACATACCTTGTACGCGTATGGTGAATCATATTGTGAGACTTGTTTATGTTTACCTCAAGTGCTCTGAGTGCCGAGCGTGCTCGGGAAGTTCGATGTAGATCGGATTCGAGAAGGATAGAAATGCCCGTGTGACCGGGGTATTAGTGATCTTTGCCCCAGTAAACCAGAAATATCCCAGGTACGTCCCACAAAGGTCGCACACGTCGCATATGTCCGCCACGTCAATGCGACGTTACCTGCACGTCCACAATATGACTTTGAAAAATATCTTACTTTCTATATCCCTGGGACATCTCATAGATGTAAAAAGAAAGGAGCAAGCGCGCGTTATTTTTCGGAGACATCTGTGGCACGTGACCCTTAGTGGCAAGACGTAAGCAAAAGGGAAAATTTTTGGGTTTACTACCTTATTTACCAAGTAATCACATTATACACGGTAGCTTGAGTTAAAAACACGATATTTGCCAGGATGGGGTGCCAGGAACGTTCACTGGTATTCGCTGACGTCGTTTGCAGACTCACAAGCTAACTGCTAAGACGTTGTCACCGTTGCAAACGTCATACGCAACGCTACACTTAATAAACGTACTCCAACAATTTGTATTTCAGTATATACTGGTTCTGGTATCTCTTGAAATACGCGTACGCGGTGGAGGGGCTCAAAAGGGAGCCTGCGTCTCATATGGTGAAAGGCGAAAGCACATTTATTAACGTGCGGTCTGCATTCGTCTTGGATTAGGGCCGAAAGGCCTGTGGGCTGCCATTTACCACACTACAATACGCTTATAGTGCCAAAAACCTAGCCATAATGTAGCCATGAAATAAAACATTGTTACATATCTGATGGGAATGTGTGGCACCCTACTCCATAGTATATAGCACATTTCTGAAATAACACATTTATAGCAATATGTGCACATTTGAGAACATCCTGTGAATATCCAAATATCCCGAAGTTGACGTCTGTGGAATGTGGAAAAAGTGGGACAAAACATACTCGCCATGACGTTCATGCGGTGTCTACGGGCTCTCTGCAATGATCCATGGGATACCCAAACATCCAATTTGGGATATCAGGTGGACATCTCCTAGACGTCTATGGTTTACTGGGTGAAGTTTATGTTACATTTTGGACTATTTCATGTAAGCGGCCTCTACGAAGGGAAATGGACTCAGGTCTGGCAAAGGGCACCTCATCGGCATCATTCATTACGGCACTAGCATATTTTCGAGATTAGCGTTCTCATTCAAATACTGCAAACAGTATCATATCTTTGGAATCTACTGTTGAACAGACATGCGCAGCCATTTGACAATACCAGCAAGCACATTGTTTTGCGCTTTTGACAACTTATAAACTTATAAACTTGGTAAATAAACTTCTATTTCCAGCATCCCCAGGAACAGGGCACGCTCTTCATAGTCATGCTGCACTGCACAGTACCCCGCGTGCACCCTCAGCTGCATTAGATCGGGCTCCCGAAATTTCAACTGCGCTTCACATTGTTGAAAGAAGTACACAGGACTCTACTCCGTCACGCATATACAGCCAGTACAACCCACCTGTAAATATGACTTGTAAGTTGGGACATGAATAATGATGCGTTGCCCGATAAACGCAGCGTCTGAATACACTGAACAATACCGCAGTTGTTATAAGTGATTAGCTTATGACCTGTGTGCTATAGATTTTTTTGTATATGTTTATACTCTGTGTACCTCGATGTCTCATCCCGTGATATAACGCTCATTGTATGTTTTTACACTATAAACACAAACATAGCTCATATACTCATATAGCTACTGAATTACTAGCTCATATAGCTAGTCTACAATTTATATTTCGTTGTGCAGAAGTGTTGTGAAGATGCACAAATGTCATGCCGTATTAGTCTAAAATATTGCAGTTATTGGAATCTGTTAGTTTATGGCTAGTATGCTGTTCCATTTTTTTATGTTAGGTCACGTGCACCTTATGCCTCATCATTTTCCTGCTATGGGTGCAGTATTCTATACACACATGCATCTATTATTGTGGGCTCTTTCCTCCAATACAGTGGAATCATTTGGTGAATTTTTGTTGTATTACGGTTTACATGTGTGCTACTGACCCTGTGCGAAATACTTCCATGTATCCAAATGTTCTGGTTTAAATGAGATAGCGGCGTACGCGGGCTATGGCGAGAGGGCGAACCCGGTTCAAGTGATGATATCCTGCTTCTTATTTTTCTTTTGACCGTCGCAAGAACTCTTGTATATTGCTTGCTTTGCCGAAGAACGTGCCTTTTATATCTGTTGGATGCGTTTGTCTGTCTCATAAGATTTTGCAGTGCATTATTCCTAGCTATTCGCTCCGAGATTGAACGGTGTCGGCGCGCTGCGGAGAACGGCGAACTACAACAGTGTGGACGCATTGTGTGCCTTTACACGTTTATTCCGCGTTCAGTGCAGTAGGTGGAGAACTGGGGAACCGAACAGTATCGTACCATCGCGGCACAAGTGAATATACACAAGAATTACGGGAAAGAACCATCAACCCCGAATATCGGTCCACGTGGTATCCACACTAGAATGGTGACAGTGTCGACACCTATAGGTCGATCTCGCGGCGAATATGTGGCGTACTTGACAGTCAACTGCCATGTCTTTTGGATCAGCAACAAGCTACAGCAGCAAACGGGAAACAGTTTCGTGCCATGTAACATTGCCGTCCCCCCTCCTCATATCAGCATTCCCGACAGTTGCTTATCCAACAGACGATTAAGACGATAGTCAAGAGCCCCTCTTGACATTCACAGCGTCATTCGTTTTTATTCGTACTATGATGCATATGGGGGATAAGTAAGCGTTAGTATCAGGGTAAGGTTACGACGGATGGAGTAACAGTCAAACACTGGCTCTTAAAATAAGAGTAAAAAAACGGTTCGATTTTTACCTTTATTATCCGTCACGGCATCTATCCGTACTGCGCTAACGTATAGGACAAGGGTTAAAAAAAACGCATCGGTTTTGTACTCCCTCTATCCGTTTTTTTTTTTTTTTTCGAGAATGTAGCTTCTCCCTTAGCGCATGTTGTGAACTTAATTTTCAAATCATGCGTCTTCCCTTCAGGATTAAAATATGCGAGAATAACTCCCGTTTACAAAAAAGGCGACCGTGCTTCCATTGACAATTACCGCCCTATTGCCATCCTTCCATTTTTTAGTAAAATTTCCGAGGTTGTAACACGACTTAAGAGGGGATACGACCTCCGGCGGCTCCATGTATTCTCTATGGGCGAAACAATGCGATCTTTTGCAGCTAATACTGAACCGATTTGGACCTAAATGGCCTTGTTCGATAGATTTTAGAATTTCAAAAAATTCGCATTGGAGACATTTGCATTTTTTTTGCAGAAGTTTTTAAAAACCTTACGAAAGCTGCAAAAAATTTATAAGTTCGGTCTCTCGCTTTTGGAAGTTCGTAGCTCGTTTACTGTAGCACATATGTGAAATGTAATCAGTAGCATTTACGCGGAATTCTTTCTTGAATATTTACGTGTCCATGTCATGTCTGTCCATGCCTCCAGTTGTTCACAGTATTGAAAAAACTTAAGGTATGTACGGCTCCGTGAACTGCCCCGTCTTGCCATCGTACAGTAGCGCCACATTGCTGGTCAGAAGAGAACTTCATATCGTTCTGCGGAATGCAGTCACTGTTCTGGCACCCTATCCCAGAAGGGGTTTCCCCGGCAGCGGAAGCGCGAAATTGAGGTCGTGAAACCTGTCTGAAGAGATCCACGTTGAGTAGGTCGTCGCAAAATAATGGGAAGGCCTTCAGTGAGAATAGGGAGAATAGGCGGCATAGACCAGGAAAGCTTTGCTACACAGCCACACAATATTCGTCTCGCATCGCATGCACGTAAAAAGAACGGTAGGGTTAGGGGAGGTGAGACACAGTGAGACCGAGTGGTGTTATCATTCGCTCTCCCGATGTGTTGAAATTGGAAGGCAGTTTTCTTTCTTTTTTTAATGAGGTAATATCAAACAGTCAAAGGCTGGATTATGGAGAGGCCGAAAAATAAGGAATTCCAAGAGGATGTCTGCGAAATAAATAATTTATGAATAAAACGTTGAAAAAGACTCCACGTAGAAATTCACTTCTTTTACAGAACTTTTTCAAAAGAAGCTCTTTCTCTATCCACAGCTGTAAGATCAACCCCAGTACACGAGGGATGCTGCCAAAAAGTGGCATGCGCTGGACAAGGTCATACAAAGTCATTTTAAATGCATAAAAAGCATTTAGCACATTAATTCCCAATACGTGTCCTGAGCACAGCGTTGTGGATCTACCTGATGTAGCAGATGTAACTTTTCGAATATATATTTTTCCTTTCTTGCTGGCCTCTGGCTTTCGATAGTTCAGTCTTCCGAGTTCTCGGGCTCGGGGTCCAATGATGGGTGTAACAGGGGTGTCACATATTACACCCAAAAGAAGGGTACTTACTGGGTATATGGACTCAAAAAATGGTAAGTTCTGAAAAAAAAAACGCTTGCTCCCAAAATTCACGGAACACTATTTGCACTGATGTACTGCAACCTGCATTTGCAAGTCTGAGCGTCTTAGCTGCCTAGACTCTTGGGGACATGTTTACAAAAAGAAAGTGCCTGGTGGGTGGTTGCCAGTGAATGACTTGTACTACCCACTCAATGAATTTTAGAGGAGATGGTGTCGCTCTATATATTTGGCAACCCGAACGTGATTGTTGTTGTGTACAATAAACACTTGCAATAACACAGTCATTTCTACTTTTACTTTTTGTTTTCTGTCTAAGTGATCGAAAGTACGTTATCTAAAGGGAAGTTTGGTGAAACGAGTGTTGTCGCAGTTGGAATAACAATTCCCGTATCTTGGCTTCCTTACGGTAATTCGGTTTTCTGGCTTTCCGGCCTGCTGATAGCTCGGTTTTCTGAATTTTCAGCCTTCTGATCGTTCGTTGTTTTAATTTTTCGGCATTTGAAGTTTCGACCTTCTGATATCTTGTCTAGGTTTCGAAGGATACATGTATGTTGTAAGGACCAAATTTAGGTTCACCTGCACATAGGCGCAAAGTAAATAAACTAAAACTGGGTGTCCGCCCATTTCATCGAAAATCGTTTGGTCGGATATCCATATGTGTGCGAAAGCCGCTCGTCTGTGGAAACTATAAGAAGAAAATTTCTGGTACAACAAAACATATTAAATTAACAGCACATAAGCATTAGTTCCTAGTAGCTCGGGACTAACATCTCCATTTTTTTCTTTTACAAATCAATCATTCAAAACATTAGGAAGGGAGTTGCCTCAGGACAGAAGCCGCCGATATTTCGAACAGAGACTGTTCTTCTTCTGTTCTTCTGAGACTGTTCTTCAGAGACTGTTCTTCTTCAACAGTCTCTGTTCGAAATATCGGCGGCTTCTGTCCTGAGGCAACTCCCTTCCTACATCTCTACCGGTTCGCTGGATTTCTACACATCTACAATCAAAACATTAGTTCCCCTCATTTAGATTATGCATCAGCAGTCTTGGATCTCTGCACATCCACACTGCCCGAGAAAAGAAAAACAAATAAAGAAGACAAAACGCTTCACGGCTTATCTTGTCTAGGTTTCGGAGGACTTATTCGGTTAATGTTTGTAGCGACAAATAAATTTTGATTCACTTGCACACAGACGCAAGGTAAATACACTAAATCAGAAGAGTCAGTTAAATACAAAATGCGTCCGCAAAATGTTCTAGTGTGAGAACTCGGCGCCAAAGAAAAATCAGCAGGTGAATATAAATAAGCGAGGGCCAACGAAATATAACATTTGAACTCCGCGCTGCGTCCAGAAAATCAGACAAGCTAGGATAGCAAAACATCAAGAAGTTACCAGATGCAGTCCACAAAGGGACAAAAGGGAAGAATTGGCTTTCGTCGGGACCTCCTTCTTTCTTTGTAGCTGAGTTGACCTTGGCAACCCAAACATGACGTGAGATCCCTACATCTCAATAGTCAAGGAGGTCACACGTGTTTTTGGGACTACACAATCCTGCGGAGGAGTGGGTTATTTGTACTATGGGTAATGGTTACAGCTTCCTCCAGGCTGAGACCCGTATGTTCGTGTCGCGCCATCTACGAGCGAAAAAATCGTGAATCGGAGATGCCGCCTCACTCGTATCCCCTCTTAATTAACCTGCTAACTCCGAATCAATTCGGCCTTAGACCTGACTACTCAACTGAATGCGCAGTTTTAGAGTTTACTGATAGAATCAAACACGAGATCGACTCAAATGAGGTCTCTGCTGCCGTTCTCGTTGATTTCAGCAAGGCTTTTGATACAATTAATCACAGTATTCTCTTATCTAAACTGGACTGCTATGGTATTTGTGACCCTACCAACCAATTAACTGCTAACTAATGAACCACCTTCCAGGTAACATCACTGACATATATGACCATTCAAAGTTCAATGCTGCACTAATCACTTTACTGGAGTTTTCTAATTAATTGTGATATATACGGTGTACTGCATAACAATGTTACATTTTGTTATTTATGTGGCTTATTGTGACTTATTTTAGTGTTATTTATTCAATTGCTTGGTATTTTGTGTACAGTTGCGTTTATACTGACCTGTATTTATTACCTTTGTATATTGTGTTTGTGTGTAACCCACTCCCCTCTGTAATGCCTTCGGGCCTTGAGGAGTAAATAAATAAATAAAATAAAATATCTTGCTGATCGTTATCAGGTAGCACAAATTAACGACAAGTTATCCCAACCTATTATCACTAATCAGGGCGTCCCACAGTGTTCGATCTTAGGGCCACTGTTATTCTTAATTTACATCAACGACCTACCTAATGTTCTCAGGCACTCTAACTGTATTCTGTATGCTGATGACACCGCGATTTTCTTATCGGATAAGAGCATCCAAGTCGTGCATTGTAAACTCACAGCTGACCTGTCAAGTCTTATGCAATGGTGTAAAACCAATTAGCTGATTATCAACAGCAAAAAAGAAAAAAGTACAGGGTACATCATCTTTCACAGCCCTCAAAAGAGTATACCTTCAGTTCCTTCATCAATATTAGATGGTGACGCTCTTTCGTCTGCCCCAAGCATTACATTTCTTGGTGTAACAATTGTCTGCCACTTTAATTTCTCTGCTCATATGTTACTAATATTTGTCGTCGCGCTCTGTTTGGCTTACATGTACTTACAAAAGTTAAAGATTTTTTTCCTCGTCACATCTTGATTTCTCTGTACTATGCGTTTGTGGTGGCCGGTGGACAACGACGAAGAATGCCACGCGCCTGGAGCACCTGCCTCAGTTCCACAGGCGCGGCCATGGAGATAGGCCACCGTCATCGCCTCTCCGTGGCATACCATCATCTCCGGTCGGGACTCATGTAGAGGAAGACCATCATCCTCTACATTTGGTGACCCGGACTATGAACATAAAGTTCGATGTGATTCGGCCCTTTTACCATACAAATTCGGCAACCTTCCCGCAAGTCCAGCACCGACGGTACGCCACCGCGCAGCCTGGAAGCCCTCTTCCAATTCCTGTACGACGCAACAATGGACCGCTATGGTAGCTCTGTGGTACGGCAACCGATCGAGCCTGATGCTCTCCACGTATCCTCACCTCAACCCCACCTGTCCAGCCCCACTGCCACGCTCTCCATCCCAACCAATTCCCTGGAACGACAGTCACCAAGCGGCTTTTCTGGCCATCAAGCGCGCCATTGCCAATGCAACGCTCCTCGTTCACCCACTGCACGAGGCTCCTCTCTCCTATAAAGCACTACAAACCGGTACACACGCGCATCACAGCTTCATTACCCTTCGCTTCAGCCGGATGTTCACAGCACACCGGCGCTTCTTCACTGCCGGCCGCGACACACGAGCTTCGCGCTCACCTGCCGGTCGCGGCAGCCGACGCCACGGCACGTTTCAGCCGGCGTCTCGGCGTCTCTCAACGGCTCCCACAGCCTCACCCTCTCCTCCTCTGGGCCTCTCAGAGCTTCGGCTCCCGTGCCGGTAGTGGCACCCCAGGACCTCCACTTCCCCAGCGCCTCACTCTTTTCCTCGCTCTTCGAGGGCTACCGGATCTGATTAATCATTAGCTGTGATGCTTCGCCACCGTCTGCCGTGCCGTCATCCTGTTCAACCGTGCATGCTAACCACGGTCGCCCTCGCTGCCCTCCTCCAGTGAAGTCGCGGACATCATCTGCTTTATCGCTGCTCCGCGTCTGAGGGGTGGAGTGATGTAGCGGCCGGTGGACAACGACAAAGAATGCCACGCGCCTGGAGCACCTGCCTCAGTTCCACCGGCGCGGCCATGGAGATAGGCCACCGTCATCGCCTCTCCGTGGCGTACCATCATCGCCGGTCGGGGCTCATGTAGAGGAAGACCATCGTCCTCTACACGTTCATTCATTCTCACTTGTCGTACTGTCTTACTTCATGGGGGTCATCCGATACTACCCATCTCACTCTGTTGTATCGTATCCAAAAAAGAGCCATCCGCATCATTACTTTCGCTCCCCCCTCTGGTAGTTGTTGGCAGCTGTTAAATACCCTTCAAATGCTACCACTTCCAGCACTGTTTCAGTCTCGCCCTCTCTTGCTTTTCTTTAGGTATTTAGAACAAGACACCCATCTACGTCACGTAAGACTAATGCCATCATTTACTAGTTCCACTCTGTTTTTTCATTCTCGTCAATACTTCTTGAGCCGTGTTCAAACTAACTATGGAAAACATATGTTCAGTTTTACGTCTGTAAATTTGTGGAACTCATCACCTATCCATCTGAAAGACATTCCTTCATTTCATCGTTTCCGTCATGCCCTCAAGCATCATCTCTTGATGACGGTGTCTTAGTCACTGGACGCTAGATCACACATACGGCTACCCCTTTATTCCCTCATTCTTATTCATTCTTCTTTTTGTTCTTCTTTTCCGTATCTTATCTTCTGTGTTTGCTAATTGCTGTATATATCCCTTGAATTGCGCGTACTTGTTGTTGCCCTATTTCTTTCATGTGTATTTATTTTATTTATTTATTTTATTTATTTTTCATGTTATTATTTAACCCTGGGTGGTCCCTCCTCTAGATCTGCTACAGGGCCCCGGTTGCTGTCATTGTACGTTATATGTGCAATAAAGGACGATGATATGGATGATGATCATGATGATATAATGAGCGCCACACCGCAAAAAATATCGCATGTGAGCTACAGAGTGTGGTGACAGAGTGGCGCATCCAGGACAATATTTGCGCTGCAGTAAGCGATAGTGCGGCCAATGTCACTGCTGCATTTCGTGCGCGTGGTTGACGTCATAATACGTGCTTCGCGCACGTCCTAAACTTGTTCGCGCAAGCCGGCGTACGAGAAATAAGTAGCGTATAAGCAAAAGTGAAGCCTACAGTTCGCTTTTTTAAGCACAGCCAGAATTGTGCCCGTTACCAAAACAAAGGAACTAAATACTATTACCCGTTACTTCAGAAAAAAGTAACTAAATACGTTACTCGTTACCAGTCTACAAAAGTAACGAGTTCTCGTTACTCACAGGTAACGAGTCACTCTTACGTTACCGCCCCATAGTTAAAGGAGCCAACAAACATGCCGTCACTTGCCTTCATGATGATAATTCATGATATTGCCTTCATGATATTAATGATGAATTGCGCTTCAGAAGAAGGTGATCGCCACACCTGGCAACATGATTAGTGACCCTTCGTTTTGTCTTGTTCCCCCTCTGCATCGCGTCTCGGGTGTATAGTCTGGGTATGAGAATTTGTCGTCCGTCCTTCGTGTTCTGTGTCTCTCGGCCCCTTACCATGAGTCTATATCAGCTTGCCTGGACCTTCTCCCTTCTTTCCGAAATGGGTGTGATGGGAGATTATGAAACCGCAAGAAAAGACACCGGTTTTTGTCCTACCGATCACCAACGGTTCCTGAAAACAGGCGAGCGGCTGCGTCATAATTTAGGGCGCTCAGGAGCTTAGCAAAGACAAGAAAAGGATAGAAGCCGAAACGCGTTTTTTGTAGCCATAGCACAATTGGTGCCAATTCTTGGGAAGGACTGATGATCGGAGATTACGGAAACAACAGAAAATACAACGCATCCAGCGAGGGACTGCAATAATACTTTGAGTCACACGTGGTCGTGGGTCACGCAGGTCAAATCTGCACGCATTGCGCCACACGGAGTGCCGAAATGTGCGCCCCCGCTCAGAACAAAAGGAACGAGTAGCGTCACTAACGTGTTACCAGTTTTTGTAACTCATTCCGTTACTATTATCATATTTTAAAAGTAACCGAATCGTTACTTCGTTACCAAGAAAAAGTACCCCCCCCCCCCCCACACTCGTTACCAAGTAACGAGTTTGGCACAACTCTGAGCACAGCTCGCATGGGTTAGCAAGGCTTACAGCAATGGAGCAATAAATGAGAATGACGTTGCTTAAGTTCAAGCAGGATGTTCTCACCCGTGGGAACTCGACGTACAAAATGTTTTCAAGGATAGTGCATTTGAAGGGTGCAGTGCTATCCACTTCGGCCATCTTAGACGCGGGTGTTGAACAGCAGTCTCAAACGGAATGGACAGCCATAGAGAAATCATGCTATATCCTGAAGCCATTCTCGGCGGTGACGACCGAGATGAGTAGTGAAAAAACTGTGACGGTGTCAAAAATAATTTTGCACGTCAGAGCACTCATTACCCACGTGGATAACGCGACGAAAGACCCCAGCCTGCCGCAAGACTGCAAAAAATTATGAATGTAATTTCGGAGCAACTGGCAAAGCGATTCTAAGATGTAGAGGTAACAACCTCGCTTTAAGAGACATGGATTCCAGCGAGAGACCGCATTCGAGATTACCTACGATTCGCTGTCGGCGCAGGCAACAGCAGTGGAACGCCCCCTGCACTACAGCGATGCACCTTCACACCAGTCCCCGGCGCAAGAGCCAGAAGATGGTACGAATTCGATACAACCATGTCACTTGTACTCACCCTCGCGGACCATATACAGCGGCTGGTGTACTCGAGCTCGACAAGTACCTGCACGAACCACAACTTGACAGGAAACAGAACCCCCTCACTTGGTGGAGGGAAAGGCAGCACGTCTTTTTAAGATAATGAAAAGGAAATTGTGCGTTGTGGAAACATCTGTGCCATGTGAGAGGATCTCTTCTCAGGCCGGACAAATTGTTACTGGAAGAATGAACCGGATAGCACAGAGCAATGTGTCCAAAGTGTTGTTTCTTAACGTAAACATGCAGTAGAATCATACGCATACCACCTTCACGTGCGGAAGTGGTTTTACCTATTTTGCCGAAGAACACTCGTGCAGCAATGGAAAAATCTTCTGCTTTGTGTTTGTACGTGACGTAGACTAGTCGCTTTTTCGTTTTCAACGTTCTAGGTACGTTTGTTTTCCATTGTCCAGGATCGAATACAAACTTTCGTGCCGTAGTCTGACGTTATTCAACACGTTATTCAAAATGCAGAGCAGAGTGATGCATACTGATGCTTACTAGAGAGTGATGCATACTAATGATGCTGATCAACACTAAGAGAACAAGACCACACGGGCAAACCGCAGCTGTGCACGCTGACGGCATTAGACAGCACACCCTCAGAAGTCAACCAAGTTCCGTACACCAATATTCAACACGGAGAGGACGGGAGGAACAAGCACAGGAAGCCCCCCCCCCCCCCATACACGCAGACACACACTAAAAAAAGAAACACACACAGTGGTCCTGTATTGCAAATCATCCAAATACTCATTAGTGTGAACCTTTGAGGTCAACCAGCCACGGCGGCACGACAAGGCGCCCTCCGTCATACGGCAATATGACAGCGGCAGAGCGAGAGCCACGACTGCAAACAACAAACGGCATCGGCGAGCCTCTCTCAACCGAACAGCGCACCGACTACACACCACTACATACCCGTATCTCACTCCTGGCCTTCAACTCGTTCTCCCACCAGGTGATTTATCATTCAGCTGCACATGGGAGCCAGAAAGTATCCATTTTTGTACCCCCAAGCGGTCGCTTTCCGCAAAACCGCCATCTTGTCGTGTTCAACGACACAGAACTATCACCCAATCACATTTTGGCTTGGCCTGTTTTCCTTATTATGGTTTGTTTCCCCATCTCAGCTGATCCGTGTCATCTGCTTCGCCGCTTTTGACATCCATGTTGACTTCGCGTGAATAGCTATAGCGTTTGTGTGCCACACATGGCACTTCTGTGACAGGCCATGGTAGTGGGCTGTTATTCCGGTTGCACTAATCGTTCAGAGTTTGTAAGTAAAGAATCTGGCATAACGTTCCACCAGTAGGTGTGCTCATGTGCTCTCGGTTTCGATTCGTCTCACATTGTTGCCCTTGTTTGTTCTCGGCGGTACGTTTTAGCTTTCCCCGAGACGAGTCCTTACGATTGCAATGGGTGAAGGCGATCGGGAGGCCGGACTGGGTGCCAACGAAGTACAGCACAGTGTGCTCAAAACACTTCAGCAACGAGGACCACGATAGGACGTCGCTAACACTCGTGCACCTGTGGGAGGGTTGTGTTCTTGTCGCACATCCGTCGGTTCAAGTTCACAAGGTACGTTTCGCCATAATTATGGTGGATGGTCAATTGCACATAGCACACTATGGACCTAGACCTTGGGTACAAAGGGAATGAATGCCAGGGATAGGTTAGCGATCAAATTTGCCAAGTATTTAGCCGAGGTCAAGCCCTTTGGCCACAGAATACGTTCACCAGTTGCTGTGTGTTTGTGGTGTTTAAAAGTCTGGTAAAGACACCTCGTTCGTTGTCACTTCAGCAGGAGCATGACGTGCCAGGCAGACGGGAACCTAGCGGGCAAGAATCAATAGGAGTGTGCACGCCTGAACCCGGCACACAATCGCAAATTCGCGTGAGCGTGCCTGAGCCTGACACACAGGAGGAGATTGACGTGAGCTTGCCTGGATCTGACACTCAAGAGCCAATGGATGTGGGCATGCTCGAACCTAAGACACCGGAGCGAATCCATGTGAGCACATATTTGAAAGCCTTGCAAATGTGATGCCGAGCAAGAGTATGTCGTTACAAGTAGACAGAACTATAAGCACACCTGTTGTGTCTGCTGTGGTAGGTATCACTTTTTTAGCATCAAGCGCACAGTTTTGTTTCACCAGCAAATCTTCATGGGTTTGTGCTGCCTTCCTGTTTTTATTTGTTTTACACTCTGTCTTGCTCACACTTAGTGGAAAGAAAGATGAACCATACTGCAAGCTAGTCCTTGAGTTCGCTAGCGAGCTTCCTGTTCATTTTCATCCCCAGTTGACCATTAGGTCTTGTTCAGAATTGAGCCACTTGCTCTGTCGCAGTGGTCGCCCAAACATTGACATCCCTTTGTCTTCTCCAAGTTCGTCACGGTTCGCTTTGTCAGGCTTTACAGAAGTGTAGGGAATCAACAGCTCAGGCTTCACTACTTCCCAGCAATTCATCCCCTTCCTATGATGTCACCGACATAGCTGAGAGTGCCGCATACCCCAAGCTGCCAACTGGGCCTGATGATGTCACGGTCACATTCAACACAGACGGTGTTCCTCTGTTTGAGAGCTCGAATTTCAGCATTTGGCCACTGTTGATTCAAGTGAACGAACTAACATACAGGCAACGTCTACACAGGCTCCTAATGGCAGGCCGCTGGTTTGGTACATGCAAACCAGCATACGCCACCTAGACGTCTCAACTTAGACATCCAACGTCAACCCATAGCCCAACTTTAGACCTTTTATATACCACAGTGAGGCGGCTTCTAGCCCTGTACTAGCCCTTAATTAGTCATAATGTGTAGGATTATACCTTCATTAGCCATTACTTAGGCCACACCTAAAAGCTTCCCTGTACGTGTGTACTATTTCAGGAATGTGTGTGTGTGTGTGTGTGAAAGTGACATGCAGTAACTCACATATTGTCACGAAGCGAAATGGGCCGGCGAGTCGTCGAATAAACAGCAACGGGTTATTAAACTACTTGGTAGCAAAAGCACAAGAGTGATAGCTTTCTGAACACAACTGAGTCCAAAGAATGAATGCTCCAGCCTGGAGCGCACAAGTGCATTGCAAGCGTTGCAAGCAATGCAAGCGCATTGTCGTCGGCGCCGTTATCGGTTAATGCAGTTGTCTCGTGGTCGTCGATCAGTATTTGCAGGTCACTGGTAAGGTTTTGGGCGTCGCGGCGGTCTGTATTGCTGTTCGTCGAGCTCGGTGACTGGTCGCGTCGTGAGTCAGCTGCATGAAGCATGCTGCTGCCGTAGAGAGTCTTCAATTGCGGCGGGATGACTACGCGCTGAAGGCGGCAGGTGAAAATCCGGGTAGAGCCAGTCGTCGGTACGGGAAACGGCGGTGGACCCGGGTGGCTTCTTCACAGTGGTAGCAGAGCTTCCTCAAGTCTGACGTTCGCCGTACGTCTGTCTTGCGAGTTCCTGTGCGCGTGGCTGGTAGCTGAGTGGTGCAGGTTGGGCGGATCGCGAATGCGCCCAGCTGTTGCCGTGCCGCGCTGCCGATAGTCGCTGTCGTATTCATCTTCTTGCGGGTTGGCGGTCGAAATGGCCTGAATTCCGAAGGCAGACCACGCTGTCTTCGACTCAGTCGTTTCTGTTCTTCCAGGCGGTTGAGCAGGTACCCTGCATCTCCACCAGAAATGTCACGAAGCGAAATGGGCCGGCGGGTCGTCGAATAAACAGCAAATTGTTTATTAAACTACTTGGTAGCAAACGCACAAGAGTGATAGCTCTCTGAACACAACTGAGTCCAAAGAATGAATGCTCCAGCCTGGAGCGCACAAACATTCAAGCGTCGCGCCGACAAGTCTAGAAACAGCACGTGCGTTTGCCAGAGAGCAGGCAATGTGTCTGGAGTCTTCTTGCTTCTTCTTCAGCACGCGCCGCGATGAGATGTACCGTTTCGTGCCTGCCCTGAAAGTTTCTCGGAAAATTATTCGTGGCAATATGAAGCACATTTTAACAAAAAATTATTTTAAGTAAAGCTATTAAAACACTGCAAACGTGACCAGCGTATGCACTTTACAATCGCGCAGCATTGCGACAAGCCAATAATGGCACAAGCGCTTATCAACGGCTAGACATGACTAGATAGTAATGTCCATCATATCACAACACATAGTGTTGAACTTCTAGAAATAATATTGAAATATTAAACTCCAGTTACTTATGTTCCCTGATCAGGCTGACTCTGTAACTCATCAAACGCAAAATATCAAGTTGCACTAATGTACGAACAAATTTCAATAGATACTGAGCGCCCAAAAATGCTGTCGAATGTACTACCCTTTGCTAGAATGCCTGCGTGCATAATGCTTTTCAAGTGACATACAGGAACGCTTGGTCAGCTTAGAGGATCTTGTAAGTAATGTCCATGTCGTCATCGAGTTTCGATTACAGTATACAAAAATTTTGCGGCGCGTGAAGCCGGTTCCTTCCCACCTCACGTGTTTCGGGAGATTGGCAGCAACTGGTTCTTAATAATAATAATAATAAATAATAATAATAATAAATAATAATAATAATAATAATAATAATAATAATAATAATAACTTTATTAATGTGCCCAAGAACAGCCGAAGCCTTGGTGTTGGCGCACGCAGACAATGTAGTATTTACAAATATATACATACATATACAGATTAGGCGAAACATAACATAACATATTCAGGAAGAGGAGCGTAACGGGAAGACATTCACAGTGATACATATAATACAGACATGGAGATATACAGTACATAGTACTAAAAGGGGAAAAAAAACTGTACAACTTCATGTGTTAGTGAGTGAACGCAAAAGGAGAGTTTTAAAAACGTTTGAATGGGAGGTAAAGATATCAACAGAGGGGTGAATTACGTTTGTCATTTGTTGAATACGTACGATCGGATTTGCAGGCATATGATGGGATAAGTACAATATATTCGTGTGTCGGGTTACATTGACAGGTACGGCGATATGAAGCTGATGTAATAGAGATGGTGTATCGAGAAAACTGTGTAAGATCTTATAACAGAGCGTAATATCATGAAAACGGCGTCGCGTTGAGAGTGGTTGGAGGTTAAGAAATGACATTATCTCAGTATACACATACATTCTAAAGTGAGGGCTTTTTCTTAAGAATACGCTATGTACAATGTGTAGAAATTTCTTCTGGACAGATTCAATCCGTGACGAGTCAGTGCAGGAAAGAGAGTTCCACACTGGAGACGCGTATTCTAGTCGCGGTAAAATTAAGGAACGATACAGGTGAAGAAATACAGAGTGTGTGGAAAAGATTTTGCATGTATATGTGAGCAAGCCAAGAATTTTGAGAGCTGAAGACCGAACGTAAGAGACATGATCATGAAAACGCAGCTGGGAGTCGAAAACGACCCCCAAATCCTTCAGTACATCGACACGCTTGATGGCATCAGAACACATGTATGTATTGCATATTATGTTAGTTTTTCTTGAGTAAGTCACATGTTTCGTCTTCAATGGATTAATAGTCATCCCATTTTCAGAGCACCATTCAACCACAGAGGAAATGTCAGTTTGTAGCTTATGAACGTCATTTGGGTCGTGGATAACTTTAAATATTTTCACATCATCGGCGTACTGAAGAACATGAGAATGACGAATATGTCCAGCTAAGTCATTGATAAAGACATTGAAAAGAAGCGGCCCCAAAATTGAGCCTTGAGGAACACCTGAAGGAGGAAAGTAAGGAGAAGAAAAGGCACCGTGCACCTTTACGATACAGCGTCTGCTACTCAGAAACGAAAGGAAGAAAGCAATGAGGGCGTTTCCGAGACCAGTCATATGAAGTTTGTGAAGTAAAAGACTATGGTCCATCATGTCAAATGCTTTTGAAATGTCGAAATAAATTGAATCTACTTGTCCTCGTGCTGAGACGCAAGGAGCCACAACGGACATAAACGATACAAGATTGGTGACAGTGGATCTGCCTGGCATAAAACCATGTTGTTGTTCACATATCTGCGACTTGAGAAAAGAAAACGTGCGATCATAGATTACCTGCTCAAACACTTTTGAAAACGCGCACAGTAGACTGACAGGACGATAGTTTGACACATTTAAAGGATCGCCAGACTTGTGGACTGGTACGACAACAGAAGTTTTCCAACAGGTGGGGAACACAGAGTCACGTAGAGACAGGTTGAATACATGAAGGAGGACGGGTGCAAGGAGGTCACCGTAGGCCTTAACGAATACTGCAGGAATTTTGTCGGCCCCTGGGGTCAAAGTAGGTTTTAGCTTCCGAATAGCTGCGATGACCTCCTCGTGGGACACTGCTATACAAGGAAGGTGATAAGATGCGTTCGACACGGAGCTCGAATTCGCAATTGGCTGTGCATTACCGCATTTATATATTGAAGAAAAATGTGTAGCGAAGAGCTGAGACATCGAGGTTGGGTTAGAAGATACCCCATCGTTAGTGTTTAAAGCGCATAGACTGTTTTCGTTTTTGGAAAGACGCATCATCATCATCATCATAATAATAATAATAATAATAATTTATTTCACCAATGACACTTGGTGAGGGGATACAGACAAAAAGCTGCAAAAACTGCAGCTTGACGAGGTCTGAGCACGCTTTGTACACTCGGCAGATGCAACAAAGCAATGACGAATAGCAAACCAGACGAATTACGGAGTGAAACATTGGTAGTGAACACAATGCATTAAGATGCATAAAACAAAAAAGCTATGAGAACATACGAAATAATATGATTATCCTAGTGAACGTACATGGCTTCTATAGGGCGAATTGAAAGACAGCTGATGTTAATATTGTTTTGGATATGGGAATTGATATGTCGTGGAAGATTATATGAAACCAACTGTGAGCCATAATTAGTTCGTGCACACGGTGTGAAGTAGGGCTCATTGTAGCGTAGTGAGTAAGAGGTTAATCTCATGGTTAAATTGGCTAAGGCTAGAAAGATGTGATTATTTTGCTTTACTGAAGTTACATATGTAATGGACATATGGTACTTATAGAGATTCATAATTCTGATCATACTAAATTTCGCGAAGATGGATCCTGTTGGATGTAAAAAGGGAAGGTTTGCTATGTGACGAAGTACCTTCTTCTGACACAAAAGTAACCTTTCAAGATTTGTTTGCGTTGTGGTTCCCCAAACTAGGTGACAGTATGTGAGGTGAGGGTAAACCAGTGCGTTATGGGTCATAACTTTTGCCTTAGTTGGAAGGACGTTTCTGTGTCGACCTAAAATGCCTATCACGCGCGATATTTTGTTAGTGATGTAGCCGACGTGTTTATCCCACGACATCGCATCAGTGGACCAGACGCCCAGTGGCTTCACCTCCTTGACAAAAGACATCGCGCTTGTACCGATAACAATAGATTCGGAGCAGGAAATAGCCTTATGCAGTCGGTGGAAAACAACAGCCTATGTTTTAAGGGATTGTAGAAGGTTGATAAGAAGTTGTTCATCTTTGTTGTTAAATTTGTGAGACACTTTCCTTGCAGGAATAGGGCGGTGTCATCAGCATCAGCTTCATCTTCTGCATCAACTGCGGTGGTTTATGGTCCAAAGGTACGCTTCCTTCCCCCTTGCAGTTTCATTCGTTCTACAAGTATTCACGTTTTTGCAGAGCAAAAGCTTTAGGCGGACCAACTGATACACCCGTTTCTCGGCTGTCGAACTGTGCCGTTCGACGTCCATTGTGAAGGAATTCGACGCGTAAAGCAAGAAAAAGAAGATGGAGAAGATGTAGCATCAGTGTCACTCTGTGACTGAAGAAGACTGTGCGTGTGTTTGTTTTAAAGGGACCATGAAAGGATTTTCGAGAATTCCGAGTACTCTGCTGGAAACCGTTCGCATGATCCATCACAATCGTACACACATCGACTTTTAACCGTATTCAGTACAACGGGGGCGCAGTTATCAGACGTGAGTTATCACGCGTGACCGCTGGATATATGCCTTCGAAGTGGGCTTACGTCGTCGCCATCCAATCCTCTCAGCCAACTGTGAACGACGAGGAGGACACACCCCACCGGACCAAGTGGATGCATGGTTTCGGTTTGGACAACGACGACGTCGTATACCTCCCGTCGAAATCACTCGAAATATGGCGAAAGGCAAATTATCAGCAATTGAGGAAGAGGTCATGCGACACATACATCGTCTATGGATCGTTCGGTACGCAGCAGCTCGTAAAATGTCACCGACGAAGGTATGTTCTGACGAAGAAGAAGTTCAAAGAGGAAAACGTGCTCCGGTAACCATGCTGACAGTCAACGGCTATATTACATTTCTCGTAGGATTCTGTGTCAACGGTTAGTTACATTCTTGTCTCCAAGTCAAATTAAAACATATTTCATGACAAAGTATGCAAGCTTGTTTGAAATAAATTTTGCAATTTGCTCGCAAAAGCCCGTCCGCGAATCCGCAACATGTTCTGTGTATGATGTCACGGCCAGTTCGCCTCGGATGCGGACCGTTGCAGCTGCCGTTCACGCCAGTGGTAAATATAGAATGTTTTCGCTATTTGTATGATTTTCAACTCCATATTTCACAGAGTGAATGCTCTAGTACAAGGGAACTAATTAAAAATGATCGTGGGCTTGTCAAATATCCTTTCATGGTCCCTTTAAGAACACGTGTTTCTCGTGCTCCTTTCTATCTCTGCAGATTACGAATGGCTACTGATGGGAGGTCTGCCCCTGGTCCTAACATTCAAGCCTCCTTCGAAGAAATTATGTTTGCGGATTGGCGATCAGCTGAGAATGTGGCGTTGAGGTGGACTCTGGTCGAGGAACCCCAGCCATTCACTGTTAGTTTCAGACCACCCTTTCTGGTGTAATATGGGTGTAAGAAGGATGTAACTGTTGTTATACTCCTCTATTAAACCATCTGTGGCACTTTTTTTTTTCGTCTGGGGTGTAAAGTGGGTGTAGTTGCGAACAAAACTCGCGTATGGTGTAGAAATGGTATTTTCAGCATACGCCAAATATACTGCACATGACAGTTAGCGCCACCTGTTTTCCAAGATTCTGCAAAAATGCGCGGAATTCGCTATGTGCCGTGAAACTACAAGTGTGTCACAGCATTCCGCGGAATCGCGCAACTTTTGGGAAGTTTGATAAGAAATGGACCAACCTTGATCGCGATGGGCAGTTTCCACTCATGCGCGAGTAACTATGATACTTTCAAATACTCGAAAATTAGACTGGGTATTTCTCAGGTGATCTGATTTTTTAAACAAAGGCTTCAAGTATATACGCGACCCACCCGTTTCTAAAGCGGGCTTCACCCCACGCACGTAAGCATTGGAGGAAGCAACTTCACAGAACCGTTTGCAGCTGGTCAAGTCATATTTTTCAGGCTTTACTCTTTTTTTTAAATTTCGGTGAATGCTGTCATGCAGCATGAACTTAAACGTCTCGATCCGTGCATTACATGGACTTGTCCTCTGACAATTGCTAATTTACGCTTATTCTTCCCGAAGTGAAGGGGAACATGTTCCCTTTGGGCATATGCTTTCTCTGTGCAGACCAGCTGATATGGACAAGCACGGAAAGCATGCAAGCATTGCTGTCAACCATACAGAATGTTTGAACAAGTACATGTCCTTGCTTTTGCTGTGGAAAATTGAGGAATTGAAGAAAACGGAATTCAGAAATTAAGGATTCCTGCAGTCATAAACGGGTGGCCCTATAATGATAGTCGCCCCTTGCATTGTCCTAGTTACCTGATCGACATGGCATGTGACTTCAATAAGTATCTATTAGTGCTCAGAGTTCATGCAATACTTATTTACAAACCCATAATTCAGATATGTACACAAAGAACGCACAGGTACACAAACGAAATGCAAAAGTAGGATGTAAAAAGGAGGAGCACGAAGACACAACCATCATATAAGTGCCTGCCGCGGATTTATGACAAACATGGCTCCCTTCTTGTGCACTTGGAGCAAGTCCGATACATGCTCAAAATAAATGTCTGTTATCAAAGTCTGCTCCCTACGTTCAAAAACATAAACATGCAAATGGTCGTTGAACTCCACCGTTGCAAGTTTCCTCACAACCAGGAGGATGCGTCGGTTGACATAATATATTCCACGAACTTCCAAAAACTCTGGTAATTCACCATCAGCGCCTTGTGACGTGAGCACAGAGCCCGTGACTTAAGCCTTGCCACTGAACTCCACGCTCTTCATGGAAACAATCTGACGTTGCTCAATGCCGTGGCTTGCTAGATACAGTTGGACAGCCTCAGGTGGTTACTCAGTAGGGGTTGTCCTGCAGCCCTTGCTGGATAGACTATCCTTGGAGTCTGGTTGCGTCCACATGTACATTTGGCAGAGCTGATGCCTTTGTGCCATTGAGAAAGCAATGTTGCTGTATGCAACGCAAGCTGGATAAGTTGTCGCCTGAGGGACACAGCACTGACCCAGTGTACCGTATAGAATTGACGACAATGCCTTCTGTTTCCAGCTCTGTGATATCGTTCACAAGGGGCTCGAGAATACGGTGCAGTCCATAGCGTTCCGCTAGCTTGTCCCGTGCAACCACAGTTAGATGGATATGTTGCCAAGGGGGTCTGTACTCGGCAGGCCACATTTAGAAGTGAATAGTACAAATTCTGCTTTCCTCTTTTGTCACCCAAGGAATCGCAGACTTCAAACTCGTCGCAGTAGAGCTGGATACAGAGCTTCTTGGTATCGCCTTGAAAATATTTGTGCCCTTTGAAGGCAGAGCCATCAAACACGCTCTTAAGGTGGGCTTCGCTGCCCTGTTGTACACTTAGGGTGGGTTCACACGAGGGACGCATCCCCGGGAGAAGTCCGCGAACGGTGTAAACGTCACAGCCTACGTCATCAAAATGTGCGCCTTCTCCGGTCCGCGGGGGACCGAAATCCCACCGCGGACCATTCGCCTCCGACCCACAAACGGTCCCCGTGTTGGCGGGGGACTTGAGGACGGACCAGCGTTTTTTTATTTGTTTCGTCTTCTTTCGCCCTGCTGTAGCCACTCAAGCAGAGGTGATACGAAGAACCACGTTACAAAAAACGCGAACTTAGTGTGTAGGGGCAATTAGGAAGCAAGGAAAAACGGGGAAAACGATGGTTCCGCTGGAGGGACAAGTGGAGCTGCAGAAATATTATACACACACGACCACTGCGTGAATATATGATTTTACTGCACGTCAGTCAACGTTTTCTACATACATTTCTGGCTTTGTTCTGTAAATAAATTGCAGTGTCTGTTCAAACCAAAGAGCTGGCGTTTGTCATTTTCCTCCTCTCGAGAGAAAGCACAAGTCGCGACAGCACAGAACACGTTCCAGTTCAACAGAGTGGAATTTCCGCAAAACTGAAGACCTGCTCCTACGTTATGGCGAAATCGGCCGCGAAATCTGCGCTGTATAATGATGACAGAGTTTTATTTTTTATTTCGTTGGTGGAGGAATTTCCTGCATTGTGGAATATTGCGGATGAAATGTATCACAACGTGCAAATGAAGAAGAGGCTATGGGAGCGAATCACGTACAAGATGAAAGTGAGATACCCCAGTCTTGGACCCTTCTCTGTTGGTAAGTAAATAAGACTTTAGTCTCAAATATTGACCATGAAATGCAGTACGAGCAATTTGAATTGATCATCTGAGCATTGTTGTCGAGAAGTAAAGCACAGCTTGTTGCATGATGTGAAGCGCAACATCCCAGAGCCTGTGCAATTGTGTGCTATACATTATGCGGATCTAAAGTTGCTTTCCGCGTAGTCACACTTCGAGAAATGTGTATTAAATTCATTTAAACGTACGAGCTTGGCACGTAAAGGATGGCGACGTGAACATGATTAGGCACGCGACTCCCATTTTTCGAACTCTCTTCCTTCACTACAGATGACCTGAAAAAGCTCTTCATGCATAAGAGGAGAACGTACAGGAAAGAGAAGGCGGCAAAAACAGTGACAAAAAGTGGACAAGGCGCTGAAGAAGTTACTGAACACTACGTGGGAACATGGAAATTTTTCAGCGCCATGTCATTCCTCACGGCAGGCTGCAGCACAACACCGTGAGATATCAGTGACACATTTGATGATGTACTAACACAGGTAATTTGTAGTGGTATCCTCATATTGTTATGTAGGAAGATCCGAGCCCGTCGTTCAAACGGATGCGGTGCTCGAGCAACAAAACTGAGTCACATTGGAATAGACACAAGAATTTTGGAAACTGCAGTTCTTTGAAATTTTAGCTGGCATTTTAAAATTTGTGCGACAACTTGCTGTGAACAAAAATAATCAGCCTTACGAAATTATAACGCTTTACAGATCTTAAAAGCTGTTTATGCTGCTTCATCATTGTTTGCGGTTTTACGGAACTGTCTGCCTATCAAATTTATTGACATCACGTGTCCTTAATAAAATATCTTTTACAAACCAGGATGATCCTACTTTAGCCCCACCTACGGAGAATCATGCAACTGAAAGCAGCCCCTCAACTAACGAAGGAGAAAGCTCCTGTGCCCTGCCAGAGGGTTCATCATCTTCAGCTGAGGGAGGAGCATCTTCATCTATGAAAGCACCAAGTACTCCAAATGTGCGGCAAGTCCGAAAGAGAAAGAGGACTGACGACTCTTTTGCTGAGAGAACAGCAGCGTTACATAAAATAGCCGAGTCAATGATGCAGCCGGTGCAAGAAGACAGCTGCACAAGCTTTGGCAAAGTCATCGACGATTACTTGGGTAGCATGGATAATGCCCGTAGGCTGAAATGTCAAATTGCAATATTGAATATCATCTCAGAATTTATTGAATAAAATTGTGTGTACAAGTTCTTCTAACACTTGTCTGAGATGTCTCAATAATTTTATTTGTACAATTTCATTTTAAGCAGGCTTTTTATTCTCGTTTTTACGGACATGCCTTCTCTATCTATACGTTAGTGAAGGCACTTTCATCCTGGTCGGGGATGGCACCCGTTCCACAGAAATACAGACAAAGTTGATCACGGTAATAGGTAGCTCTGGCCGAAGGACGGCTTCTGCTGGGGAGCAGGTCAGGAAGGTGTGTCTCTACTTCACTTGATGCAGATACCGAGACTTGACCTTGTGCATTACACAGATAGTTGTGAAGCACACACGCTGCTTTGACGTATGCCTTTGCTCTATCTGGCTCTGCTTGTAACGTTGTATGGAGAAACCTAAAGCGATTGGATAAGATTCCAAAAGCGCTCTCAACTACCCTCCGAGCCCGGGACGCGTATTTCCAAACCCGCTCCTGTCCAACAGATCGCCCGCCGCCGCCTCCAGTTAGCGCGGCGGCGGCGGCAGAAAACCCTGAACATGGCGGCTGCTGTGCTGTGTTGCTATGTTTGTGGTCGGAGCGTGTGGACGGTTGGACGATTAATGAGTGAAAAGTAAATGATAGATGTGTTTAGGTGTCTTTGGATGACGATAAGGAACGTACAAGTTTTCCGAACATTTATGTGCCTTGCTTTTGATAACGTGAGACCATGGATAGTCAACGTTTTCAGTGAAAGTGACGATGTGCTGCTGCTTCGTGTCTCTAGTTTGCGATGGCATGAATGCCCATTGTCGTTCAAATTATTGTGAGAAACAATGCGCGAAGACTGAAAAACCAAATATAGGCTAAAGCTTTGTTGTGTGTCACCTTCGATGGAGTGTATCAATATGAAAAATAACACTTTCCAATCCCGTCGTAACGTTATTTACTGCGATTCTTCATAGCGACCACTCTCTCTGAAGCTGTTTACGAGGAACATTGGCATTAAGTCAACCGTCGTCGAATTATGACATGGTCATGGCGCATCTTCAAAAACATGTACATAGTACATGCACAAAAGATAACACTTCTGTGTGTATGGACACCTGTGCGTCCTAACTTTTTGGGTTCGGTGGGACGTGTGATTCGGGTTGTATTTTCCAACTTCTAATTCGCTGTGAAATGGAGTCCTGTCAATACATTCAGCTGATGTCCTTTTCTTTCTGCTTAGACTTCTTTGCTGATACTTCTTGGCCTCTTTCATGTTGACATAAAAATCATGTCCACTAGCTATAAGTAGAGACACTGCACTATCTTTACGTAACTAATAGCTCTGACAACCGTACAGTGTACTACAACAAAGAATCTACTGAGCTTTTCTCCTGAGCAGTGTTTTTATTCAGTACTTCTGACTACAAGCAGGTAATTGTGGCAACGAACAGGAGAAATAGCATGCATAATATGCACAAACATTGGTATGTTCAAATACAGCAAGTGTACCAAATAGCAACAAAATAAAACAGAATGAAAGTATACAGCAAAGACAAAAACCATTGAAAGACGTAAGAGGTTCCTCGGGTTTGAGGAACACACCATACGAAGAGGACAACACAAGACTATAGGTACATATCATGATGACATTATGATGCATGCTGCGTTACTCACCTCACAGCGAGGAATGCCATTCACACCTTTTGTTGTTTGGAGAGATATGTTCTTTTTTTTTATCAATTCATTATTGTGTAGGTAGATAAGACATTACTTGATTTTCTGTCTTAGCACAAGCCCCCACTGCACATTCCACAAGGAATATTCAAAGCTAAATTTACTGGCCATCTGTGATGTTATCTACAGTCTGTCAATTAGATTTTCGCCTTGTGTCATGATCAAATGTCATGATCATGTGTCAATTTCGGATCTGCCTGTATATCTTCGCAGCGTGATTTCCACTGCACACTCCACAGTCAGCCCTTTGTCACACGCCATGTGAACCTGCATGCTCCTTTGCATGCATTTCACGTAAATTAATTCTGCTGAGCTTCCCTCTTGATTTTCCTTCTGATATCCCACTCTCAATAGCAATGAATTCATCAAACACTGAGGAGTATCTGCGTTTAGTGCATTACGTCATGTTGTACTTTGTCTCGCTGGTTGTTTTGGTCAAATTATCAGCATCCCTTCTGCTGTCAGTTCTGAATCATGTAGGAAATACAATACAAGACGAGGATTTGCTGGGCTTTTCTTCTTGTGGGAATGTTGGGGCTCAAAAGGAGCTTGGAACTTACCCCAAGTTACTTTGACAAAATAACCTAAAAAAGGAACAAATTCTTCAAGAAGTTACCGTAACTCAAAATCAACGAATTAGATTAAAAGTATACAAGGGTACCCGCAATATAGTCAGCTCTCTGAATACAGAAAAGTAGCTTTACAGTAATGAGTTACACCCAACACTGATCCTTGTTGTTATTATTAGAGCATGAACCAATGTGCACTAGACACTGCCAAAATATGCATGCAACTATGCAGTGAAAATCTTCGAAACATGCAGTAAAAATCCTTAATATGTGCACTGTTTTGCATTGTTTGTGGTACAAAAGTAATGCACCAAAATCCTATTTTTTTTAAAGAAAAGCGAGTATTTTGTTAGGGATAATATGTAAAATAAAGCCGCATTCGTTCTACAGAACACAGCAACGGATACTTGCACCACAGGTATAAATCGTGGAGCTAAGGCGTTTGTGATTGATAAACTAGCATAAAGGAGTTCCGCAAAAGTTCAGTAGATAAACGCAGTCTAGGTACTGGACGAAACCCCTGACGAAACAAGCTTGAGTATGAGCAAAACGAACATACGTGTATGTTCGTGTAAATCCCTGCTCAGGTTATTATCCAGGAAAAAAGTGATACAGTGGGCAAACAAACCTCTAGGTCTACATGTTTACTGGTCAAGGCCATAGGGGGAGGGGGCGTATCTTTTTTAAGAAAATAGATACGAAAAGTTAGCCAAGCAAGGAGCCGGCTTGCTATTCCAAAAAAGAAAAAAAAACTGAAAAGAAAAAGAAAGAAAAGGTAACAAAGAAAGAAGGAAAGAGACACGAGAACAACGGCCGAGAGAAAACCGAGGAGAGCGGCAGTGACAGTCCACTTGTTGGGGTGCAAGACAAGGCCAAGGAGAGCAGCCAACGAAAAGTTGTTACAGCCAATCTGGAGTGACGGCAACAAAGGGTGTTCTTATGGTGAAAGTGTTGCTGACAATGTAGTCATAGTCAATGTGTAAGTGGTAGTTTCGGCCCAGAACTGCAGAGCACATATGGCGCACCGACAGCGAATATGTAGACGGCGTAGGGGTTAAATAAATTTTAAAATCCAGTACCGGTGTTCACACTCACTTGACCTCATCTTGATCATACTCAAGCCATCATGTCGCTACTTCCTTACATCACGTACATGTATGCATGTAAATTGAACTTTAAGCGCCACAGGATGCTGTGTTTGCAATTCCAAGAGCACTGCAGCCCTGTAAAAAACAGCATGCGCTATCATGCTATGAAAAAAAAAGCCTAACTTATTCATGTCAGATGAGTAATGTGTCATCTTTGTCTTCGTCACTTCACCATGTTTCCTAACGTATGCCAGCTTCCACAATCTAAAGTGCTGACAGACTGATATTGTAATGTTGCACAGCTGTGTCCTTTCCATAAAATCTCTATATGCAATATTTGTTTCGCGGCTTCACCCTTCAACCACTTGCGAGGACATATCTGATGTTGTTTCTAAAGTTTTGAATAACCAGCAGTTTGTGTGCACAAGGTTGCCAGCGAGACACGATACTTATGCTTCTTTTCATGTTTCTGTACGCGATGACGGGTACGAGAAACTTCTTTGTACTGACGTTTGGCCAGAAGGTTGTCTTTTTAGGCCCTATGTTGGCCGTCTGAGGAGAAACGATGCTGGTGGCGCCGAAGTGACCGAGAAAAACGGAGCTAGCGTGTCCCCTTTAGGCTCATCAATATAAATGCAAGGAGCATCGTAAACAAAGTCGGCGAATTTGATAGTGTTGTCTTGGCTTTTGACCCTGATATTATGATCATCACGGAAACCTGGTTAAACAGTCAGGTAAACGATAGTGAAATATTCCCAAGTGGATTTGCTGTATACCGGAGAGATAGGGGCTCCCGAGGGGGCGGAGTGGCGCTCGTGATAAAGAATACGCTATCGCCCAAACTGGTTTGTGATGATGCAGAATGTGAAATGATATGGGCCTCGGTCCGATGTGGCTCCCATTGTTTTCCTGTTGGCGGAATGTATAGATGCCCACATGCCGGTATCGATGTTCTTCATGGATTGTCTGATTTTTTATTTTCTAAAACAAAGGTCTTTTCACATATAGTGCTCGGGGGCGATTTTAATTTGCCAAACATTAACTGGTCGCAGTTGTCCCAAAGGGGCCAGTGTGAACATTCCAGGTTACTTATCGATATTGCTTTTAGCAACAACCTGTCGCAGGTGATTGACTTTCCAACGAGAAAAATGAACGATAGTGAATCATTGCTTGACCTGATCTTTTTATCTGAGAGTGTTCGCAAATTGGTGTTGAAGACATATCCAGCGGAGGGACTATCCGATCATGAGCTTGTTGTTTGCGATTTGTCCACCTCACACACTTGTGGCCAGGATGTAAAAGTTAGTAGATTTCGTGACTTTGAGAGAGCAAGTGACATTGATATACTTGACCTTTTGGATGAGTCGTTTGAAAGGTTTCGTATGCTAATTGCAATGAATAGTCCAGCGAACAAGATGTGGCTTTTTTTTAAACAGGTAGTTCACGAATGTATTGAGAAGTTCGTTCCCGAACGGACGAAAAAAAGGAAAAAACAGAATCCTTGGGTGACACGAGAAATCCTGCAGTTCAAAAGAAGGATAAAACGAATTGAACTGTACTATCCTCACTTGAAAAATTTGTTACCGTCGTATCGCCGAGGGTTAAAATCCTTGGTACAAAACTCTAGTTACCATTTCTTTAATGTGAAAATGCACAACTTTTTAAAGACCGACCCCGAGCGTTTCTGGCTACACCTTACTAAAAAGGATAGGCATGTTATAACAATCAATCCAGTGTCCGATGCTAATATTAGGCATTTACCAAGTTGAGATAATCAAGTAGAAGTACAGGTCCCAGATTATCAACACCGACTTCCAACTTGTATAGTACATACTTCACTTCAGTATACTGGGTATTTTACATATTGTGCTGCAAACGCACAATGTCAATGTGCAAACAAAAAAGTTGCACGCTGCATTATAAGTGTGGTGCACACGCTCATTTTGTTGTTTAATATTTGCTTCTGATTTATATGAACTTCAACAATTGTCACCATTTGCCCCGCTTCCTGGAACCTCTGAACAAGTGGATTTTCTAATGTCAGCCACTGCCATGTAACCAAATTATTGTGTTTTGTGTATCTGGACACTAAAGGTAATCTGCAGGCTGTTCGAAACGTATCCGTACACACTTAACTGTTGTGTTTACGTCACCACGGTACAGACTTCAGTGCGTGCACTACGTCTTGCTGTTTTTGCAAGTACGCCATGATCACGTCATAATTCAACGACGGTTTATTTCCTTAATAATTGAATTCCAACGTTCCTCATCAACAACTCCACAGAGACTGGTCACTATGAATAACTGCAGTAAAGAACGTTACGACGGGATTGACAAGGGTTATTTCTCTTAATGCTACACAGTCCATCGAAGGTGCTTAAACACAACAAAGGTTTAACCTAAATTCGGTTTTTCACTGTTCGCGCTATGTTTCTCAAAATAATTTGAACGACAATGGGCATTCATGCCATCGCAAACAGGAGACACGAAGCAGCAGCACGTCATCACTTTCACTGAAAACGTTGACTATCCGTGGTCCCACGTTCTCAAAAGCAAGGCACATAAATGTCCGAAGGACTTGTACATTGATTAATGTCATCCAAAGACACCTAGACACATCTATCATTTACTTCTCACTCATTAGCTGTCCAGTAACGCGCTCCTACCCACTGAACACAAATACAGCGGCCGCCATGACATTTTCTGTCGCCGCCGGAATATGCAGTATACCGCCGCCGGCGCGCTAACTGGAGGCGGCGGCGGGCGACCTGTTGTACAGGAGCGGGTTTGGAAATACGCGCACGGGACAACCTAGAGATGATTATGATATAGTAAACACCATACACAAAAACACGGCGTGCACAAATGAAAACATTGTCACTGAACATGTGGAAGTATCACACAAATGCAGCCATTTGCACTGGGATGGTATACCTGTAGTTGAAGATACATTTATCATCGCTCAGGTTTGACCCTCCGTAGGGTTTCATAAGGTGTTCACCCAAAGGGAGCCTTCCTGTCATCAGCTATGATGACAGGAGGCATATGTAGCTCACGCTGTCCTGGAAGTGGCACACCTGCTGGAAGGTGTGCTTTTTCTTGCCTAATGGCAGATGCCAGTGGCGTCGTCATCCATACACCTCCGTCGCTTGACGAACCCTCTGCACCAACGTCGATGTACAGAAACTTGTACTGTGCATCAGCAAGTGCAAAAAGAACGATGCTGAAGAATTTCTCATAGTTAAAGTACAAGGAACCAGATTTCGCTGACTTCGTTATCGCCACATGCTTTCCGTCAAGGGCTTCTATGCCGCCCGGAAATTGCCAAATAGTGTTGAATCTGTCTATTACACACAGCCGCTCCTCCTCCGTTCCTGGAATTTGCAGAAATTCTTTCTGCATTTCATCATACATTGCATGACAAGTGTCAAAAAGAATGCCATTCACTGTGCTATGTCCCACACGGAACTGGCGGCTAAGCGAGTGCTGGCTTTCCCCTGCAAGCAAGAAAGGATTAAGTTTATTGCTTGGGGGTTATAATAAAGTTTTAAGCATAGAAGTTATGAAGCTCATGGGAGTAAAAGTCATTGTGGGAGAGTACTGAAGCGTATACAAATCGATAGGTACTTACCCGTCGCAAGGTATCGCAGCGTTATCGTTAGGCGATCAGCTGATGGAATCGGCCTCCGCATATTCGTTGTCTGTCGCTCGAGGCGATGTTTTACTCTAGATAGGATATCTTCAAATTGCTCCTGACTTATCCGCATCACCGTGTCGGTACTCGTTGGGGTCCTCTACCACAAGCTCCTTGTACAACAGTGAACTAGCGCTGCGGTTTTTTCTTGCCACCCAGCTTTTTGTCCAACATGCGCGTTTTTTCCGCTGTAAAAACTCATCATCATCAGCTACAGCTAAAGCTGCTGCCAAAGCGCAAAGACGCCTTTTCCGTTGATTATCCATTTCAGCACAGAGCAAGAAATCACAACTCTGTACGCTCACGCACAGCAATAAAGGCGCGGCTGCAGACGGACTTGTCCCCTCCCATCCATTGTCCCGTATGAATGCTTGGCGGGGACGGGGACTCTTTCGTCCTCGTGACGTCACCACCCTCCGCGGACTTATCCCGGGGACGCGTCCCTCGTGTGAACCCAGCGTTACGTGTGGAACCTGTGGGGACTGCAGATACATCTTGAGAACTTTCAGTATGCTGACATACTGGAACGTATACGGCTTTCCCTTTGAGTTGTTCCCCAGGTACATCGTTGCTGGTTGTACAAAAGGCAGTGTGCTCTTCCAGTAGTCTTCCCGACCACCTCTTGTTTGTAAAATAGGCAACTCCTTAATGATGTCAGTAAGTGGCTGTGCGTCAGGTGTATCTTCAGATTGCTAAACTAAGTCCTGGATGTAATGTATGACATCATTTACAACTTCATTCAAGCTGGGCTCTGGTAGCCTCAGTGGCTCCTTCCACTTCAGAAGCAAGAGTGCAAGGCGCTTCGTAGAATCTGCTGTACATACAGAACCGGATGCATCTTGCTCTTCATTATTGCTGCCATCATCGTCCTGAGACACCGCACTTCCGGCCCCCATGGGTTCCCCTTTATCCTGGGTGGCTTGAGAGGTGGTTCGTGGGTACTGACTTCCAAGGAGGCCACTGTGCTTCCTTGTCACATTCCTGCGGTATGTCAAGTAGGATCTGTACGTCATCATACATCCTTCCAAGCTGCAGGTCCAGTTTTTCTCATGGCCATGAGCTGAGTGCATGTGGCGAAAGAGGGCTCTGAGGGTGAATTCCTTCCACTGGCAGCGTGGGCAGGAGATGTACCGAAGGCTTGGCATCCGAGAGCAGTTGGTAACAGTAGGAGTCAATGACACTTCCACTCAGCAAGGGTTACTTTTTGTGTGTATTGTGGTTTAATTACGCACCATGCATGCCTCATAATCACTTTAACGGAGCGGCAAGATGGTAGTGGCTCATGTTTGTCCCGTGCTGTGTCCTCCGGGCTCAGAAGAACTTTCGATTGTAATCACTTTCCGTCTTTCTCACATTTGTAAATTGCCCTCTGCTTTTAATGACAAACATGGAAGCGAAAATGTAGACACGTGAAGGTTCTGTTGTTATATAGTTTGATTTTATGACACAATCACAGAAAATTATGTTTCTCCTGTATTCTTACGCCATGGCTAGCATTACAACAACGGTAATGCGAACAGCCAGTTGCTGTTACAACAACGGCCACAGTCCGTGCTGTGTTATCAACCAAAAACGTTACAACAACATCGACATTCCCATTGTTTCTGGTCGTTCGCAACCTAATTATTCAGTAAAAAGATGCCGAAACAAAGTGAGAGAACCTAACTTACCCTGACGTAGGTGAAATATGTCAGCACACTAACCTAACTAACTCTCCCGTGAGTGAAGCGTGTCAAAAGTGTGAATATGTCAACACCATGCTCCCTAACCTAACTTAACCTAGCCTACGACCTAACCTAACGTAACCTAACCCCATGAAAACAGAGGGCCTATTCCTTTGGCCCATCACACCCAAAGGAATCCAAAGTCACACACTGTCAATGCACCTATCTAATCACGGCCTACCTGGCTCATCGTAAAAAAGAAGAAAAGAAAACACTGCGGAATTAGAACTTCGTAGCTTCCGCAGCTGGAAGTGGCGTTCTATGCACTAGACCAGTGTTTCCCAAAGTGTGGTCCGCGGACCCCTGGGGGTCCGCGAGAGTGTCCGTGGGGTCCGCGACCGTCTCTCACATTTCAGTGAGGATTTTCGTCTCCACAAACACGCGCTCGTACATGCTGCCCGATTTCCAAACACCCAAAACTTCCAAAATTGCTACAAGCATGCTTCAACGGCTAGCTTCAAATTTCTGATAGAAAAGTCCTGCAATGCACGTTTGTCCGCGTCATACACATACAAACAAGACGAAGAAACCAGACCGGAATCGTTTCTGAAGCTGTATCGAAAGCACGCAGCAGCTGACGAGGTTGCGGGTTATGCACTGGCTAGCAGGGAAATACAGTGCGTCATATCGTTTTGCTTCGAGTTCAAACTGACTGAGAGTGTTCCTGTGTTTAGCACATTTTATGTTTGGCAGCCTGCGGACCTCTTGCAGCGATGGTGGCACTACAGATGATACCTCGCACTGAACGCGGCGTTGAAAGTCAGCTTCGCTTCTGTCTAGACAGTCACTTGACCATGTTTATGCCTGCACAAATGTCATTTCGTACCTTGTTATACCCTGTCGCGCATATTAAAGGAGCAGTCTAAGACCGAGAAAAAAAATTAGTTTTTGATCGTGATGGAATGTCCGATCACTAAATAACGTTTTCAGGCAAGAAATATGAGCGTAGCAGAAAAATATTGCGCGCAGCAGTCGATTGATTCTCACGAGTGCGGAGAGCTCTCTCCTACTCCCGTGGAAGACACGTGAGAAATGACGGGCACCTCCGTCACGATGTGACGTTGTACGTTGCGTCCACTCCTAGGGCTCGCAAGTGACCTCGGCTGCGATCAGACACCGACAATTGTCAAGGTGACGGCGGGCTCCTTTCGCGCGCGTTGTTCCGCCGAGGGACGCATGCGCATCAGAAACGGCTGCCTTTCTTTCTTCTTTTCTTTTTTTACAGAACTGGGCGTCGGAAACATTGGTCATCTGATCAGTCTGCCGCCAGTGAACTTTCTTCTATTCTTTTCGGTTGCACGGTTAAGACACGCAGTGCAACTAAATCGGGAACTCGCGTGTGGATTGAGGTCAGCACTCCTCCAAAAGGGAATAGGGACGTGCAGGTGCAGTGCGAGTGGAAGTTGCGATCGTTGAACTAGTTCAATAAGTTGAAAGCAGTAAGAACGCACTTTGTTTGTCTTGTTTTCCAGGAACGAATACGAGGTGAGCCGCGTCATGTTGCATCGCTTCGCGAACAGCACAAACCGCCACCCTGCGTATCGCCTCATGTGAGGCGCTGGCGCTTTTCGTTCGTCGGAGACATATATAATAAACAAAAACAATGACTATACGACACACGATCGCGTTACCATTATGAGCATAATGTTTTATTGTTCGTTTGCACCTCTGTTTTATGCCTCAAACCAACAGAACATAATGAACCGCTGTCAACAAGGAGCATGGCGTGTCCGAAGCAGACGAATTTTCCGTAGCGAATGAGAGCACGTTTAACGTTTGACGTCACAGTCAATGGGGAGTGGCTTATGGCTGGAGCGCGCCAGCCTCTCGCCACGGAAGCGATTTTATAAATCGAATTGCGCTGTAACAAAACATTGTTCAGCCGAAACATTTTACGATAATTATTTTTACACACTGCTTGACAAATTAAAAACGGTTTTCAGCCATTCAAATTTCCTTTCCATGCTCCTTTAAACGCGGTCTGCAATGCTGTGTACACAGCGCGTATCCCGGTATATTTGTGTGTGTGTGAGGGGGGGGGGGTCCGTGAATTAGTTCTCATCGCTTCCGGGTGTCCGTCACCGCCAAAAGTTTGGGAAACGCTGCACTAGACCAACACGACATTGTCTTTTTTTCTTCCCCGTAACAGTGTAACCTTTAAAGGGACTACGAAATGATTTCTTTCTTGTTTTCACCAGAAAGAAAACCTTTTCCGAGTCTCGAATCAAAATTTTACCAATTTGCCGAGCGCAGACACACGAGCAACTTGACGGGGCGAACGGAGGACAGCTGGCGTCGCGTCGTGGCGAGCTGCCGAGCGGAGACACAGCGAGCAACTTGACGGGACCGCGGCCGGCTCGGCAACACGTCATCGTGACGTGTTGCCGAGCCGTAGGATCCCGGGTCCCGCCAGGAGCATGCGCCGTAGGATTCCGCGTATGCGTTCATCGGGAGTGGAAATTTCCATGACGGCAGCTTCCACGCGATGGTCGCAGTCTATCGCAGTCGCATCCTGTGCTTTTCGCCGACATGCCGAGACGATGTTGGGTAGTTGGTTGCCCTAATTTACGTAAATATTCGCCAGGCATCCAATGTCTCATGCTTCCCAGTGACGAGACGGACAGCTTTTGATACCACGAAGCAATCGGACTGCCGGAGTGGAAAGACGATGTGGTGCCGTCGACTGCTCGTGTTTGTGGCGGACATTTGCATGGTCGAATTTACGAAGGGTACGCTGAATTTCTTCAACGTACTGGATAATGTGATCCGTGTCGTGTGAGTCAAGGTGTAGCACCATCACAATACCTATCCACACCGGGAAAGAACATCCACCTAAACGGCGCAAAGGTGTGAGCATTTTTCGTTATTGGGGCTAACAAAGGTTTCTCAGTCCGTCTGGTTCAAATGCTATCACAGATTTCAGGATTGCGTGAATGGGATAATTCTCATCTGCGTGACTCTGAACCTTGCCGCCGCTTACTTCACAGAGAGAGTAAAAAAGAAAAAGAAAATATGAGTTACCGAATCTAGTCCCTAAACTCATGTACCCGTATTCACCAGTCGACTTAAACCATTGGTTTAGTGACGTCGGGTTTAAAGCGATCACGTGATCTCTCCGGCTATGAAGCGCCATCCAACCAGTTGACCACAACGCATGCGCATTATTCACATTGTCACGTGACGGTTGAGGGGAAGGAGAAAGTAGCAGACGACAGGACTGCGAAGGAGGGAAGGCTCCTGTGTTTTTTTTTTTTTTTTATTATGAGGTTGTTACGGAAGAAAAGTTGAGATGGCGCTGCTGCAGGTGGTTGCGGATCAGGGTATCGGTAATCGGTGGTTAGATCTACCTCTGTATCTGTTAATGACAAGCCTGACAAGCTCCGCGAGATATGGTTGTTGTGGTCACTAAAAAGGTGTACATAGTAAGCGTTTGCAATGTTATTTGAAAAAACAGAAGTAGGTATCCTCGCGGAGGTTATCGTTGTGCTATTGTCAGTGTTTCGTCGTCGATTGTGATTGCGTGTAATAATATCATCCGCATCGACCATCGCTTATTTATCGTCTGTTGTGCGATATGTGTGGTGAACTGCAACGATCAAGATTGCCTCTCGATTGCTGGGGCATTCCAGCAGCGTCCTTTATACGCTTTCGAGCCTGCTGTCATGAGCGCAACGTGTGTGCAAGTGTTTGATCACCGTGGGCTATGTAAACAGTAAACAGAAAGAAAGTTGATGCTGCATGGGACTCCCACACACACAACTTTTACGGTGTTATCGGTTTAAGAAATCGACGTGATACTTTCAACGTGTCACAAACCTGCAACGCGTTAGAGTATCTCCTTGCTGGCTGTGTTTCTTTGGAGCGCGACTGATACGGAAGACGTACTCAGGGTGCTGCCTTGTTTGCGTCGTCGTCCTGTGTGTGCGTGTGTGTATTTCGTTTGTTTGTTTAGCTCTGTTTTCGTCATGTTACCCAGGGCGTCCTTGCTTGTGAGCGTGGAAGTGTTGTGACCCCGTGTCAGTGCGGTGCGTTGCTGTGCTTAACTCTGACCTCTTTTATTTCTGCATTTCAGCATATCAGATTATTGTAGAAATCACAAAGCACTAAATTGATTGTTCTGTTCAGCCCACAAAGATTCATCGTTACGTTGTGACTGTCTCTTGCTCTGATGAAATTTCACGAAATAGGAACATACCTCATGTATATATTTGTCATTGCCGTTACTGAGCATATTTGTCATTTGATATGATGCATTCGACATTGTTAAAATAAATGGCCACACTTTAGTGCCAGCACACTACGTCTGAACTATTCAGGATTTGTAGTTTAATGAGACCACGTACACAAAATACAGATGCTAAAATGAACCAAATATCTCATAAAGAAGGTGGTGTTATACCAGTTTCAAGAGTGGTGTTCAAAGGATAGAGCAAACAGGAATGGACCAAAGAAAACACATACAACAGCTGCAACATCAGCTACAAATAAGCCTGTGCTGTTATTTTGTTCAATAATTGCATTGTGCTTATTTCTTCAACTTCATCTATTATTGAGGGAACACTTTTATGCAACTGGTTCGGGACTTACACATTTTCCGTGCTAATTCTTTACAAACTTCTCTCTCAACTTCATACTGGCATTGTAAATTTCACTAGCATTATCATCGCACCATTACATGCCAAACCATCACGACCACCAATGCTCCCCACAGCTCATGCCATGCTAAAATACGGCTGCCAACAGCACATCATGCACTAAACAAGTGTAGCAAGGCAGGGTAGGTCATACGAATTATGGTGTGTAGACAGCCAAAAAACGCGGACAGAAGAACAATGACACGGACGACTGCATCATGCACTACGCTCTGTGGAATCACTCCTTATTTAAGCTTTTAATTTAGGATTCTTGTTCAGAAAGAATTTGCGTTAGTGATGCAGTTAGTTATCACTCCATCCTAACACAGATCACTCAACTTTGACTGTGAAATGACATAAGAGGCCACTGTATAATTGTGTAAACTTAGTTTGTTAATTTTTATTGCAGCAGCTCTTCACCGCTTGCTTTGCATTTTTTTTAGTTTTCCAGTCATGGAATAGTTTTCAGACTATTTTCCCAGTTTTCCATGCTTTACTAGATTGCAGACATCCTGAGCTACACACTGTAATTCAAGCAACTGGGCATTCTAGGATTACATGTTTGTGACCTGCCTCGACTAATTCTCGTTCTTTACACCGATGATAAAGCTCTGAAAAATTATTGCACAGGCTGCATTTCTGCACTATGTGGTTATGCAGTTTGACTGTACAGCTTTGTATTGAGAGATTGTGCTATTTGTTAAGAAACAACACAGTGGAATATCAAAGCAAGGCACACCTAGAGGTGCTCATTCTAGCATGAAATCTCTGTAGTAGCACTGATCATTGTCTGCTTGCTTTCTGTATTGATCTATAGCAGACAGTGAGATGAAGTTTGCAATGGACAAATATGCACAATGCAAATAAGCTCACACAAAGAAAGGAATGCAACTTGAAATCACGTGCATCTTAGCTACAATGTGCTCTATTACTTTTATGAAAATTTACATGTTTGTATATCTTTCTTCCACAATTTCACTTATTTTTTTAACCTCTTTGGTAGTTGTCACTTTGTAGAGGCAGACATATTCATCCAGTTGTGTCAACACAAATCTATGCAACTGGACAGTTTAATGTAGTGAGCATGGTGTACTGCATCATGAAGGACAAAGTTTGGGAGCAGATGTATGGGACATAACACTGAATATGTAGTAAAATAATACAGATGCCTCTGCATGACTAACCACCTAACTTCAGTAACGAGTGATGAACATGCAGTCTTCAGGCAACTTCAGGAAATTAATACATGATGTATGGGGAAATGGTTCAGAAGATTTACCAGCACTCAAAGCAACAGTTTCACAAGTTCCGGCCAAATGCATTATGTTGGCGCACCCCCAAGATAAGCATGTAATTATTTCGTTCCACTTAACTGAACTTTATGCACCCCTAAGAAAATGAAAATGTAGGAGGAGAGGGGGGTTCTGAGAAGAAACAGAAGTAGTGTGAATTTCCCGTTAAAAAGAAATGAAAAATTCCACACACATAACCACAAGATTTACGAACCTATGGTGAAGCAAGCTCTTACACAGACATGTCTTTCGTGTGTTACATGAAGGTCAGTTGTGTTGGGGATGGCATGGTATGCGATAAGCCTAAGCTAATGCCAGCCACATATTTGTATAGCAGTAAATTTTCTTCACATGTGGCTTTGAAGAACTGCTTACTTGAAACAAAATAAATAACCAGGTGTGACACATATACAATCTAATGTCACAGGCATTTGGTGCCAGTCATTCAGCGAAAATACTTTGCATGAGATGCCACATATTCTCCTGGTGACGATGAGGGGGAAGGAAGCTTTCCAGCGATAAATGTATGTCATGGTGTCGTGTATTGCAACAGCATTCAGGCACTGTTTCGAGTGACAGATCCATAGATGTTAAAACCATTTGTCACGACGCTGATGACACAGTCTTAGTTACATCCGAATTTTGTTACCGTAGTATTCCCATATTGTGTATACCCTCCACTCACTGCTTTATGGGTGGAGTGCGAGTCAAGGCAGAGGAGAGCTGGTGTGATATGGGAGTACCCATTCTGCGTAGATATTGTACAGGACATGTCATACAGGAAAAACCGTGGACACTTAGCATGCACCTGAGCTGGTGTATAAGGAACAAGTTGTAACATAACTGAATGTACAGTGAGGTACTACACATATGCATATTAGACGTGGATATTGGTTTGGTTCCCTATTTTTGAACTCGGCTATTCAGAACACGTTGAAGACAGGCACAACACCAAATTAGAGGCATTGTGGCATTCGCGATAAATAGAAGCATGATTGCAATGTGCATGCAGGAGTATATTATAAATCATATAGCATGATTCCATAGGAATGTGTTTTCCCATTCTTAAGATTTACCTCTACAGGATATGAGACTACACAACAAGAGTGCACTGATCACACTAGTGTAAAGCTGCAGTGTCGTCAAGCAATTTTTAACAGTCCTGCTCACAGAAATGATGCAGAACAGCATGCATACATTTTAGCTTGAAAGAAAAGCCTTGAGCTTCAGGAGACACAAAAGGGACTCTGTTTTTCTGTTTAGTACTATATTCACACTCAACACCTGAGTACATGGATAAACTCTGTGGCCATATGACAGCTATCAACAACATAAAAGGAGATGCATAATGTAAAAACCCCGAGACTAGGGAACACAAAGAGAGAGACACAACAGACTTCGTGTTGTGTCTGTCCCTTCGTGTTCCCTAGTCTCGGAGTTTTTTACATTATGCATCATCTTCACCAGCTCGCTTGCTTCCTAGCCATTTTTTCATTATAAAAGGAGAGATAGTGTAACATGGGTGCATGTTTACCCTGCTTTACTACTGTCATCAATATCCACACTGAACACGTGCACACAGAAATTAACTACGCAGCATTACGGCAGCTGTCTATAACGTAAAAGAACGATAGCTACTGTTAACATGGGACCGTGCTCTTTCACGTTCTCGTGTGCTCAGTGTATATACAAACAGCTGCACTGGCAGGACAAATCTGTACCCATGCTAACAGAAGCTAACTTTCTTTTAAATAGTTGACAACAGTCACGTGGCCATGTACAATATTTCCATGCACTCATGCTACAGTTATGACAGAACCACATTTCCATTTTGATGTTGTGTGTACCAGCTGGCTACTATTATAATTGTCAATACCATCTATTGATAAGTCTGTACCCTACGTTTTGTTAAATCTATCTGGAAGGTGTTATATGCAGTAATTGCAGTTGATCTAATTTTCAACTTCCAGTGCAATGCAATAATGAGCAAAAGAGCTTAAAGTTTCTGTACACATTGCCCTTGATTCCTATGCAATTCAGCTCTTTTGCAGTACACCTCAGACATATTCGTGGAGTCAGCATGTGGAATGTAGCAAGGAGTTTTCTCCTTGTGCACCATTGCTTACTTATGTTTTCACGTGACCTCACCATCTAATTGAGCAGGGTATCGAGAGTGCATGCCTCTATAAAAAAAGTCATCCTTGTGGAACTACGTAATAGCCTTTATTGTCTGAATATAAACAAAAATCTCACGAATACAAAGTTGTTGTGACAAATGAGTCCACAACAGAGATTTTTTAAGCAATGATCTCCAGAATATCTGTGCTTATACAATGCACAAAAACTGTCATTGATTGGTTATGGTTCTGTACCTGCAATAGTTAACCTAAAAAAGTAATGATGCATCCAAAAGGTCTCCAGCCTCCTTTAGCACTGTCTTTTGCAGAAACAGCCCTACAAAAGCAGATCTACTGTTACCATACAATACATCAAAATAGAAGTAAGCAGCTGTTTTTTTTAACGTTTTCCAATGTAGCAGTAGTAACACAATACCTGAAGAACTGTTTTTCATTGGTTTCCTCTGCTGTGGCATGCTGAAATAAGTAAAACACACATTTCAGTTTCATCTATGTGAATTATTACATTACATTATTATTATTACATGTGAATCCAGGGAAAATGGGGACCTCGTTCGGTTTTGCTCCGGTATTTTCATAACCTGGGAAAGCAAAATCTGCTCAAATTCCGTGTTCAGTGTAGTGCAACAACATGCATATTTCCATGCCTAGATAGTATCCACACAACAGCCGCAAGACGCTATTGCACTTTATGATCAGTCCTATTGCACGATTAAAGGTCTCTGGGGATAAGACACGCTGCAAAGAGATGATAGATACTGGGACGGTTAATAAACATGCGAGTGGATAACGCCCCTCAATTTCTCCATCGGGGCTCGCAACAACCATCTAGCACGTTATTGCTCTTACTGTACAATGACGGGGTGCTTACAGTGTGCATCACAGGAGATGACATCATAATAAGCGCCAGCACTATGCTTTGTTTTTGATGATGCACATTGACGTTCGCCCATCCGCACGCTCTATCAGTCCATTGGATTGGTATCTGGATTTTGTCCAGTGGCACATGTCGATGTCACTCACTTTGACGACGCTTTTTACCTTTGTCATGCAAAAGTTCGCGATAGCGCCTTCGAAAAACAACAGCCGCATTTCGTACCCCCGGTCAAGCGTTACGCCGTTTTCGTTTATTAACCGTGCATTTAAAACGATTCTGCTTAATTTTTACCAGTTAGATTTCGAGTTAGTGAAACCTCAGCTACCACAACCACTCTACAATAGTTTTTTCAGCACACGTTCACAGTTGCAACGTACTTAGGCCGACGTTAAACTAGCCTCTCCCCTAGTTTAAAATACGTCCCATTCAAATACATGGGTCTTAAACCACCGGTTTAAGTAGCTTGGGTGGATGGTCGAAATGGAATATTTGAATCGAATATTCGTCCCATTGCGATAAAATCCACCTCCTGGGCGCTTCTAGTAACTATATCAATCAAAACTTACCCAAGAGTTGATGAAAAATTCTTCGTGAACCGAGGATTAGGCCTACCGGCCTCCATCGCTTCTGGCAGACTCTGGCGAAATGCGCATGCGCCGTGCAGGAAGCCCGCTATGTGCGGTACCATTGGCTTCACAGAAGCAGGTTGTAGAGCATGGGGTGGTGATCCAGGATTGAAGAACGAAAGTGTCACGTGATCGATTTAAACCCGACGTCACTAAACCAATGGTTTAAGTAAGTTGGTGAATACGGGTAATGTAGTGCACAGTTGATAAAAGTACACTTCGTTTAGCATGATCTTAGAAACCATACTTCAACAGAATATTTATGTAATATGTTGAACATACGTATCCGTTCTTTTCTCTTCACTCATCTGCTTTTATGTTTACAGGTGACTTCCTCAGCGGAGCCTTCGGTGAGACAGCATGATCATTGCAACCCACTATTCAGAGCAGACGAATGCTGTGCACCCTATTTCCAAATTCCTTACTTCCATTTTTTTTACCTTTTTGTTACTTTATTTACAGTTTGCTTTATCATGTGCAGAAATATGATATTGAGGGGGACATTTTCTTGTTTACACTTCTGATCTTATAATCATTGCTCAGTTAGATTACATCATTTGCATTCACCGGAACTGGAGTTGTATACTGTGTTATTTTCCTCTCTCAAATCAGCGCAGCCCATGTGTATGGCAGCTGAAGTCTTTCATCAGGGTAACATGCCAGAACAACAGTAGTAAAAGAATAATACGACTTAGCGAGCAATTTGACACCTCCTTCCTCTCTCACCCCCCCTGTTACCCCCAATTTTGCAATTTGCACCCCCACCCAATTTTTTTTTAAATTTTTTCGATTTTTAGCTTAAAATCGCTCATACACGCATAAGAATGCGATAATAGAGCGTAGAATATAATTTTCAATTAATAAATTCAATTACTATTCATTCCAACGAGAGAGAGAGAGGAGGAAAATATCAAATTATCGTTAAGTCGTGTTATTCTATAACGAGACACACGAAAAGAAGCGCACATACGCATAAATGCACTTTCTAAACTCATTTAATAATTCAAGTCATTACTATACACATTCAATTCATTAATGTGTCAGTCCAGGTTCGGTAACAGCATCAGCCCATGGGCGCCGCCATTTGCAAAGCGTCACACCAGGCAGGTCGGAAAGCATCACGTCAGGTGGCAGCACCGCTGTCATCATGGGGACTTCCGTGGAATGCAGAAAGAAACAAAACAAAAAAAAGTGCTAACGAGGGGAAAACACGCGCGAAAACAGGCACACACACACAAAATTTTCACCATCGCGAATATGTGCGGGCATGCACCGACGAGTATAGCAACAAGGGTCATTGACAGAATGGCGTACAAGGGAATTGCGAACATGTTTGGGCATGCACGGACATGAATAATAACAACAAGGGGAAGACTTTCTGCTAATCGCAACAAGGTAAATCGACAAACATACACTACTCCAATACACGCTGACAAGTAATCGCAGTTAGGGGGTAGGTAAACGCGACAACAGAAGAAGAAGTATTAAAACGACAACTCACCGACATCCAAGCATATCTGTGTGCACACACACCGCCCTCCATCTTCTTTACATGACTAAAGAGTTCACCAGCACATCAACGGTCACGATACGAGCGACGCGCCAGACGTCCGCACCCGACGAGAGGCAAACAGAAAACTGAATCTGGCGCCCTCTCCGCGGAGCATACGTCACACACGCGTGCGCGCGCTCGCAGCGCAACCACGTCTGCCGTCGGATGTTTCGGTTTTGGTCTCGTCGCCCTTCACGTCTCGCGCGCTCGCAGCGCCACCACGTCTGCCGTCGGACGTTTCGGTTTTGGTTTCGTCGCCCTTCACGTCTCGCGCGCTCGCAGCGCCACCACGTCTGCCGTCGGACGTTTCGGTTTTGGTCTCGTCGCCCTTCACGTCTCGCGCATGCGCTTCGAGCACGGTGGTGGTGGTGGTGGAGGATTCGCTTTCGTTCTGACGCCCATTTCTTTACGTTTTTTTATTTGGAAGCGCCGTATAAAGGGAGAGCGCGCTACCCGCGTGTTATCATTCAGACCAATACTTGGAAATGTTCAGTTACCACGCTTTGCAAACTTGTCCTCGTATCCACGCTTCTTGGGAAGAGCTGGAGAATGACTGTTTCAGCAAGGAGAGTCCCCGAAACGAGCTTGTCATCTCTGCTTTTCGCTACGTCATAGACATGGTGGCTTTTGGCAATATAGGAAAGATATCCCCAGGCCCCCTACAGGAAATGGTGCGTCGGATATACGCCCGTTACAAGAACGTCTCTATAAGCGTTCTGGATGGACCCTTCGGAGTGATCAGTGAATTTTTGAAGTCGACGAACACCGAATTCAACTACGTGTCTGCAGACATCGTGGACCTCCTCGCTCGCGCCGTTGCTCATATTAAGTATTCACTGCGGAACCAACATCATCTGCAAGCAGTCTACATTGTCAATTTTGTCACTGATTTATTGAAATACCGTTTAGTCATCGAAATGGAACGCATTAAACAGTCTGAATAACTTTGACGAGACTCTGTTGTTTTTTTCATGGAAACATCCTTATTGAATCCAAACATATACTCTTCCCTTGAGCACGTCGATAGATGCTCGCACTCTCCCTGACTTGCTCGATCCACACGAACAGAACATTACGAGAAGATCGGACAGGCCAAAAAAGGTACGGGTAATCTTCATCGCAGCGACGTCATTGCGCGGGTCACTGAACCAGCACGATGTCGTAATGGTCATTCTTTTTATACATCCATTCCGCCACCACACTGCCACGATGACCCGTGCTCCTCCTGTCTTCGTCTTTTTATCGCAGTGTCGACTTTACGCTTGACTACCGGGCTAGAGTGATGGTGCAATAGACAGTCGTTTATACGTCAATTTCACCATCGTGCTAGCACGATGACCAACCACCTCCTCTTCCTGCGTTCGCGCGCGCGCGAAAGACAGAAGCTACATTTCTGAGCTACAATTTTATTATTTTTTAGACTCTCTCGATTATTATGACAACGCGTGCACAGACTTGGTCCTTTGTTGTATTACTCAATCCCCGATGACGTTCGAGGGCTCTCTTCCGGGTTTTCCGGTGCTGCAAAAAACGAGAGTGTTTTGTTACAATGCATTGAGACACACAGAGCGGAAATTACCCTCGTATTCGCAGCTGCCGTAAGGAAAGGAACGTACGGCGTCGACCAGATAGAGCTTGTCATCGTAGGGGACCAAGCTCTTCTTGACTCTCGAAATGGTGTACATTGTTTGCTTTATGCTCTGGATGGTGCACTGCTTCTGAGAGACTGTCCTTTCATTGATTAGAGAATCTCGGTACACTTCGTGCAATAAGTGCCTCCTCACCACGTCTTTCTTAACTCCTTTCGCTCTCGCAATCTGTTTGTGTGTTCCGGCCAAGAGAATGCTGTACATTTTGGCTCGGATGGCTACGTCTTCCTGAATAACTCCTCCTCCCGTTTCGTCTTTGAAGTACCCCATCTGGTTCGCGTGCTCGGCGTTGAAAAGTGGATGGTCCGGTGGATAGGAGGAGAGATCTAGCTCGTGCTGAATTTTCATCAGCTGCTCTACGAGGCTCTCGCACGTGAGAGCAAAAATTATACTGTCCGTATCTCCATAGATCAACTGCACTGGACAGGTTAAGCGAGAAAAGAGCGACTCGTAAATGAAGCTGTACATTCGGACTTTGGATATCTCTAAAATGGCAAAGCCCACGTAAAGGGGGTGCGTGCATTTGATACGACGCTGTTTCATCTCGTACAAGATGCACTTGTCACTCAGGATGTGGAAATGCTGGAAGTCGACGGAACTAGCTTTTCTGAGCGCGCTTTCTTTGTCGTAGGCTATGGTGTACCTCTTCATGCGTCTCACATTTTGAATCGTTTTCCCGAACGTGCTATTTGTTATGGTCTTATACAGTAAACGCTCGAATTTCGTGGTTGAGGCATTCCTCAATGCGAGGTTTCTATGCACGAAGGCGGACAAAAAATTGTCTTGGCGGAACGAGAGGATGGCGTGAATGTGTTTTATTTTCATGCCAAACCTCACGTAGAGAGCGAGCAGATAATAGTGCACGACGTAACTTTCTTTGTCGTAACATGTCAGTAACAATTTCCTCGTGGGTGGCGCGTTCAGTGCCAATGCCTCCTTCAAGTTCCTTTGGTAGGGGGATAGTTGACCCTCGTCCACGGTTCTGTGTTCGGGTGCCAGAGGGAAGTCCATCGTGAGCGCGTGCAGTTCTTCGGGATAGGACAGGTCTACCACGTACACGTATCCCACTTCTGAATCGTGAGGAATTTTGAGAAAATCGATATCGCCCCAGCTGGAAGGATCGACCCACTCAAAACCACCTGTCGGAAGATGGAAAGTCATGGCATAAGCGTACAAACTGTTTACATCTAAGTACTGAATAAATTTTTTCTCTTGTTGAGGGTCGTAATCGTCGCATCCCTCGTGATTAGCCCGACAATATCTGTGGAAGCTGTTACAAATGCCTCCCCTGATTCCCTTTTCGATCGTTTCGTACATTTCACGATCGCTCATGAGCTCGAGTTTGACTTTGGTGAGCTTCAGTGCGCTGCTCCACGCGTAACTGGCGAGGGATACGGTGCGTAAGATATCTATCCCATCCGTCTCTAGCGTAATCTTCCTGAAATACAGCACGACGTCGCAGAGCTGACAGGTGTCGAGCGTGACGTAGAGACGCGTGTAATCGCCAAGGTTGCTACATTCAAAATATTCAAAAATATCACGGGCGTACTGATAGTCCTCGTCCGAGATATCTGCATCGTTCAGGTCATTTTTGAAAGCTTCCTTTGGCGGTAGCGCGGGCAAATCGTACGCTTCGAGACTGTCGACGAAGGTGTACGGATAAACGCCTTTCCTTAGGAGACAGCGGAAACGGTCATCAAACATTTGGCGCGTACAAAGGAAGGCGCTTTCGCCACCGCTGGTAAGTAGCGTTTCCACCAGGTTCGACAAGGAGAGGTTGAAAAACTGTGTAGTATCGCGGAAATGGAGATCCCCAATGTTGAACCCTCTTATCTTTTCCGAACTCGAAGCTAAGATCCACGGTTCACCCAGATTTAGAACGTGCATGTGGCGGAGAAGGGAGCTCAAATCGTATTGCAGGTTGTGCAGTAACACGACGAGTTCTTTGGTGTTACGACACGTAAGGTTACACGTATCACACAGCGTCGCGACAAAATTCGAGGATCCGGGTTCTACGAAACGGGTGTGGTGGTGATGCGAGACCTTCCGCGTCTGACGGTTAAATTCTACCCCACAATATTTACAGTGTGTTGCGCATTGGTGACAAAGGTGGTCTTCCGGACTCATGACCAACGGAGAGGGGAGGCGGTTCAACCTATCGATTTGTTCGCTAAATCCCTTGAGCGCGAGCAAGCACTTTTCTGACGCGTTAGGTCCCAAATACCCATCTGCGTCCATTATTTTTCCATCGCAACTTCTTACTAGAACGATGCAGTACGAGCTCATCCTGTGCACACTCACTGCGTCCTTAACGAGCGCGTCCTTTTCCAAAACGCTTTCCGTGTCCAGTACCGCGAAATACGGGTAGGGATGCATGTACTGTATCTTGTTGAAGGAGACGCTTTCTCCCGCTTTTGGCATTTCCAAAATCGTTTCATTTACGTCCCGGCATAGGCGTTCGTGGCGCTCCAACGCCTCTCTCGTTAGATGCCCCTTGGTGCATTTCTCGCAATAAAAATAGTCACTTCGTCCCATGAAAGTGCTAAATTTTCTGATTCCATAGAAATGACCCCTAACCTCGAGCAAATGTACTTTATCCGTATACAGCATAGAGGGAACCCTCCCCGTGCTCACCGTCGACGTTTGCTCGTCGAACACGTAGATGTACACGGGGATTTTGTTTTTTCTCTCCCACAGGGAAATGTCTTCGTAAGTGACTGGGAAGCAGGGCGGCCAGTACGTTACGCGCGTCTCCGGATTCGTAGGATCCGTGTATTTTCTGTATCTGACAAAATCGTTGGGGTTATTTTTTAGCGGATGTAAGAGCGCCAGCACGCTATACTTGAAACACTCATTTTCGTGGTTCCACGGTAGCTTGACGTTTGTCAGGATCCTTCTTTTTTTCTTTAAGGACGCGGAAAGTTCGATAGTGCACCCAATCCGCTTCGGTTTCAAACGTATTATTTTTAGGTCGACACATTGAACGTCTCTGGAAGTGAAGCCCGACCCTTCTCTCGAATAGTTTTCGACGCGCTGCGAGGACTCTGCGATGGCAGCATTTAACGCGCCTTCGATTTCTTGACGGTTATAAACCACTCTCATGTGAAGATTTACGTGAAGGAGGTGCGAAGTTATCCCGTCGGCTCCGTCCTTAACCATGAGCGCCTTCGAGCACAGACAAAATTTGAAAGGCATGGGATAAGCTTCCAGGACGCGCATGATTACAGGAGCTATGCTCGGTAGATAGAGTCGCAAATCGTCAACGTTGTCGTCGTGCGGGGAACAGAGAAGCGTGTACCTAGTAGCCGTTCCGTCAAATGCCTCATCTGTGACAAAAAAAGGAAGGAATCGTCTCTCCGTGACGGAGGGATGATTCTCTACGACGTGTTCTCGTAATTCTACGATTCTGCGACCCTCCACGGGGACATCTTCCCATTCTTGAAATTCTGGGCTTGCATCTGGTGTTTCAACTCCCACCCACCCAGACAGAGGAATGAAATCTGCATACGACTGATCCCCTTCCCACATGAGTAGTTCGTCTGCATTGTCGTGCCCATCTAGGGGCTCGTCGTCGTCGTCGTCGTCGTCGTCGTTTTCATCATCTGTTTGATTCATTACAAAAGACGGACTGATAAGTGTTTCGTCGTCATCATCATCATCATCATCATCATTATCATCTGAAATGACTATCGGGCTGTTACCGAGATTCTCTATTCTATCCTCGTGTTCTCTTTCTACGGCCACGAGCATGGCGTCGATGGGGTCGTACTGGCATACGAGACAGCGTGGCACTGCGACCAAGCACAATCAATACGAGATTCCCCCTCTAAAGAAAACAAAAAAAAATAATACTCACTCTTCCTTCTTGATAAGAAACACTTGAGGTAGTAGTTGTTTCTGTTGATGTTGTGGTTGTTGGGGAAAGGATGGACACAGTTAACGGTGCCCCTGTAGAACTTGTGCGTGATGAAAGATTGTGTCAGCGACTATCATCCCCTAAAAGTACACAATTTAGAACAAACAGAGCAATCATCAAACACATTCGACTTACATGTTTGTTTTCCACGAAACGGTCCACGTCGTTGAGGGATGGCCCTTGCGGGCTTGCAATAATTCCTGCGAAGACTGTCTTTTTATAGTTGACACCGCTCTCCTCTTTCTCTCCCCCTCTCAGTCTTACCGGAGTGAAATCGACACTTGCGTTCCAAGCTCCACCTTTTTTTTTTTTCTGTCGTAACCGTCGTTTCGATGCTCCTTGATTTTTGTTGCTGTTGTTGTTGTTGTCACCGTAACCATCGTTTCGAAGCTCGTTGCTTGTACATGATGGCAATTGATGTTCTCAGGCTGGAACACAGAAGATGTGGGTTCGTGTCCAGCCTCCTGTTTTCATCACGTTGCTTGTGTTTGTTGTAACCGTTGTTTCGAAGCACGTTACCACGTGCAAAAAAAAAAAAAAAAAAAGAAGGGAGGGTCTAGGATGAAATCAAAAGCACCGTTAGGAAGACAACTTTTCTTTAACGAGTATCCTAACCTAGCGTCCTCGCCCTACGTCCTCCGCATCATCCTCCGGGTCGTGCACTATCAACCTGCTAATATAGAATCACGAGAGTGATTATCTTGTCAAAAATAAAATAATAAAGAGCTTACTGGATTACGAATTGGGGTCCGCTTCGCCTGTGCACGCAGGTATTCCACTGGAAGATCAGTGAGTGCATAATCTCCCCGATCATTCCAGTGGATAGGGGGATGCCCTCATCGACATCGAGGTCGGTGAGGTCATCCACCAGGCTCCTGGGCACTGACACAAGGTTCTGGTATAAAGGGTGGCGATGTAGACCCCTGCCCTCCCATTCCACCCTGTAATAGGCGAGGAGGATGGTGTTGAGGGCCTCCTCAACGACGTCGTCCAGGGGGAAAACGAGGAACTCTAAAAAGTCCTCGAAGACCACCCTGGGGACGTCGTTGTAATCCATCAGTCGAAAAAACAGCGACACGATACCCAGGATGGTGTACCCTATGCAAATGTTAAATAAATAAATAAATAAATAACACTTTCTATGATGATGAGCACTCACCACTCGACGGCTCCATGTCCCGCAACAAGTGCGTCACACTTTCAAAACGCCTCATCGCGAATTTCGGATGGACGTTTCGAAGGAAGACTAACTGGTTGACTGACTGAGTGCATGTTGTAGGTTGCTCCCACATATTCACTTGTCATGCTCAGGTTGCACGGTTTCGTATTCCTCTATTGAGCAGGGTTCTCACGAACGATTAGCTAGCGCGCGCGAGAGAGAGAGAGAATGAAGACAGGGAAAATTTTTATTCGGTATATACAGTTATTCGACCTCGTCGACGTCTCCTCCTTGCTCCTCCTCCTCCTCCTCGTCATGTTCATCGAGGATCCAAGGGTCGTGCCTATAGAAATAAACAAAAAGAATGAAACATCGAACAAGAAAGGTCTCTCGGAAAACTTACGGGATTTGCGTTCGCATCCACCGTTCGAGGATGTCTCTCCATCCCGCACTGCTCACTTGGTTCCACTGAGTGGTGAGGGACCGGAGGAGGCGCTCTGCGGCCTCAAAACTTAGGGGAAGATTACCTTCAAGACAGAGCTCTCCCTCTAAGTTTCGGGGGAGTCTAAAAAATAGCTCTCCGTCCAGTCCCCGACGCATAGCAATCTGCGTCCACTCAGTCACGTAGTAGCCCATGAAACCTGCCACCGTTGCGTCCTGAATTTCAACGTCCTCACTGAACGTGAAGCACTGAAAGAAGGCCTCCACGTCCATGCGTGGGACGTCGCACCCCGTCGCCGGTATCAGTTGGAAGAACGCTTCTACCACTGCGATTACTGTAAACCCTACAGAAATGCATGAAATAAAATAAATAAATAAATAAATAAATAAACAAGACGCTATACAATGTGGAACAGACTTACCAAAGAGGGGACGGATGTGGACAAGGAGGTCGAAGATGGATTGGAAACGACCAGCCATATCGCTTGGTCGGTTGGTTGGTTGGTTGGTGATAGGCAGGGAATAGAAGATGAGGTGGCAAGAGGAACGGTCCATTTTATAACCGTGCTTTCTCACGCTCGCATGCATCCGGCGTAATAGTATCGCTTACGGGAAACCGCCATTTTCTCGTTCAATATGACGCGCGCGCGCAAACTCAAATGTTAATAAAACAGTTGTTATCGTTGCTTCCAAATGATGGTTCTGACCGCTGTTTCCAAACATGTCCCAACACGTTCAAGGACGATACAGAGAGTGAGGGAATAAACGTTAGTATAAATTTCGAAGCAGTAGCGACAGTTTGAGCAATCGTATAGAAAACCATGCTCAGCTTGGAAGATCCTCGTAAGTGATGCCCGTTTTGAGAAAAAAGTTTGTTTGAAGTGTTTCGTTTTCAGTTTTCAACAACTTTGCGGCTCGTGAAGTCGGTTTCTTCCCACCTCACGTGTTTCGGGAGATTGGCAGCACACGCTTCTTCTGCACCAACTGCGGTGGTTTGTGGTCCAAAGGTACGCTTCCTCGTTATTTTTTTTTAATGCGTTCTATAACCAGTCACGTTTTTTCAGAGCAAAAGCATTGGACGGACCGATTGATTCGACCGTTTCTCGGCTGTCGGACGGTACCGTTCGACGTGCATTGTAAAGGAATTCGTCTCGTAAAGCAACAAGAACAAGAAGAAGAAGAAGATGGAGGAGATGGATCATCAGTGTCACTCTATGACTGAAGAAGACTGTGCGTGTATCTGTTTTTTTTTTTTTTTTTTTAAATACGTGCTTCTTACACTCCTTTCGTGCAGATTACGAATGGCTACTGACGGGAGATCTGCCCTTGGTCCTAACCTTCAAGCCTCCTCCGAAGACGTTCTTTTTGCGGATTGGTGATCAGCTGAGAACCTGTCGTTGCGGTGGACTTTGGTCGAGAAACCCCAGCCATTGGTTAGACTCGAGCCTTCGCCCGTATTTGGGCTGTCTTCCCGGCTACGAAACCAAAGCTGGAGGCTAACTCTCTCTCTCTCTCTCTCTCTCTCTCTCTCTCATGTAACCTCTCACGATAAATAAAAAAAAAACGGTTGTCTACTCTCATTCATGTCTCAGTCATGACGCCCGAGCAGCGGTTTGCAACCTTTGTGCAAATGCGAATGTATCGGGACTTGCTACGATTACGCGATTATATTCACGGTGATGGCTGCGAGGGTGACTTTCGCTCGATTCTCAAGACGATACCCTTACGTCTGTTCAGCACCAGTGGGAGGATTACAAAGAAAATGAAGCGATTCGTAGATTACAAGCTCGAGCTGTTGGAAAAGTATAAACGAGGACTGTCAATTGACCCGTGTCTCATCAACGTGGGTTTCAACCGACCTATCGTCCGTCGCTACTGGCTTCTCCACACATCCCTCGACGTCACGGTGCAGACCAGCGACGACGGCGAGCGTCGGGTCAGCACGTTGGAAGATCGTCTCGCAAGGGTCTTGTGTATGTCGTGAATAAATAAATAAATAGACTATTTTACGAAACGAGTTCGCTCACGAGGAGACGTTTTATTGTTTCGTCATTCTCTTCGAGGTTACAGGAAAATATGGATACACAATTTTTCAAGCTGTAGCGTTTCGACATGCGTGTGGCTACGTAGATACAAGAAAGCCCGCAGTAAGGCGAAAAGGGTGATTGAATACACTGGTCGTTATACTCGTCCACTAGTAAAGTCCTTCGAAGGTTTGCTTCGATGGGGGGAAGTCCGTAGCTGTCGAAAAACACTGCAGACCCGTCGTAGTTTTTCATGTAAAGCACCCAGTGCTGCCCGCGATTTCTTCGCTCTTCGGTATTGATGATTAAATAGCCGGGCTTGCGTAAAACGAAGGCTTCGTCGGAAGCGCAAATGCCTCTCAGCATGGAGGAAGCGAGGGGGTTCAGGGACACGAGTTCCAAGATGTCGCTCTCGTACATTTGTTCTATGGGAAGGTGACCGTGCGGTCCTTGTCGACGCACATGAGCTTGGGACACTCGGAAATCAAGAGGACGGTGACCGCGTGTGGAAGGGCTTTAGCGAAACGTAATTGCAGGCGAACGTTTCCTTTTCGCCACTCGTTCAAATGCGAAGGAGAAGAACACTTGTCCACGTCCAAGTTGAAGTAGAGAAGGAACCCGTTCGTTTTAAATCGGTCGTAGCTATACTTGAAATGTTTCTCTCCCAGTTCTTGCAAGAAGTTAAAGTATGGAATTTTGACGAGGTCGTTCTTAAAGTCGTACTCGGCTCGCACTTGCTGACCGTCCACGGAGAGCATCGAATGAGACAGGTCGTAATGGCGGAATTTGTAGGGGTTCGACTGGATGTCTCCGAGAAAGTCGGACGTGGCGAGCAGGACGACGCATAATTTGGAAGGCACCCTTTCGGGATAAACGTTTTCAAAGTGAGCGTCCAAGCTCCCGGCACTCAAACTCCGCACTTTGGTTTCCAATCCGCGTAAGACGTAGATAGCAGGTGTGCTCTGAAGGCGCCGCTCGTATTCCAAAAAGAGGGAAGGTGCCAGCGTCACCTTTTTCAAGTGTAACGTCATCTCTTTGATGTCCACCTCGTAATTGTACGTCTTCTTGTCGTTGGGCGCCGACATGAGTTTAAATTCGTCGTTGTTTAACAGGAAAATCATGCGAATTTCGACGGCAGGTAGCATCAGTCGCGGCTGTTGGAACAGGTCGGTATTGATCTGACCGACCAGGTTAAAGTATTTTCCACCCTTCGTCGCTTCGTAACGTTGTTTCGGACCGCGAGACGAGACATCGTAATCGTTCTTTAAATGTTCGTCGTCCTCGACATAGAGCCCAGCCGCGTGCACTGTTTCTTGAGCCATAGGCGTGGAATGTAGCACGACGTCCAAAATACTCCTGTAGGCGTACAACTCGTTGGAACTGACGAGCTTGTTGTTCGCATAAATGGTGACCGTCTTAAACATGCCGCTCAACAGATGGTTTATTGGGAAAACGACATCTTTCTCGTCCATTTCTTCCCCGTCGTTGCGAACAATGCGCGCGGTCAAAGACACAAAGCTACCGTAGAGATCCAAGTGTGCCCTTTGTAAATTTTGAATACAAAACTCGATCACGGAATTATTTACTCCGTTGACCGGATAAAAAAGTTGGTACGAAGTATCTTCCACTCCGTATTGAACAGAAGGGGGGTCGAATATCATCACGTCACTCGTAAGACAATGCGGTGACCGTTGAGTCTGTATTTTTCCTTTCGTTGACGTTATGACGGGAGCGAAGTGGATATGTGACCCTCTCGCTCAAAAAGAACCAAAGATGTCTGCAGGTGCTTCGACAGGTGTGGCTTTTTGTTGTCTTTTGCGGCGTATCCTCCCATTGTTCTTCCCCGAGCCCTGCATGGAATCCAACACGTCTCTCCCCGTCGCAATTGCTGTTTTTTTTACTGCGCGCGATATTCCTTCGCCGTCGGGCAAATTTCGCGCCAAGCGCTTCAACGTTTTCTTGGCGATAGGTTTTATTTGTTGCCAGATGGGTACAATAAATTTGGATATGTTGCTCAACACACCGCCACCGCGTTGAAAAAGGGGACCCGTATACACCGGGATTATTTTTGAAGAATTACGGTACATATTTGAAATCCAACGTTAGATTGGTTCTACCTTTAGATCGCAACGGTAAACGTCTTCCCGTTTCGTCTGCGAGAACGATCGTCACTGAGGGAATTTCGAATTGAGACAGGTTAAAATACTGGATGTTATCTAACGTGTAGGTAACAACGTGCTTGTCTTTCTCGTAATAAAAGGGTAGTATTTTTAATATCGGTTTTTTTCCGCTCCCCACGTAGGTGGGTTCTACGATATCCGTGTAGACGATTATGTTGTGAAATGGAGGTTCCAGGAGTACCTCGACTGAGCTTGTGGCATCCTCCTCCTCCTCCTCCCATGTGAACAGGGTACGCGATTCGAAACCCAAAAGCACGGCCAGGTACTCGGAAAGTCTTAGGGTGGAGGTTCCCTCGGAAAGCCGAATTTTACATTTCTGTTCGGCTCGATCGAAGCTGAAGTGCACGCGTTCACCAACGCGTTGGTTAATCGCATCCAGAAGTGCTTGGGGCGTAGCATAATAGCCGGGAGGTAGATGTACTTGCAATGATCGAGGAATTTTCGTCTTGATCACGAAAGAAAATTGACGCGTTACAGGGAGCGAGGTGCGCAGAGTTCCTTCTTGCCCCTCAACGGGTGTGAACTGTAGCAGCTTTAAAAAAGGTTCTGGAATGTTGAACTCTTTTGGTGTTCTCAGAGAGTAGACGCTATCCGCGAATTCTAGCGTTGCTTCCATCTTGTGCGTCTGGAAATACTTGTTGAGTGTGTTACGAAGGGACGTGGTTTGCGAATTCAAGGTGACGTCGCCGAAAGCGACGGGTGCGGCGTGCTCCAATAAGATGGAGGTGGCTTCGCGCTCGCTCATTTTAAGAGGCTTCACCGCACGACCTGATTCGCGTGATGCCAGTAACGAGTCGAGCGCCTGTGCGAGCCGAGGGTCCAATTCCACGGCTTTCACGTCTTCGGGTAATACAAAGTCGTATCGCGATTTATTGTACACGAAAGAAACGTTAAATTCCGAAAGGGCTTTTCCCAAATCCCTCTCGAGATCCGAGGTGACGCGAAAAGTTCTCCCGGCTTCGACCGTGTCCTCGAAAGAAACCTCGATTTTTGCATATTGCTTTTCGTATCCGATATTTAAAAAATCGTTACTTATGCTGAGATCCATCAGGCCGACTTTATAGCGATCCGAGAGTTGAAGGCGAGTATCGAAAGCTACCGTGAAGGCATTGAGTTTATTCGAAGGAAACTTATCCATGCTGGCGTTCGAGAGCAGGTGGACGTAGATGTCTGACGTCATTTCCCAATCTTGACCACGTCGCTGCTCGGAACCCAACTGTCGTGTTCTTTGTCGTAACCGAACCAGCGAACCAAGGAGAAGCTCTGACCGTTCACTTGCTTCTTTTCTTTTTCACGGAGGGTACGACGGGCTTCCCATTTATCTTATTGAAAAGCTCCAATTCGTTTTCGGGTGTGACTTGGGACGGGCTGATGCCCAAAGTCCTGTGTTTGGTGTTGTTGTAGTCGCGCACGATCTTGGGAAGCGCGGAAACGAAGTGGTATTTTCCCGTTACTCTAAAATAACGGAATATTCTGTCGCGTAAAGTGCGTATGACGCGTTCTGCCTGCGATGCTTTGATTACTGGAGAGAAGGTAGAATACATGTGTACCTTCTTTCGTGAGAGATACTCCTTGACGGTCTTGTTGTAGAATTCCCCGCCTCTGTCGCAAAAGATGCGTGTAGGTACGTTACCTCCCCGAAAAAGTCGCATCATGGCCTTTTTCATTTCGGCGGGGCGTTTCGTCTTTAGCGGGAGGGTGCGCAGGAAACGGGAGAGGGAATCGATTGCCACGAGAATGTAGCGGTAGCCACCGTTGAATCTCTTGTATTTTGAAAAGTCGGCGAGGTCCATTTGCCACACGTCGTTGATCTTGAGCGCGATGATGCGTCTCCTATTAAACTTTCTTCTCACCGGATGGTGAAGGGTGTAGGCGTCCAGCTTTCTGAGAATGGCAAGAGCCTTCTTTTTGCTCAAGTGATGCGCTTTTCTATAGCGGTCCACGCCCCCCAAACCACCCTCTGGTTTCTCATATCCCTCCATAAGTCGTCCACGCAATTGAGGCTTGCTGCTGCTGCTGCTGCTGCTGAGACTCGCGAGGTTTGGGAAGGGAAATCAGGCGCAATAGTTTCGAGACTTTGGGGAACCAGGAAGGTTTCTTCCCCGTCTTACGTTGCAACAAATAATTAACGAGTTCGTTAACGGAGGAGTGCCTGATGGGCTTGCCCGACACGGAGACACAACCCTCGCTATCCCAGGAAATAACTTTTTTTAATTCCGAGACGACTCTTTCCGCTTCCTCTTCGTCAACCTCTGGAGAGAGGAGCGAATAGTCAAAGTCATTTGTAGCGTCGGACGTCTTGTTTTTATTGTCGTAGGGATCGAATCCGTACTGCTTGAGTATGCGGTACAGTGCCTGCAGTATGAGTTTCACTTTGACGTCGTCACTCTCCCTAGAAGAAAGAATATTTCCGATAGAACTGGTCACTTCAATTCTCTTGGCCATTGTCGAAAAGGTTCAACACGGCAGAAAGGAGGAGAGGAACCACCGACGAAAGAACGCCCTGCCCTCGCTGCTGAGACAGATAGTGCTTCAAACGTTGCGGATTCTTGTGAATCTTTTTTTATGCGAGCCGGCGTAAGAAGCGTTTGTGCTTCTTCAAACGCGCGAACGTATCTGGAGCCAACGACACTTTTCCGTTCAATACATTGAGACAAATTTCGGAGAGGTGTTTCATGTCGGAGGAGGAAGAACGTCTGAAGACGTGACGACGGCGCGGAGGGGGTAAAGTGGAAAGTACTTTGAGTAAAGTGAGATGAGGACGGAGATTCATTTCGGAGCGTAGATATATTGACGTTCTCCCGGAAAAATATTGCTACGCAACCTGTGGTCCTCGTGCGTATAGTTGTGAAGATCCACGCGTAAATAAGCGTGGGGTGACGACATCGCTTGTTTATATGCATCCAGAAAATACTCTAATCTTTTTCTACCGAATAGCTGTTGGCCGAAATGTTCCATCTGGTGCACGCTGCGCACGGTGCGCCACAGGACGACGTAACTGGCGTTGTAGGATATAGTTCTAAAATGGCTACTGTTGAAAAAGATGTTTTGTACGAGTAAGAAGATCGACGCGTTGGCGTGGTGAGAACCCCGAATGAAAAGATCGGTCACCTCCTTCAAGGAATTGGCGTCGGTCATATGATCGTCGATGATGATGAGCGTGGCGCGCGACGTATCCCACTCGCGAGGTAGCTCCTTGGTAAATTTTACGGAGTCCCCAAATTCGTCCTGCATGCTCGGTGACGCATATTTCTGCACGTAGAATATTTGCGAGGGAGGCTTGTCCACGACGTTGTTCAGGTTCCTCAACACGTTCGTTACGAATGTGGATTTACCGCACATGGAGGGGCCGCTTAAAATACAACGAAAAGGATGGCGGAAACGAAAAGGTTCGGGGTTAGACATGACGTGTGTGCACACGTTGCGCGAAGAAAAAGAAGAGACTGAGACTCGTAGAGAAATACATCTCTTTTATTTACACGTCGTCGTCGTCCTCGAGGTCCGAACTGCGTTCCCAATACAGATTATCCAGACTAAAGGTGGACTTTTTTCTCGTCAGTCTGTCCGCCGCTAAGATGCGGTCGAGCGTCTTCATCTTGTCCTGACACATTTCTTGACGTGCTTGCAACCATTCCAGGCGGTGGACTTGAAAAGCTTCCTCCACGATGCCGCGAATAAATTCGCGAAGTTCTTCGTTTTTTGTCTTTTCCTGGCGACGGCGAGAAACGCAGGAGAATAAACCACACATGGTGTTTTCCAAGTATTGGTCTGAATGATAACGCGCGGATAGCGCGCTCTCCCTTTATACGGCGCTTCCAAATAAAAAACGTAAAGAAATGGGCGTCAGAACGAAAGCGAATCCTCCACCACCACCACCACCGTGCTCGAAGCGCATGCGCGAGACGTGAAGGGCGACGAGACCAAAACCGAAACGTCCGACGGCAGACGTGGTGGCGCTGCGAGCGCGCGAGACGTGAAGGGCGACGAGACCAAAACCGAAACGTCCGACGGCAGACGTGGTGGCGCTGCGAGCGCGCGCGCGCGCGTGTGACGTATGCTCCGCGGAGAGGGCGCCAGATTCAGTTTTCTGTTTGCCTCTCGTCGGGTGCGGACGTCTGGCGCGTCGCTCGTATCGTGACCGTTGATGTGCTGGTGAACTCTTTAGTCATGTAAAGAAGATGGAGGGCGGTGTGTGTGCACACAGATATGCTTGGATGTCGGTGAGTTGTCGTTTTAATACTTCTTCTTCTGTTGTCGCGTTTACCTACCCCCTAACTGCGATTACTTGTCAGCGTGTATTGGAGTAGTGTATGTTTGTCGATTTACCTTGTTGCGATTAGCAGAAAGTCTTCCCCTTGTTGTTATTATTCTTGTCCGTGCATGCCCAAACATGTTCGCAATTCCCTTGTACGCCATTCTGTCAATGACCCTTGTTGCTATACTCGTCGGTGCATGCCCGCACATATTCGCGATGGTGAAAATTTTGTGTGTGTGTGCCTGTTTTCGCGCGTGTTTTCCCCTCGTTAGCACTTTTTTTGTTTTGTTTCTTTCTGCATTCCACGGAAGCCCCCATGATGACAGCGGTGCTGCCACCTGACGTGATGCTTTGCGACCTGCCTGGTGTGACGCTTTGCAAATGGCGGCGCCCATGGGCTGATGCTGTTACCAAACCTGGACTGACACATTAATGAATTGAATGTGTATAGTAATGACTTGAATTATTAAATGAGTTTAGAAAGTGCATTTATGCGTATGTGCGCTTCTTTTCGTGTGTCTCGTTATAGAATAACACGACTTAACGATAATTTGATATTTTCCTCCTCTCTCTCTCTCGTTGGAATGAATAGTAATTGAATTTATTAATTGAAAATTATATTCTACGCTCTATTATCGCATTCTTATGCGTGTATGAGCGATTTTAAGTGAAAAATCGAAAAAAAATTTTAAAAAAATTGGGTGGGGGTGCAAATTGCAAAATTGGGGGTAACAGGGGGGTGAGAGAGGAGGGTGGTGTCAAATTGCTCGCTAAGTCGTATTATTCTTTTACTACTAACAACTCCAGCAAGTGCTGTGCAGGTCACCTCTAAATTAAAGGAACGTACCCTTGATGCACTATGTCCTCATGAGATTTTGTTCCTGCTGCAACTATGCACTTTGTTTCACATTACCAAAAAAATAACTCTACCATCCATTATCATGCCAGTGGTGTACTACTGTGTTCAACGAGTACATCTTGCTATGGGCATCCCGCATGCCTGTACAGCTACTTCAGTCCTTATTTGCTGGTAACACTGGTGTCAATACAGTTGTTAGATGAGCTGTGTGACAGTGTAAAGTAGAACATATCCTGTGTTCTGTTAAAAATAAAAATAATGCCTGTATAGCATCTAATGTGTATATGTAGATGTTAGGTCTTAGTTATTGTACTATTTGAGCGAAATGTTGACATCTTAGCTGTTTGAGCCTGATGCCCTCGTCCTTGACGCACATACAGGAGTGCCCACACCCTCGGAGGAGCCTGCACAGCTGAGGACTCTGTCGCGGTGGCAAATGGAACAGTTCTTCCACAAAGAAAGCAGATTTCCGCCAGTAGACCAACAAGCAGTTTACTTGAAATAGTACCAATTACTTGTCGTTTTTTCAATTTCAAAATATTGGGCATGCTACGTGACTACTGGGGTTTTTTGCTTCTTTCCACTTACCTCAACTGGCGACTTCAAGCTTATGTAACACAGTAATATAAGATGGTAATATAAGATGAGACAGGCGAAATGGTATCGTTAGAGTGTGTCCCTCAGTCTTAGGGCTATGATGTATCGCACAGTATTGGAAACCTGGTTGAACAATAAATTTGTTAAACGACAAACAGTTATCAGAAATAAATACGATGTGCAGAATACTGTTACACAATACGCTGCAGTTGAGTTTCTGTAGGCATGATGGTTGGCAATGCTAAATGTTCAGATTCACGACGTGCTTAACATTGAATACAGAATACGGGACGTGCTCATAAATAAATTCTTGCATGAAACATAATCTTAGGCAAACAAGAAGTCCTTCGTTGGAAGGAAATACAGCCACCTGTAGAACAATAAATGTAGAGTAAATCAAAACCGCCTGAGGGAACGAAGCTCCTTTGAATAATAACAGTAATGATGACGAATAACACGAGTTGAAACAAAGTAAAACAAAATGTTAGACCACCCAGTCTTTTCGTAATTCGTGCAAACAAATCGAGCAACAAAGGGGGCATTTCCCATATATCACAGTCTCACTTCGCAAAGCACTTCCTTTCTTGTCACATGGCCAACACGTAAACGTAACTGCAACTGGCGTAAATATAACTGCAAAGCCAAGCAACCACCAGACACTTTCTATTGGTGACGGCGATACAACCAATACACGTTGCGGTGAATCGCTAGAGGCCCACGTAACTCGTCAGCAAAACTCTCCCCTTATGAAAAAAGTTTTCCAGATTGTATACGAACTGTATACAAAATCCTGGGTTCCGTGTATTAAAGAGACTATGAAATTTCCCGAACCCCCATACTTTTCTTCGATGGAAACTCTTCTTCCCGCAGAGAAACTAATATGCCACAATTTTTTCCGGACGAAATCGCTCCACTCTGCGAGGAGCGCGCGCTGGAAATGTCTCTTCCGCGTTCTTCCTCTCCCGCGCATATTTCCCTGCCGATGGTGTAACTGTACGGACCGCACTTCGGTTCCCCGTTACGTCACCGGTGTTGCACAATGGCAAGTAATGCCGCGAGCTCGCGCTGTGGCTGCCGCCACTGCCGAAATCTGCCGATCACGCGAAAGCTACTGTCATGGAGATTTCCACTCCCGACGAACGCATACGCGGGATCCTACGGCGCATGCTCCTGGCGGGATTCCTCGGCTCGGCGACACGTCACGATGACGTGTTGCTGAGCCGGCCGTGGTCGCGTCAAGTTGCCCGTTGTGTCTCCTGTTGCCCGTGCAGCTCGCCACGGCGCGGCGCTAGCTGTCCTCCCTTCGCCGCTCTGTTTAAATTCGCTCCCGAGAAATCCGCTGGCGCGAGACGAAAGGAAAATTTCGGTTCTAGACTCAGAAAAATGTCTTCTTTCGAACGAAACGAAGAAAAAAATCGTTTCATAGTCCCTTTAATGGTAGATACAAATTGTATACAGCTCCAATCTAGTTCCTTCTAAGAAATGGGCGCAGGAGTAGTTACAAATTAGGTAGCCAAAATGTATACAAACTGGAAAGGAAATTGTATAGAAACTGTATACATATTAGTTACAAATTCTAAACTGGCTGTATACAGTAATATGTATACATATTTTACACATGAAGTTCTATATAAACTGTATACACTGTGTTTTTTACTTCAATATAAAGCTGATTATAAAAACAGCAATAAAAGAAAATCTAGTGCTACTGTTCAGCTCCTTGAGTTACAAACAGGTTTGACGTAGAACCTGTTTGGCAACTGAAGTAACGTAAAAGCACTCTGTTTTCTTATCGCTCTACACGAAGCACTCTTAAACACTGCATGTTAGGTACTAAATGAACCGTGACATTGTCAATGCAGTCACGTGAAGAAGCTATATGTTTCAAAACAACTTTATTGCACCAGTTTGCACATGCCTTAATGAACAGTGTGTGAACGTATATGACTAGCATTAAATAATGAGTAGAAGTACATACAGTACATACAAAGTATAAGGCTAATATGTAGGTAAACAGTTAAACACTCAGTAAATGCTCCAAAGAGTACTGCACAATTCTTTATATCACAGCTACAGGGACTCCCAGAAAACATGTCATTTAATTTTAATTTAAAAAAACTATGCACCTAGAATCACGCGGTTAACGGCATTTGTTCTTGCTAGGTTGTCGCCACCTCCTGATGTGAATGTCATGTATCGTAAGTTTAATTATGTAAACATTTGCGAACTGAACTCTGAAATTTGTCAAGTAAAAGTAACTTTTTTCCCCACCAATATTAACAGTGTGCCGAATTCACTCAAATTCTTGACAATTGACAGCGATATTTACGAGCTATTCCATCGGAAAAAATAGCCTAACATCATGCCCTTTTGAGCACCGGACCGTAACGCGCGATGATTTTTTGGGAGCAATCGCTCTCAGTGAGACGAAATTAGGTTCCAAAGCCCACAGAGTGATTGTGAAAAAGTAACAGCTCCAAAAATTGGAAGAGGGAAAGTATACCTGTGAAAGTCGTATGCGATAAGCCATGCCTGTGTTATCTCTTCCTGCGATGCCAGGGTGGGCTGGGTTTTCAATCTCCATTCATCGGATCGACTGACAAAGACTGTGCTGAAAAATTCATTGTGCACTATCCTGTGCCCAAGCAGCACAATGTACTGAAAGTCGAGTGCAATAGGGGTGACGGTATGTGTCTTATCGATGTTCCTTAGTTTCACGTGTCTGTTCAAGGCCTTCCACCTACCCGTCCACCCCTATTGCACCCGACTTTCAGTACATTTTGCTGCTTGGGTGGGAGCTCCGTAGAGCATAATGTTCGGTAATTTTTTTCCGATGGCATAGCTCTTGAATTATCAATTATCGTTAATTTGAGTACATTAGACATGCTCTTACATTGATGGGGTGAAAAAAGTGACCTCTATTTGCAAATTTTTGACTTAAGCTTGCAAAAATTTACATAATTAAACTTGCGTTACACGACATTTACATCACGAGGTGGCAAAACCCCAGTAAGAACAAATGCCGTTTACTGCATGAGGCCAGGTGGTGTAGTTTTTTTTTTTTGTTATAATTCGATGGCACGTTTTCTGGAACACCCTGTATATGGTTGTAGAACTTCAGCAGTGTCACCATGCCACACTTCATGGCATAAACAGAACAGAAAAATGAGCAGCAAAGGGTACAAGTAAACTATACCCTCGTTAGGTCATGCACAAGAGCACAAGCTGTAGACTAGTAAAAATGTGACAATGCCCTTTGGACATGGTCCACGAATGATCATCATAGGCATTATTTTGTGCGGTCGACATAGAACTAATCCTTGCCAGATTTGAGGTGGCTAAGCATCATAATATGAGGTTTCAACACAAAATGTTCATGCTCACAATATGGTGCACAGCAGTGCTTCAAAAACTACACCACTCTGTCATACTGCTCACCAGAAACAAACACTGATGTTTGTGCACCAGGTTTACCTTCGGCCTCAAGAGTCCGAAGGGTCTTGTACACGCCTGACTGGTACGGTGAGCGGGCGTGTAGGAAAAACTGGTACCAGCTGCCAGGGGCGGGGTGGGCTATGACTGAAGCCAGCCGGGTGGTGCATGAGTCCTCCTAAAATGCTAATACACAAACTCTAACATGTAAATGCTAACATACTAATGTCTAACATGCTAATACACTACTAATTCTAACCTCTAAAATGCTCATACACTAATTTACAAACTGGGACAATTTTTTCTGCCTCTCGCATCTGCGAAAATTTTTTCGGGGACCTGGTGAGTAGCATTTCATGATGCAGTCTCATCTCCAATAGACAACATTCACAATTCCCAACAGGCAGCGCAATACAGTGTACCTTGAGACCAGCCCGCCTACTCTATGTGCGCGCTACAGGAAGCAAGGCTCATCCCAGGATATATCACATCATGCTGCCTCCTAGAAATGTATGCATTATGTGTATTGGAGCATAGCTATATTGTGACAAACATTGTTTGTTTCATGCTGAAGCTTTACGTTGCAATACTTAACCATACTGAATTACAAGGGTTAAGTGTTTTATAATTAGTTACAATCAGCAAACATAGAATGTCACTTGTGACACCTAATCATGGAGCATGACACAATATGCAGTGACCTCTAACAGTTGACACCATGCAGCTCTTGAGTGTACACACTGTAGTGAATATGAAAAAAAAAAAAAACGGCAAATAAAGCAGAATATGAACAGGTGAAAAGCATCATGGTTCTTAGTCATCTTGAGTGTCTTCCGTTTCTGTAAGTTCCAGCAACATTGCTGCGAGGGTCTTCTTCAAAGGAGCAACTGGTGTCCCGTATTTGCTTGAGGTGTAGTCTGGTAATAGAGGAAGAAATGTCAAGACAGCTAAGGAGTGCAGGGGCAAGCACTACACATTATGACGCTCAATAACGCAAGAGCTAGCAACGTACAGCTTTGAGTAAAGTTAATACCATGGTTTCCACTCAATTTTTGGAGAAATTCAGACTTTTTCAAGCGCCAACCGTCAATCATACTGCAGTAATAAGCAGATTAAAGTAACACAAGCAAAAGTTCCATGTTGGAAGCTGTCCATAGGGAAGTGGCTTTTGCACCAGTAGGGGAGACTGGGACAACTTGCTGTATTTTTTTTTTTTTTTTGCATTTGATCACGTGACCAAAGTAAGCTAGTCTGGGTGATTAAACTTGTGTGCAAATTAATGTTAAAACTCCAGCACTCCAAAACTCCAGCGTTACACGAGCTCCATTGTCGGGGCCAACTCAATTAAACATTTACATGGCACTGAAAATGCACCTGCTAGGCATTAAAGGAGCACTAAAATGCAAAAACAACTTGCTCTCAAATTAAAGACTGTTTCAATTAGCATAGTGCAAGCAAAATTAGTTCACACAGCGCTACCGTTTAGAAGAAAGACACAATGAAAGTAGAGCTGTCTTTGGTGGCAACAAATGGGATCCCCAGGAGGCAAAGATTGGCGGCATCCAATGAGACGGCAGGAGAAGCGTGCGATACCTATCGTGGGCGTGTCGATTTAGAACTGGTCCGATCGTAGTGCTTCGTAAGAGCATGGCACGATGCGTACTGCTGCATTTTTGAATACCAATTCACTGGATTGTAGCCAACAACAGTTATTGTGAATGTTCCACTGACAACACTTATCTTCCTATCCTTCAGACAGCGACACCAGTCCGCCTTGCAACGCGCACTATGTTTTTCACAGCACGTGCGTGAACGCGCCGCATGGGCTAAAAACACTGAAGCACGAGCTGAAACGATGTTCACTGCTTAGAGATAAAGCAAGAAAGAGTCCCGCATAATTTCGATGTAGCTCTGTAACTGAATCAATGTTTTGAATTATGACAACAAGTGCGAAATTAATATAGAAAGATAGCGAGAAAAAAGGGGGGAACCGGTGTACCGTAGGGGGAGCAATAAAAAAGGGGTGATGTTTCGAGCGAAAGTTCTTCTTCAGACTAGAGGAACGGAGTGAGGGAAATGTCGGGAAACATGCTGTACATATCGCCCAGCCCGCTAGGGGGCTAACACAAGATCCGTGTGAAAGAGCGGCATGTTACAGCACGTGCCGACAAACTAGAATCCTAGAATGAGTCTTTCATTAGGACCTCCGGGATGAGTCGAGTTGAAATGGTAGATGAGGCGACTTTCTTCCCATCCGGTCTTCAGCCCAGCTTCAACGATTCTAATTCACGTAAACGGGAAGAAAGTCGCCTAATCTACCATTTCAACTCATCCCGGAGGTCTTAATGAAAGGCTCATTCTAGGATTCTCGTTTGTCGGCACGTGTTGTAACATGACGATCTTTCACACTGATCTCGTGTTAGCCCCCCCCCCCCCCCCCCCCCGCAGGCCGGGCAATATGTACAGCATGTTTCCAGACATTACCCTCACTCTGTTCCTCTATTCTGAAGAAAAGCTTTCGCTCGAAACGTTACCCCTTCTTTATTGCTCGCCCATTCGGTACACCGGTTCCACCCTTTATCTCGCTTTCTGTGTGTATGTGTACCTGGAAGCCCCCTTTGGTTGTTTTTGGTAAGTATAACATTTAACGTAAACACCGCCTGCACATCACACAGTGTTGATAATTATCAGCGTAGTGTGGTTGGTAGCATTCACAAGATAGCCCTGCTCTACTTCCTCTAATAAAACAACATATGGATACCATAGCTGATGTCTAAGGCGGACCAACAGTAGACCGATACATGCCCCCTCACCCCTCGCTGATGAGGAGACTCAACACATTACAGTCAAACCCCAATAAAACGAAACTCACAGGAGCCATGAATTCTTTCACCATATCGAGAGTTTCGTTCTATCAAGAGTCTGCAAAAGACACCACAGATGATGCACATGCAGTTCAGAACATCCATAAAAAAATTCAGACCTGCCATAATGAGAACATGAAACGATATATACGAAAACTGACTTTTCGCAAAGGGGTAGGTAATGTGCGTCCACAGAGCAAGCGTTATCATTATTTTTCAAATTTTGCATGCTCAGATGCCACTATCGCACGGCCTCACGTGTTGCCCATCGCTGGTATGCATGAGCACTTACCACACGCTATGGAATACGTAACCAAAAGCTCATGATAAGTCACTGATGCAGTATAATTTCCTTTTCAATCATTGGCAAGTCAGAGGGTCCGAGCTGCTTCCCAGACACTCAGGCAACAAACTTCCCACTGAGGGTATAGACATTGGTAGATGGATGGCACCGCAGATCACTGCTATCATATACCTTCCCATGGTGAAATAAAAAATGTCCCACTCAGGGCCTGGTCAATTTTAAATGTAACTACCAGTGCACCAAAAATTTCTGAATGGTGCATGCAGACATGCGCTTAAAATTGACAAAACATACAGTATGACAATGTTGGACAACGTTCCTTAGACATTACTGGAGCTTTGTCGACTGTCAACAATATGAATAAATGAAAAGGAAATGGTCAGGAACAATGCAAACACTTGTTGTGGCCCACATTCCTATGACCTCGAGACGTGCAAATATGAAACGACAGCTGGGTGCACCGATGAACAGACACACAAATGAATGTTTCTCTAATCAGACCCTAGTGGTTCGAATGCTGTTACTAGCAAGATAAGATGCTGACGCTACACACCAAGGATTGCTTCAAGACGCTTCTTGTCCAGGCCAGGCTTGGCTGAAGCCCCTTTCTTTACATTAGGCACTGACCCATAGAGAGAGTGACCGCAGAGTTCTTCCATTGTGAACACTGCTCGAGCAAGATTGCGCACAAACTTGCATGCACTGCCTTGGAAAGTGTTGTTGAGTCTGTCCAGAACTGCCTTATTTACAAGAACGCCATTGCCAATATCCTCCTAAAAGATAGCAAGCAATTTACAGTGAATACAATGGTTCAAAGTCCCAAGTAGGCATGCAAAACTGGCTGAAAATCTGTCACCCGCAAAAAAAAAAAAAAAAAAAAAAGAAAAGAAACATCTGGGAGGATTTTCCTGGAAAGTCCGAAAATAACTTGCTTACGGTATTTATTGTTACAATAACTTGGAAGATTTAGTTAGAAACTTGTTCTCTGACACTGTCCAGCAGTCCATCATAGAATCAGCTTGTAGTGATAGTATTTATGAAACAAGCTTTATGTTCTTTGTAGTCTGAAATAAAATAAAACAAATTTTCTCACTGCAGAATCACTTAGAAATTAAGAAAATTAATTTTGAAGCTCAGCCCTGCCTTCTTATCCTTCATAGGAAATAGAATACCTAAAAAAAGAAGGGAGAGGGTGCAGGCAATCTGGTATAGCTCATGGTAGGGGAAGAGAGACACGGAACAAGTCGTCGGGCACACTGTCTTCCGTCCTTCGTGTTCCATGTTTCTCGGTCCCCTACCATGGTAAATAGAATACCTATTGAGATAAGCCAGGAGCCTCACTATAATCACCACAAGGAATGCTCAGACCATGCTGTAAATGAACCCAGCAGGGCTCACCTCATAAAAATATTGTTCGTGTTGAAATGTGTCATCCAGCATGGCTCTTTCTCATCCATTTGATTTTTCAAGCATGTTCCACTCTCTGCCTGCACCAGTATGACGAATACAACATGTTCCATCCAAAACAATGATAGAAGGAATTTTGCAATTAGCACATGCTGGAAAAGAACCTTTCCTGAATTGAAATGTTTTCAGCCGTTCGAGCAGTCTCTTCAATATTTTCATCTTCCCAGACGAGGAGATGACCCTGCTCTGTCATTCCACAATTAATTAGCAGCGCAGCTGCACAGCGGAAAGCAAACTGCAACGGTGAGATCATTTACTTGTTATTTAGTTTCGTAACTGATTGCCCTCTCATTTCTGGACCAATCAAATTCTCCTTACCTCCTGAAGAGAAAATCTGTCACTTTAGGGCATAAATGTGAAGTATGCCACGTCCAGGCCAACGGATGTATGACCGCGAAAGTAGACAGATTATAGGGAATTATTGTGACATTGCATTCCTGAGAAAAGCATGCCTTCTCAGTTGGCTTTACTGCAGAGTATTAGACAAAAAGGAAATATGCTAGCTTCTGATATCTCGAACATATGTAATTAGGTAGGAACAAAAGTATGCTAAATAAATTAGAACAGATAACAAACAGCATGCTACTGAAAAATATCAGAGAAGCCATAACTGATCAGGACGTGTCATCCACAACAATCACCTTAATGCATGGCTAGAATGATGAAACAGGAATGGTGTCCTCCACCACTCATTCACTGTTAGTGTAGAGGCACCCATATTTAATGATGCAATGCACATTATACAACTATTACCTGTGTTTCAAGAGAAATATAGGACATTCAACTGACACCCAAGATATACTTACCTCACTTGGCTTTGGAGCACTGCTCCCTTGGAGTTTGTCTATGATCCTTCCAAGGCGTTTGACCATTTTTGCTGCTTCTGCGAAAATGCAAAGTAGGAAATTTGTCCTCAAGAGTAACAAGAAATAACTGTGTACAAGAACAGTTGAAATTAATGTTATGGGAAGACACATAGGCAGATAGAATCGCCAACATTACCACGCCTGTCCTTTGCCTGACCCCCCCCCCCCCCCAAGTTGCGCTTCTAGCTCTTTCACTTCCTTCCGAAGTCGTTTTACTTCAGCTTTGTGGCTGCAGCAGTCCACCATCTACCACAGATGCAAACAAGAAATTAAAAGTTGCAACTCATTTACTGTAAAATTCAAAGCAGATAAACAGTCTAGGAAAGAAAGAAAATCAAGACAGTGGACAAGCAACACAAGCTACTCTCCTAACCACTACAATGCAGGACACATGAGTTGCAAGGTAATGGGTGCGCGCGTGTGTGCAGAAACTTAACAGCAATTTGGCGAAACGTTGTCACCGATTCACTATGGTTTTTTACAGCCTTTACAGGTGCTGTCGTCTGTTCGCCTGCTGTGGAATGTTTGGCCAGTTCCGTTCTCAATTTTTCCATTTTGATAATGTCTCCTATTTGTGCAAAAGAAGCTCAGTAAATAACTACAAGGTGGATTAATATACGCCATATAAAAGCACATTATGTCAGAAAATAAAACTAGCAGGGCTGTACGGTGCGAGAACCACTAAACACAATGCACGCTGGAGAATGTTCACTTGATCTAATTTTGGCGATGGACGTATGTGAGAGGCCAACAAAGGAGGAGAGGGCGCTGTACATGAAATAAGGGGGGAAACGAGGAAAAAACCGCGATGTCGCAGTACAACGAACGCTAACATGTGCAACGTCCTCCAACGTACTCGTTGCACTCATCAAATCATTTTGCATGCAGAACATTACACGTACAGTACCTGCTGCGACTAAGTACGCCGGCGATGGTTCTTCTGATGGGTCCCATTTGATGTCAAACACTTTGCCTGTGAAACCTCCCACGACTGAAGGTTTCCTCGCGATGGTTGCCGCTACTTTCTGATCGAGGAGGCAACTTATTGAGTACACGTCCCATGACTCCTCGGTCAGCCACTTAACTACCATGTGGCTCATCTCCAGCAATAGCAACACAAAAGTCGTGCACGAAAAGCCCGCGCAAAAGATAAAACTAGGCATACAAAGAACAAGCAGCAATGGCTGCGAGAAACGTCCTGAACAAAGATATAGCAGAAGAAGAAAGAAGAAATAGCGGTTGACTAGATGGATGTTGCTATGGCTATGGCCGTCGCGCGCGATGAACGTGCCACTTATTGGGTTTAAACGCCCAAATTTTATGTCGTAACTACTTTTCGTTCCAATGTCTTACTATTTACCTGGAATAAAATCGAGTAAGAGCCATATCGAAGACAATTTATTTTTCATTTTTGAAACTCGAACGTTCACCGATTTATCGCTGTTCCAAGGTCGGCGGGACGGGCGGGACGAAGGGTCGGTGTCGTCTGCTACGGTTGCATGCGGCTTGCCTTTTGGTGCGTCATATGAGCGCAATTGAAAATTACTTTCTGGTGTAACCTGCTGCGATCGTCTCGCCAGCAAAAGTCGCGAGATACGAGAAGCGATGTCTGGCAGTCGTCCTCAGAGAAAGAGGTACAGACGGTGGCTGTTCAATACTGATGAAGCTGTTCCCGAGAGCACTTTGACGCGATGGGAACATGATTTGCAAGCACCATCCGCAAGTCAGAGTGCAAGCAGCACAAGTGAGGTACCCGAGCAGTCTGTCCCCGCGCAAGCGCCTGACGACAGCACAAGCGAGGATGAGAGTGAAACGGTATGTGCATCGAAATTTTATTTGTGCATGCAAACGCGAACAACGTTTCACATTTGCACAGCGTTTGACATTTGCATTGCCCGTGCACAGTGAAGACCCTTCCAGCAACACATACACGACTTATCCCTCGAAATATATTTTCGGAATATTTAACTATGCGGCGGGACGCCCTGGATCCATGCACTGTTCCTGCCCATGGACGAAACCGTAATGCGCGCACCCCTTCTGCAGGGTTACGGCTTCGTGGTCGCCTAGAGTAGCGTTCCGAGACAATTACGCCCTCTCCTGAGGGATTCCCCTGCTCCACCGCTCTTCGTTTCCTGCTATACATTTTTGCACGAAAAAAAAAAGATACACACGGGCACCACGCTAAAAAAGTCTGTGTATGGGCAACCAAAAAATAGAAAACAGTAAATGATCGAGGGAATCACATGATGAAGAGACAAGTCCCTATTTTTTATTTTTTTTATTCATCGCGAATGACCTCAGAAGAAAGATCTCTGAATCGGATTGTATGCTCTTGCTCAGATTCATATTAGTCGCACCCTATTTGTAGGGCGTTCAGCCACTACCAAGTGTGCAGCACTCACCTTGTTACTCATCCGACAACTCATCTACCACGAGTGATGATGAGGAAGTTCTGCACCCTGCAGCTACGACTGACACATCGTCAAGTGTTCCTACTGTGGATGATGAAATGGTAAGACCCTGCCACTGCCCCACACCTACTTTCAAGGCTGCTGCTTGGTAGCTTCGTCTCATATTTTCGTTATGGTGGTAAACCGCAGCACATACAGAAAGGGCCGGCATCTACGGAAGGCTAGTCGCACCCTCGAGCTGGCCTGGAGGGGCGTGCAAAATTGCATATCTGCTTGGACGTTGTTGGTGTTCTTGCTTTAACTTAAATGGTGAAGGGATGCAAATTTGCTGATTGCCCCCTACGCCCTGCGTAGAGGACGTTTCTTTAAACGGAAACAGTATTTTCTCAAGAGTATTTCCTCTCTTTGCACACAATATTTCCAGTGTGGCAATAAATACATGACAGAATGTGCATTTATTTATATCTGACCAACTTGAATGCACTTTACGGTTGAGGGGCCAGGCTATGCTGTGCTATGGCTGTTATCCCGCAATACTGGTGGTTAAGCAGACAGTTAACAAATTAATCAGCATTAGCGTAATCAGCAAAATTTAGTCAGCATAAAACACTTCTTGCGTGCCGTCTTTCCAACCTCTGCCATGTTCTAATGTATGTAACAGCTTGCTACACATACTTCTTCGCCAAGCAAGTACATGTACTGTTAATCACGTGAAATGTCCATCGTACTGCAAAAACTGTATGCAGAAGCGCAACATTCTGGTAAGCCTTTCACATTTGTTGTGAAAAATGTGTTATCTAGAAAATGTGCAGTACCTTGGAACCATTGGGTGTGCTGCGTGTTACCACTTCTTTCTCATGTTTGTTAAAATACGGTGTGCCGTGTGATGAGCTTTCATCGCACGTTAAAGAACCCTCAGGTGGGCAAAAGCAATCCACAGACCGACCGCTGTGGTGTCGCTCATGATCTCAGTTGTCTCGCGATGTAAATCCCTAATAATAATAATAATAATAATAATAATAATAATAATAATAATAACTTTATTAATGTGCCCAAGAACAGCCGAAGCCTTTGTGTTGGCGCACGCAGACAATGTAGTATTTACAAATATATACACACATATATATATATACATATATATACAGATTAGGCGAAACATAACATAACATATTCAGGAAGAGGAGCGTGACGGGAAGACATTCACAGTGATACATATAATACAGACATGGAGATATACAGTACATAGTACTAAAAGGGGAAAAAACTGTACAACTTCATGTGTTAGTGAGTGAACGCAAGAGGAGAGTTTTAAAAACGTTTGAATGGGAGGTAAAGATATCAACAGAGGGGTGAATTACGTTTGTCATTTGGTGAATACGTACGATCGGATTTGCAGGCATATGATGGGATAAGTACAATATATTCGTGTGTCGGATTACATTGACAGGTACGGCGATATGAAGCTGATGTAATAGAGATGGTGTATCGAGAAAACTGTGTAAGATCTTATAACAGAGCATAATATCATGAAAACGGCGTCGCGTTGAGAGTGGTTGGAGGTTAAGAAATGACATTATCTCAGTATACACATACATTCTAAAGTGAGGGCTTTTTCTTAAGAATACGCTATGTACAATGTGTAGAAATTTCTTCTGGACAGATTCAATCCGTGACGAGTCAGTGCAGGAAAGAGAGTTCCACACTGGAGACGCGTATTCTAGTCGCGGTAAAATTAAGGAACGATACAGGTGAAGAAATACAGAGTGTGTGGAAAAGATTTTGCATGTATATGTGAGCAAGCCAAGAATTTTGAGAGCTGAAGACCGAACGTAAGAGACATGATCATGAAAACGCAGCTGGGAGTCGAAAACGACCCCCAAATCCTTCAGTACATCGACACGCTTGATGGCATCAGAACACATGTATGTATTGCATATTATGTTAGTTTTTCTTGAGTAAGTCACATGTTTCGTCTTCAATGGATTAATAGTCATTCCATTTTTAGAGCACCATTCAACCACAGAGGAGACGTCAGTTTGTAGCTTGTGAACGTCATTTGGGTCGTGGATAACTTTAAATATTTTCACGTCATCGGCGTACTGAAGAACATGCGAATGACGAATATGCCCAGCTAAGTCATTAATAAAGACATTGAAAAGAAGTGGCCCCAAAATTGAGCCTTGAGGAACACCTGAAGGAGGAAAGTAAGGAGAAGAAAAGGCACCGTGCACCTTTACGATACAGCATCTGCCACTCAGAAACGAAAGGAAGAAAGCAATGAGGGCGTTTCCGAGACCAGTCATATGAAGTTTGTGAAGTAAAATACTATGGTCCATCATGTCAAATGCTTTTGAAATGTCGAAATAAATTGAATCTACTTGTCCTCGTGCTGAGACGCAAGGAGCCACAACGGACATAAACGATACAAGATTGGTGACAGTGGATCTGCCTGGCATAAAACCATGTTGTTGTTCACATATCTGCGACTTGAGAAAAGAAAACGTGCGATCATAGATTACCTGCTCAAACACTTTTGAAAACGCGCACAGTAGACTGACAGGACGATAGTTTGACACATTTAAAGGATCACCAGACTTGTGGACTGGTACGACAACCGAAGTTTTCCAGCAGGTGGGGAACACAGAGTCTCGTAGAGACAGGTTGAATACATGAAGGAGGACGGGTGCAAGGAGGTCACCGTAGGCCTTAACGAATACTGCAGGAATTTTGTCGGCCCCTGGGGTCAAAGTAGGTTTTAGCTTCCGAATAGCTGCGATGACATCCTCGTGGGACACTGCTATACAAGGAAGGTGATAAGATGCGTTCGACACGGAGCTCGAATTCGCAATTGGCTGTGCATTACCGCGTTTATATATTGAAGAAAAATGTGTAGCGAAGAGCTGAGACATCGAGGTTGGGTTAGAAGATACCCCATCGTTAGTGTTTAAAGCGCATAGACTGTTTTCGTTTTTGGAAAGACGCATGTGTTTCCAAAATTGTTTAGGATTACTCTTGAGATCCATTTCAATAGATTTGATGCGATTATCATAGTCACGTGATTGTGCCTGCTTAAAGAGTGTCCGGTAGTGAGCAAATAGTATGTAGTGTGTTATGGAGTTATGCTTTTTGAATTGCCGGTGGTGGAATTTTTTCTTGTTTAGGTAAGACCTGGTCTCCTTCGAGAACCAAGTAGGGTATCTATGAACTTTATGTATGGTCTGAGTGGGGACAAAGGAACTTATACCTGAATGAACAATATCCGTAAATAAAACAGCAGCACTGTTCGCATCAGTGGCATTGAATACGGGTTCAAAATTAGCAGCTGCGAGATGATGATATAGACCAACGTAATCACCTCGACGAAGATCGAAAGTATCAGATGCTACATGATGATTACGGAGAGAAGTAGGCAGGGACATTGCAAAAGGGGGGTGATATTTGTCTGGCGGAATCAACGGGGAAGCAGGCCTAACAGACGTAAAGTTGGCCGAGCGGACGAAACAAAGATCAAGGAATTGTCCCCTATGGTTGGGGACAGTGTTAACTTGAGAGAGCGACATGAAATCGGCAAAGTCACGAAGACAGTTTACACCGTTTAAACCGGAAGACGGTTGAGAAATGGCAGGGGAAAGTTGTTGAGCTTCGAAATGAGGTAAATTGAAATCACCTAACATCAAGATGTCACAGTGTCTGTCAAGTAATGGCTCCAGGGACAGCAGGTACTGGGAGAGTTCTGACGGATTAAACAATGGTAGGAAGTAGTGAACACCCACAATTAAGTTGGGGTCATTGAGGCGATGAATTTCTATCCATACCGACTCAGGGTATTGCTCCAAGTCGCGGCGACGTATAACTTTGAGGGCATTTGACACTGCAATTAGGCACCCACCGCCACAATGTAGTAGCTTTCCCAGGAACAACACGATCTGAACGGTACACACTATAACAATCGGTAAAATAGGCGCTGTTCGGAATAGAGTCATTTAACCAGGTTTCAGAAAGACAAATGATGTTGTATTCGCACTCACACACAGCAGAGAAAAAGCTCGAACTCTTCGTACGCAAACCACGCACGTTTTGATAGTAGAGACTTGCCCACTCATTCTTGACTGCCATCCGTGGGAGCATGTTGAGCAGCAGCAGCAGCAGCAATAATAATAATAATAATAATAATAATAATAATAATAATAATAATAATAATAATAATAATAATAATAATAATAATAATAATAATAATTATTATTATTATTATTATTATTATTATTATTATTATTATTATTATTATTATTATTATTATTATTATTATTATTATTATTATTATTATTATTATTATCATCATCATCATGTTTGTTAACAGATGTTACACTAAGGTGGACAGACACATTGTTCCTTTGGTTGATAAAATGCACTTGCTCCATTGCAGATGACAGAACTTTATCCAGGCTGCAAGCTAACTAAAGGAGAAAGCCTCCTACTTATTATGGGACATTCACTACGCGACCATGCATCCAAGGAGGCAACAGAGTCCCTTCTCAAGCTCATAGAGGCTCATCTGCCAAAAAATACTGTTCTACCAACCTCAAAATACTCTGTTGCACAAGGCACAAAGGCACAAAAGGCACAAAGGCGGAGCACTTCTACTGTCCAGGATGTCTGTGTTACCTAGGCACGAGCATTGGCAATGAAATTACCTGCGAAAACTGTAAATCTGCCCACAGTGTTTCAACGTTGACCGCAGAAAGCAAGTACTTTATAACACTGGATATCAAGCATCAGCTTGCTGACCTCCTGTCCGATCCATCAATTAACTTCAAACAGCTTCTTCGAGCCCAGTCCGTTGACGTGGATCATATCACTACTAGTAGCGGCTACCATAACCTGCCAATAAGGGATGATGACCTCACAGTGACTTGGAATACGGATGGTGTGCCTATTTACAAGTCATCTGCATTTTGCATCTGGCCAATTCTCCTACAAGTGAATGAACTCTCCCCAGAAGATCGTACGAAGCATATGCTTCTTGCAGGGCTATGGTTTGGCGCCGCAAAGCCAGCCATGGATACATTCATGAAGCCCTTCGTCGACCAAATGAACGACCTTTGACAACGACAGTGACAAAGTTACTCGTGTCTTTCCTGGCCCATGCACTGCTGATACAGTTGCAAGAGCCATGTTAATGAACATGACCCAATTTAATGGTGCCTTTGGGTGCGCCTGGTGTCAACATGAAGGTGAAGTGGTTGAGAAAGGAAAAGGTCATGCTCGCGTATATTCTTCACACTTGTCCAAACCTGTCGCAAGGACTGACTTCTCTTTCCGGCTGAATGCAACGAAAGCTGCCAGCACAGGTCAAACCCAGCTTGGGATCAAGGGTCAAACAATTCTTCAAGTTTTCAACAATTTAAAAAGTTGTTCTTATCTTTCTTCACATTCCCTGCTGGGTTTGTTGTTGACTAAATGCATGCTGTCTGCTCTGGCTTTGTCAAGCAGACAACATGCATGTGGTTCCAACACAAATCTACTTTTCCATACAGCATTGGTGGCCTGCTGCCTGAGGTTGACCGACGGCTGTGTGCATTACTGCCGATATGGGAGTTTTCCAGGCTTCCACGTTCGCTTGAAGAACGACTGTATTGGAAAGCTTCCGAATGGAGAAATTGGCTCCTATTTTTTTCTCCTGTTGTATTGCGTGGTTTGCTGCCAACGACGTACTATAAGAACTGGCTCATGTTCGTTAAGCTTATGTATATCTTCCTGGCACATTCAGGTCCTCTGTATCAGTTGCGAAAGTCCAGAAAGGAAATGCGTTCCTTTCTCAAGGAATATGAAACTTTGTATGGCCTAGAGAACATGTCGTACAACACACATTTGTTGAGCCATCTTGCCGATTCTGTAGACACATGGGGTCCACCTTGGAATTATTCGGCATACCCATTTGAGGATCTCAATGGCCGATTAACAAGACTCATTAATGGCACAAGGCATGCTGAAATTCAGATCACTGAGAAATTCAGCATACTGGCATCACTGCCACGAATCTGGCATGCCTGTTCACTGTCTAACAGGGACACATCAACTAACAAGCTAATGACCTATTTTCTCAAGGGTTATAACCTAAAGAAGCATTCATCAACTGTGTCTGGTATCGTACTACATGGGAAGGGAAAAGCAAGTTCAGAGGGCATGCTGTTCAAGAAGATTACAATTGACGGTTTCACTTATTGCGTTGCCTCATCTGACAAGTCACGACGACTGAACTCCTATTTTGAAATGGGCGGCAAGTTTGGAAAGCTTGAACGCATTCTGTTTGCTTGTGAGAGTGGACACAGTACCTGTAATTGCACCTGTACAAAACAAGTTGTATTTCAGTTTACTGAACTGATGCCAAAACACATGCTGCTGGATGTTGTTTGTGAGAATGTTAGTGTTGCAGGAATTGTAGAGGTCACCGAAACAAACTCTCTTGTTGAAGCACCGGCAAAGGATGTTAAGAAGTGTATTGCACTTGTACATGAGCATACCATATTCCTATCTGTGTGTTGGAGGCAATAACATACCATACCATACCATGCACCATACCATGCACTTGTACATGAGTATACTATATTCCTATCTTGTGTGCACAAAGCCTTAGCTTTGGAGGCACATTAGCTAATATCAATGAAATCGCAGCTTCATATTTACGGAAGGAAATGTTGCATGTTGATGTAGTTTTCCATGTGTACCTGCTATCAATGTCATATCCATCGCGACAAACGTATGCAGTGAAGGGCTGTGAATGTTCCTGTAATTAGTCCATTTGTAGATGTATCCAATTAAAATTTTGTAATCATCATCAATGCTCAAGCTTGTACGTTTAAATAGAACACATTACTAAATCATGTGTGGTATTTATGAAACATTATGAAAGCCCTTGACTTTATCATGGTCATGCAGATTAACATGCAATTCTGTGCACCACAGGGAATTTCAAACCAAGGAGAGTTAACGTAGCATTTAACAAAGCAATCAGCCATCATTTATTCCGTGAGGTAATTTACTTTCTTGAAAAAGATTTATATGTACTGCTTGTCTTGCAAACTTAACAATTCGGACTTCAGCAGAGGGAGGAAAACTGCCGTGCACGGCAGTTTTCCTCCTGTGCTGAATTGTACAGTTTAAGTGAAGTACAGTTAGTGAAATCGCACAGTTAGTGAAGGAGACTGAAAATGACCGTGGTCATTTCAAGCTCTTCACTCTTGGGCACGATACGTTGTATCAGATGTTTAGAGCTTTCTCTTTAGAACGTAAAGAAGAGTTGTTCTGCACGAGGCAGGAAAACACTTATCAGAGCAAGCTGGAAGAATAGAATATTTTTGCTTGTCGTGGTGGACAGATAGCCGCGAAATTGTCCCAATTCTTTGTCCTCGCGTACGTGTATTTTACATATGCTGAGCCCAGCACTACTGGAACACAAGATGAAATTTTGGGATTAGAGTACGACCAACTGTACGACCAACAACACACAAGACTTTGCTGCGTAGGTACACAACCTCAACCCGTGGCACATCAACAGTGATAAAAACGATTTTGAAGTATCTGTCAATGTAAGGCGCTTGTGAAAGAATGGTCAACGGCATGGTCCATTAAAAAAGAAATGGAGTAAGATTCCTTGTAGTAATTTTTTTTTTAGTACTGCATGTGCGTACATTGTGATGGGGTTCACAAAGTCATAAAATACTACGGCTGAATAAATACTGAATAGGAACTAGTTACAAAACGGACAGAAATTCCTGTATAAAATCTGTATGGAGTGTTCTTGCACAGAAATTGATAAGTGCTGGTTACAAAGTGGTTAGGAATTCCTGTATAGAAAATGTATACAGTGTGCTCAATAAATCCTGTATCCAGTTTTAATCCAGTTTCTATCTGCTAGATTGGGACTGAATAGGCTGGATACATCCTGGTTAAGTCCTGTATACAAACTAGAAAATCATTTTCATAAGGGTCAAAGCCACGGAGGTGCGTGAGTTCCTTGTTGTGAACGGCCGCAGAGCAGAGGACGAATACATTCGATGAAAAAGTACAGCTCACATGTCATACTTGCCAGCTCAAGTCTAACAAACGATTCACACACAAAACGCATTTCATTATAGCGTGTTATCCGAACGCCTGCAACCAAGAAAACGTAATGCTTCAACTTCAACCCTCAGAAGCGACAAGAGACTATACTCCTGGGAACAAGGCTAACCGGAAGTCGCGCGTACGCTAGTAATGAATTACATTGAATTTTATTTTTGAATTTCTAAGCGAGGTTAGGGTGGTTAGACTAACAGACGGCGAAGCCGTTGGTTAAGCCGGTGCGCCATGGCAGAAGCCTTGCGGCAGGCGAAACAACCGTTGCTGCACTTCCATCTAAACCAGCTCCCGTGGCATAGTGGTTAGAGTGATCGCTTTCCACGCCGAGACTGGGAGGTGACACGGGTTCGAATCCTGTCACCGGCTGTGCTGTCTGAGGTTTTCCCTGGGTTTTCCGAAGACTTTCCAGACGAATGTCGGCCCAGGACGCGTACTAACCCCCTGTCCCCCACTCCTTCCTGCTGTACTCTCTCCATCTGTCCACGTCTATACGCCGCTCATAGCCACAGTTGCTTCGCGGCGCTAACACGGAATTGAAAAAAAACTTCCGTCTAAGCCTCGTTCCCAGTGCTAAATCTAAGTGGGTCCGCACTTGTCTAACGCACGCCACTCAAGCCTTAAATAGGCTTAATCACATCAGACAATATGTCCTCCTGTAGGTACACTCTTCAATTTTAAACATCTATATTGGTGTAATTAAGGTGTACTCAGGGTGTAAATGTCTCCACACACCCTTAATACACCCTTTGATTAAAAAACATTGAGCGTAAGGGGTGTTTAGTGGGTGTAATAGGTGTAAAGCAATTCCTGAGGGGGCTATCTTTCAACCTCTAGTCTGTCCACAATCTGCGCAAGCTGCGAAGTGTTCTCCCCCCCCCCCCACCTCTGCCCCGTATACAGAGGAAAATAAAAGGGGAGAGCTCACCTGAGATTGGAAAAATTCTCCCCGGATCGCCTTATTTCCAGGCACTTTCCTTGCTCTATACCTGTCTGAATTTTTGTTCTGAAAGCGGCTGTTACCTCAGACGCCAAGCGACTGGATGATCTCATTGGGTCATTCCTGTATATCTGATAATGAAATAGTTTGTTATCGATAGGTAATTAATGCATCGACAGAGAAGCTTGCGTGTGCTTCTTATGGTGGACCATTAGTTGAAGAGTACGCAGTCATTCGTGAAGACTCTGAACAAGTGACTTTTCTATTCAAAAATACTTCTACACTCTAAACCCTGTGACGGACACGTGCCGGTTAAAAAAGTTCACTCAGAAAGTACAGCGTACAAGCCGGTACACAGCCGAAAACCGCCTGGAAACAGCCGTAACAGTTATCAAACAGCAAGCACAGGGATCCCCATCGTCAAATTTCAGAAGATACAAGGTCGTCACGTCTGTATGAAGTGGCTGTGTGCCCGCTGGATAATATGTGTGCCTCCTAAACTATGTACTCGTGTGCTTGTTGAATAATGCGTGTGCCGGCTGCATATGTGTGCCTTCGTTGGAAAGTAACTATGTCGCTCCGCGCTCTGCCAGTGAGGAGTGACATGGCACCGCGCATTCTTCCGCTGTGCATTGTGCATTTTCGTCGGTTCTTAAAGGGACTATCGCATCCGGTAACGTATGTATGATACTGATAGGGTAATGTTCCTCATCGCTTTAGAGTCCACTTTGCCAAATTTCTCTTCCGAAAACACCTTACATATTAAGTAAACGAGTTTTAAAGGTCCGCATTCCATCTGCAGCCAACAGGATGATGACGTAAGCCAGGCGCACGAATGGGAGCGCAGCGCTGGCGATTGTCTCCGAGATCGTCTGCTTGGCGTTCGCATCGCACTATACTAAGTGAAAAGTCCTCGGTAAATACGCTGACTTTCGCTTACCAGTGTGAGTGCAGACGTAACCATGTTACGTGAAACACGGCGTTACGCCCCTGGCTGTACGGACACGTTCAACGTTAACCAGAAACAACATTCCGCGAGCCGGTAACAGAGAAGACGCCGTCCCTAGCATTCCGCCTCGCCCGCCCGCCTGTCGGTCGGTTGCCAAGGCTACCAAGGTCCCTCCGGCCGCTCCGTGATTGGTATTCTCTATGTCAAAGGGCGCGCAGTGATTGGCCTCGTCCGCGTGACGTTTCCAGAAAGGGAATCCAGGAATGCGTCGTCTGCTCTTGCCAAGTTTTATATCAAACTACACAGGAACGACGCTGCCACTTCGCGTCGGATTTTCGGCGTTATTATCAGTGATGAACGCGGAGTGAAAAAGCACTACAGTTTCGGAATCGACCGGGACGGATGCGATAGTCCCTTTAAGAGGACATATCACATACGTCTCAACTCAAAAATGAACTTTTTTCTGCGATAGATGGCGCCACAAGTCGGAGGAGTGAGGAGGGCCCTCACTCCTCCGACTTTGTAAGAAGTCCATCGCGTCTCTGATTGGAGGACACGACAAGCCCACGTGACAGGCGGAGACCTATGAGCTGGGTTGTGTTTCCTTTATTTTTAGATTTTCTCCTTTCCCCGATTTGCTTTTGCGCGGTGGATTTCGTTGTCTCGCGTTTGCTGTTTACGTTTTACTGGCATTTCTCGAACATGCCGTGTGACTCGCGTACCGCCGTTACCACCTCGCTTTCTCGTGGATGAAGATTGCTCTGATCGGTAGCAGCGGGCTAAAGCTTTTCACCCGATACGCAGAGACTGTCCGTGGAGGTGTCTATTCGTGATATAGTAATCGTAGTTTTCAGTTTTCGTGGTGTCACAGGATCACGTGTCCCTGAGAGTATCGGGGGACTCCAGTTGAGCTGAATAGCGATTTTTGTCAGAGGCAGCAGTATCCAGAAAGGACGCGGGGTTGTCGACGGTCATATGACACTGCAACATCCCGTTGCAAAACATCCCTGCTTTTCTTGCCAGTGACACTTACGCTGTTGAACCATGACGTTCGTTGCTGTCGATTGGTGTCGTGAAAGCGCTCCCATTATTTCATAGTAGAACTCAAGGCCGGTGCGCTCGCACAGGACTGCTAGCAAATTTCGATAGGGTTTCGCACTCCCCTTTAGAGCATTGCGCGGGCCTTGTCGGGCCGGGCTTTACGTTTTTCGCACGTGCCCGTGCCAGGTTCGGATTCGACAACACATGGTGCGGCATGTACGTCAACAGACTTCATGAGACTCGACAGCTGAATGTTTGTGTCGGGTCTCGGTTCTTCTTCTACATAGGGGTTAGGAGATGTCAGCCAGATGGCTACGGCTTGCTACTCAAAATTCCACACACATGCACTCACACACGTTGGGGCCCACAGGCGTGGTGGGCGCGTTTGAACAGCAGAAGGAGCGTCCTTCAACAAAGCCAGAGAGGAGCAACCGCGTACACACGACACCGCTCTCTCCGTGAAGCAGAGTGAGACGCTGATCAAGAGGAAAGCCGAAGTGCGGAGTTTTCAGGCGTAGTGCAGGCAGGGTTCTGCACGACACGCTCTATCCTGCGGTGCGGATCCCGGTTTGGAGTTTCCCGCGGGTAGCGGGTCGGTTGCGGGTGATATTATTGACACCCGCGCGGGTAGCGAGACTGTTGCGGGCAGCGTTTTTGGCACAAGCACTGCTGGCGGGTCGGCCACGAACAAGCAACGGCTACAGCAACAACAACGAAGAGAAAAGATCATACCAAATAATAAGTAAACAAAGGCGCCGCAGCCCCTGCTGGTCGGGTCCGGTTGGGTGTGGATTTCATTTTCTGGTAGAGCGCGGGTGGCGGGTCTTGTCAGAGGATTTAGGGGTCGGGTATGGATTTCACCCTCAAATAATGGGTTGCACGTCATACGGTCCAAGTGCCCATTTCGTCGAACTACCAAGTGTCCGTCTGGCTTACGCGAACATTTGGGAAAACAAAATGCGTGATAGCGCTTTTCTATAGAAACGGCTGTCTTGTCCCCCGTCCCGAGTTTCTTCAGCTATCAAACAAACCAAACAGTGCACGTATGCACAGGTCATGCGCATTTTGGCACTGTAGTTGCCTCTTGAGAAGGGGTAGAGCACTGCATGGGCCGGATTTTTAGGCCCGTGCCCTGCCCATACACCAATATTTCTATACTGAGGCCCTATCCAAACCCACCTCTGCTCTAAGTGTTCCCCAGGCTCGCAGCGGGCCCGATGGCCAGTCCCATTTGTCCATTCCAATTTTCTTTCTGTGTTCTCGGGAAGGATAGCTCCATAACATACCCGAAAATCGTGCCAAAATTTTGGCGGCGATTTTGAGTAAATGGCCGCCGGATTTGGCCAATTTCGTGATACAGTGTGCGTGCAGACGGCAGGTATCAATTTGTTACTTCCTTCACTGTATTATTGTTACTTTTTTATGGGGTTTAATGCTAGCCGGGCCTTCCTCAACCACGATAAAAATTTCATAATTCCAAGATAAAGCAACCTGTCTTCCAGTCTGTTCAGGCTGACGTGTTGAATTGTTTGTCTGAATATTCGATATTTCGGACGCGACTGTTTATCATAGTGTAGTTTGCATCAATTGCGGACTATCCGATTCAAAAATAAAAGAAAGTGTTTATTTCCGCGGCAATCGAACTATGATTTCATTTTCACCGTCAGAGATTGCAGGCGAATTTCCATCCTTTCCGCGGTGCATATACAGTTCATAAAAGGAAGCTTTTGACCGCTCGATAAATAATTTGTTGTTTTTAGTGTTTAAACATATGATCGTCCCACTACAGCGAAGGATTCTTAGGAATACATGCAGAATGCTCATGACAAATAAATCCGGGTTTGGGTAGCGTGCCGCGAAATCTTGTGGCAAACGTCCCCACCCTCACGGTCATCCCAATATATTTGGTTTGGCTGGTCCATAAGGCCCTAAACCAATGTGCAAAACACCACAAACGCATTTGATTTCATTTATATTTTTGCATGCGGTGGGTTTGTTGTGTGGGCCCCGTCACAGAACATCCGCGCTGCACGAGCGGGCTGCCAAAGGCTTGGTGGTCGCGTCCACCTCAGCGAGCAGACGACCAGACAGCTGTGGAGAGGAGGACTACGCAACGGCGCCAACTGCGTCTCGCGCACGGCACAGACGCACGCATGGTTCTCCCTTGCAGCTTCTTCGGAGATTTACTTGTTTAGCGTTCAACTGACTTTGCAGTTCGCCGCATCACGCATTGTGATCCCAGAGAAACGTAAACGATGAAAGGTGCGTTGGTTGGCAGTAGCCAGCTGAAGTTTATGACGCGCGACAGGTTGTTCGTGGACTCTGACGTGGAAATCGTCACTTTTAGCTATCCCGGAGCTACAGCGGCCCGTCTGAGAGAAAAAATCCATCGACTGCACCTAGCAGTAGACTGGATCGTCATGTATATCGGTGGCAACGATATCCAGGATGGGAAGAGTGCCGCAGCTGTTTTGCGGGAAGTCTCAGTAAGTACAGATTGCAACGATTTCAATCTCTGTGCTGCTAAAACCCATTTCCTCTGACACGCCAGGGAAGATTCATTTCCATGAATTGTCTTCTTTCACAGGATACCGTTGAGGTGGCGAAAGGCTACGCGGAGCATATATTCCTGTATAAGCTGATGCCACAGACAAGGCGGCCTGAACTTTCTGGCACAATTCAGGGATATAACGCGATGCTGCGCACGATTCCAGCTGTCCGTGCCGGTGACGCTACGGTGTTGAGCATTGACGTGAGTAGTCGCTTCTCGAACGCTAACTCTGGAACTTCCTGGTGGTCATGGCAGGTATTTTATAATGCTAGTTAGTTTTGGAAAAACAGTGCGACAAAAAGTAACTGGGGCAACCTTTGTGGTTCTTGAATTACAAACAGGTGATGGTCTTGATGCGGTACCTGTTTGTAATTCAAGTATGACAAAGGTAGTTTCCAGTTGCTTTTTATCGCGCAATTTTTCCGAAAATAAAATGCGTACGAAGTACTGGCACATGCCTACCAGGAATTCCGGTTTATTTGTATTGCTGTCTTTGTGAAGTGCTGTTTGCAAAAACATTTCGTATATATGTTCAAATATCTTTTCCAGCACAAGGTCTTTACCAGGAACAAGGAGGTGAAAGAGGGGATGCTTTCACGGGATGGCTATCACATTTCGAGGGGACGGGGGTTATCGTGCCTAGCAGGCATCCTCCGCACAGCCCTCGTGAAACGCTATGGACGATGGCTGAAAGCACCGGGTCCGCGTCGTGGCATCGTACTCAAGCCAATGGAGTCGTGTGAAGAATGTCGTGCTAAGGGACACCCCACGAGTGCATGCAGGCCTGTGCGCTCACCATTTTAGCCGCCATGTCATGACGACACGAACGATATTACCACCATTACCTGCTGTATTATAACAACCACGTCATCTGATCCCCAATCCTATGCTCACTTCTGTCAGCAGCAGCAACGTAGCCAAAGCTTTTTGTAACCTGTTGCTCCTGCCATCGCATACTTTGTCCCATGATTAGTGTACAAATGCCCCACATCTTACACAAGACCTGCCTGATAAAATTTTGTAAACAACTATCATCATTCCAATGGCGATTTTGTAATGGCTCCATGTCGTCTGCCAGCTTCCGGCTGGGCTGTCTGCTCGTTACCCTAGGCACCCTGAGACCAGTAGTTTCCTTAGAAGTTGGTCCAGGGCACATATGCCCCCCTCCTCGTGATATTTCCTGGAGCAGAAACTCTAAACACAGCGAGGTGGTGCATGATAATGCGTGTGAAATTTGAAATTGAAAAACTACTGCGTTGCTTGCCACTATGAGTGCGAGTCACTGATGCCCACTGTAGCCTGAATGAGATGGCTGGGTATTTTCCTACGGGTGCAACTCGTGCGATATGTTTTGGTTAATAAAATATATTCTGCTTCATAGCAAGCTTTTCAAGGGAAAAAATGTATTTCTCCTCAAATTCGTATTGTGGTCCGTACAGATGTGTTTGCAGTGTTCCCCCGGTCTCAAGTTTTTCTTCAGATGAAATCTGGTCAAGGTGACCAATAGCCATTGTTAGTAACCACTGGTTCACAGATTCCTGCAAGCAGAAAATCCTAGACAGCCAGCACCCGAAAGATTAAAAAGAAATCAGTAGCATGTGTTCACTATTGGTAGATTGGAGATATTTTATTGAAGAACGCAGCATGTATACATCGTCACATTTTCTGCATTACTTATGCGTATCAGCTCATGCTTGTAGCCTCAGAATGTTCATTCGTGGGTACAGTATCCAACAGCATTTCATCATTGGCGATGTGGCATACACACATAATGAAGTACCATACAGTCCGCTGCATGTAGGCGCACTTTGACATGAAGGTCTCGCACATACGGCATCAACATATAGCATCCTGGTGGACACAGCCAGATTCATAATATGGGAATAGTAAAAACTTGGAACGTGTTACTCAGCAACGAGTTTCCTTTTTGAGCAATGAAGTAGCAACTGATAGTTGCTTTTGCCATGCTTGTCAGTTGGCAGCTAAGGCCTCAGAGTGTGTGTTTATGGAAAAAAAATGTCCAACAGGGCACCATTCATCATTGGCCACATAATGCTGAACCAGGTACAACACTGGCAAGGGCAGGTGCTTCATAATCAGGGAGAGGGTGGGAAATTTTCAAATGACAGATAAAGACAGTAACACTTAGGAAGTTTGACCTTTGGGCGTCTGGCCATCATATTTGCAGTAGTACTGGATACCTGAATCTGAAAAGGCAATTTTCATATGTTGAAATGACACCCAAGTAAAGGCAAGATGGCAAGAGGACGTAACGCAGAGCGACATGTTGGGATGTTGCTCGTGCTCAACAATGCGGGGAACTGGCGACAGTTGGGAGACAGCTCTGCACAATTATGATACTTACCGACCTTGTCAAAATATCAAAATGGATTCATACTCAGGATGTTGACATCTGAACAGGCTGGTGGAGCTTCAAAAGTGCTAGGAATACCATTCATGTTTCTTTCCACAATTTTCATACACTCAAGCCAAGGCAGAATACCATGATGGCCTCACACATATAGCATCAACGTGTGGACGTGTTTCAACCATGCCTGGGAAGAATGACGGTTTGGGGACAGCTTTGCTATATCTTCATACACTCAAGCCAAGGCAGAATACCATGATGGCCTCACACATATAGCATCAACGTGTGGACGTGTTTCAACCATGCCTGGGAAGAATGACGGTTTGGGGACAGCTTTGCTATATCTTCATACACTCAAGCCAAGGCAGAATACCATGATGGCCTCACACATATAGCATCAACGTGTGGACGTGTTTCAACCATGCCTGGGAAGAATGACGGTTTGGGGACAGCTTTGCTATATCTTCATACACTCAAGCCAAGGCAGAATACCATGATGGCCTCACACATATAGCATCAACGTGTGGACGTGTTTCAACCATGCCTGGGAAGAATGACGGTTTGGGGACAGCTTTGCTATATCTTCATACACTCAAGCCAAGGCAGAATACCATGATGGCCTCACACATATAGCATCAACGTGTGGACGTGTTTCAACCATGCCTGGGAAGAATGACGGTTTGGGGACAGCTTTGCTATATCTTCATACACTCAAGCCAAGGCAGAATACCATGATGGCCTCACACATATAGCATCAACGTGTGGACGTGTTTCAACCATGCCTGGGAAGAATGACGGTTTGGGGACAGCTTTGCTATATCTTCATACACTCAAGCCAAGGCAGAATACCATGATGGCCTCACACATATAGCATCAACGTGTGGACGTGTTTCAACCATGCCTGGGAAGAATGACGGTTTGGGGACAGCTTTGCTATATCTTCATACACTCAAGCCAAGGCAGAATACCATGATGGCCTCACACATATAGCATCAACGTGTGGACGTGTTTCAACCATGCCTGGGAAGAATGATGGTTTGGGGACAGCTTTGCTATATCTTCATACACTCAAGCCAAGGCAGAATACCATGATGGCCTCACACATATAGCATCAACGTGTGGACGTGTTTCAACCATGCCTGGGAAGAATGACGGTTTGGGGACAGCTTTGCTATATCTTCATACACTCAAGCCAAGGCAGAATACCATGATGGCCTCACACATATAGCATCAACGTGTGGACGTGTTTCAACCATGCCTGGGAAGAATGACGGTTTGGGGACAGCTTTGCTATATCTTCATACACTCAAGCCAAGGCAGAATACCATGATGGCCTCACACATATAGCATCAACGTGTGGACGTGTTTCAACCATGCCTGGGAAGAATGACGGTTTGGGGACAGCTTTGCTATATCTTCATACACTCAAGCCAAGGCAGAATACCATGATGGCCTCACACATATAGCATCAACGTGTGGACGTGTTTCAACAATGCCGGGGAAGACGGTTCTACGGTTGGGAGACTGTGCACCATTCTCATACTTAGATCCTCACGTGCTGATGGCTGGATTCAGATTTCACACTCTTACGCCATGTTGAAAATATGACAAGCATCCCACGACTAGTCTGTGGATTTATACATAGAAATATATTAATACAAATATTTAGGAAAATTGAAAAATATGCACAGATATGCACAGTCAAAATGGAAAAAGGTAACTTAAATATGAAACACAAACGTGAAGATATGCAGCCTGAGCCAAAGTCGATATGGAAAAACATTCAGTAAATTATGAAGCAAAATGGATGAATATGCATTAAAACACGTGGCAAAGGTGGAGCCGCACAAACTAAATGACACGTAAATCCACAGTCTAGCCATAATTACAGAACAGCGGCAGGTTAGTTATCTTTACCAGTCTTCCGTCTCTTTCTGGATGAATCGCCCTGATTGGAAGCTGTTTTGGCGGCATCACAGAGCGAGGCAACCTGATGGTCACTCTTCTTGTTATCTCTGAGCTGCAGCCCACGGGACTGACGAGGGTCAACCAACTCCGGTAGAAGGCTATGCGAGTAGAACAGTTGAAGGTGGCCAATCATTTTGCTCCAGAAGCCATCATTTCTCTCGATCTTCTGGACAAAAATTTCCTCACCAGAATATACCACAAAAAGACAAAACTGACGTCGAGTGATGTGGAGCTGTCCCTGCACCTGATAGTGGTAGTCATGGTTTTCCTTCAACGAAATATTACCAGAGTTATCAATAGTGCAAAAGGTGATTTTTTTTGCCCGCACTCCCTCCACAGGGGTAAGGGACCGAGCCGAATAAGGGCACTTCACTTCCACGACAGTGTCGTCACCGACAAGCCCATCAGGTGTTGCAGCAAGGTATGCAAACTCCTGATCAACAACAAGGCCGCATGGTGAAACAGTCACCCCTAACTCATCCTGCAGCTTAGCAATTGCAATGGGCTCAGTGTCGCGACCATATCGGAGAGCCTCAGTGTCAAAATGACCATAGAGCAAGGAACGAACAGTACTTGCACTGCTCGTTGCCTCTCGCATCTTGCATACCTTGCCAAAATTAGAAGCGGTGAGTCGCTTTCGCCTCTCCTGCATCCACAAAGTTCTCCCTTCTTGACCTCGAGTATCAGCCTCGAGCTGCTCTGCATCTGGTTGGGAGAGCACAAGGGAATCCTTGTACGCCGCAGCAGCTTCAACATAGTCATCGTGGTTCATGTCTGGAGCATCCACTATGGAACCATAGTGGTTGTCGCTGGAAGCACGCTTGCAAGTTGCACCTTCAAGTGAACGCTTGCAGCGAGCAGCCCCAGAACTCCGATGCCTTATGCAAGCAGCACGAACAGCTGCTTTACGCTTCAGCATAATTTTTGCATACTTCCCAGGGCTGGTGTTGTACACTGCCTTATGTACAGCACGATGGTACTGCTTAGAGTTGAAAGACACGACAGCTCCTGAAGCCCGCATTCCGAATGATCCCCTCTGGGAAAAGTTTATTCTTTTACCGCCAGAAAACTTTGCAACGAGAGAATTGAAATGTTCTGCAGCATTATTGTTAACGTCAAGGATCAAGCTGCTACCATTGTTTGCCAAACGACTCATTGCTACAAGGATTTCATTGAAAAGTCCGCATTTCCTGAGCTCTGGGACGTGATTGACTTCCCCTTCTCTTGGACCACTGCAAAAGTAACCCGCACATTTTGCGTGGTCGCCGAACACATGGAGTGGCCCATTACGGATATCAGCCACCAGGTTCCGAATCTGATCTTGTTTGCTGAACTCAGCCTGCTCTTTGCGATAGTGAATAGCCCTAGCAACTCCAACTCTTAGTCGAACAGCATTATCCAGAAGTAGCTTCTTCAGCGATGGGGGAACGGGGGTTGTTCTCTTTGCCAAAGCAACATCTCGAAGACGACTTACATAGTTTCGAAGAAGGTGGTTGCGACATTCTATCTTCTGAACTACCTGATGCTGGTACGGTGCAGCTTCAAGAATTGACTTGTATGTGCTCGAATCACCGTCAGCGATCAACTGCAAGTACTTTACCCCGTGCAACTCAATGCTGCGCCTGAAGCCTTCAACGACGATATCCTTCTCCATACTGGTAGAGCTGCTGTCCCAGTTCTTGAAGCACAGATGCTTTTTTGGGCTCGACCCTGACTTGCAACTTGCGCACAGTGTACAAAATTTGTTCCGGACGCCTAGGAACAGTACTTTCTTTGTGCGGTACCCAACAATTACAGCCTGCAAAAACGAAAAAATGTCAGGATTGTATTCTACAAAACTCTACCCCCAATGACAATGTTTCCAGGAATTATGCATCTGTACGCGTATCGTACAAACTAATGCCACATGATGTATACCACTCTAGTAAGTGTGTTTACCAAAAGACAGCAGTGCCACTACTAGCACCAGAGGGGTCAACTTTTTCCTCCAAATAAATGCTCATATTGTTCTTTCCACAAATGGTGGGCAGACTTCCTGTATATCCCGTCTGCCAAGCGGTGTGCAAGATAAATCCTCCTTTTTCGGGCACCTTTATTTAGTGTAGATAACAATATTTACTTACCAAGCCAGAAAGAGCGTCGTACTTGTTCTTGTATGAACGTTTGCACCAAGCACCATCGGCAACGACCGTAATTATAGGAAAACCGTCAGCATCGACGTCCCCAGCCTCCCTAGCTAACCGAGCTTCCTCAATGCCTGCTTTTCTTATTTCTTCCCAAGCTGTTTTGTCGATTCCTTTAGCAACAATATCCTGATACTTACTGTACGTGCTACTAGCCATGCCGGGTATGTCCAGAGCACCTAGGAGCTCGAGAAGGCCTGAGAAACCAGAACCTATAGACACGATACCGTTCACTGCTGAGGAATTGACGTCCATGCGTTGTTGGACAAGTTGATCAACTGGTGCCTCCGTTGTGACTACATCTTTCCTCAGACACATCCTGCACTTCAAACTGAAAGAGCTACACAGACCTCGCCGATGTTCTGATACAATTTCCATGTCAGCCAGGCCGCAACCAAACGGACTATGTACCGACAAACTTTGCAAAGACGAGAAGAAGTGATCAATCTCCACTATACGCCGACCATTCACACTGCTTGTGCGCTGACTCTGTGTCTGGTGAACATTGCCAGTATCGAAAGATGGAGATCGACTGGGTGTAACAGCGGCAGTGATTGGAACGGGACTTGCTCTGGAACCGGCAAGCTCGTCACAACCTGAACTGCAGGGGACTACATTATCTACCTCAGCTGAATCAGCAAATGATGAATTTGAAGGACGAATTTCGCTTGTGCTCGAAGCGAAACAAGCATTCCGACCGGCATCACTTACAGTTTGAGGAACAACACTACCACCAAAGGTTGAGCCTACAAGGGTATCTGCGCGATGTGGAGTCGTCGAAGTGCAACGATCACTCGAAACAGCACGGCTGGAGCATCCTGCATTACCAAAATCTCTCAAATCCGCAGGCTCCGTCACATGCTTGCCTCTACCACGTAAATTCGCAAAGTCCTTCTTCTTACGTTTCCGTTGTCCGTAGACGTGACTTCGAGCCATAATGGGTAAATACTATGAACACGCAGAAAACACACAAGGACAGAGAGCAAATGAACAGGACAAGAAAGTGAAAAAAACGCGTAACTTAGCCACGAATTGGTCACTTCAGGACGAACCGAAACCACGGACGCCGATCAACTGCTGCGCAATACGCGGAGGTTTACAGGCGGAGTCCGTTCGGGCGCTGCGAGCGGACGGCGCCATCTTCCGGAATCAGTGGTAAACGCCTTGGATGCATGCCTGTACTCACTTTTAATTCTTTTTCGAAAAAACAGAATGCTAAAAACACACAAAAAACGTGTGATTTGAATCCTGAAACATGTCCCCGGTTAACCTCAGAAGCGGATTGTTTTTATTTCCTTTCATTTATTTATTTGGATTTTTTGAAGCTGTAGCGACAAAATTCGTTTCTTTTTCTTTTTTTAAAAAAAATTACAACGCTAGAGCGATATTTCAGTTCCCAGAGTTAAGAGGTCTTGACGTCACCTTTCCGATGAAAGTTTCCGCATTCCGATCTGTCTCGTAGTTCAGCCACAAAACCTACGCAAAGTTCACATAGAAAACAGAGTGGTTCCCACCTTCAGGGGTCCGTAAAAAAAAATTACAACGCTAGAGCGATATTTCAGTTCCCAGAGTTAAGAGATCTTGACGTCACCTTTCCAATGAAAGTTTCCGCATTCCGATCTGTCTCGTAGTTCAGCCACAAAACCTATGCAAAGTTCACATAGAAAACGGGGGGTGGTATGTCCTCTTAAGGCAGGGTCCCATAGCCTCGATTTGAGCAGCAACAGCAGAGCAACAGCAGCGGAGCAGCAGAGCTGCAGCGACACGAGCGGTCCCATAGCACTGTGCGAGAGCAGCAGAGCTGCCGAGCTGCAGAAATTCCCTGCTGCTCTTGTATCCGAATTTTTGGTTGCTGTGGTGCCCTGTTGCTCTGCAGCCTGAGCAGCCGGTCTCGAAAGCCAATCAGGAGGCTGGTTGGTATTGTTTTCGTTCGACGGTGTTTAGGGTTAGCAGGGCGGTGAGTGACGGCAGAAGATTTGTTTCCTTTTGTTCCGTGATTTGATTCGGAAGATCTGGATACGCTTGTGATTGCCAGGAGTTTGGAGCGAGTGTTCAATCATCGGGACTGCGTGAAGTGCGCATTCAGGACATAATTCAGTTCATAAAGTTCAATAAAGTGTTCGACCGAACCTACGTGATACATATGTTGTGTACCAGTTGTAGCTACATGTTCGCTTGTTTTCTGGAAAGTACTTCAAAACCCGTGACCTGATTACGTACAAGCAAATTACTTTCACGTCCATGCCGTGTGAAAACCAAACCGAACATATTTCTTGTGGTCGGTTAACCAAGACCTTGCTATGTGGTTGTAAGTGAAACTGACCCTTGAAAAGGGTTAGATGGAGATAGACAACGTTCAGACAGCAAAAAAAGGTGCGACAGAGGTAGATAATGAACCCATTCCTTGTGAAAACAGGCAAAAGCAGTGAATACTAGCATAAGGGGCCTTTGTTTTCGTTAGACGATTTAATTTCACTAATACCAACGTACGCATTTGACAGTCACCATAAGTCAAAATATCGAATACTATAGTAACGAGGCAATATTTATACGACAAAATCCCGTAGAAGAATCCCCACACAACACAGCAAAGACTGTTATGCACAGCAGTAGGACGAACCTACGTTGAATGTCATGAAACTGACTACATATCAACGAAGAGTCAATCAGGTAATACGAGGCTCAGACCACCACCACACTCATTTCAAAGTTCACTTATGAGCTCCAAATCCACAATATATCTCTCACACAAACGCCTTTCACCTAGGACTGCGTTCCTAGGTGTGTGCACTAAAAGGCTTAGCCGCTGCGTACGCCTTCGGAATGTGCGAAATGTAAACAATGCCACAGTTGCCAACACGCTTTGTGTTTCCTAAGCCGCTGCTGCCGCTAATTCAAAACGAAGCTATGGGACGCCTCCAGCAGCAGAGCAGCGGCAGCAGGAAGCTGCTCTGCTGCCATGTTGCCGTGTTGCTGCTGCCGCACCGCTGCTGCTTTGCTGCTCCTGCTCGCATAAAGCTATGGGACCCGGCCCTTACTTGCTCGTTGTCTCCGCTGCAACCTCGCCTTTGAGAAGGACGACAACCTTACTTTTTAAGTACAGGCTTAATGTTTGCTTAAGGTAAGTCAACCTAGCCGGGTGCATCTTACGACGCCTGCGTTTTACTAGTGTTTAACCATCGAAGTACATTCTGTTGCAGACGGTGAACGTGCAAATGGCGGCAGCATCGCCTATATCAGTGAACCGACGATGTACATTACAGGCGAGGTTAATTGTATTCTTTCGTTACAGGTGACCGTGGGCCTGAATCGATTGCAAGGTCGTGAGTTACAAAATCGTGCATTATTCCAGCATTCACGTTGGAACAATACCAGCGTGATATTCACTTCGGTTTCTTTACAGGTTGTTTGTCTCAGCAGACCACACATACGTGTGCAAAATTGCAACTGCATCTGACATCGAAGCGTGTCTGGTGCGACTTGCTTGGACAATTGTTCGTCGGCCATTTCGTTTGAGGAACGGTCGTGTTCGTCACTAAGGATGACCGTGATTGAGCGTTGCAGAGCCAGCCTGTTCAAAGTTTCGAGAATTGTGTGTTCGGCGTTTGGAGGACTGCCTGGTACATCCGATGGGTTGTGTGTCCGTGCAACGTGTGCTCCATGTGTGTGTGTATGTTGGGATTAGGGAACCGTGTATACCATTTTCCATTCGGCAAACGATGATGTACTGGATGCAATTTAAAGGTATGTGCTCGCCAATAAAATTTGGTGTTTCTGGTTCGATGTCCTTGGTGCATTTTCTTCCTTTCTTGTTCTTTTTTTTTTTTTTTTGCGAAGCCTGGAGGCCATATTTCTGTTAAAGAACTCGAGATGCACTATGTGTCTCGCGTATTAGTGGGTACAAGTAACCGTTCAATGCGTCCGGTATACTGTGGCTCCTGGCGTCAGCAGGGATGTCGTGCCAGTTGTTTCAGGGGGACCGAACACCTGCAGCTTTCGCAGGCACAGCGGGACACGTTGAAGTCATCTTGCACGTTTTTATTTTCTTATTTTTAAGAAATGTGCCAGTTGATCAGACGGCACCTATCCGTCACTGGGTTTAGAGTGTATACTTACGATGGCTCTCTATATGTGGCTCTATAAATTCTGAAGGTGTCAGCTATTCTTAAATGAATGCACCATTTTAGGTGGGGTTGCTTTATTCGTTGTATTATTCATTGTATTGATGGTTTGAATGAGATAAGTCAGCTCGTTATAATTTATTCTTTTGCGTTTTCATGTGCCACTGCTCTTCCCCTATTTAAATGTGCTGTCTATAAATCTGCAGTGTTCTATAAATAAGCAACGTGTTACGTCATGTGGTATTGACTGCGAGAGCAGTCACCCTCGCAGTGTTATTGCCGGTGGCCACTCAGTTTCCTCTTATATATATATATAAGGTATTTTGATGTCATTGTTTGTTTTGAGCGCACTTGTTATAAGCTTGCAGCATCTGAGCAACCCTGTGTTTCAAATAAAGCGTAATGCTTCTCAGGTCATCATTTGTCTGGTGAGTCCCTTCCCATACAGAACACCCTTTCTTGAGGGTGTATTCTTATCTTACGGTGTTACTTTACACCAAAAAAGGAATCAGTTATGGCACCTCTGAATTACACCTGGAAAGGTGCAGAAAAACACTCTTCCTGTAGGGTGTAGTTTTGCAGGAGGGTGTAAAATTACACCAAAAAAGTAATCAGTTATGACACTTCTGAATTACACCCAAAAAGGCGTTTAAAATTTAAGAGTGTATGTTCGATAAATCAGTTAGCTTTCCTTCGATTTGTACTTTCTAGCAACAGAAACTTACCTGCGCCTACCACGGTACCACCTAGCATTCCTACATGCACCTTCGCAGAGTAAACAGACAGTCGGTAAGAAAAACAAAGCACGCAAGGACAACGGCGCAAAACCGTTAGCAGTTAAATCTTAAATGTACAAACTACGTTTGCCATGAAGCCAGAACACTAGTGGGCTCTGGTCTGGAACGACTTTCGTCGATTACCTGTCACCCAAGGCCCCACGAAAAAAACCAGGTAAATTCAGCTGCGAACTTTTGCGAACCTTTGCAAAACTGACAAGAAATTCGAAGGTTCGTCGAACCTTGCGAACCTCGCAGTCGAACCGCAGGTTCGCAAAAAGTTCGTAACATCACTACCAGAGACCTTGCGACCTTCTATGTGAAATTGGGGGGGGGCGACAGGCCGACAGCCACAGCGGGCTCGCAGCATTACTTGCCGTTGCGCAACACGGGTGACGTAATGAGGCACAGAAGTGCGGTCCGTACAGTTACACCATGCACGGGAGAATGTGCGCGGGAGAAGAAGAACGGAAGAGAGAGGAAGAGACTTTTCAAGCGCACTGCTCACAAAGTGGAGCGATTTCGTCGGAAAAAAATTGTGACATATTAGTTTATCGGCGGGAAGAACAGTTTCCATCGAAAAAAAGTATGGGGGTTCGGTAAATTTCATAGTCCCGTTAATGATGTATGGTATGCACAAGCGGTAATCGATGGCAGCATAACATGAAATGACAGTGAGATATGGCAGGGTGCATGCGATGCACAGGGGATAGACAAAATTTTTGACACACGGTTCACATCCCAACAGGTGGTAGGTGGTATCAATAGTGGTGACCAACACGACATGGTGAAACCGGCACTAAGTTGACGTCACAAGGCTCGCGGTGTTGTAACTTTAAGGAGGAATCACTTCTTCAGAATTCTATGGGTGATTTTCGTTCGCACAAGGCACGTGAACGCTCTAAACTATCATCATAAGATTGGTACTGGTGTGTTCTCTTAGCTTTTCTCTACGCAGTGACGTATGTGTTAGAGGACAAGGTTGAGCCGTAGATTTTTAATAAATTAAAGTTTGGTGCGTCTTGAACATGTGCTGCCATCTCCATAGAGTTTCGAACACTAAAATATTTGCGAATTCTGGCTCGCTACAAATCAACGGATAGTCCTGGAATGCTACAAAATGTGTCATTGAAAAGGGCAAAGCAAGGAGAACACGCCAGTACTTCTGTTCTGTTTTGACAATATTTTATGAGCGCTGTGCGAACAAACGTTCTCTATTGTCTTGCGCAGAAGTGATTCCCCCTTTAAGGGACTATGAAATGACTTTTTTTATTGTTTTCATCAGAAAGAAAGCCTTTTTCCGAGTCTAGAACCAAAATTTTACCTTCGTCATGCGAGGAGTATTATCGAGAGCGAATTTAACGGAGCGGCGAAGAGAGGAGAGCTGGCGCCGCGCCGTGGCGAGCTGCCGAGCGGAGACACAGCGAGGAGCTTGACGGGACCACGGCCGGCTGGGTTACACGTCATCGTGACGTGTCGTGGTCCCGCCCACTGGTCTCGATTGTAAAAGGCTGGATCGCGGATAGGGAGCGCGAGCGTGAGACAACCGGCCGCCATCTTACTGTGCCCAAAACAGTCGCCGCAGCGATCATGGCTACTTCATCGAATTACGGTCGTACCAACCGTACCGGCAATGATACAGGGCCGAAATTTCTACACGTGAGTCATTCTTTATCAAGGAACAAATAGGCGTCCATTCTGTAGATTTATTTGACAATTATGAAGTGTTTTTTTTTTTTCCCCAAAACCAGCACTGGGTGCAAGTTGTTTGATCGCTCTTCCAAGGTTCAATAGAACACACTTGCAGTTTACCCGCCCGCAAATACAGTTTGAGTGCATAATATTCTGGAGAATACATGTTACACTACACTGATAGTAGTGTTATCAATATGTGCGAGCACTCGAGCGCTTTTCTGCATGCATTGCTAGCACGGTACCAAGTGTTCTCTACGGACGCAAGTGTACAGTCATTTCTTTGAACCACCTTCGCGTATAAGTTCAATATTACGTCGTAATAAGACCACGATAGTCAACCTTTTTCATGTATTGGTATTGTTTTGTGCCTTGGTTTGATTTGTGACAAAGAATCCTACCTTACGGTGGTGTGGTGTGACTTGGATACTGCCTTTGTGTCTGAGCTATGTTGTCAGCTTGTTGCGATAATAATAACTTGTAGCTCGTCGTGTTATTTGTAGCAGTGTGGTCTCTCAATACAGGTTTCCTCACGGGGGCTACCCAGAGGATCGTCTGTGTCATCGAGCATCATCTGTGTCATCGTCTGATGCGATTGAGCTTACAGATAAGTATCATGTTCCTCATTCACGGGTTCCCACTTTACGGGGAGGAACCACCCGAGGGCACGCACTGTGGTGAACATCTCTCAATTTTGCACGTTCTCTTTACATGTTCACATCATGGAACACATCACTTCAGAGAGTTTTATATACACCTTAGGCCCCTTCACCCAGCATTGTGTCTTGGCGATGAAGCTATAATTATTTTTAGAACAGCGTTTCAACGTTGAAATTTTTAAAAGATATCGGGATTGTAAACGCTGTTTTAAGCTGATGTTTTAAACATTTATGCAATGCTTTTACTAAACAACATATTTATTTTTAACTAGTTGCATCCTAACCAATGTTCTCTCATTCACAACTGCCTCGACATACGCAAGAAATGGGTGCAAAACCTGAGCAGTGCCCACAAACTTCGATCACCGCAACACCTCCAAAAAGTAAAAGCATATGTGTCACATGAGATTTTTAAAGGTATTCATAGCATATAATACCTTGTATTAACTGTTGTAGATCTAGCCCACCTCTACAGTATACACCCGCAGTAATTAAAACTCGTTGTGGAACTGTGATCATTGTTTTAGTTACTAGGCATGCACATATATGCTATAAGAAGAAAATTATTTCTTGAGAATGCACTACTGTTGATCACACTCATGCAGCTGTAGGTTTACCTTCGGCCTCTTGGAACTCTCTGTAGTTGCCTTAGCTGCAGGAGGAGTGTCCTCCAGCATATGAACTACTTGCAAAAATATTGACGTATTTAAGATTATGACACAGTTTGAAGGATTTCACTTCAGGAAATTTGCAGTTGCAGGGCCTGCCAGAGTGAAACCTACTGAATATTTTATGGTGTCGAAGTGGCAGTTCCTGCAGGATAGGAATATATTAGATGGGAGCAAAAAGCTTGAAATTAACAAAGTGTTGTTTGCACTAAGCAATTTGTAATACACTGAACACATAGGCAGTAAAACAAAAATTTAAAATTCAGCATGTATGAAAATTATGTGCAACAAATTTGCATAGTGTACCTGTACATTGTCATTCCTGAGATATATATTCTCAATGCAGGGAGGTCACAAAACAATAAACGTATTGTTTTGTCACTTCCCTGAACATTCATTGTATCTTGAAATGTGTATATGCCAGAATAAATGTCGAACTTGAAAAATGTATATTCTCTTTATTCATAGAGCATAACATCACTTATCTTCTTTACAAAAGCATATCGTGTGACATCTTTGTCACGCAGAATGCACAACCAAGAAAGACATCTTCCACTAAACATCACGTTTGACATGATTCAGTTGGTATCATTTCGTAGACAGGGTACACCAGGGCTCCAGGTTCAAGCTCCAAATCGCCATGTTGCAGTTTGGAAACCGTACATGTGTAGTGCAAGAGAGCCCTCCCACATTAAAATGTAAGATAGAAGTCATTGTTAATGCAAAGTAACTCCTATGAGAGAGACCGACACTGAAGAAAAGTGTGCAAACTGCGGAAAGTGTCATAGAAGATCTTAAGAAACCGTGCCTGGTTTCACGGCAGTGCTACCACACTCCCTTTTATTTATTTTATTTTTATTTTCGAATACTGTTAGTCCCAAGTGGGACCGTTACAGATTTTCAACACTACCACAATCACCAATCATAACACTAATCATAAACAAAAGAACTAACAAACGAAATAATCTAATCGAGGAACCACAATACATAATAGCGCTAACATTAGCATAACATTATATTAAATCAGTATTGCTCAGGGCTTCAATGAAGGCAGATTCATTTTGCACAGATATTATATGTTCAGGTAATGCATTCCAGATTGTGATTGTGTGTGGGAAATATGAATATTTGAACAAGTCTTCCCTTGCTTCGTATGGTTTCACAGGCTTACTGTGTCGTGCACGTAAGGACCGCGATGACAAAGATTCTAAGTATATCTGGCTATTGAGCTTTAGTTTATTATGATATAGCAGAAAGAAGAACTTTAATTTAGCTAATCTACGTCTGCTTTTTAGGCTTTCTAATTGCAAGGCTTCTAACATATTAGATACAGAGTCAGTTCGCCTAAAGTTGGACATTATAAAACGGGCTGCCAACCTCTGAACTTTTTCTATTTGGGCCGTAAGATTCTTTTTGTATGGGTCTCACACTATACTACCATATTCCAACAGAGGACGGATCAGTGTTTTGTATGCAGTCAGCTTCACATCTCTCGAGCTGTACTTCAGTTTTCTTTTGAGCAACCAAAGACGGTTCCTAGCCTTCAAACATATTTCATTGATATGTTTGTCCCACTGTAAATTACATGCCACATTAATACCCAAATATTTAAATGAGTCAACTCTAATTAATTAATGCCCCTGGATACTATATTCAAACTCTGCTGTAGATTTTTTGTTTGTTAGCTGAGAGAAAACAGTTTTCCGACAGTTAATATGCATTCCCCAGTCGCCACACCATTTCGATATATTCTCTAAACATCCAGCAAGCAATTTTTGATCAGCAACGTTTCTGATAGGGCAGTATATTAAACAATCATCTGCGAATAATCTAATCGTAACAGGACCATTAAAGGTCAGATATGCCGATTTTGAAGTGCCGCAGAACTGAGCGATACTCGCGCTGTGTGTTCATTACCTAACACTGAATATGTGTGCGAAATATCTTGCTCCAACTGTTCGTAGTTTTTTAGAAAACAGTTTTTTTAGTTCCCACGCCCGGCCGTCAGACCGTCGGCAAACCCTGCGCACGGGCGCACCGACGTCACTGCTCTCGGTTTATCTGTCTTTGGCTTGGCATGGACTCTTGGCTTGGCCGCTTGGCTTCTTTCGTTTCGTCTTCTGTGCATCGTACATAAGCGAACAGCTGTTATGTTATTGCTAAGCCGGAAACAAAGCATGTGAATATTTTTTTTGGCACGGCGTCGTTTGGAAAGTGCACTTCCTTGTTCTGACCTTGCCTTTTATGGGCTGGAGCGATATGCCACGGCGAAGTTGTCGAAGATGCGACGGTGCTACGCTGTTAGAACAATTCATCGGAGCATTCAAGTGTTACCTATTATAAGCTGTTAAAAGACCAAGCAGTGCGAAGCTCTTGGCTATCAGTGGTGCCTGCTAATTTCCACTGCAAGGATTTCGTCAACGAATGTTATCATAGGTTACGCGCGACTCCAGAGGCAATTTGGAATATCGGCACGAAATCGTCGGATTAAAATCTGAGGTGCCCGACGCATAACATTTTGAACGTGCCACGGAGGATCAAGGCAAAAAACGAGAGCAAAAAAGGTAAGTCGAGGTTCAGATACAAAAAATAGCAAGCCTAATGAATCGATTGTGCAGCTGTCCTACTGCGCTTACTCTGATATAACCACGATTAACAACACAATAGTATTGATAATCTAACTTCTGAATTGTCACAGGTGCACGCTGAAGGCGGAAATGAAGCATGATCTGGCTTGCATCTGGTGCATGAAGAAATTGCTGGCACGTTAGTTGCAGTCTACCTCCACCAACAGGTACGACAGTGTGATGTTATAATTTGAGTATTCACCTATGTTCAACTTTTCATGTGCACTCGCATGCAGACATCTTGACACCACTTTTAAATCTGCCCTCAAAGTTACAACCTGTGCTTTCAGGGTGGAAAACAAAGGTTGCCATTCCGATTAGCTGCTATCTCCCAGTTCAAGCACTTTTGCTGTCTGGACACTGGTTCCTGTGGAGGGGCTGTTACAAGCTTCACAGTCTGATATAGAAGGTACATTACATTAGTTCAGTTAATTTGTCTTTTGCACAATTTCGTTACTGTTAGTTGGATTACTGTTGGACATACAATCCTTTGACACACAGAAGCCGATGTCGCCTCTGATAACGTTTTAGAATTTTCAGTGTCATCAACGTCCATTGAGGAAGGTGCCTTTACTATCTGTGAACCTTTAATAGAAGAATAGCCCAGAATTCATGTTAACATTGTCTACTCTTATTAATTCACTGTCTGTGTTCTTAGAGCTTAGAAAAATCGAAACTATTTATTTGTCACAACTTCACACTGGATGTGGTACTGGCTTGACATGTAAGCTAAAATACCTGGATTCTACAATAATTGTGTTGAACTTGGTGCATTACCGTGGGCAATGCCACATTCACTACATTTTTAGTGGGTCTGGTGCACAAATACTGTGTGCATACTGCATACATACATACTGTTTGATAGGCAAAAATACCTGAGCAGTGCTGTGTAGTCTTTTTACCCAAAGTCCATACTCTTGCTGCAAAGTCACAGTACGTAGAACAGCAATGTGCAGGTATGCTGCGATAGAGATTCACAACAGAAAGAAGACTGTTGAGAGCATCTAAATTTTAATGGGACGAGACTTTCGTGCACAAGGCTGCTCTTGTTAATGTCTAGCATGAAGTTACAAACTCCCAGAATATATAAAACATGTTGTAATGTAGAGAGCGAGGGTTGCTATAGACATAAAAATAATTACACAATCATATATAATAAAATAAAAAGGGGGTACAACTCCCCCCTCAACTCAACTCGACAACTCAATAACTCTACTTATTCTCTACCTTACAACGTGTCATGTATTCTGGAATTTTGTAACTTGATGTTAGACCTCAAGAAGTATAGCCTTCTGTGCGAAAGTCTTCTTTCTGTTGTGCACAACCATTATAGAGTAAATACGACTATCCATTTCTTGTCATTAAATGCTTTTTCTTTCTTTTTTTCTGCAGTGATGAGCATCCATAAGGACACATGGCAGAAAGGGAGTCTCTTTGAGATGACAAACCCTCATCACCTCATGAGGATACAATGGTTGAGAAATGGTTCTCAAGTACATTGAAACTTCAACAAATAATTCATGAAAAAGCCAGTCAGTGCTAGCACCAGGAATTGAACGTGGACCATCCTGCTACCAGTCAGAGATGTTACATTTCAGGCGCTCATTGACTTTTGGTGAATTACTTGCTGACTTTGTCCCAAGGTGGAGCTCGCCACAGCTCATTTGTCTATCTGTTAATGTTGTGGCGTGTGTTGCGTTTTTCTCTGTGTGTTCCAGACTCAGAACGGTTAATTTGGATCAGGTCAGGTACGTTTCATTTAGACATGGCAAACATAAAGTGGTGTTTCTCAACACAACTTAGCAGTGGCCTTCATGCATTACTGCCACGGCCATTAAGCGTGAATGGAAGGCTGCACATTATGCATGATGTAAAACCCCAAGACTAGGAACACGAAGGGACAAACACAAACACGTCCCTTTGTGTTCCCTAGTCTCGGGGTTTTACATATGCATCATCTTCACCAGCTCACTTGCTTCCTAGCCATTTTTTCTGCACATTATGTTCACTCTACTTCTATCGTGTGCTATGTAATCTTGTTCAAGTTCTGTCAAACGACGTGTAATGCTATAAAAAAATTCAGTACACTGTTTATGTGGGTTGAATGGTAGCGCATAAATGCAGAAAGGGAACTGTCATGTTATGGGGAGTGTTTACGTATTGTACATTTAACTACTAATTTTATTGGTTAGCTTTCGCCGGCGTATGATGTCAAGCCATGTTATATTAATTTGGAACATGTTCTTCTTAGTAGCCAGAGCAGCTGACACACATTGAGAACATAGCCCGTGTGTGTTTGTCTGTTCCACCGCAGCCCTTGGGTTTCCTCCCTGATGGCTACACATGTCAGGGATAGGTTTCAGAACCGGTAGTTCCCGCCAAGTGTGAATTACTTTTCAGGGGATCATCACGCTGGCAGATGAAACATATCGTTTAAATTATTTGCAGGACAGGAATTGCGTAGCTTCACACAAATACTACTACTACGACGTAAGAGTGGTTTCAAATCTAGCTTTTTTGTGTTCCTGACATTATCGCACGAGATGTAGTATCCACTATGATCCTTTATATGAGGGGTATGTACAGTGCAATCAACAGATGCTATTTACAAATCTGTGTGTTCTACTGTGTTGAAATGGGGTAGTTTGTATCTGAGAGATATAGTGAAACACAGGCAGCCAAGGACAGACTTTTGATGCCCTCGAGAAACATGGCAACACATTGCAGGGATTCTGGATGCTGCATAAATTTCCAGAACACACAGCTCAAGGCAGCGGTTAAATAACAAGTGGTTAGAGAAATACAAGACAGTTGCACGTGTAAGCAGTCTGCTGTTGGATTTGCTTCTGTCTGAGATACGTTATCTCAAAGGGAACGCACGGACACACTCCGAATGATACTAGGGCTGCCTGTGAAATCGAATGAGGAGAGGGGAAGATATATAACCCTTTTTTCTTGTCTGTTATTCTATTGGTTAACTTGTCATTTGCTTAGCAGCATATATGTGTATATTCCAAAGTCTGCTAATAAATATATCGGTTGAGAGCTAGCAGTCGCATTGCAGATGTCTCATCCTGTCCTTGGCTGCTTGTGTTTCACTATGGCCATGCTTGCTATTGCAAAAACAGAAAACAAAAAAAGACAATAGAAAAACACGAAAAGAGCGACCTAAAAAGCTGCCTGTGCTAGTGCTCACATGGAGGGAATGCAATGAGGTAGCATGTTCCATTCATGAACTGTGCATAGTAGTACATATAACGACAACCGATTATTCAGATTTTTTTTTAAGTACTTTGTTTTTTTTTTAGCTTTGTTTGCACAGTCTATTATTGGAGCTTTATGTGACTGCCCTCTTGAGATACTTTAAGATTGCTGATGCTGTGCAGTTTGTTAATTTTGAAACTGTACTGTGCTGAGGTACAAAAACAGAATTGTCATATCTGCATTTGAGCACATAGGAATAATTTGTAAGTACTTTCCTTGTTGACATTAATATTTGCACCAGGTCACAACATTGTTGATTGATGGAAAATGTAAATAAATATATTTATTTGCTTGCCAAACAATGCACAAATGTCTTCTTTTCTAGTGAGATATTCCCTGTTGACCAGAAATAAATGTGGCAAAGTTAAAGGGGCACAATGATGGTAGAGTCTAGCATTGCTTTTTGCCACTTCACATATATTCACTGTTGTTCGTGTGCACATGTAGGAATAGGAAGGTAGAGCATGCGCATAAAAAATTTCGTATGCAGCCACACATATGGTTCAGAAGATTAATTAGATGATGTCCAAGCATATATAATTGTGCTTCATGTGCAATGGGTATGCTAATGGATTGCTTCCATGAAGCCTTTTCATTTATTTTTTATAAATTCTTTTTATAAATGTTATTTTTATTTTATATACATTTCATATTACATATTGTATACTTATATTTTTATAAATTAAAAACTCAAATTACACGGCCCCTGTAAGTGTGCCCTTTTTAAATGGTTTGGTAACGTGTCTCAAACTGTAAAGATAAGAGGACATCGAGAATGCTGCAGATGAGGTTGCAACTTACATATTGCTTATCATGTCCTACACACAAAGTGATTTGTACAATAATTCCTGAGCACGGAATTAATTCCGAGGATGGCCAGTAATGTCACCCGGGACGACAAGTCACATAATTGCCTCTAACACTTTTACACCCCATGGGCTGAGTTGTGAATTGAAAGAGCACTCTACAGAAGGATAAGGTGCACCTGATTTCTAGTATATATGCTATGCTCTAACTCTTCAGACACCACATTTCTAAAAACACAATTTCTATGTGTCAATATGTCCTCTGATACTTCTTTTGCGTCTGCATAGTGTGCCACCACATGGCTACTGGAGCTTTCGTGTGCATGTTTTTGTGCGACGGTGTTCATTACAAACAATATCCAGATGTTAGACATCAAATGCAGTAGTTTGTAGCGTGCCACACAACTCAGCGTGGGGTTGTGATTCAAAGATAGCTTCTGGAAAATGCACAGAATCCCACAAAAAGTTTAAAATGTGATTTGTATTTCATTTTACGTCTCTCGTCGTTACATACCATCGTCGACGCTGTTGCACATTGATAAATCGTACGTAAAACTTGTCCCATAGTAGTATGCGGTTTCTCAAATACACAGCACAATTTTTTCCTGCAGGAATAAAACGCTGTCGGCATTTTCTTGCTAACACGGCTGTCGAAACGTCAGTCTCTACAATGGGCAAGTGCTGTAAAGGGTCTAACGCAGACGAGACTTGATACAAATTGTACGTGCTCACAAAACACAAACGACGAATTCCAGTCACAACATCGCACAGAGGTTGGTTCGCGAATGAGCTCGCAGCTGCTGCACTGTTTACTTATCGCGGAACGGTGGAACCCGGCCAACCCGGCTGTCCGCCATCTTCAAGCACAGATACGTGAAGCCGCGAGAAGCCGTAGCTGAAATCCACTGGCAAGTACGAAGGCGCGTACACGTCACAATGCCCGTTCGAGTGCATCTACGTCATAAAATGGCTGCGCCCAGGTGTGTTTCGGAATGAATTATCTATTTTTTTGACATGGTACTGTACCGAACTGAGAGAATGAAGGTACATTTTGGGGAGAGCTGGATGTGGGCTTTCAGAATATCACAACCGTTTCGACTATTTGGGATATCGGCATAGCTGACCTTTAACACAAGATTCAATATCATTAATATAAATTAAAAATAAGAGAGGACCCAAAACTGATCCCTGGGGGACTCCTGATTTGACTTGCACATCATCAGATAAACCTGTCTGCAGATCTACATGTTGTGTTCTTCGTGACAGATACGCTGTTAGCCAGTGAATTAAGCACGGTTCACACTATTGCGTCTCAATGCGTGCGCTCGGCTGCGTGCGATTGACGTTGATCCGACAGCGAAGTGTTGATCTGACAGTAGTGTGACCGGCGTGGCGTTGGCGCTTAAGTCGTCTTTTTAAGTGAAGTATTTCACGAGTCACCCAGGGATTCCATTTTCGAATTATTTTTAGATGTAACTTTTAGATGACTATGATAATGATTGGAGTTTCATATGTACAGCTGCATTTTTTGCAACGTGCTCCACATAACAAGCATGACAAAGTCAGCAGTGGATGGCAGGCCCCCGTCCCTACGCAACTTTGTTCACGCTGCAGTTCTATTCAGCAAAAGCATATGAGTACGCGAGAAGGACATTAAATTTCACCTGCAAATAATCAGAGCAAACGAAGTGAGAAAAAAAAAAGTGCGGTGCTTCAAAATGAGATAAGTCTTGTGTTTCAAGGAGGTGTTACCACTTACTAAGTAACTTGATTAAGTTTACATCAATACCTAGATTAACTGGCCTAAGCATGATCTAATTGCGTGAAGTAATTGTTTGGGACGCTTCGGAGTGTTCATATTTGCGAGGCATTACGTCGAAGACACCACTGTCGTTCACTAAAAAACTCTTCCTTGCTGGATATAAATCACACTAAACGCATACGCCTGTCTAAGACAACGGCTGTGATTCTACGGGGCGTGTTCTTTCTACCATGCGGGTATATCCTTTCTGGGACCGTTCTTTGTGGAACAATTTTTGTCCAGAACGCAACACGGCAGATTATATACATAGTCGTTGTTAATCTCATATCGCTTCTTATTGAAATATTGGCTGGGAAACGTGCTGTAGTACAATCCCCAGCGCTGCACTGCAGTGACGGTCTAGTTTCGGAATGCAAAACTTAACGTTATTAAGAATCGAACGGCAGGACACATGTGAAACACTGTTAGGATACATCAGTATGCTGGCACCTTACAAAATTGTGTGACGACAAACCACGATCAACGCCTGCAGCGCAATAAATATTCACAATCTCTGTTGCCTCCCATTGTTTTCTACGAGCGCACACAGCGCTTTAGGGCCTTCCAACATGGCGGCCCGAATGCGTGCCTCTCCCCCACAAGCCCCTCTCCCATGCCCGATCCAGCCTTTGTACATAGAGATCAGTGGTCCCGCCAGGAGCATGCAGCGTAGGATCATATGCGTTCATCGGGAGTGAATCTCCATGACGGCAGCTTTCGCGCGATGGTCACAGTCTATCGCAGTCGCGTCCTGTGGCTTTCGTCGACATGCCGAGACGATGTTGGATAGTTGGTTGCCCCAATTTACGTCAGTATTCGCCTGGCATCCAATGTCATGCTTCCCAGTGACGAGACGGAGAGCTTTTGATGCCACGAAGCAATCGGACCGCCCGAGTGGAGAGACGATGCGGTGCCATCGACTGCTCGTGACTGTGGCGGACATTTGCATGATTGAATTTACAAAGGGTACAATGAATCTCTTCAACGTTCTGGATAACAGTGTCGTCTGAATCAAAGTGTAGCGCCCTCACAATACCTGTCCACACTGGGGAAAGAACATCCATCTAAACGGCACAAAAGTGTGAGTATTTTTCGTTATTGGGGCTAACGAAGGTATCTCAGTCCGTGTGGTTCAAATGCTATCACATATTTCAGGGTTGCGTAAATGGGTTAATTCTCATCTGCGTGACTCTGAACGTTTTCCCTTTTGCAGCTGGTCCACATTTCTACTCGAAATGGAAATAAAATGAAATAAAAAATATTTCAGTTTCAGCAATGAAATTGGAATCAGTACACTCATAAAAAAGTATGTATGTACAATAAGTTTTAGAAGCATCATTTCCAGAAGTACCCTATTTGAGAACTGATGTGCCTCAGCAGGAAAAGCCGAGGTGGTCACAATTGCGAAAACTGTGTTTGCTTGTTGTAGTGTACGTTTGCATATGGCAGCCATTTTGGCAATTACATTTGTTCTGTTACAGATCTATTTGCTGTTGCTGCAGTGCGCATCATGTGCCGTTGCCTACGTGAGCCCTATGGCATCTCGCACCTTTTCGTTCATGAAGACGTAGATGTAAGTTTTTTTCCTTGTGTACAACTTTGTAACGTAGCTTTGGTTGCTGCTTAGTCCTCGGTTTCCATGAGACACCCCGTATTTCTTGCTTTGGGAGGCCATTTGTTTTATTACCCACTGTGCATTACCTACCATCCACTACCATTTTTGCACCTACCATTGCACCTACCATTTTTGCATTACCTACCATCGAGTTAATTGACTAGTCGTTTCCGGCGGCATTGTGCTACCAACTGCATGCAGTGACAGTGGCCATTTTGATGCTATGCATACCACAAACCTTCATCTACCTCTGATGCCACGTATTGCTTGTCATTTGTTCTGCTTTGTCTTCCATATTGCTATCATATGCTGCTCTGTATACTAATGGGCCTCTCAGGTACGATAACATCCCTTGAGCACAGTATGTGACTCTTTGGTTATGCAGTGTCTTTTTTTCTATTATTGGAAATAGCACGTCACAAAGAGAGCAATAAAAGGAAACTGGAGGCTGTCTTCCTGCAACTTGAGTTAAAGACAGGTAGTACCTGCTATGGAGCACCGGTTTGTAACTGAAGTAGCAGAAAAATAGCACCTGTTTTGCTTTTACTGCTCTGTTTGTAAAGTGCTGTGGTTCCAATTAGAAAAACACTGTGTGTGATATCCTATACTACAATACTTGTGGTGATTTGTGTTTCAGCCTGAAGGCTTCCCTTCGGCATCTTGTGTGCGGTACACGGGAACAACTCTAGAGGAGGCACAACACATGCACCTGCTAGTTGAAAGCCAGGAACTTTTTCGAATCATCAATGCAGAAGACGGTGTGGCCGCAATATTTTCTGCCTACTGGCTCTTTCAGGCCATGTATGATACAAAAGTTTTCAATGTCTTCGCGTATATCGAACACCAGTTGTTTAAGCTGGGTGTGACAAAGCCCAGAGCATCAGTCATCCGGCTTGTGAACAAAACTGTGAGTGGTTTGTGAATGTTCGTGACCCTATTTAGTACTGTAGTCAGTTATTTTTTCAGCAGGTGCTCATCAACTAAGGCTTCCTTTTTTGTTGTTTACTATCCTCTATAAATTATGAAAAAGACTTCCCGGAGGGTCAAGGTTGCACGGGGAACAGTCATGTCACTCAACTGCAGTGAGATGGCGTCATTGCGTTTTCTGTGTACGCTGCTTTCTCATTAGCACGTTTTCTTCAATATTGCATCGTTACATGGGAAGGTGTGTCAGCTGTTCCTTTTGTATCGTCTGATGTATGCCCCTGCTTAGTCATATTACATGCAGGGTGCCCCAGTAACCGTAAACTCTGTCTAATTAATATCCTCCACAGCGTAAAAATATGCAGTCAATGGCCTGTAGGTGACAGAAGGTTTTGCCACGCATTACAGGTTGCTTTATTTCATTTCAATTCTTGGAAATTCAGTTTTCTAACTTCGAAAGTTGCCTTGTGAACCTGCCTTTTTCATGGAAATAGAATGTCTGTTCCCAATTGTCCTGATTCTGTCAGGAAGTACAATCCCTAGCACAACGAAAATTAGTGATGTAATTGAGCGAAACTGCGCACTTGGCTCCGCCTGCCTCTGTTGCGCATTCCTGAGCACGAAAAGCTCAACGAAAGAAGGAAAGGCAACCACGCCTAGCCAGGAAGAGAGGATTTTGCAAAAAGCACGTTACTTTTCGGCAGCCGTGATACACGTAACTCTATAGGGACGCTGGTTTCCGATCCTGTTCCTCCAGCTCGTCGTGACAGCATTTCGTCACTTTCCTTTTCTTTCTTTTCTTCTTCTTTTTCTTTTTTTTTGCGCTCAGAAAAGGGCGAGAAAGATAGGCGGAGGTAAGTGCTTTAGAAAATTTAGGAAGTTCAATTTAAAAAAAATGAATTTCCACGGATTGAAATTAAGTAAGGCTACCTCTAACGCGTGGTAAAACATTCGGTCACCGGCAAGCCGTTGACTGCATATTTTCACGTTGCATAGAACGTCAATTATAGACTGATTTCGTGGTGACGGCTCAAGGTTTGTGTCTGGTGGTTTTGTCGTTTGTTCCTAAAGAACCTAACACGCTTGTGATTACCAGTGGTTCCGCGGTACCGCATGGAGTGCGCTTTCAGGACATAATTCCGTTCATTTATTTTACTATTTGCACCTAATAAAGTGTTCGACAAAACGTGCGTGAGACATATGTTGTGCCAGAGTTGCGGATAACATGTTCGCTTGGTTACTAGTAAGTACTTTATAACCCGTGACCTGATAACGTATAGGCAAATTACTTCCACGTCCATCCTGCTTGAAAACCATACCAACCACATTTCCTGTGGGTATCGACGACTTGCGAGCTAGGATGTTGTAAATGAAAGGGACCCGTGAAAACGGTTCCATAGAGAAAGACAATGTTCAGGCTACAAAAAGGTTCGGTAGAGATAGACGATGGACTCGTTACCTAATGAAAACTGGCAGAAACTAAGACGCCATTGTTTTCGCCAGACAGCTTTATTTCACTAATACCAACGTACGTATTTGACAGTCGCAATAAATCAACATATCGAACACCAGTAACGAGGCGACGTTTATACGACAAAAATAACGTAGAAGAGTCTCCGTGCAACCGCAGCAGAGGCTGTTCTGCACAGCAGTGCGAAAGGATGAATCTACGTTGAATGTCACGAGACTTCCTGCATGCGTATCAAGGAAGGAGTCAATTAGGTAATATGAGGCTCAGACCACCACCACAATTATTTCACAGTCCACTTGTGAGCGACATATCCATAATATATCCCACACACTTCAGCCTTTCACCTAGAATTGCATTCCTACGTGCGTGAACTAAAAGGCTTAGCTGCCGCGTACGCCTTCGGAATGTTCGAAACGTAAACAATGCCGTAGTTGCCAACACATTCTGGATCTCCAACGCCGTTGCTGCAGCTAATGAAAACGCCACAAAACGAAGCTATGGGACGCCTCTAGCAGCAGAGCCGCGGCAGCAAAACCAACAACTTTATTAGGGGATGATAGCTGGGGAGTTTCATTGCCTGGGGCGATACTCTACCCCATTGCCGGTGGTGATGCGGGGAATGAAATAATGAGCCCCTTCACAATATGGATCGAAGTCCTGTGGTGTCCAGAGAGGTGAAGAGAACCTTGAGTGCAAAGCGTTGGCGTGCTGGATGTGGTCAGGGACCAAGCAATTTTGTGAGACAGATGGGGCGGGAGTCTAGCTCGTTGAGGGATGGGGAGGGTACGGTTCGAGAAGGTTGTTAGTGTGGGCACCGCAGAAGAATGTGCTCTAGATCTTCAACAGCACAGCAGTGGCTGCAGTAGGGAGAGGCAACTTGTCTCAAGCGGTAGCGCCACTGTGCTGTGAAGGCCACCTCGAGGCGCATTCGACGAACTAATGCGCCATCTTTACGAGAGATATGTGCAGGCATGCGGAATGCGCGCGCTGAATCAACTCTGCTTAGCATGGCGGGGGGGGGGGATATAATGTCAGCGGTACGTTTGCGGGTAGCCAGAGGAGCCACGAGGCCTCGAAGTACGGACCGACGATCTCCTCTCAGCAGAGCAGTCCTCGGCGCAGCAGAAAACTGCTCTGCTGCCATGTTGCCGTGGTGCTGCTGCTGCACCGCTGCTGCTTTGCAGCTGCTGCTCGCATAAAGCTATGGGACCCGGCCCTAAGCCATAGCCGAATCGCTGAATCTGTGCCTGATGCGTGGGTCGTCCTCACAGACAGCAAGGCGTCTTTTGGCGTCCTGTCCGTCCTCGCAGAGCATCGAACGAGACAAATCGTAATAACGGAATGTGTAGCGGGGTTCGTATGGATGTCGCTAGGAAAATCGGACGTGGCGAGCAGGACGACGCATAATTTGGAATGCACTAAACGTTTTCAAAATGGGCGTCCAAGCTCCCGGCACTAAGGCTTCGCACTTTGGTTCCCAGTCCGCGCGTAAGACATAGATGGCGGGCTTTGGTTTGAAGGCGTCCCTCGTATTCCGAACACAGGGAAGGTGGCAGCGTCACATTTTTCAAGTGTAACGTCATCTCTTTAATGCCCACCTCCTAATCCACCACGTTCCCGTGATCTTCAGCGCATGCGCCACACTCTCTCCTTCTTCCGCGCGACGCACGTGCGTTTGTGTTGGTAGGGAAACAAACTCATGTTGCTGCGGCCATGCCTACGACTTGCGTAACATTTGGTCGCACAAATTGTTGCACGAAAGGCTGTGGCATCAGGTTCTTCAGATTTCCGTGTGTTCGGCTGTACCAGGAAAGGCGACAAACATGGATAAATGCTGTGAAAAGAGTTGGAGAAGACGGAAAGCCATGGACGCCAAAATGAGCAGTCACGAGTTTGTGGAGATCACCTCACCACCGGTAGGATGAGTCTGCAAAGCCCATTTGTGTTTCATTCGCGGGTTCGTTTTTCGTCAAAAGATCGGTAGTAATGCACACGTCACTCTTTTACAGGACAGCCGGACGCTGACAAACTGCACAAAGATTATGTTTCGTGCGTGTTTTCATACACGAAGACGAATCACGTTGCTGCCCTCGATTGGTACAACCAAATGCAGAAAAGGAAGGCTGCATGCAGTACGTTATACAGGGTGTCCACGCTCACTGTGAACATATTTTTTAAAAATATGTATAACACTTTTTTCCAAGATGAACTCATTGCAATATAGTATATGCTGAAGGGCACTCCCTAGCAGGGCATGAGCAAAGTCCAAAGGCAATGACTTAATTAACTTTCATTAATTAAGTTTTTCATTATAAAAGCTACAAAGTTGTCCCAATGAGAACATATGTTCCTTTCGAGAGGCGATAGTGTGCTCTTTCTCCCTCTCATATTGGGGGTGAAAGAAAGACGCGTCTTCTAAGAAGCGCATTGAACAAAATAAAGAAAAAAATGGCGTTCCTTCACGAGTTTTTTGCGGGCGATCTATCGAACGGATTTTTGTTCTGAAAACGGCTACGATATCAGGTGGCCGAAAGGAACAGATGTTCTCATTGGGACAACTTTGTAGCTTTTATAATTAGAAACTTAATCAATGAAAGTTAATTAAGACATTGCCTTTGGACTTTGCTAATGCCCTGCTAGGGAGTGGCCTTCAGCATATGCTATATTGCAATGATTTCATCTTGGAAGAAAGTGTTATACATATTTTAAAGAAATATGTTCACAGTTAGCGTGGACACCCTGTATATCATGCACGTCTCATGTGCGGTCGGCTTCTGCATTACTGTTGCTTTCACTTGTGAGACGAGCAGACTTGCATATTAATGGCGACTTTATCGTCGGTACGAGCAAGAAACGGGAGATTTTAGATGAAAACAAGTAAATATTGATTCACTACTTATACATGTATACAGGGTGTCCACGCTAAGTGTGAACAGATTTTTTAAAAATATATCAATCACTTTTTCGCTCCAGATTTTTCAGACACACGTCTCGTTTTGGATGCGACAGCGGTGATAATACAAAGACCCAGTTCTATGAATGCAAAGAGGCAAACTTTCTCCAACTACAAACACTTCAATACATATAAGGCTCTGTTGGGGTGCACGCCTGATGGATATATAGCATTTGTATCAAAGGTGTTGGAGGCTCTGGCTCTGATATAAGCATTGTGGAGGACAGTGGGGTGCTCCAAATGGGAAAAGAGTCTGTCATTTCGACAAGGAAAATTGCAAGTTACACGTGTGCACGTTGAAATGGTAATTGGGAGGGTGAAGCAGTTTCACCTACTTTGAAGAGCCCTTCGAATCTTTCTTTCTTTCTTTATTGCGAATGTGGAACACATACATAGTTTGAGGGGATATGCCAAAAAGCAGCGGATGGCTGCTTGACTGGGGCATTATCCCGGGAATGACATTTGTTGTGACAGCAACAGCATATAGAAAAGAGAGAAAAAATAAAACAGTAAAGAAACGTAGATACCTATCTGTACACACACACACACATATATATATATACAAACATAGATACATACACACCGGGGAATGAAGTGGTCACTATATCATCTCAGGCCTCGTGAAGTTACATATACACAGATATATGAATAGGTACAATTCTAACTTTAATGCTAAATAAATACCGCACGCAATGAAGACAGTGACATGTTATTAATATCAATGTTTTGTCTCAGATAATGGTTTAATGTGCATGGAAGCGTATAAGAAAGTGACTGATGTCCATAATTAGTTCTGAACTTTGGAATTTTTAGCCTGTCGCGATGACGCGATCGGGGTGGGAACCATTCAAGCGGGAGTAATGAAAGGAGACATTCATTGTTATGTTTGACAGCTAATACGTATGTTTTCAGAAGAAAATACTTATATAAATCGGTTGCCTTGATGAGGCTCAAGGTCCTGAATAGCGAATGAGTGTGATGATCAGGGGGGAGATTTGCAATAATCCGTACGACACGTTTCTGCAAAACAAATAAACCATTCATAGCGCTAATGTTCGCAGTGCCCCAGACTAGCACACCGTAACGCATGACGGAGAAGACCAATGAATTATAAAGGAGCATTTTTATATTTTTTGGCAGGATGTATCGAAGACGGTTCATGATCCCAATGGGTCTGGAAATTCTAGACTTTAAATGGGATAGGTGAGTGTTCCAGCATAGATTTTCAGAAAAGTAAACTCCAAGAACTTTAACTGATTTTACAACATCAATGTGGTTATCACCCAGCAGTATACGAAAGGGATGATCGATAATTTTGTTTTTGGGCCTGTAAAGCACGGCTTTGGTCTTTTTGGTATTAACGGTCAGATGATTTCTTACAGCCCACTGATGAATATTTTCCAGAGCGGTGTTGGCTTTGGCCATTACTTCTGTTAACTCAGCATCAGAAACAAACACCGTGGTATCGTCGGCGTAAATATAGAATGATGCCTCAGCTGTTGTATTTACTAAATCATTAATATACACGTTGAATAATAGCGGGCCCAGAATGCTTCCCTGTGGGACGCCTGTAAGTACCTGCAGTTTGGAAGAAGAATGTGTGTCAATGGAAACATACTGGTGTCGTGATGTCAAATATGAATGAAAAAAGGAAAGAGCAGTGCCGCGAATCCCGTACTTTTCTAGTTTGTTTAAGAGAATAGAATGTTGTAGGAAATCAAATGCTTTTGAAAAGTCAATATAAATGCCTAACGTAAGAAGTTTACGCTCAATGTTCCTGATGATGTGCTCTTTTTGATAAAGAAGGGCAGCTTCTGTAGATCGAAATTTCCGGAAGCCGAACTGCCGATTGGTGATGATCTGATTTTTGTTGAAAAATTCCATTAATCTCTTATTAACGATGCTTTCTAAGCCCTTTGAAAAGACTGGGAGTAGAGAGATGGGCCTGTAATTTCCGAGCACATTGGGATCACCGCCTTTGCTCAATACAATCACTTTGGCAGTTTTCATTTTGGAGGGGAAGACTCCAGTGGTGAGCGAAAGGTTATAAATATGCACCAGAAAGGGGGCCAGAAGGTCAATAACATACTTGATAGGACCTATCTGGAGATCTTCGCAGTCTCTAGCTCTACTATTCTTTAGGTTCATGAAGGTGGATCGCACTTCTTGATCATCGGTGGGAAATAGATATATGGAATCAAGAGTGCTACTTGTAATATACTTACAAGCTTCAGAGACGCTAGTAGGGGTTACTTGATGTTGCGCTATGTTCACAAGATGTTGATTAAATCGATCACATAAATGCACACCGCTTATCTCTACCCCATCAATGATCATACTTGACAGTCTGGATGCATTGGGACGCAAGAGGTCCTTCAGTGTTTTCCATATTGTTGCCGAATTATTCCCCGTGTCATGAAAAATCTTACGATAGTAGGCAATTTTTGCTTGTTTTATTGATTTATATACTTGGTTACGGTAACGTTTGAAATTGTTAAGTGCATCCAAAGACCGTGTGCGTATGAATGATCTATACATCTTGTTTTTGTCATGAATCATGCTCAAGTGTTCGGGAGTGATCCATGGCTTGCGGATACTTCGACAGAGTTTGACCACTCTAACTGGAAAATGTGTATCATACAATCGCTTCACCTTAGAGAGGAAATCGTCGTAGGCGTCGTTCACATTGTCAAAATTCATTACCGAATCCCAGCTAACACACTGCAGACTCTCTGCAGACTCTCTGCAGAATCTCTATGGTGGACATTGCAGCTAGGAGATATTTCAAGTCTGTCGCTACTTACGCAAATTTAGGAACCCTCTGATTCAAGATTGAGTGCTGCTTGGCCACAAGTAAAAGTGCAGAGCTAAAAAGTGTAGGGAACTGCATGTTGAAGGCTCGTTATTTCCATGCTACCTCTGTAAAATTGCTCTCACACTCTCACCTTGTCTTGGCATTAGTGTATGAATATTCATCAAAATACAGCCTTAGCCTTTAGCCTTTATGGATTTCAACGAGCTTTGTCTCCTGCTGCCTAACTTTTGCGCAGAACTGCATAATTCATGAAAATCAGGTGATTAGTCATCTCGTGATTGCATACTATTTTCCAGGGGATGTCCGCCTTGCCGTACAACTTAGAAAAAAAAAAAAGAACAAAATAAACGCTGCAAAACTAGGCTGCTCTCACAGGCTTTTTAAAATAATTCTGTAAAGGCAAAAAAAAACTGTATATTAGTAATAATGATAGTGTATAATAGTCATACTAATAGTCATAACATATGAGCATGTAATAAATAGTAAAATGTCACACTAATTTGTGCACACAGTGTTGGGATATTGCTCTGCGTGTCTATAGTAGGTGGTTTTGTGTGTTTACGTTAGATGTTCCTACTACATTGTTGGACCTTGTCGCAATCCTGCTTATCAGGCAAGAGCTCTTCGGTTGTTTGTTTTCTTCTTACAACTAGTGGTCTACTCGATGAAGTCTAAGCCATCGCTCTGACAGATTTGTGGGCGTGTCATTCGCACCGTCAAACCATGTCAACCGACATGCTCTGGGGTAGTATTTCTCTCCTTTAGTGAGGAAGCATTTCATGACATCGTCGCTTAATCTTGTTGCTGTTATCGTTTAGAAACTGCATTATGCCGTTGTCTGTACTCACATTTGTGCACTCTGAAATTTGTTCCACTTTATGGTAGGGCCAGCATCCGAAGGCAAATATTTTTTTTCACTATAAATGTGCAATTTACGCAAAGAGGCATGCAGTATAACACAATACTACACATAGTCTTTCATCGTTCAGTCAGACCATCACGTGTCTTTTTTGAGTTGACACACTTCAATTTCTCATTATGTCCATACGGCACATAGCTACTATTTATGTAGAGCTTTCCAAGTCCCTTTAGTCGTTTGGAGAGGAGCTCTGGCACAAGTGCATGTCTCGTAAAGTGCAATACACCAGGCAAAATCCTTTTCTCCAGAAAGTAGATTCGTTCCACATGAGTGGATCGCGCTGCGTCTCCATTATCTGTCCATATGGCGAAGTAACACCACGTTTGTCCTGTTATGCCCATTTGTCCCTGTACTTGATAGCAATAACAATGTTCCCTTTTCAACTTAACTTCTGTATTTACCAGCTGGCAACAGAATCGTTTGTCTGCACATGCTTCCACTGGTGTAACATTCTGCTTTGACAAGGAGCATTTGACTTCCAGTAGCTTTTCTACTCCTCCTGCCTGAACAATCCTGCCTGGCGATGTACCAAGAAACGGATACACTGGGCGCACATGCGGGCCAGTCTCTCTCACAACAACATTACACTCGTGCAAGTCGTTTAGAAAACTGTATGCCGCTACAGCGTTCACTTCATTTTCACACCCATACCTCTACACTGAAAAAAAATTCTACGTGCGTTTAATAGTATCTGACGACGGCGTGTTACCATAATCACAAATACTGCGAAAACTACGTAAAACGGTGGCGCCATCATCATGCGCCGACCAAAAACTTCAATGCGGAGGCAAGGCAAGCCAAGTACTGGTCATTACCGTCATTCACAGCCGCCGGACGCCGAACATCTTTCGCAGACGATCGTTGAGGAAGGAGGACTACCTCCTACAAAGAAGAAGCCCTTTTGTCCTGGCCAATCTCCCTTAGTGGCTCACGGCCATTATCTCATTGGTAGAAGAAGAAGAAGAAGTGGTCGTTGTAATTCTCGTAACGCGCGTATCCAGGTAAGTACATTTCGGTTCGCACATCCTGTTCTTTGCGATTTGAGCGTGGTGCACCGTAGGCCTTGTTTTTGTTGAACTTATGGGACACCAGTAAATCGTGGCTCGCGTTTGCTGTGAGGCGTCTTTCTAGTTTCAGGTCTCCGTGTGTCAGGCGTCCTGGCTCGTAGGGTGATCAAGGCGCTCTTATTGTAATGTACCGTTGCGGAAGGTGTGCTTGTGTTTTTAACACTTTGATGGACTACGTTGACCACTGTAGACATGTACATGAAGCGAGCAGAATACCGTGCTGTCATGCATTATGTGTGTACAGGGCGGCGAACTATGCAATACTCAAATGTCACATTTTGAGACGTTACAAGAACACACCAGGACGGTCGCCTCGAATCGATTTGCTCTCCGAAACCACGAAAGTATGTCACGTCCATTCGTGCTCGCATCAATTCACTACGAATATAGAGATACTGTCACATATGAAGCAGCACATAATAGAGGGCCATGATCAGATGTCCTTATGAACGCTGCCAGAAGTAGTTCGGTGCCGTCTCCGCGTTTTGTGTGCACCTTCATATATTCTCCATTTGAAAAAATAAAACGGTGAGTATAATCTCCTTTCTCTTTGCAGCGTTTTGATACCAGAGCTGACTGATGGGTGCACATGGTGCCTTCCTATGTTCTTTCTTTGAAATAATAAATGGCGAGTATAACTGCATATTAGTTGCCCTGCTCCCTGTAACAGTTCCCTTTCTCTTCGCAGTGTTTTGATGCCAGAGCTGACTGATGGGTGCACATGGTTGCTTCTTATGTTCTTCCTTTGAAAAAATAAACCGTGAACTGCATGTCAATTGCCCTGCTCCCTGTAACAGTTTCTTTTCTCTTTGCAGTGTTTTGATGCCAGAGCTGACTGATGGGTGCACATGGTTCCTTTGTATGTTCTTCCTTTGAAAAAATAAACAGTGAGTATAACTGCATATCAGTTGCCCTGCTCCCTGTAACAGTTTCCTTTCTCTTTGCAGGGTTTTGATGCCAGAGATGATTGGCGCATTTTCATCACTATGTACATAGAAAATAAATCCCAATGTGACAAACATCACATTGTGTTACGCATGGTCATTACTTAAACTGCTCTCATTGCTACGACTATATGTAGGAAAAGCAAAGAGGGGCTCCAGAGGTGGGCACAGCACGATAAGGGTACGCGGAATATGCCAGTTAAAATTACTGGCCAACGCTGTTTTTTAACGACCACAGCACAGTAATGCTACACGGGGTATGCCTGTTAAAATTACTGGCCAATGCAGTATTTTTCACGGGCACAACTTATACGGGGCCACCGTAAAAAAGACGGCCAATGTTTGGCAGCCAACTTTCCTTGCATTTGCCCGTTTTTTTTTTTACGGTAAATTTTTTTTACAGTGTAGGCATCAGAGTGGACCCTTCGATTTGGGTAAAGGATGCTCTTCACATAGCTGTCAGGCTTCTGACACTTTACCTCTTGAGCACACATTGATGCAGTGATGCGGCCGATCGATTCTTTCACAGTTCCACTTCTGGCACTTGGCGTGCCCCACCGTGGCCTCTGTGACGTTATTTCTCTCTGCTGCCGAAAGCTTTCTCAGGCTTTCCAAGTGTGAATCAACTTGGGCTTGTACTTTCCCGGAGGTACGGTCATCAGTAATAAAAGGGTAGTATGTTTGATATCGGTATCGCATACCGCTCCCCACGTATAGGTGGGTTCCACGATATATCCGTGTAGACAATTATGTTGCGAAAAATGGGTTCCAATTGTGCCTCGACGGAGCTCGTCGCATCTTCCTCCGTGAGCACGGTACGCGATTCGAAGCCCAAAAGCACGGCCAGGTACTCGGGAAGTCCGAAGGTGCTGGGTACCTATTCTCGTCACCTCGATTACTTCGTGTGTCACCTGTCATTGGTCGTTACATGAAGAAGGCGTGAAGAACAGAAATGAATGTCACGCGCCTTCAACCAACAGTCGGGTTCTTGATCCCGCAATCTTCGTGATAAAGTAGATAAAGTATGAAGAGCGCAGGACCAAGTGCTCCACTACTGGTTGAGCGACCCCCCCCCCCCCAATCTCTGTTCTTCACGTCTTCTTCATGTAACGGCCAATGACAGGCGAGACACGAAGTAATCAAGGCCGATTACTTTGACGAGAATAGGGCCCTTGGTGTCCTCGGAAAGCCGAATTTTACATTTCAGCTCGGCTTGGTCGAAGCTGAAGCGCGGGTTCCCGAACACGATCGTTTATCGTATCGAGGAGTGCTTGGGATGTAGCGTAATAGTCAGGTGTACTTGCTTGTACTAATAACAGGTGCACTTGCAGAGATCGGGGGATTTTCATCTTGACCGAGAAAGAAAACTGACGAACCACGGGGAGAGAGATCCTGAGAGTTTCTTCCTGTCCTTCGACTGCGTGAACCGTAGCAGCTTTAAAAGGGGCTCTGAAACGTGCAACTCTTTCGGCGTTTTTGGAGGGTAGACGTTATCCGCGAATTCGAATGAGGCGTCCAGCTTGTGCAAATAAATGTTGAGCGTGTTACGTAAGGACGTGGTTTCCGAATTCAAGAAACATTTTTTTTTCTATTTACAGTAAAGGGAGTAATACAACTGCGCCCGTTGACAAAACAATACACACATAACACAGCGGCACCGCAGAGAAAACACGAGGGACAAGATACGAAGGATGCCTGACATTTCTATCGGCTTCGAACCTCGGACGCTCACAGAGGACACAGTCGATATAAATATTCTGTACTTGCCTCGACTTCTCTTTCTCTCGCTTCTCACGACTTGTACGATTTAAGAAAACGTATTTGTTTGAGCCTGCTATCTCCATTGGAACTTGTGAGCATGGAGTGCGCGATTGCGCATCATTTTATTATGATTGGACATAATTACATAGAGTGCATTCCAAGCCGTGAGCTTATTTTATTGTTATCATTCTATGTAGTTGTTAGGTATACCCACGCATTGCTTGTTCCTGCACACCTGAAATAGAAACGCGGGACAATTAAGCGAGTTAACAGACATAGATTTACATAAATAGAAGCACAGATGACTAGACTACACTGACCACGTCAGACATGATCACTATGGCAATCATTTTTATTTTGTTCCCGCCGTGTCTCATCGCGCACGGGTTGGGTCTGTACGATGCACTGCGAATTGGGACTGCGTTTTCGGAGGCAAATATTAGAGAGTTGTAGTGCATTCTACTGTATTGCCTTTGCGTACGTAACAGATAAGGTGGTGGTTCTGCGTAATGCGCGACGCGCTCTTTATGTCTTGCGCGTGCACAGAACCAGCAACGATATTTCTTGCGTGCGCACAGGCGATAGCGTACGACGCACTAGAACTCACTAATAGCACAAAATGAGATAAGCAGAACTTCTACCGCCATCCGATCTTTGCTTGCCTCGAATGCAGTTCAGACGTCGATGAAAAGTACGATGGGCTTTCAGAACGGTCTAAGTGATGGCATATTGCAATGCTGTGACGGTATTACAATGTTGCATCTATATTGTGTCACACCTACATGTCATAAACACGAGTCACGTTTCATCACGAAACATCGAACGGCAGTCTGCTGCCGTTCGATTTTCAGTCGCACTTTCTTGAACTTCGAAATTCATTCAAATGACGGCCATCGTGCAGTTGCCGAATTTTCGACAAGTTAGAGAAAATTGGACCGTCACGTGCAGGTGTGAAAACATGGAAAACAGAGTAGGCTGCATGGTAGGGTGTCGAACCTGACCCACAGGCTACTCGAGCACTTGGTGTCACCAACAATAAAATGATCCCGCAAAGTAGAGGATATAGTACTGGGTATGTAAAATCACTTTGCGCGAGCGCTTGGCGGTCTGCCCTCCGAAAGACTCCTCTAGGGATCTTCCCAGTAACCTCCGAACCCCTTAAACACTCCTCAAATTTCTCAGAAACATCACCAAAATCACAAAATACCTGCCACACACACCAAAATAACTCCACAATAGAATATGGATTTAAAAAAAAAACGCATATAGGGGTGTCGCGGCCCACAGGAATTTCAAAACCCCCCAGACGGAAATACCAAGGTATATAGAGAGAGGTAGAGCATCTCACGGGCCCCGCGTCTTCCGAATGACGCCATGATCCAGACCGTGAGCGGCTTCCACCCGTTGCGCAGCTACTACGATTGCAAATAAATGTCGTCAGGGATGACGTCAGCACCATGATAATAAGCAGTGGATAACTAACCATAGCGCTTTAAATTCGCGCACTCTGTTTACTTTGCCCTTTTACTGGCCGAACCATACTAATCATCCAGGGCAACAATACCATACGAGAGCAGAGAAAAATAAATCATATCAGGTGTAATGGCACATGAGAGTTATCACAGGTTTAGACAGCTCCAAACCTTAGGGTATCGCGATGAGCAATCAGAAAGGTTCTTAAGGTCAATTTCTCACCGAGAGCAAAACGTACACGTAGTGATTAGTTTGACTTTTCGATTAGTTTGATTAGTTTTAGTTAGTGACAGTTTGCATTTCTTCAATGAGTGGCCATAATTGGTTCGTTGCAAAAAACGTGGCATCGTTGGTGCACAGCCGATTGCCATCATAGCCGGTCTCCCTATGACAAAAGCTCTTTTTGGAGGGGCCGGAAACAGGGGATGCACTGAATTAATCTATTTACACGTGTTAATCTTGGTCTATAGCTACGAGATGCGAACGTCGCTGCCTGTTTAACATAAAAAGTGTACGAACTCCGTATTACGATGGGCGGACACATGACTGGGCTAGAGGGATGCGCGGATAAACAAGCCTAATCTTACGCATGCGCATGAGAGCAGGATGCGGGTCGTAGACTCTGTTGGCAGGTGATATCGTACATGTATACGAGTGGGCCAATGTACAGTTTTTCCTATATTTAAATTATGAATACACTATTAGCACGCACAAAAAGCATGCGCATGCCGTAAATACTTTCGTTGTTTACGGTCGTACTTCTGCGAACAACACCCAGGATCGGTAGCGTCATGGCGATGACAGTGCTAGCGGGTCAGATTTTGTTTTCCGCCTTCGCTAACTGGCTAAATCTACCTTGAAAATACTGCACAAATCCCTTGTATCTTCAGACCGAGTACAATAACTGTTGTTCATGAAAAAAAAAGTACCGAGCCGTGTCATGTCTGTGGTTTTGATGAAGTGTTCGCCGGGATGAAGGGCGACTCCACAGCAGAGTAGTTTTCTATCGCGCCTAGCTTGGATCCATGGTGTCGCAGGTGGTAGCGCACGTGGCTGAACATTTCCCTAAGGGATTATTTTACTCTGTCTTGTTCTTGAGGCATTTCTCTTGACAAAAAGACGCCTTCTGCAACGCGTGACCCCACGGTATTGATGAACTATCGATAGCACTACCGAGACTCGAATATTAATAGACAATCGAAAGTCGGCTATCGGAAAACTTCCGAGGAGCATATAAAAAGATCCTCACTCCAAGAGGTTTTACAATAGAACTCATAGCAGCGATCCTACGGTCGCTGACATTGAGCTTCTGATGCAACTCAAATCAACCGCAAGGTCACGTGCTGCTCCCTGCACTGGATTGACTGGCACTACAGTCTCATGCGTGCGTACAATTTGATGATGAGCATCGTTCGCTGCTTGTTGTGCATCATTCACATGTTACAGCTAAACGGAAAGCACTTGTGTCGCACGTGATTTGGTTTTCGTTGTCACTGTGCCAGTGCGAAAACGATGACGGGAACGGGATAGTGAGAATAAAGTTTAGCAGTCGATAGTAAAAAAAACAAAATAGCTGTACGATTGATAGTCAATTATCGTAAAAACATCGATAGTTTCTTAATACTACCGATAGTCGGCTGTCGATAGTTTTTCGACAATGTCGGTAGTTTAAAAAAAAGCTATCGATTGGATCGATAGCTAATGTGTCGATAGTTTTCCATCTCTACTCCATAGTCGTGCATCTCTGGAAACGTGTATCAGGCAGCTCAGTTCCGCGTATTCATTGTTACTAGCCACGTAAAGTGCTGTTAGTCAGTTATGTGAATATGCCTGTTTGTAGTATCACCTCCACGGTAATATGATCATGTTAAAGGGCTCCACTGACGAAAACGGTCCACTCAGTCGTAGTCGTAAACCAACAAACCTATGACTGCATGTGGGCCATCGCAAAAAGTCGCATAACATGCAACCAGTAGTGCGGAGCACAACTACAGGAACGCTTCTCCATTTGACAGTACACTACTAGACAAAAGTTTACCGAACGCGCGAGCGGCGTATTTTCTCTGGGTAGAGACACCCTAGCTGCGATCGGAAGCCGACTAGTTCACTCGTTCGGAGGGATGCAAGTATGCTCTTGTGGCGACCAACCGTGGCAGTAGTGGTAACTCTGCTTCTGAAATGGTTTTGTTTTCGCTCTACTGCACCTAGCACGAGTTGCTATCGCGGGAAGGGAGTCCATCCGCTATCGTAGAGGTAACGGGCCGCGAAGATCAATTGAGACGACAACGGGCTGAAGCCGCCTTGCTTTTTTCCATCTCTTTTCTATTCGACAAAACCAGAAAAAAAGAGCGTGTATCACTGAGCACAAACAAAAAGAGACATGGGGGATACGATAGTCCCCTAATACTTTGTCGCCCCCCCCCCCCCCCTCGCAGCAATAAGGGAGGCCATATGCGCACTGCTTCTATAAATTCCCCAGACGTTTTCGATAATGTTTAAGTCCGGGCTCTGCGCCTGCCATGTCAGCTGCATTACGCCGAGGTCGTCAAGAAGGCGTTGGACAGTGTTACTTCGACGGACGGAGCTGCCATCGTGCTGCAAATGAAAGCACCCATCTGGGAAAGGCCCTTCCAGAGCATAGGCGAGCAGCGATAGCAACCCGCGAGAGCAACTCGCGCTCGGTACACTACAGCGAAAATGGAAGCATTTCAAAAGCAAAGCTACCACTACTACCACGGCCGGTCGCTACAAGTGCACTCTTCCATCCCTCTGAACGAGTGAACTCGCCCGCTTCGGCTCGCCGCTAGGGTGTCTCTGCCCTAACCTAAAGTATATTTTCCATACCTGCTTAGCGCAGATTTTTCACAAACTTTAAAAATTTGAACCGTTGCAAAGTTATGGGGGCACCTACGTAGATTGCGAAAAAGGAGGAGGGGAGATTAATAGAAGGAATGGAGTAGGCGCTGAAGGCCGAGTCTGAGGAATACCTAGCCGTCGGTATACAGGGTGTCCCAGAAAACGTGTCATTGAATTATAATAAAAAAAAAACTACGTCACCTAGAATCATGCGGTCATGCATTATGCATTTGTTCTTATTAGGTTTATTATTATCTTTGTTCATGCATTTGTTCTTATTAGGTTTTTGCAACCTCCTAATGTGAATGACATGTACTCCAAGTTTAATTATGTAAATATTTGCGAACTGAACACGGAAATTTGCCAAGCAAAGGTCACGTTTTTACCCAACCAATATGAAGAGCGTGCCAAATTCACTCAAATTCATGATAATTCACAGTGATATTCACGAGCTATCCCATCGGAAAAAGTAGCCGAACATCATGGTTTTCGGAGCACCGGAGCATAGCGCGCGATGACTTTTTGAGCGCAATCACTCTCAGTGCGACGAAAGGAGGTTCCGAAGCCAGCCCACTCAGTGATAGTAGAAAAAGTAACAGTTCCTAAAATTGGGAGAGGGAAAGCATTATCCTAGCAAAAGTCGGACGTCATAAGCCGTGCTTGTTTTATCTCTTTCTGCGGTGTCAGGGAGGGCCGGGTTTCCAACCTCCTTTCGTCGGACTGACAAAGATTGCGCTGAAAAATTCATCGTGCGCTATTCTGTGCGACCTCCGTAGAGCATGATGTTCGGCTATTTTTTTCGATGGGATAGTTTCTGAATATCCCTGTCAATTATCATTAATTTGACTAAATTAGACACGCTCTTCACATTTGTGGGGTAAAAAAGTGACCTTTACTAGGCAAATTTCCGACTTAAGCTCGCAAATATTTACATAATTATACTTGCGTTACACGACATTCACACGAGGAGGTGGCAAAAACCCAGTAAGAAGAAATGCCGTTGCCCGCATGACTCTATGTGGTGTAGTTTTTTTTATTATAATTCAATGACACGTTTTCTGGGACACCCTGTAGGTGAGACTATGACAGGTGTATAGTTGTTGGTAATGTGGTCGAGGGCCTCGTGGCGTGGGACGAGCGCAGGCGGGTGCTTTTTTTCTGGAAGGCTTCGTATGTGGTGATTGGTATAAAAGACAACACTCCAGGGCGGTGAAAGTAAGTTGGCAGAATCAAAGGGGGTTTGCCATTAGTATTTTTTTTAGTGAGTTTTTCGATGTTCGTCTTGAAGCAGCTTTTACGGTTAGTTATGACTGAAGTGGCCCGTTGAGTGAGGCGCCCAGTACTGTATAAAGGAGTGATGCGTACTGGCAATTCTACTTCTAGTAAAGTTTCGTCGATCTCAAGACGCCCCCGCAAGGCCCAGATCGATGCGTAGACCAGTGCGATGATGTCGTTCGAGGCTCTGCCCGTTGGTAGGGCAGAGGAAAATAAAGGGAAGAGTGTAGCTGATGGGACTGGGGGCTTTTTATAGTGAAAGCAAAAATCGAGGATGATTGCACAAGACTTGCCGCAGAGACGTTCTTGAACATGCAGTAGCGTCTTACAGGTGCGTACCATGCGGCCTATTTGCTGAGTTCATGAAATGCGCGAGTAAAAAATAATGCCGATGTAAAGTGTCTTGTTCACACGTGGAACGGAGACTCCGTGAAGGGAAAGTGTAGGAAAGCTTTCTGGGATGGGTTTCTCTATGGCGTAGACGAGAGAAACCCATACCAAGGGAAAACCCATCCCAAAAAGCTTTGCTACAGTTTCCCTTCACGGAATCTCCGTTCCACGTGCGAACAAGAATTTTACCTCGCATTATTTGCTAATCCCGCATGTCATCCATCCCCAGGGATGGCTTTCCCCTGGCATAGACGAGGGATGCTGGTTTTCGCGATGAGAGACTAACTCCTTTAGTACCGAGAAGGTTTGAAATGTGACTGAATGTACCTTGAGCTTGCTGTGAAAGTGGAGGCAGATGTCGTCTGCATAGATGAGGGATTTGGCGGTGTAGAGAGTGTCGCGAGCGTTGGAGGTCGGGCAGTGCAACGTCGAAAAGGATGGGGGGAGAGAACTCCGCCTTGCGGGACACCTTGGGTGAGAAGTATTGCTGAAGTTACTTGCCCTTCGATAGCAACGACTATGGTACGGCTTTGCAGGTATCTGTGTATGAAGGCACCAAGTCTGCCTGTGATGCAAGATTGTTGTAGGGGGATAACGGTGACTTCATGGTTAACGGTGTCAGATGCTTGTTTGACGTCGAAAAAAGAGATGAGTTAGATGCTGTCCTTATAAAGTGCCTGCTCTATTGCTGCGGTGAGTTGGATGAGAACGTCAGCCGCTCCGCGTTGTCGGCGGTAGGCGCACATGTGGTCAGGAATCACGTGGCGTTGTTCCACAGCCCATATGAGTCGTCTTTTGACCATACGCTCCATCACGTTGCAAACGCAGGAAGTGAGCTGCAAACCAAACTAGCACTGGGAACGGGACAGAGAGAAGAGACGACAGGACAGATGCTAGACTTCAAACAAAATAATTTATTGGCAATATAGTACCGTCTTCAAATAACACACTCAGATGGTTAATATGTCATCCACACACTTGTCATCCTCTTCATTGTCCCACATTTTTAACAATTTAACTTCATTATCAAACAAAGTGATAGAAGCATGACTCACACACTGTTGCTCATTTGTCCGTATTTGGAATGCCTCTATTATTTCTCTGGTACGCTGATCACAAGAACGACCTTTTATCCTCGTCTCCGGGAATCTTGGAGAACAGCCACACGTGTTACAATGCACCGACAAGTGACCGGACGGGGTACCCCTCAGGGAAGCCCTGAGGCGGTATTTCATTTCGATATTTCATTTTTCTGATTTAATTTCGGTATTTCATTTCGATAGCGCTATTTCATAGACCACATTTGCCTTACATGGAACAAACTTCTTGAGGTGTTTTATGTCACATTGACGGACATTCATTCTATGGCAGGTCATATTGCACAATTTCCCTAATTTTTCCGGAGCAGAGAGTGCCACAGGAATAGAATGCCTGTTTGCAAGTTTCTTTAAATTATGGGACAGTTTATGCATATAAGGAATGACAACCGGTACCCTTACAGGCCTGTTCTTCGCCGGATCCTTCCCTCCCATGATGGTCGTTACCATCGCCTCACTCACGTTGATATCAGTTCATATGGGTACCCAGCACTTCACGCCCGATCAATCTGTGAATCATACGCCTCTTTTACACGGTGGAAGCAGGACCTGCGCAAGGCACTATTTAAGCAGTTACTCAACACAGCTCTTTTTACAATCTTTGAATAAAATGAGTGGAATGGTATTAGCCCTTTCTTGTTTCTGGGAGCATAACACCAACATACATAGTGACCCTCACGGTGTATCCGGATATCAATGAACCGCAAATATCCGTCGACTGGTACCTCACTAGTAAAAGAGAGGCTTCCCCCAAACTCATGGAACATCCCAACAATGCACTTTTCTTCATCTGACATAGCAACACCGATGTCCTTATTGCGATACCACACCAAATAATCATCTACATATCTGAAAACTCTCACATCCCCAAGGGACGACAGGGCATCGTACAACCTGCGGTCAACATATGCGAGAAAGATGTCACTAAGAATTGGCGCCACACACGATCCTATGCATACGCCCCTTTCTGGATGTACAAATGTTGGTCATCACAACTGTAAGTTGCACCTAGGCACATCCTAAGTATATCAATGAAACTTCCTACCAACATGCCACACTGATTCTCTAATCGTATTATATTATTGGCTTCAATGCACTCCGTCACGGTCTCTAGCAACGCAGCCTGTGGAATAGAATAATACAAATCTGTAACATCGACCGACAGGGCACGAAGACCGCTCGCATGGTCACTCGACAGAAATTCCAAGATAAGGGCAGAGTTCGGATTACATACGGGTCGTTCAATTCTAGTTCTTTCAGATGCTTCTGGAGATACAAAGAAACACACTTCTGCCAGGAATTTCTCTCGGTTACAATTGACCTCAAAGGGAAATCTTCTTTATGGGTTTTGATAGTGAAGATGTCCAGAGAGTCAATCTTGCTCACCCGAATCTTTTTGGCAAGCTGTTGCGCTCCTACCCGAGAGCAAAGTTCAACCGCACGTGCACGGATATTTTTGAGGGATACGTCATCGTCCTTCCTAAAGTTCTTACATAGGGCTTCTTCCTTCTTATTAAGGAAGGTGCATTGCGAGAGAACCGCAAACCCACCTTCTTTATCAGCCTGTAGTAGGTCAACATCCTTGTCAGCACAAAATTTCTTCACTATGGCAAAAACGTCCTTGTGCCTCTGGGGTTTGTACATCTTGTTCACCACATCGATACCATCTTGTATGCACCTCTCTTGGTCCTGGCACGCAGCAGTAGAGGCCAGACTTCGAACTAAGCCCACACACTCAGCACTAGACTACATTGGGGGAAGGGCGTACTTCGCACCAAGTTCCAGCACGTTCCGTACCTTCTCGGGGAGAGATACGTCTCGTCTGCGATGATAGCTAACGCTTGCTTGACGATCCGCGTGCGATGATCCAGACGATTCTCTCTTGCTCCCAATAGGCGACGAAAACGTTGCTTCCACATAGCTTCAGCAAGTTGCAAAGCCATCCACTTAAAATGACCAAACCGTGAACATGACCGGTGGATTGGTTCAACGGGATGCATGCAAGAAGCACGTAGACAATCTTCAAAAAACCTAGCCTGACGCCACATCTCTGCTCTGGCGATTCTGGACACCCGTCTTCTATGGCCGACAGAGAGTACAACTCCTCCAAAGAAACTGCGCAGCTCAGGCAAGAGGAAATCTTTCTTCAAAGCAAATGTGTATTTTGTCGCACGGCAAACAGTGGTAGCGTACAATAACATATAGTGGGATACACTGTTGTCATATCCAAAAGGTATACACATAGAAGAGAAGCCCGGCGAACAAGAAAGGAATGACATCAAAGTGAAAAATCGGGCGTGTTCGTGTTGATCTTGCATGACGAACTAGCACTGGGAACGGGACAGAGAGAAGAAACGGCAGGACAGGTGTTAGACTTCCAACAAAAGAATTTATTGGCAACATTGTAATACCGTCTTTAAATAGCACACTCATATGATTAATACGTCATCCACACACTCGTTATCCTTTTCCTTGTCCCACATTTTTAGGAATTTTACTTCATTATCAAACAAAGTGATAGAAGCATGACTCACACACTGTTGCTCATTTTTCCTTATTTCGAATGCCTCTATTATTTCTCTGGAGAGAGAGATTTCTCATCAGACAGTGCATCTACTCCTTCTCTCCTCTACCGCTCTGCCGCCGTACACTTTCAATCACGCATGTAGGACACAAAGTTTCCAATATTTTTAAACATTTAAACACATTCAACCTCATATATACATTTCCGTGATGATATAAAATAGGTCAACTCTGTCTCTAGTTAGTCGTCAGTCGTCACCAACGCGAGCAAATTATTTGTGGACCTGTTTGATTCTGCCGCACTCTTGTACCCTTACGTGACCTTTCACGTCGGTCTGGAGTGTGGCGAACGCAGGTTTGTGCTTGGTAATAATGTAAAACCCCGATCCCATCATCTTCACCAGCTCGCTTGCTTCCCAGCTATTTTTTCATTGTGTTTGGTCGTTCGCAAAGTTTTCACTGTGGCTGGGACGTTGAAGATCGTATGTGTGAAGCTCAGAGCTATCGATGAATTGATACTTTTCGGAAGGGTTCTTCGAACTGAAATCATTCGGTGGTAGGCCCACCCGTGGCGGTGAGAGATGTTTTTGAATACGGTAAGGCCTAAAAAAGCCGTTTTATTATTCATGACCTTTGTTCGCTGGAGTCAATTCAGCGAATTCTTTATCATTTTCAGGTTGCATACCAGCTTGACTGGTAATGAGGTGTACCACTGTGATTGAAACACACGTGAGGTCATTTTCCTTTACAGGTCCCTACAAGACAAAGAGTGAAATAGTACATACGTCCAAATTCAAATCCAAACCGGCTTGGCCATTAGTAACGAAATGTCCAGTGTCGGTTTGAATTTGAATTTGGACGTATGTACTATTTCACTCTTTGAACCTATTTGGTGTCGCTATGGCTAATAAATGTGTGTAACAGTTCCCATTCGCGCTTCTGTGGTGCCAAACTGACGTGTTGCACTTGTCTCGTTCGATATTTGTATTTCGCTCCTCATTTGGCATATCATATGGGCTACAGAATTCCATCGAAGGAGTATATCTACTACAACCACGGAGTACATGCTTACTCCTTCTACAAGTGGCTAAAAAAACTCCTCTGGAGGGGTTCGCTATGGGACAAGCCGTTTACTCCTCTTCTGGAGTTAATTTGTGCCTTTTTGGATAACAGTGCAGTTTCCATGCTCTTTTAAGGTTGCCTTCATCAGATAGACTGGATCCAGTAGCCCACCAGACACGATATTTAAAATTAAAAAAACGCGTTTATTTGATTTAAGTCGACATTTTTGCCACCTTTACGTATATGACCCTCTCCCTCATAATAATGAAGTATGATTTGCGAAGATTTGCAACGGAAACTGTCACAAGATAGATGATACTGGTGCCGCTCATGTAATGGATATATAGCAAAGAGAGTAAAAGACGCGTAGCAAACAGTGTGAGAACGGTAAAGCCAATATCATTCACCCTTGATAAACAGCAACGAACGACATACTCTATCGTAGACGCTGTAGAAGTTCGGGGGAACGTGAAAAAAGAAAAAAAAAGGGGGAAAAGGAAACATAAGCGCGTTTTCTGACCAAAAGGTCAGCGCTACAGCCCGTATGCCGAAAGCTTGGCCAAGCACTTAGTGGGCGGCACTTTCCGGTTATTGTCTTGAACCCTACGTACCAAGGTAGGCGTTTGAGGCTCACAGAGCAATACAGTGCCATGTCCTGGGCATATACCTTCCATCCTACGCTGTATCAAGTTGTTATAAACTAACGCTTCACTGGTTGCGTGCTAAGTGAAGGAACGCGAAGCAGCGCGAGCGTTGCTGCAGCCAGCCGTTTATTTAATAAACCGAAACCAATACGGTGATGAAGATGATGCGTGTGACGTGATTATCAGTCGGTGTGAACTTATGACAATAACTCACTCCCCTTCAAACCGGCTAATATGTAGGAATCCCAAATCATATTCGCCAGGGTATATTCAGCCCGCAGTCCCTAGCACAAGAAATGTTCTTATCGCTCGATACTGGTTTGGTGAGAGCGTCAGTTGTCATTTGTTCAGTTGGGACGAAGGATACCTTGAACTCCCTGTGCTGCAATTCGTTTCTCACATAGAGGCATTTGAGGCGAATATGCTTGGAGCGTTGGTGAAAGACAGGATTCTCAACCAGCTTGATCGCCGATTGGCTGTCGCAGTACACTTGAAGTACTCCGACGCAGAACTTCTCAAATCCAAGTTCGGCCAAAAACATTTTTATCCATTTGCCTTCTTTTATGCCTTCGGTGAGTGCCAGTCCATTTCGCTCCACATGTAGAAAGTGCAATCACCCGCTGCTTTGAGGATTTCAAGCTAATTGCACCCTTTGACATCACGTACACATAAGCGCTCCTGGATTTTCCCATCTCATCTTCGATCCAGCTAGCGTCTGGATAACGAACAATTGGTAAGTCGGAAGCGCTGCATGTTATTCCGGTGTTTTTGGTGCCAAATAGCGAACTACTCGTTTTGCCATTTTCCAGTGCAAGTGTTCCAGTGTGTGTTTCTATTATTAAATTGGCTCAGAAGCTATGTCTGGTCTTGTAGCTTGTACCAAGTACATTAGACTTCCAATGAGTTGCTCATAGGGTGCGTGTGAATCCATTTGCTCTTGTGTTTCAATACCGTCGTAACTTGTGTCAGGGAAATCTTTGCTCGTTTGTCCTGATGTCACGGAATGTCCTTTCACTATAGCCGTTTTAACAGGCTTACAATCTTGCATGCCGAATTTGGCGAGAATCTCTGAGATGTATTTCTCTTAGCGCAAGCTTATCTTCCGAGAGACTTTATTATGATTGATTTCTATGACAAGGATATATTTGGCTCACCTAGGTCCTCCAAGTCAATCCTTTTTCCAAGAGCTCCAATGGCCTTGTTAAGCACATGGTGATTGTTCGCTAACATTAGGATTAGGATGTCCTCAACGTATACACTGAGGATGACTGTTTCATTCGTGTTGCGGAAAATGTACACGCATCTGTTAGTTTCCAGTCTCCTGTAGTGAAGATCCTGCAATGTTCTGTCGAACGTTTGGTACAATGTGCTACCGGACTGATCAGACCGCATAGGGATTTTTCTAGTTTGCAGACTTTGCCAGAAGTGGAAGTGGTACTAGTCCTTGGCGGTTGCTCCATATACACCTCCTCTTCAAGGACACCGTGGAGGTACGCCGTTTTAACGTCGAGTTGACGCATCACCAGGTTTTCTTCATTGGCCAAAGCTAATAACAATCGGAGGATGCTGAGCTTGACTACTGGTGAGAAAGTTTCGTAGTACACTCTGAAAAAAAAAAAAAAAAAAAAGGAGTCGTACCGACTCCTTTACGGGGGTAAAACGTCATAACTCCGGGGTGCAAAATAACACCTCTTTTGAAGAGTATCTGCAACTCCGGGACCTACGGAGTAAAGTTTACTCCTATGGTACAGAGTAAAAGTTACTCCCATACAGCTCCCTATTTACTCCAGCATATTGGGTGTAAAAGTAACTCCATTCATGAGGCTAGCGTAACTCCACTGGGGAGTTCTTGTTATGCTACATAAGGCATAAAAGTTATGCCCTTCAACTGGAGTGCACATTACTCCAGTCGTCTCACCTTGAAGATCATGCAAATAAGTGTTGCAAAACAGTATATCTAAATAAGAAACATTTATTGTGTCTCTGATACAAATTGGCAAGAACAGAAAAAGGAAGCTTTCAGTGCTTAATATGATCCTATGAAAACAACTGGTAAGGTGCCACAGGTACAAGTACATTCTTGCATTATAAGGTTGCCACACACCCAATGCAACTATCACCTGGCATATACTTCCAACTCCTATAAACAGGAAACAAAACAGTTATTCGAAGTTCATCTGTCGCTATACATTAACATATCAGTGCATAGCAATTTGGCATATCGGCACCCACTTTTCTGCTTTTTCATGAGAAAGCAGGGGGAGACGCGCCTTTTGAAGTGCATCTGGCTGAGGCATAAAGTGCAGTACATGTACTTTAGATTTTTCTTTTTTCTTGGCAGAAGGGTAGTTGCCTTATATGAGAAACTGCTGTCATATGTAATTCACAATTCGGATCCTATAAGGATATCTTGCCTAAAATAGATGTGTGTATACACTTCCCAATATATCTATTGTAAAACACCTGTAATAAGATGAGCACTTACAGAAGTGAAAAGGTCAGATGCACCTCCTTCAGCAGATGAGCAAGGGCATGAATTACTCATGCTGGGTAATAATCTGCAACATAAATATAGGTAATGGAGTCCGAGCAGTGGCGATATGTTACGTTATCATAAGTCAAATACTTTCATAACTAACGATTTCTTGTGCCAAACAAACTATGCTAGGAAAATGAATGGTTTGAATCATCTCTGTGCGTGCAAAAAGTGATTGGTGCTATGTCGGTTACTTACTATCTTGCTCATCAATAATATTCTCATTTATGAGCTGATGATTACTGTAATTAGTCCCTTTCTCTTCCTTGCAATGTGCATCCATCCTTTGTGGAGGTGGAGCAGCACTTTCTTTTCTCTGTCTGCCCAATGTGCCGTGCAAACGACTCGTAAATCTGAAACAGTAACAACAGCATTAGAACTCAACACTGATGCAGTGGCGGATCCGGGGGGAGGGACGGTTGGGCGATCGCCCCCCCCCCGCTTAAAACAGTAGGTTTGGCAGCGGTGTCCCCCACTCCCCCCACTTAGGGGCTTCGACAACCCCCCCCCCCCCCCCCGCAAACAACAACAACAAAAGCGAGACGGACTGGATCCGCCCCTGCACTGACACTACTTGTCGTCGGCAGGATACACGTGAATGATAATACAGAACAGCGGTAATACCTACCCCATTGAAACTTACCAGTGCAGGGTACCTTCTTACCACAACCTGCACAGTTGACTTCTCATTCCAGAGCCATGGCGAGTGATACTAGCCTTTAGGTAACTTGCCACCTTCGTCATCTGCAGTGCGTTCCATCAAAGCCAGACTATTCTGCAATGCTGTTAACATTAATTAACAAAGCGTCCTATCCAAAATACGATTTCACTTATCGTCAATTTGAAGTTCCTGTTCTTCAAAGAAGTTAGACTTCTTAGGATACAAAGGTCCACTTACGAAAAGAAACTCTCTTGAAGAAGCATAACTGCGAACAGCTACCACATTTTCATAACTCGTGTACGTAACACAGGACGCATACTTACCTGAAGTACATACAGGACGACACTCAGACACATGATTTGTAGCTGTGGCATTCATTGCACTTCAGCACGCCGACGTTGTTCTTCGAAGATAATCTTATTCATCTTTGAGAACATCGTTAATAGATACAGTTTCAAGTTCCCGCACGACAACGGCCAACCGCTAAACGACCGCGCGATGTCAGTGTTGCTAGACTACGCAATGAAAAGAACGAAAACTGTCCAAGAATATGAAGACGCCTCGCGCTCAACTCTGACCACGGAGTAAAGCGCTGGTTGAATGGAGTCATTAGAGCATGAAAACATAGAAATGCAGAAACAGGGAGTTGCAATGGTGTTTGGTGAGAGTTAAACTGCATCAAGGGGTGTAAAATTGCGTAATACTCTCGTTCGACTCCTTTTTTTCTCAGAGTGTAGTAGACGCCATGTGCTTGACTTGTTCCTACGACTACAAGACGCGCTTTATTTTTTTGTATCACCCCCTTGTGGTTGCGCTTTATCCTGTAGGTCCATTTTGATTTGACTACTTTCATTCGGGCTCTTTATCCACTAGGGTCCAGGTACCATGTTCGTGTAATGAGTGTAATTCATCGTCCATAGCGTGTGTCCATTTTGAGGATTCAGGGGATGTGATAGCTTCTGTGTAGGTGGATGGCTCTCGTGGTTCAACCGTTTTGGCCGGTCGTTCTTTTACTTCCCGTACAATCTCATTATCAGTATTACTCTTCTTCGGGTCCACCTGTGATCTCTGAGGAGAATTCGAAAGTCTAGTAGAGCGACGTAATGACCATCGTCTTCGGTGGAATCGTCGTAAGTATCTGTAGAACTGTTCCGGATGGCACATTTGTCTGACGTTTGAGTGTCACGACGCATGTGTGACTTTGTTGCTGTCGTGGTATTTGATGTGGTGTCACCGTGAAGAGAGACGGTGGTCGGCTCGTAGAAAGGAACATTGAGCATCTGCTCGGTTTCGTGTTGGTTGGAACCGTGCAGAAGCTCTGAACCACTGCGCTGTTCTAGGCAGCAAAACGTCTCGACTGACGGAGACTCGTTTACGTTGAGGGTTAAACAACCTATATCCCTTGCGGTCGTCGCAATATCCTCCAAAAATGCTGGGTATGCTCCTGTCGTCAAGTTTGGACCTGCGATGTGTTGGAATCCATGTATATGCGAGGCATCCGAAAACTTTCACGTAGGCAACCGTTTGATTGCGATTGGTATAAATCTCCTCAGGAGTAAGTCCTTGCAATATCCTTTTGCTGCACCTGTTCCTGATGTAAACTGCTGTATTTACCGTTTAATGCCAGAAGACCTCAAGCAATTTTGCCTCCTCGAGTAGTACGTGCTGGAGAGTAAGGCATTGTCATTTCATGCACCATTGCCCCACGTATGAGAAAATCTTCCAAATCCGGTGCAAATCTTGTGAAAAATTGTTTGGTCAACCAATAGACAAGCCATGGACAAAACGTCCATTGAAGCTTTAGGCTGCCCATTGCATTTCCATAGACCACCTTTGGACACCCTTTTTTACTTCCAATAGACAGTCAATGGGAGATTGGAAGAAGATTGGGAGAAATGATCTATTGACTTTCCATACACTGACAATAGACTGGCCACGGATCCACGATTGCCTTTCTATCATCATTATATTCACCCAATTCGGATTCATGACCAGTAATATGTTGTATCTGAATCTGGAATTCTGTTGAGTTCCTGTTGTGTGAATGTCTATTGATGTTTTTTAACCTATGCTGACAAGCAATACGTGGCCATCATTGGCACACGTCTAGGGTGATCGTGGACAATCATTAGCGCCATTCGCAATTGCTTAATTCTAGTGCTTTCAGGACGTCCAGCTCTGAGTACGTAGCATTCGCATCTCCTTCCTAAGTGAAAACAGATACCATATATATATTTTTTTTAACCTATGCTGACAAGCAATACGTGGCCATCATTTGGCACACGTCTAGGGTGATCGTGGACAATCATTAGCGCCATTCGCAATTGCTTAATTCTAGTGCTTTCAGGACGTCCAGCTCTGAGTACGTAGCATTCGCATCTCCTTCCTAAGTGAAAAAAAAAAAAAAAAGTGAAAACAGATACCATATATTACCGGCCTCGGTGGCTCAGTTGGTAGCGTGTTCGCCTTCTGATCCCGAGATCGCGGGTTCGAACCCGGCCGAGGACGTCAGCAACTTGGTGGCAGGGTACAAGTTGCTTAGACACGCCGTCTTCCGCGAGGGACGTTAAATACGGGGTGCCGTGTGATGAGCTTTCATCGCACGTTAAAGAACCCTCAGGTGGGCAAAAGCAATCCACAGACCGACCGCTGTGGCGTCGCTCATGATCTCAGTTGTCTCGCGACGTAAACACCTAATTATTATTAGATACCATATATTGCTTGACATGCGAGTTTCCGCAAATTCGAGTGTCATGCTTGCCTCTGAGTCAGAATGAAGGGTGGGGTATCCCTGCTGAATTCGATTACGCATCCATCCAACACCAAAGTAAGGAATAGCTTGGAGTATTAACTCACTACAAAGATTACGCTTGTGTTTGTAACTGCCTTAGGTTTGAGACATTCAGTAGGTCCACTGAAAGTCAAACTTGCGCAGTGAGATGGCTACCTGCATCAATGTGAACCTGCATGGCAAATTACTCACTCCACAAGTTTGACTTTCAATGGACCTACTGAATGTCTCAGACCGAAAGCAGTTACAAACACAAGCGTTATGTTGCTGTTGAGTTCCTACTCCAAGCAATTCCTCACTTCGGGGTTAGATGGATGCATAATCGAATTAAGCTGGAGCACCTCACTCTTCATTCTGACTCGTCAGAGGCAAGCAGGGCACTCGAATTTGCGGAAGCTCGAAAGTCGAGCAATATATGATATCTCTTTTCTGCTAGGAAAGAGATGGCTGTGCTGCATCTGCCTTTCTAACAGCACGTGCTACGTTCTTGCTACGTCCTTGCTCTGGTTAAGGTATTGCAGATGGCACTAAGGATTATCCTCAATGATCCTAGGCGTGTGCCAATGATGGCCACGTATTACTTCTCATCACAGGTAAAAAACATCGCTTTCACACAACAGGATCTCAGCAGAATTCCAGGTTCCAGAATCACAGTTCATGAATCCGGATAGGGGGCATATGATGGTGGTAGAAGAGGAATGTCGACCAGTGGCCAGTTTATCGTCAGTCTATAGAAAGTCAATAGACAGGCAATGGTAGATATCTGTTTCATTTCTATAGAAGGTTGTCTATAGACTATTGGTGCCAATCTCCCATTGACAGGCCAAAGAAAGTATACACGATAGTACAAAAGACAGGCAGACAGGCTGTATGTTCGATAGTCCAAAGGAAATCTATTCACGAAATAGGACGTCCAAAGGGTGTCAACAGACTGGCTAAACTTATTTTTGTAAGGGGCCGCTTTGACAATCGACGCTGTCTCCGCTTTAGTTTTCAGAAAGTGCACAATAACATTTCGCCTACAATCATCAACGAAGACAAGTAGATACCTGCTACCTCCGAGTGAGGGTGGAAAAGGACCGCACAAGTCCATGTGAACTAGCTCGTTGACCGTTTGTCAGGGAGCATGACTGGTAGACTTGAATGGCAGCCGCGTGAATTTTCCAATGATACAACGTTCACAGGAACGATCTGTGGGTGCAGGTAAACTGCTTGGGAGCCCTCGAACTATCTGCTTACTGGCCATGAGTGATAGGACATCGTCGTTCAGATGGCCGAGTCGTCTATGCCATTCTTCTGATGTCATACGCCATATTCCATACTTTACGCTGGCAGTTGCTTTGAAACTATGAAGTATGTCTTTGGAACTAGTCATGTGACTACTCGCACCATGTCTGAGTCAATGGACCATCCTTTGTCCTCGTTTCAGCCATGAAAGGATATAGTTTTAAGTGCAAAGTAGCGATACGGTGGATCCTGGTCGTACCGACCTGCGTTTTGTGAGGTTGCGACTTCCAGGACCTTTGTTCTTGCCAGTCTCGCGCGCTGTGGTGTACCTTTGTGCGGCATGCGTGATTGTCCCCGTCCTTTGAAGCATCCACGGTGAGGTGGAAAATTATTGGGCTTAGTTTCGTTGCGATAACAGTTCCGGGCAATGTGGCCGGGCTTCCCGCAGGTGTAGCACTTGAAGTACTCAGCGTCATTGTGCCTCTGAGAGTTTCTCACCTTGTGCGCAGTTTCTTCGGGCGCTGCATTCGCGGTTTGGCGTTGTTCGTCACGCGAGAGCGCATATCGTACCTTCTCAGGTGTATGGTCCGAAATCGCGCAAATATCAAAGCTTCGAGCAACGCCGTTGAAAGATCTGGGTAGGCCCTGGATTGCTATGGAGGCTATTTTGGCGTCTTCGAGGTTATCTCCAAGTACACGGAGTTGCTCGGCGAGAGACTCCAGACGTTGCATGTACTGAGCAGCTGTCTCTTGTTGCTTCCACTTGAGTTGATTAAATTCCTGCCGTAGACCCAATTTCTTTTCTAGTGTTCTTCCTTGGTTTACTCGTTCCAAACAGTTCCATGCGCCTTTCGCTGTCGTCTGGTTACTGACATATGACGTCTGGCTGCTGGAAACGGTCTGAGCAATAACGTTGAAAGCTTCCTGATCTTTCCGATCCCACTCACGGCGGTCTGCAATGGTTGGTGGATCAGTCTCAATCCATAGGCCTTTCATTTTCAAATAGAAGGTCACTTTGAACCTCCAGGTTGGGTAGTTCTAGCCTTGCAGCTTCTCGATGTGGCCACTCTTGGAGAAGTCATCCATCTTCTCTTGTAAACCGCTAAAAACTACGTGTAACGCGAGACTAAGTTACCAAATTACCTGGGCCCATAACCAATGCAAGAATGTGAGAGAAGACGCGGCCGCGCGCTTCGCTGGCTGCGTGCTAAGTGAAGAAACGAGAAGCAGCGCGAGCGTTGCTGCAGCCAGCCGTTTATTTAATAGACCGGACCTAGAAACCAATAGGGTGATGAAGATGATGAGTGTGACGTGGTTATCAGCCGGAGTGAACTTATGGCAATAACATACCACAGTAGCAATAAATCTTGGGAAGAGCGCTCTTGAATTGATTGGTTGTAATAAACTGCATGCGACACTGCTACACGCCTTCATCGCCACTCGAATTTCACAACAGGCGTCATTTTCAAGGAGAACATACCAAATGGAAGTGATTTAAATAATAAAAACGAGAGATGATTGTAATCGCGATTAAAATTGCCGATTTAGATCGCGCAACCCTGCCTTATTCCATTTTTTCGTCGTGAGGTCGTAATGGCCTGGCCCTTGAATAAGACGAAACTGCAACTAATGAGAGCCAGTTCACCCGAACATGGCTGGAGCCAAAGTAGGTCACTGTCCAGCCTTATTCAGCCTATAGTAGTTACCTAAGCACAATGTTTGAATAACCCTTTCGCGCACGGTTTAAACGAAAGGGCCTACACGTGAAACCTTCGAAGAGCTCAAAGAAGCAATAAGGAATTCGTGGGAAGTCAGCGATACCAACACCACAGACAGCCTAATTAAGAGTAACATAAATTGCGTTCATCCAAGCCAGCTGGTGGAGGAACTCAAGGGTGAAAAAGTACGCTAAGGCTTTTTCACTATAGAGCAGGGTTGCGGAATGGGGTCACCCATTCCATTCAAATCCCATTCCGAGTAATGGAGATTTGCGATAATTTCATTCCTTTCAATTCCTCAGAATGGAAAGGTGTGGTCAATTCCCACTCCTGGAATATATCGGTAACACCATTCCGTTCCTGAATTCCACTAATAAAAAAAAGAAGAAAACAGAGGAAAAAGAAGAGTAAAAGAGAAATACAAGGGTCCGGCAACTGTACTTGCTAGCTCGGCAGCGCTACGGGAGGTTGGCATTACCCATCACGAAAAAAAAAACAAACAAAAAAAACAGAAACACGAGGTGCTGAGAGGTTCCTAACATCACAACAACGTCGATACAATACTAATTGATTGTGATGATTCTTTTTTGTTTAAATTCAGATATGTGAGGAATCTTGCTGACCAGGGATATCGTGTATTCCTGTTCCCAAATTTGAGGTGCTAGAAAGTGCTGCTTGATAACCAACTTCGCTGTGCTGCAATAATATGTGAAGCTGTTGAGAATAATCGATCTACGTCTGCTGATGCTGCGCGGAGTCCTTGGTGACCAGGGAGTGCTTCACTGTATTATTATGTATTATTATTCGAGAAAGGAAGGATAACAGAAGCCGCGTTTATACATGCCGGATATTCAAAATATTATTTCCTTCTTGATCGTGTCGTGTGCAGTCGCGGTGCATGTGTGCAAAGGGCGCGAGGGAACAAACAAGCGGCTTCAAATCAAAACTGCTACAGGAGTACCGAGACCCTTTCATTCCAATTCCATTCCAAGGTCTGATAAAGCTGGATTGATTGCGGAATCATTCCAACTCGGGAGTGGGAACTCCGCAACCCTGCTGTAGATCATGTAATAGAGAGCACTAATGGAGTCTCCTCAACGTTATTTGAGCCCTACAAAGTATTATATGATATACAATTATTTTGGAATGTGGTACAAAAAAGATTTACATAAAGATCTAAGTGTCAGTGTGTTTTTCGACGAGTCAAAATACAAAAATGTGCGAAAAAATAAAATAGCAGAAGCTTGTGAAAAGGGAAAACCATGTTGAGTCGAATAGAAAACTTTTGAAAATTTACGTCAGGAGGGTCCGGCAATGACCCATACCCGCGGCCGGTATTTTCTCTCGCGTGCCCTGGATAACGGCGCGGAGTAGATGGCGCCGAAAATATTTGACTCTCCTTGCAAGCGTCTAGTACGGTCTCACACTGTGTATAGGTGAAAGGAAAGAGAGATACATCCGTAAACCCGTGACTTTATGTCTTTATGTTTGCGCCAACCGCCTCACAGAGAATGCTTGGCGTCCACTGGAGACATCATGTTACGCTGCATACATGCGTGGAGATACATTATTTGTCTAGTAATTGAACGCTAGGGACGGCACAATGTGAGCTTAGAAAGAAATCGAAAGAGATCGAGTAGAAATCACAGCGGAACGCGCTGTTTAATCTTTTTCTTTCGTCCAGGGCGACCTCAGAGTAGATAACCAATAGAATAGCGACTACGCCTGTGTATGCTACTGCGTTACTCAGTGTAGCGTTTATTATCAGAATGTACGGGGTCTTAGGACAAAAGATGTAGTGTGTTTTAATGAAGTGATTGAATGCTGTTTTGATGGTCATATGCTTCGCTGAAAAATGGTTGTGGCCAGGTATACCCAGCTCCTCTTTTTTTCCTTCATCTTATACCCTAGTTACACTAGCGCTCTCAACCACGGTTGAGTCGACCACGGTTGAAGTCAACCGCGGTTGAGAGTGTTACACTGCAGCGCCAACCGTGGTTGACACGTCAACTGTGGTCGACTTTCATCTGAGCTCCTCGCCGTCAGTTGACCGACTGGACTGACAGACAAGATGGCTGCCTCCAATGCTGCGTCTGCGTCGTCGGCCGATTTTGCGACGGAGCAAACGAAAAAGAAGCGTTTCGTCTGGTCGGATGCAATGACCAGGCATCTCCTAAACTTGTGGGAAGATAGTCTAGGGGCTTTGAGAAGTCAAAAAAGGAATGCTGTGATTTACGACCGGATCGCGTCAGCCCTAACCGAGGGTTGCCACGGTGCAACCTTCGTAGGTAAGCAAGTCAGAATGAAGATTGAGAGCCTGACGAAAGAATACAGGTAGGGGTGCTTTTCATCTCATTGCACTTATTTACCTTCTTCTCTGTTTGGCGTTCATAGCGCATTCTTGCTTCTACTGACCAACTGTCGCACTGTTGTATGTTCAGTACTGAATTACAAAGCCCGTTTTTGTAAATGCAGGGCACTAGCGAGGTGCGGAACTGGTTCGGCGGCAATAACGTGGCCATATTTCCGCAAAATTCACGGCTTTTTGGGGACACTTCCCGTCAATGACCTCTCGCTAGTGGAAGAAAGTATCCAGGTAAAGCGTTTGGACATTTTGCGGCTCTTTAGTGTTTGGTACTATTTGTTACGACTTGTGACATGTGAAAACCTGTATTTCCAGCTGCCTGAACTACAGCTACACTACTTCGTTTACACACATCCACACAACAGCTTCATCATCAAGAACAGTGAAGTCATGAACCATAAGCTGAACCACTACGCATGGGTGATAACCTGATATGCTCTGTGGAACTTGGCATCCGACTGCTCTGCTTCAAGATGATGAGGGGAGACGAAAATGGGGGAGTTTATTTCATAGCTCAATATAATATGTACTCGTTGCTGCTGGTGCACTCTTTTGAAATCAGTACACATCACTTAAGAAATGTATGTGTTTGAAGGGAGACACACCCTATGTAGCAATAGTTATACCTTGTGTGCAAAATGCTTTTTTAAGATGTTTTTTACCTTACAAAAATATAGGATTATCTTGAAAGGTAAATATTTGGTTTAGTAATCTTTGTATTTGTATGTTGTTACGTAAAGGAGCTGTCACAAGATGTATGATAAGAAGAATGATGAATAACAAATACTGAGGTTACTTCTAAATTAACCGTTTTACTGCTACGCGTGACAGGAAATACAGTTGTAATTATAATAGTACCTGTGCACAGCTGACAATTGCCCAACGCAGAAACAGCTGTTCACTGCTGGTATAGCATCATTTGTCCTAAACCAATTTTTATTCAGCCTGCTACCACGGAATTCACAGATGTGACTTGACTTGAAGCCGCAACTTGAATTGTGCAAGTCTACACGAAGACCTGTCTTCGCTCAAGACGGTTTGCGTCTTTCATGAACTTTCCCGCTGGCACACTTTGTCAAGTTGCCTAACTTTAACTGTGTCTGGGAGTGAGACTTAAAATTTTGCACTTCAAATTTGCTTTGCAATCAGAAAACACAATATTTCTTAGCATCAGGACCCCTATGATATGCGGATACCTGTCATCTGGCACCAACACTTGTGCAAAGACCGTGCAGACGAATTGATGGCATATCAGCTTACGTAATGCAAATATAAGGGAAGAGTCTGAATGTCATGCGGCTTCCTGAAGCTTGTGCACTGCGGTGCTATCTGTCTGGTTCAAAGTAGCAAAGGAGCTAACTTGATTGCCCAATAAGGCCAGAATAGCTGTCCAATGTTAGCATGGCGATGTTTCAGTTATAATGTAGCTTTTGTGCTGTCTGCTAATATGCATTATTACACATTTTCAAGGTCCCAGTTGTCCACGAGCCAGAGGAAGGTGCTGAGGTAGTTGCCTCTGCACCACAAGAAGTGTCGACTGAGGAGGAGCCACAGGAGAACGTAGATCCTGTAGAACCACCACCCAGAAAAAAAGAAAAAAACCAGACCGTGCTGATGCAGCTTCTGCAGCTTTCAAAAGCTGCAGAAAAAAGAGCTGCTAAAGCAGACAAAAAAGAACGGAAAATGAGAAAAAGAGCCCTACACCTTCAGGAAGAGGCAAACCAGCTGCAGCGGGAAATGCTGCATATGATGAACAATTATTTTAATGGATCATAATATTTTGCAGCATCATATGTAATTTGCAGTTTCATGTACAGTGTTGCAGTGTGCAATGTTGCAGTGTGTGCAGGTAAGTGTCATTTGCGCACTTAGCTTGTTGTCTACTTGCCCGAGGAACTTCTGGTTGCACGCATTTATGCATGCGAACTCTACAAAAGAAATCGTGGAAGCCATACTCAGTTTAAAAAATAAACTGACAGACAAAAATGTCAGCATCCGTGCATTAGACTGGGGCAACATATCAGCCTCAGGAGAGTTGTATTCAAGTATCGCTAAATCTGTGCTGAAACCGAAGCGATGTCCCATATGGATAATCATGGGCTGTGTTCCTAGTGCACACAACTCACTTGAGGCCGTGATGCTGCCTTATTCTAATGCATGGAAGCTGATGTTTTCGTCACTGTTTATTTTTTCTGCTGAGTACAGCTCCCACAATTTTTTTTGGAGATTTCGCACGCATAAATGTGCCATTGTGTGCCACCGAACCTTGTCGGTTAAGCAGACAAGGAGGTAAGTGCACAAGTGTCACTTATCTGCACACACCCTGTATAATAAACTTTTGTTCTTTGTAGTAGCTGTTGCATGTACTTGTACATCAATTCAGAGTGTGTTAAGCCTGTTAGTTCTAGCCTGTGAGTGATGATTTTCTGTCTAGTTCTGGTATAGCTGGTCATAACTATACATGACATGTTTCTCGAACGTCCCTCAGCCGAATAGTTCAAAAAAAATTTACGCCGTCAAAGAACTTTCTTGTAGGTTAGTATCCCTGAGACACGAGAAAAGACTAACCAAACAGTTGGTCATGTGCATATTATCATTAACAAGATAAAATTTTAGTATTTTTTGTAGGAATTGGTTTCCTAATTGGAATCATATTTACATAATTAAAACCTCTGTGGCATTTCATTTCTAACTGGTAACTGAAATCACATTTTTTTCAGTTCAGGTTATGGTTATTTGCCGATGGCGAATTGCGGTACGTTCTGGTTTTTGAAAAAAATTCAGGTTCCCAAGCGGTTTTCGGTTTCCTTCCATCCCTAACTTTTTTCTAGCTTGCTTTGCATTTGCTCATTACAGCCATGTATTTGCTTCGAGTGGCTGTCTCGTCGCCATGTAAACACACCCTGCTAAAGGGAGTTTCCCTCCACCTAAATATGTGGAAGACTTTGTGTAGCTCAAGCACTTTCACTATTTAAAAAGTGGCTCAAACAGTGAAATCAGCTCAACCCTCCCCTTTGTCTAAAGCATCAGCAAACGTCACTTGGTTACAGCAAACGGGGCAGAGTTCTCCCCGAATGACGTTTTGCGTCGTCAACCAATCTTGGACTCCCACAAGGTCAGCCGCGGGGGAGGACCTGTTTGCTGTCGAAATAGTATGCAACACGGTTTGTAATTACTGCTCAACTATATATGTGGGTGTCGACCTCCCTAATTTAAGGAAATATGTTTCAGAGTTAAATGAACATATTCTTACTGATACATCATTGCTCTTATATCGGTTTAGTGCCCCTTTAATACATATCTCAGGGTGACGGATACTAAAGTAGCACCAAGGTTTCACAGGACACCTGACGTTGTTGATCTCTGTAGTACTCATACGGCTTTTTCTACTGCCAAGCTTTTCTCGTTAGTGTGACAATTTGTTTTACGACCAAAATCCGCAACTGTGATGGGCATGTTAACCAGGGTTCACTGTACATAGTGTTTCGACATGGATATGAAATTATGTGCAATAAGTTATTGCTTAATTCATATGCGTGTCTTTGTGTTCTAGATACTAAGATGTCTTAAATGTAGCTATCTTGAGGTGGGTGCTTATGACCACCCCCGCTCACTTGTGCAAAAGGCCTGTATTCCTAAGAAAAAATTTGAAGGGTTTGTTCTACACGCAGATGCAGCCTTTGACGTATGCATTTGGGGTGGCCCTGAAAAGGGCCGTTTTTGATAGGTGATGGTCCGTCGTTCAGGATAGGGTCTTCTGCAGCATGCCTTAGGCTGTGGTCTTCATGCAATACAGGTGCTGTGCAATGGCATCACGAACACATGCTCCGCTTTCCGTAGCAGCAGACGTGTGATGTTGTGGCATCTCCCTTGGAAGATGTCTGCACTCTTCAATCCAATGTTGCTCAACTCCATAATTGAGGTCCTCACAGATGTTGTGGAGGATGCAGCAGACTCTGATGATGGTGGTACAGTTGTCAATATCGCACTCAAGTCCTTTGTGTAGAATCCTGAACCTCGCCTTCAGCCTTCCAAATGCGTTTTCCACGACTCGCCTTGCACCAGAGAGTCGGGCGTTGAACTCTTGCTTTTGTGGTGTGTTTGTAGCCCTGTCCGGATATGGCTTCATTAGGTGTTGCTGCAGCGGGAAAGCCTGGTCACACAATATGACAGGGCCCACATCCACACCTTGCAAGCTCACTGTGAATGTGTTGAAGAGGGTACTGTTAATTACAGCAGGCAGCCTGGACCTCTGAAGTACTGCTGAATCGTGGTTCCTTCCAGGAGACCCCACATTCACATATGAAAACTTGTAGGTATGGTCAGCAATGGCAAGCAAAATCACACTGTACCATCCCTTATAATTGTAGTAGTCTGAGCCCTGGTCCTTCGGCGGGCACACCTCAATATGGCAGCCATCTAGAGCTCCAAAGCCTTGAGGAAAACCTGTTACGGCTTCGAACCGACGCAGGTGCTCTGGCAACTCAGCGTCTGTTGGAAGCTTGACAAACTGCGCTTCCAGTTTACTGACAATTTGTGCGCAGAACTCCCTGTAGACAATGTTGACGAAAGACCTGCTCACCCCGAACAAGTTCGCGACAGTCCTGTCCTCCGCAGATGACGACAGCCTATACAGGGCAACGGCTACTCTCTTTCTGAGCGGTATCGCTTTCCGTAAGTGGGTGTCGGCCTTAGCCATACTTTGGCATACTTCAACCAGGTAGTTGAACGTGGCCCGAGTTACACGAAAGTCACTTTTAAAATAGTCGTCGGGAAGTCCTGGGAGTGTTGTCTCCCACCACGATGCTGGACGGCGGTAGTTGCGAAGCTCTCTCTGTCTTGTACACAACCGCAAGGCAACAGTGGTCAGGGTTTGCAGTTGTTGTTGCGCTCGTTTTCTCTTCCGGTGTTGGCGGTCCAGTTCGTTACGGACAGCGTTGAGCTCACACTGCCTTCGTCTCAGTTCACACTGCAGCTGGGCGAAACAGAGGAAAAAGTTCTTGTCTCTCCCCCGTATCTCCGCGGACGTAGCTTTGCTCAGTGACATCGCTACGCGCGATGGAGCACAATAGATACAAGATATATACAGCAACACGAAAACAATACACGGTGGAACTCAGAAAGCAAACGAACGAAACAGAAGACAAATTGGCAAAAATACGGCGGGAGCGAGCATACAAAGACAAAAACAAGACAGATTGAATTACAATGTTGCTAACGCCCGGTCGTATTCCGTTAAAACGGAAAGCCATAGTTGCAACAAGTTGTCAAAAATAAGGTCATACATAACTGCCTGCTCGTATAGTGCTTAAACTGTTTTAAATAAACGTTACATGTTGTTTAAGTCATCTCTGCATGAGTTAAATCTATTTTTGCTCAGTGTAAACTTTTTTTACTGTTCCGTAGCCTCTGATGTTGTCCGTTTGGGGCGCTAGCCTCGACTGAGGTGAATTCGCTCTGTGTAACTGGTTTCGACCGTGGTTGGGTCAACTGCGGTTGACGCTACTCAACCGTGGTCGACTCAACCGTGGTTGAGAAAGCTAGTGTAACTAGGGTATTATACTGTTCATAGGTCCGATCGCTGTCAAACTCAAAATGAGATGGGTGGTGGTTCACTTATTGCTGCTCGGTCTCATTTCAATGTATCTCGTCGCTCTGATCTGGAACTTGTACCGGAATGTGTTTAGCTTGAATGTTGCTTTCGTGATAACGACAGAATCTTAATAGGTGTGCATTATTTTTCTCCAGGTTCTAATGTAACTGTTATTGAAAACTATTTGCTCGCAATAGGGTAGAAGCTTATGAATGTTAATTCCAACGTTCTAATTCTTGGTGACTTTAATGCTCCTGGTGTTGACTTCATTAATGACAGAGTGTCACGTAATTGTTCTGCGTTTCATCTGGGTAATGTTCTTCTTGATTTCGCGCGCTTTCATTAACTAGCTCAGTTGAACAACATGCCTAACAAGGATGGTAATTTTCTAGACTTGTGTTTTTCAAACTTTGATGTTTCTTTGGAGTGTTCAGTTTCGCTCATTGTTCCAGTTGACAGTTACCACCCTCCCCTCTCTTTTCTGTTTTTGTGCTCGCGCGTACATTCATTGTCATCTACCCCTCGACTGGAACTGCGTAAGGGAGATTATGTTGGTCTGTATCACCATTTTGCGGTATGCGATTTCTCCTCTGTGTATAACTGTATTGATCCTGATGATGCAGTGTTGAATTTCACCAACGTTATTAGAAATGTTATTTCTGAGTTTGTCCCATATACCATACCACGTCAGCGCAACTTGGTACCCAATTTGGTTTTCTGCTCTTACACGCAGTTATCTTAGCAAAAAGAGATATTTTCATAGAAGATTTAAGGAATTTGGAATGGCGTTTGACCATGAACAATTTGCTGTTTTTCGGCGGCTCTTCAAGAAGTCTGCTGACTCAGACCGTAATGCGTATTGGAAGGGATGCAAGAAAACGTAAAAAGCGATCATCGTAATTTTTGGACCTGGCATAAACAATGTAGGCGTGCGAACGATAGAACTATGTCTCTGTTTGACGGTAATGTGATGCAATGCAATCCGCCTGTCGTGGCAAATATCTTTGCGTCACACTTTTCATCTGTGTTTGATAGCTCGGCCAGCACAGATTCTGCCTTTTCTTTTACGCAAGTGCACGGTGGTCATCTGTCCTCGTTTGTTATTACTGAGAATGATGTTCACAATTCAATTCGTAAACTAAGGCCCATAACGACACCGGGACCAGACGGTATCCCCGCTATTTTCCTTAAAGTTTATCGTGACATCCTTTCGCCTGTGCTCGTATTCATATTTAATCTTTCTCTTAAGCGAAATATTTTTTCTTCAACCGTGGAAGTCTTCCCTGGTTATTCCTGTCCATAAATCGGTCAGCCATAACATTGTTACTAATTATAGACCTATAAGTATTTTATGCGCTTGCTCCAAGGTCTTTGAACACATTATTTATATTAATCTGTCCTCGTCTAAAAGCGCAAAATTGCAGACAGTCAGCATGGCTTTATGCCTGAGAGATCAACAGTCACAAATCTTGTATCATTCATGTCAGTGTGTTCCCCAGCGGTTCTTTCTCGTGGTCAAATGGATGTAATCTATTTTGACGTCTCGAAAGCATTTGACTTAATGAACCATGATCTGCTCCTTCGTAAGCTTGGTTTTTATGGTGTTTCTGACTCTCTTGTATGTTTCATTGCCTCGTACTTACGGCATCGCTTATACTCTGTGTGTGTGTGTCCGGATCCTACTCTGATACCTATGTTTCTACGTCTGGTGTACCCCAAGGGTCAAATCTCGGATCTCTACTGTTTAATATTTTTATTAATGATCTTGTACCTTGTGTTAAACATTCCACCATGCTACAATATGCTGATGATTTCAAAATAATGAAAAGCATAACCTCGCCTTCTGATTGCTTACTGGTTCAGGAGGATGTTTACAGTGTTGTTTCTTGGTGAACTTCTAATTTCCTCAAAATCAACGCGTCAAAAACTAAACTTATCTCATTCACGCGCAAGTCTCACGTAACCCGATTTCAGTACTTTTCTGATGGCGAAATAGCCCGAGTTGGCGGCATTCGTGATCTCGGTGTTGTCTTTGATGCGAAGCTTCAATTTCATGAGCATGTGAGAGCAATTCGTTCTGCTGCTCTGCGTATGCTTGGTTTGCTCACCTACAGCTGTAAAATGTTTTCTTGCCACACGGTATTTCTTACTCTCTACAAAGCTTGCGTCCTTCCCCGACTTGAATATGCGTCAGTGGTATGGAATGCTTTATGTGCCACCGATATCAAACGTCTTGAAGCTGTGCAAAAGAGGGCACTTCATATTATTCATTCGCGTTTCTTGCGGAATGTCCCCGCATTTTTATCGTATGACTGACTCGTCACGGATTGAATCTGTCCAGAAGAAATTTCTACACATTGTACATAGCGTATTCTTAAGAAAAAGCCCTCACTTTAGAATGTATGTGTATACTGAGATAATGTCATTTCTTAACCTCCAACCACTCTCAACGCGACGCCGTTTTCATGATATTATGCTCTGTTATAAGATCTTACACAGTTTTCTCGATACACCATCTCTATTACATCAGCTTCATATCGCCGTTCCTGTCAATGTAACCCGACACACGAATATATTGTACTTATCCCACCATATGCCTGCAAATCCGATCGTACGTATTCAACAAATGACAAACGTAATTCACCCCTCTGTTGATATCTTTACCTCGCATTCAAACGTTTTTAAAACTCTCCTCTTGCGTTCACTCACTAACACATGAAGTTGTACAGTTTTTTTTTCCTTTTAGTACTATGTACTGTATATCTCCATGTCTGTATTGTATGTATCACTGTGAATGTCTTCCCGTTACGCTCCTCTTCTTGAATATGTTATGTTATGTTTCGCCTAATCTGTATGTGTATGTATATATATATGTGTGTATATATTTGTAAATACTGCATTGTCTGCGTGCGCCAACACCAAGGCTTCGGCTGTTCTTGGGCACATTAATAAAGGTATTACGCTCCTCTTCCTGAATATGTTATGTTATGTTTCGCCTAATCTGTATATGTATGTATATATATATGTGTGTATATATTTGTAAATACTGCATTGTCTGCGTGCGCCAACACCAAGGCTTCGGCTGTTCTTGGGCACATTAATAAAGGTATTATTATTATTATTATTATTATTATTATTATTATTATTATTATTATTATTATTTTTATTATTCTCTTTCCTGCACTGACTCGTCACGGATTGAATCTGTCCAGAAGAAATTTCTACACATTGTACATAGCGTATTCTTAAGAAAAAGCCCTCACTTTAGAATGTATGTCTATACTGAGATAATGTCATTTCTTAACCTCCAACCACTCTCAACGCGACGCCGTTTTCATGATATTATGCTCAGTTATAAGATCTTACACAGTTTTCTAGATACACCATCTCTATTACATCAGCTTCATATAGCCGTACCTGTCAATATAACCCGACACACGAATATATTGTACTTATCCCACCATATGCCTGCAAATCCGATCGTACGTATTCAACAAATGACAAACGTAATTCACCCCTCTGTTGATATCTTTACCTCCCATTCAAACATTTTTAAAACTCTCCTCTTGCGTTCACTCACTAACACATAAAGCTGTACAGTTTTTTTCCCCTTTTAGTACTATATGTACGGTATATCTCCATGTCTGTATTGTATATATCACTGTGAATGTCTTCCGGTTACGCTCCTCTTCCTGAATATGTTATGTTATGTTTCGCCTAATCTGTATATGTATGTATTTATATATATATGTGTGTGTATATATTTGTAAATACTGCATTGTCTGCGTGCGCCAACACCAAGGCTTCGGCTGTTCTTGGGCACATTAATAAAGGTATTATTACTTCGTTATTATTATTATTATTATTATTATTATTATTATTATTATCATCATCATCATCCTGCTCCTTCCTGCGACAACTGTAGACGACATCAGTGCATTCGTCGCACAGAAAACTGACTCCTCGTCTATCAAGTGCACAAAGTTAAAATCACGTTTCGAAACCTACGCCTCGTTCCACATCTCAACTGACGACGCTGCTTTCGACCTCCTTCACGATCCTGCGGTATGGCCCTCTGGCTGCTTAGTCAAGCAGTTTAGGGGTCGGCTCCACAGCAGCATCATCTACGGTTCCGATCAACATGCTCCCACGGATGGCAGTCAAGAATGAGTGGGCAAGTCTCTACTATCAAAACGTGCGTGGTTTGCGTACGAAGAGTTCGAGCTTTTTCTCTGCTGTGTGTGAGTGCGAATACAACATCATTTGTCTTTCTGAAACCTGGTTAAATGACTCTATTCCGAACAGCGCCTATTTTCCCGATTGTTATAGTGTGTACCGTTCAGATCGTGTTGTTCCTGGGAAAGCTACTGCACGTGGCGGTGGGTGCCTAATTGCAGTGTCAAATGCCCTCAAAGTTATACGTCGCCGCGACTTGGAGAAATACCCTGAGTCGGTATGGATAGAAATTCATCGCCTCAATGACCCCAACTTAATTGTGGGTGTTCACTACTTCCCACCATTGTTTAATCCGTCAGAACTCTCCCAGTACCTGCTGTCCCTGGAGCCATTACTTGACAGACACTGTGACATCTTGATGTTAGGTGATTTCAATTTACCTCATTTCGAAGCTCAACAACTTTCCCCTGCCATTTCTCAACCGTCTTCCGGTTTAAATGGTGTAAACTGTCTTCGTGACTTTGCCGATTTCATGTCGCTCTCCCAAGTTAACACTGTCCCCAACCATAGGGGACAATTCCTTGATCTTTGTTTCGTCCGCTCGGCCAACTTTACGTCTGTTAGGCCTGCTTCCCCGTTGATTCCGCCAGACAAATATCACCCCCCTTTTGCAATGTCCCTGCCTACTTCTTTCCGTAATCATCATGTAGCATCTGATACTTTCGATCTTCGTCGAGGTGATTACGTTGGTCTATATCATCATCTCGCAACTGCTAATTTTGAACCCGTATTCAATGCCACTGATGCGAACAGTGCTGCTGTTTTATTTACGGATATTGTTCATTCAGGTATAAGTTCCTTTGTCCCCACTCGGACCATACATAAAGTTCATAGATACCCTACTTGGTTCTCGAAGGAGACCAGGTCTTACCTAAACAAGAAAAAATTCCACCACCGGCAATTCAAAAAGCATAACTCCATAACACACTACATACTATTTGCTCACTACCGGACACTCTTTAAGCAGGCACAATCACGTGACTATGCTAATCGCATCAAATCCATTGAAATGGATCTCAAGAGTAATCCTAAACAATTTTGGAAACACATGCGTCTTTCCAAAAACGAAAACAGTCTATGCGCTTTAAACACTAACGATGGGGTATCTTCTAACCCAACCTCGATGTCTCAGCTCTTCGCTACACATTTTTCTTCAATATATAAACGCGGTAATGCACAGCCAATTGCGAATTCGAGCTCCGTGTCGAACGCATCTTATCACCTTCCTTGTATAGCAGTGTCCCACGAGGAGGTCATCGCAGCTATTCGGAAGCTAAAACCTACTTTGACCCCAGGGGCCGACAAAATTCCTGCAGTATTCGTTAAGGCCTACGGTGACCTCCTTGCACCCGTCCTCCTTCATGTATTCAACTTGTCTCTACGTAACTCTGTGTTCCCCACCTGTTGGAAAACTTCGGTTGTCGTACCAGTCCACAAGTCTGGCGATCCTTTAAATGTGTCAAACTATCGTCCTGTCAGTCTACTGTGCGCGTTTTCAAAAGTGTTTGAGCAGGTAATCTATGATCGCACGTTTTCTTTTCTCAAGTCGCAGATATGTGAACAACAACATGGTTTTATGCCAGGCAGATCCACTGTCACCAATCTTGTATCGTTTATGTCCGTTGTGGCTCCTTGCGTCTCAGCACGAGGACAAGTAGATTCAATTTATTTCGACATTTCAAAAGCATTTGACATGATGGACCATAGTATTTTACTTCACAAACTTCATATGACTGGTCTCGGAAACGCCCTCATTGCTTTCTTCCTTTCGTTTCTGAGTAGCAGATGCTGTATCGTAAAGGTGCACGGTGCCTTTTCTTCTCCTTACTTTCCTCCTTCAGGTGTTCCTCAAGGCTCAATTTTGGGGCCGCTTCTTTTCAATGTCTTTATTAATGACTTAGCTGGGCATATTCGTCATTCTCATGTTCTTCAGTACGCCGATGACGTGAAAATATTTAAAGTTATCCACGACCCAAATGACGTTCATAAGCTACAAACTGACGTTTCCTCTGTGGTTGAATGGTGCTCTAAAAATGGGATGACTATTAATCCATTGAAGACGAAACATGTGACTTACTCAAGAAAAACTAACATAATATGCAATACATACATGTGTTCTGATGCCATCAAGCGTGTCGATGTACTGAAGGATTTGGGGGTCGTTTTCGACTCCCAGCTGCGTTTTCATGATCATGTCTCTTACGTTCGGTCTTCAGCTCTCAAAATTCTTGGCTTGCTCACATATACATGCAAAATCTTTTCCACACACTCTGTATTTCTTCACCTGTATCGTTCCTTAATTTTGCCGCGACTAGAATACGCGTCTCCAGTGTGGAACTCTCTTTCCTGCACTGACTCGTCACGGATTGAATCTGTCCAGAAGAAATTTCTACACATTGTACATAGCGTATTCTTAAGAAAAAGCCCTCACTTTAGAATGTATGTGTATACTGAGATAATGTCATTTCTTAACCTCCAACCACTCTCAACGCGACGCCGTTTTCATGATATTATGCTCTGTTATAAGATCTTACACAGTTTTCTCGATACACCATCTCTATTACATCAGCTTCATATCGCCGTACCTGTCAATGTAACCCGACACACGAATATATTGTACTTATCCCATCATATGCCTGCAAATCCGATCGTACGTATTCAACAAATGACAAACGTAATTCACCCCTCTGTTGATATCTTTACCTCCCATTCAAACGTTTTTAAAACTCTCCTCTTGCGTTCACTCACTAACACATGAAGTTGTACAGTTTTTTCCCCTTTTAGTACTATATGTACTGTATATCTCCATGTCTGTATTGTATATATCACTGTGAATGTCTTCCCGTTACGCTCCTCTTCCTGAATATGTTATGTTATGTTTCGCCTAATCTGTGTATGTATATATGTGTGTGTGTATATATTTGTAAATACTGCATTGTCTGCGTGCGCCAACACCAAGGCTTCGGCTGTTCTTGGGCACATTAATAAAGGTATTATTATATTATTATATTATTATTATTATTATTATTATATTAATTGTAAGGTGCCAACGAGGAAGACGAGAGGGCGGGGCCACGAGCAAGAAAGAAGGTGGGACACTTTTTAGTGTTGGGTTCCTTCGGGAAGGAACATTACACTAATGACCACTATAAATTAATTATATGCTTACCTGTCCGTGTCTGCATGTCATACCATCTAGGGCTGGGTACTTGTGTGGACCGGATTCATGCCACCAGTAGAAGGGGCCCCAGTACACGCAGCATCTAATATCGCATTCTCTGAAGTGCCTCTGGTAAAAGTCGCCACTGTATTGAAACTGTTGGTGTAGGAAAAGATAAAGTTTTCTCGTTGAGTCACTGTTCCGGGAACTATGATCAACGAAGTTATAAAGCTGATTCTTCTTCTTTTTTTTCTTTTTTTCAGGTGATGTGTTTACCTAAAAATGAAAACGGTTCGCCTGTTCTGGGAGAAATTTCTTGTACTACAATTACAAATCGTTAATTGAAAGAAGGGTCTGTCTTGTGTTTGTTCTGCGATCGGCCAATCTTTTCAAATCATCATTCTGACCAGCGTAGCCTGAAAAGCACTATAAAGCTTCCCGAACACTCCTCTTTTTCTTTTTCTTCTTTTGCTGAAAACGCATTTTCTTCGCATCACAAATTTCTGCCGGTGAAATTGAATACCTCTCCAGAATACTGATGTAAGCTAATTTACGTCGCTTACCAGACAAATGTTTTAATCTCTAAATATTGACTTACTCTACATATATATGCAAAAAAAAAAATCGAGTGCTGCATTAGTGCATAAACTGCAGTCTCAGAAATGCTGTAGTGCTCGATGGCATTCACAGGCACCACCCACGGGATAGCATAGGACGCATTAACAGCAGACAACAGTAGACGACTGCGAGTGATGGCCCCTACGGTGCTATATTTTATTTTTATCGCGAGTTCATAGAGCAGCTCCTCATCGGAGTCCTTTCCTGAGGTTCAGCCAATCAGAAAGGAGACCCAAAAAGCTGTTAAAAAAATTTACAGTCGCATCAGTGCGAAGCCGTACCCCATCACTTGTATGGTTAGGCTGTAGAGGTTGCCGATCACAACCACGTTCAGCAGTTCCGGTAGAAATTGAACATCGTGCTCAAACTTCCGAAATGTATTTCAGTAGGAAACCTGAAATTCTTTAATGTTCACCTACCCACTCTCAATGATCGAATTGACCCAGAAATAGGGCTGACACTTTTTGCGTCGGAAAATACAGACCACCTGGGGGGGGGGGGGTGATTGTGGTGCTTTCCATTTCGCTGCAATGTATATTGCGCTGCAAGAAACGAGGTAAGGTGCTAATCAGGAAACCATGAGACTCGCTCGTTATTAGCATGTTCGTATTGCAACTTCGGACTTTGCGCAATGCCTTGGACTTTGCATACATAGACCTTTGAACGAGTATGGTGTAAGAAATATCCGTTTTAACCACAATTTGCTTTGGTTATTTCAGACCATCAATAGCAGGGCGTCAGGCCGAAAAGCAGCAGACCTCAATAGTAGCCATGCCACGCCGAAAGGCGAGAGAGTCAGAAAGGCCCTAATCAGGGGCATTTATGACTAGAACGCAATACGCGGTCGACTAGAATGCATAACGTTGCTCTTATTGGTCCAGTTCATTGGTCCAGTGAACTACCTCAAATCCATCCTGAGCTGAGCGCCGGGTACGGACGGTCCTAACAATAGTTGAGAGGTGATCTACAGTATCTTCACGTGGATCAACGTAGCTTTGATTAATCGTTTTAGCTATCCCTCAATCTTTGGCGACGATGGCACAGACGACACAAGTCGTAAGGATTTTACTCCGACTTCGCCAATTTCCGAACATTTTATGTCCGGATAACACCTTCACCCAGACACCGCACGCAATCCTTGAATTTCCGAACTGTTCGGGTGAAATCCAGACAGTTGGCGACCAAACCACGGATTAGGTGTAGGTTACATAACCGAAGTAAAATATGGTAGAATGGACTGTGCGTGCTCGTGTGTTATACCTGTATCACTTATTGTTATACGCAATAAATAATGGATATTGCTAATAAAAGTTCCGGCTTCAAGAACTACTCCGCTATGCAATTATGATGTAAGGCAGCTGTTGGTAATACGCTCCTTGTTCAATTTCCTTAAATATTATTTTAAGCACATTGCCAGTTTTAAGCAAGGTGAGTGTTGTCCACGTGTAATACAAAACGGTGATTTGATATGTCCTTATCAATTTCTGTGACAGCTCATTGGAATCTTCTCTTCCGTGTTTCGCAAAATGTGGCACAGCCCTCATAAGTATAGCAGAGGACCAGATGAAAGACAACAATGAAGACAACATAGCAGAAACAATAAGGGGATGTAACCAGCTCGAAAAAAAATGAAGAAGAAGAAGAAGAAACGTGAAATTCGCACCAAAATATGAGGTGACTGCTAGTTTTCGGGTTTCAGTCTACGAGCTGGTTGCACTCTAATTTGACAGTTATATACAAGCACTCCGAATTCTTGAATCCACATTACCGCAGTGTGTCATGCCGCTGCCTAAGGGAGCAATGAGGGGGCATTTAACATCGCCCGAAATCATGCCCCGTCTCTCAAGCTGTCCACCAGGAAATAATAAACATTTTCTCTCTACGCTGCGTTATACACTCTAAATCTTTTCACACCTTTAAAGGTGTAAGAGCGTGCATGGCGCACACCTTTTTAGGTGTACTTTTGGTAACATCATAATGGAGCATGGTTTCGCACAAATTTTCTTTACTCGAGTGTTGTCTGTCCTCCAAAAATTCAGTCTTGCAACATCTCAACATTGTTCAACAGTATTGTAGACACTTGCGCGTGCTCGATTATCGATAGCAATGCATATATGCATTAGCTCGTACCTACGACATCCAAGACATAATGAAAGCAAGATTTGCACTGACACTTGATCTTTAGTAATGCTTTCCGAATTTTGTAAAATATCATCCTGGAGATGCAATGTTACGCAACCAGATTGAATGTGCATAGCGCACACCTTTAAAGGTGTGAAAAAGTTTACAGTGTAGCTTTGCCATCGAATTAAAAAAAGAAGAAGACGACCGAGAAACCAGTCACGGACGGCCGACACAATGCTCTTGTGACGTGGTGAAGGCTGCGTGCCTTGTTTATTCGTTGTCTTTTTTTTTCTTCGCAGCACATGCGCCGCTTATGCCTGTTTGAGCTGTGCCGCTGTACGTCACTGGTCACGTGAGGGGAATAGAATACGTCAAGACGTCCTCTCGTTCTGCGATGCGCTCTTTTTACAATGAGAGGGTTTTTCAAAGGCGTGCGGAACAGAGCCCTCGCCGTTGACTGTGACGCACTCTTTGCTTTCCTCTATGGAACAGGACTACTACATCGAGTGTGAGAAGGTGTAGAACGTGTTGGATGGTACATTGAAACACCATGAAGAAACGCGAAGGATACACGGACAGCGCTGTTCCTGTGTGTCATCTGTCCGTGTCTCCGTCGAGTTGCCTAATCATGTTTCAAAATAACATATCCAGAAGTAAATAATGCCACAATCGCTCATCACAGCGCTGCTAGTCCTGGACAGGAATACTTACTGGACAGGCATAAACTTTGTACTGGTCGTAAGTCTTCACTATGAGCCTGCAATAGTATTCCACTGTGTTGTATATACTCCCGGGTAGTAGCCTTAGGAATTTGTTGTTCACGGAAGACGTGAAGCTCCTGTTGAAGCAGTCTCCACTGTTGGAACAAGAGTTCAACGCATAAGACTACGATCAAATATTTATAATTTGCTGATGGCTTCTCCGGGAAGCGGAGTCCACATCAAATTCATAGTACATAAACTACTCAGCTGAATCGTAACTTACGCGAAGAGCCTCCATAAGTGTTCTTCCGGTTTATTTCTAGCAGTTGTCAGGTGGCATGTTATGATTGTGTAACTTACTTCAACTGGTAAACTGGCTTATAGCCTTCGTGCTACCTAGATAGTGAGGTATGGGAATACCGGGTGTATCATTTCCTGGAGTTCTCTTACTGGTGCGGGAGCACATTTGCGCTCTATAGCCGCCGGTTTTGTAAATACCTTCGGTACTTAGGCGGTGACAATTTTTTTTCGATCACACATCATAGTTAGGTATCAAAATAAGTAATATAAGTGCTCATGGTGTACTTATCGTAAGCAATCTCGTTTTCACGTCACCGCGATTTTGCAGAACTTGTCACCGCAGACGTTTTACCTGAATTTTGCGAGCAAATTAAAAGTATTAAGCATTCTCTGTCACCCTTGCGACGTGTTGCGCAGGGTTTAAATGCAACAAGTTCTTAAAATACATCTTCAACATCAGATCCCTGACTACTGCTCTACGGTACCTTTATACATTGATTTTCTATCGTGCAGTCTACTGGCGTTGCGGCGCCTCTATCAAAATTAAACTTTCGAAACGGCACCCTTCCATGGACGAGAAGACTATCACCAAAAAGTACTTCTTCATATCTCGCCGTTTCTCTCTGGAAACCGGCAGTCATACCTAGACCACGGAATTTGAGGCACGAAAGAAACTTGTTTAAGGCGCCTGTAAAGCGTTCTAAAAATACCGTTTCAGGTACTAAAAATGGCACTATAGTCACTATGCATTTTTCTTTTCTTTTTGATTTCCGCCTCTACCTCAGAGAGTGAAAGGACAAAGTGAACAAATCAGTTTCGTCTGCAAGAACAATACCGTAAATGGTAGTTTAATTGCTTTTCAAATCTCTTGGCTGCACGGAATGCAAAACTTATCCATCCTACTACGGTCAAAAGGCTATTGGCTTAGCCACCAATTGGAATTGGTGACACAATATGGAAGCTAAGTTTAACATTCCAACATGACACAAATTTAATTAATCAGTTTCTTTTTAAGTGAATAGCGCAGACATATGGAAATAATTCGAACCAACACGATCAACAGATACCATTAATATAGAACCAAACCGACATATCCTTCAACAATTGGATCTACGTTTATGTGTGACCTGTGCTGATCTGCTTATTATAATTAAGATAACATACCTTCCATTGTGTTTATGCATAATGCTCATCTTCATTGTACATTGGTTAAAGGGACCGAAAAGTGAAAAATAACCCCATATTTTCGCCCACTGTCGTGCACAACATCATTGTTTGATAAGACACAGAAAGCATTACTTCTCAATTCGGCATATTTTTTACGTATAAATATTTTGAACATTGCCGGAACATGGACGGTGCTGCCAACAAACGGCGAAAAAGAGAAACTTGGGTTTCGGCGGTTTCCGGTCCAGGGATCCCAGGGATTGGTCAATCCTTACCACGTGAGAGATAATTTTATAGAGAGCAAAGTTGACGCACAGGATCTTACAGCTAAACGACATTTTAAAAATGACGCTCACTTCCATGGTTTCTACGTTAATAAAGCATTCAGCTACTTCGCCGCTACGGGCTACGATCCACCGGGCCATCTGCAAGGCCGTCTGTGTTATCGCGTTTATTGTTTACGTCGTGGGTGGTCATGTTGGTCTCGCTAAATAGTAAGTGGAAGTGGATGACATGTTCGTGGCTGCCGTGTCACGTATTCAGGATATCTACATCTGCCTGGTGTAGTTTTGGTGTTCGGGGATGCTAAAATCATGTTCGTTCATCTTCGTTTTCTGCCACAAGAGGAGTGAGCGCGAGAACGAATGTGGTTCGAAACACTCGGCTATTAGACACAGCAGTCGTGTCGTGTGTGCTGAGCTTATTTTGCTGCCGATGACTACGACGAAGATGCCGTAGACGTCGAATTGCGAAGGCGTCCGAAGCAAACTGCCGTTCAGTAACCAGTGGTTTTGCTTCACCGAAGTGACGAGTTCAACACAACTCTTAGGTATGTACAGACGTCACACATGTATAAATTATAATATAACGATGACGTATTCCATTTAACTTATGTTATCCTACTTGTCCCGTACTCAATATTGTCGACATCAACAAATTTAATTTCCGGGGCCGTCCAGTGTTGAAGTGGCGCCAGAGTACTACGTATTGCGTGATCCAGGCACTCAAGTTGACATGACAGAAATAGCTGAAAGCAGGTATGCAAAGTCCAGATGTGGAAGCAGTAGATTTGTTAGGTGTTGCAGACTTTGTGACATTTATGGAGTCTTTGGACAGGTGCAGAACATTAGTACGACGTCAACAGTAGGAGAAGAAACTGATGAGAACTGCTAGCTTGTTTGAATGGTAGAAGAATACTTCCTGTGTGAAGAGGTGTAGTTATGCGACTAAGGAACGCGAATTAATTTTCTAGAGATGCATCCTCTCCGCTTGAATGACCATTGAAACAGTGAAAGTTCATTGTCTTTTAAGCCCCACTACTGGAATTGTTCAGTGTGTGTCACTGCTGTAGTGAGCCATGCAAGGTTACCACATCATATTGGTCCTAAATTTGTAGGATCTGCTGTGTAGTCACTGTTGGATCATTATTGTCCCTGTAATCTTTCACCAACAGAGATTACAAAACTGTACAAATGGTAAAATATAACTAGCTTGTTGAATTCAAAAGGGAAAGACGAAACTGTTTATACTTCTCTTGTTTATTTTGTTGCAGGTTTTACAACTCTATCAAGTACGTGAAAACATCAGAGGGCAGGAAGTCCTACTCTGTTTCCTAAATCCCTGGACAATAAAAAAGAGAGATATAGTTTGAGTTGTGACACAATGTTGCTTCTACTCTTATATTATGTTTCAATTAAATGTTACGATGCATTTGTAGTGTACACTGAAACCAGTTTCGCTGTCAAAAGTACTTTACAAAAGTACATCTCAATTACAGTAACAGAGAACTTATGCTATAAATTATTTAGCCATTTTGGAGTACTATGCACACCAATGGTGTATGATTAACTTTGAACCGAGATCAAGGGTTAATAATACTTGAAGTCAGCCCTCAAGTCCTTCTTTACAAATGTTAGTTGGTGACGTGATAATGAATCAGTTACTCCGTTTACCAAAACAGAGCTAATTAAGTGTTAAATCCCAATCTTGGTTTAAATATTAATTGACATTTGGAAACGTAGTCACTAAGAAGTATACTAAAAGGTTATGAGCACAGTTCAGCTGAATGACACTGATGAAAATTATCTTACTTACTCCTCACATATACAATTGAGACTTGAGTATAACCTACAAATACATCTATGCCCACAGGTTACTTAACCCTCCAGGAACAAACTAGTAATTATAATATGCTGTGACAGCAAAGAAAAAGCAATGAGAAAAGTCAGCGCACTGATGAGAAAGCATCCCTAATAGCATGAATGACGCAGATCGAGGTCCAGTGGAGTACTTTCTATTGTATTTTCTCGGAGCACCACATATCCATCTTGTGAATGGCCGACAGGTGGTATAACGGAATTTCCTGCAGAAATAAGGGTTTTCCGTCCAGTTTGCCGTTCAAGTAGCGCGTGAAGACCACACGGCGCTGCCGTGTATGTTGCCATGCTCTTCGGTTTCTCGGATGTATGTAAATGACACTTGCAGTACTTCGGTGTCAAGGCACAGTATTTCGAAATATACGGTAGTTCTGATGCAATTGTCTGTCTGCTTTTCACACGCATTCTCTACCTCTCGGCAGCAAAAACCGTAGTATCCGTCGGTTTGCATTTCACACATGAACACCTGCACGGCGAAAAAACAGCGCTTGCTGCGGCTTACACAAGTGCTTCTCCCTGATACATGGAAATTTCACAAAGCAGTCGATGTTCACGGCACGGTGAGCTACTGCTGAGGACGAATGTGACTCCGATTAATCTCTGGACGAGGAATCTTCTGCTGCGAAGAACACACTTTCCAGCACGTTAACGCACGAACCACAGTTCTGTGTGAGCGACAGTTCTCGAATGCGGAATTCCAGCGCACTCATGTTCAAGAGGCTCCACTTTCTCGACGTAGAAATTGGTCACAAATGCCCACCGCCATTTTCGTTTTCGCCGGATTAGTGCCCGGAAGTGCGCGTATTACATGCGTCCTTGACAGATGGCGTGGGGTCATGCAATTATGGAAAATTCGATTATAGAAAAACTAAAGCGATTTCAGCGGAGTTCTTTGATATTTGAATTTTTGAAGGTTCAAGCTTTTCGCTGAACATAAAGTTTCGATAGGTTTATATTCACTTTTCGGTCCCTTTAAGCATTTCTGATGACAGTTGTGTGATCCGCTTCTCCCAAAATCTGATTGCCACATAGAATTTATTTCATATACGTTTGTGTGCTGTATGTTACGAAAATTACGTGGTTAGAAATGTAGACTTCGCCTGCACATCATGCTTGTCAAATCCTCCATTTGCACCGCGGCACTCGATAATGGAATCCTTTCAACATATATTGTCAAAAGATGTTATAGCACAGTTTGAATTATACATTTGCCGTTTGCTCATGCATAAGAGGTCTAGTCCAGCTGTTTGAGAAATATACATGCGTTGTGGAATTTTATTCATGAAATATGATACGTTTTCACAAAATATTAGTGATCTTTTTGTTATCGTAGACTGATGTATCATGCCTCAAATTTCAATGACCGAGCCTTCTCCGGCAATTCTATCCTTCGGGAGTTCAAGTTGTACAGAGTGTAGTGGAGTAAAACCTATTTGATGGTCAGCTCTGATTCCATATGAGAATTGTTACACACAGTGTGGAGTATTCCGTTTCCTTAGCGATCATTGTTCTCAATCTAGCCATGCTAAATGCAAAGTGTTTTTAATTGTGATGCACTGATGACAAAGATTACATTTATTACAAATATTACATTAATTATTTCAGTTATATGCTTGTTTATTCCGATAAATTACAATTGTCCTATTCCAAACTCTGAAGCTTTCGTTTGTTGTCTTGATTGATGAAATTAAAATGCATTACATAATGATGTCTTATTATTGGTCGCTTGAATCCATCGTTGATTAATACAGTCGATACGCTGTCGCCGCCTTTGTATCGCTTCAGCAACTTGCACTTTGTTGCGACGAACTTGCACAATCTCTTATTGATGTTTCCTTTCGTTTTATGAAGATTCTTGAATGGCGTACAAGACAGTATTAGATGAAAATCGTCCGGTGGTCCACCGCACTTGATATGTTCGTTGAGTTTCAATAAGTGGCGATACATCAAACCTTGTACAACAATATTGAACTTCTGCTCATTCGACATCGTTGCAAGAACTGGTAGAAGAAAATAATTGCGTTGCCGAGGTAGTGGGACATATCATGTGATAAGATTTTTGTCTACTTTCCATCTCAATAGTTAGATGTAATTTCAACAAATCCGTGATGAATCGCGATATAGACCGCTTGTATATGATAATTTGATCTCGTTGCGTTCTTGATGAATGCAATACCCATTGCAATGATTACAATTACACCTGGTCTAGTGTATTTCAATTCTTCGTTAGCAAACCTCAAAAACTCCGCCATCAATCCCAGTGGTCCTTCCGACGTTGATGTGCAGATATTGTAGATTCGGCATACAAAAATTCTTGCACCTTCAATTCTGTAGTTTGTACCATATTGCCACGTATCATCTTTGGGGCGACCGCACGCAACAACAACAACAGGCAACGACGGCGACGAACGACGGGCTGGGGCCCGCGACACGTCGCGCTACATGGCAAGCGATCCTTCTGGAAGCATCTGCTCCTTCGCTCACATGAATCTCAAGGACGGGCCGACGACCTTGGAGAGGCTTCTGTATTTCCTTCTCTCCACCGACGCGCGCTTTCTACAATGTTCGCCGCTGTGCATAAAAGCTTGTAAGCTCCCAGTCGGAGCATTATTCCTTTACCTTAGTTCTGTCCTAAAGCTACCGTTGTTGTGTTAGCCAGCTAAGCAGCTGAATAAAGTGTTCGCCGATTATTCGCCGTCCCTCTGTTTTCATCCGTGACAATATCTCCGAATACGACAATGGCTAGGACGTATTGAAATGCGGCGATAATTGAATCGTTTCGAGGCTCTTCCTTTTCGAAGCAGTTTTTGATCACATCCTCCCAACACTTAAATTAATGAGTACAAAATCCGTCCATCTCTCCAATGTAGAACAATTGTCTGTTCTGTTTTCCATTGTGCCTCTACACTTAATTAAAAGCATATCTATGGTCATTTTATTGATTAAAAATTTATTATCTGGTTTAGAGTGCTGTTGAAAATCCACCTGTCGTGAGACTTATGGAAAATGATTTACAAAAGGACATGATGAGTAAGAAACAAGCGTGCGCTTTCAATAATTCTATGTACAAGACCACGCTAGAATCCTCCCTTCCATAACTTGATATTGGTGTTGGGGCTGTCGGCTTTCATCACTCACTTTATCGCTTGAACCCACTAGTTGATCTTGTTTATTCATTGAAATGACAAGTTTCTGTACAGATTCTGACACTCTTCTTCTCTCGTGCAACACGGACGTCCTTCGTTCTTCAGCTCCCTCAAATACAACCACAGAGCACTATCTGGGACGGGGTATTCTACCTCGTATGGCAGCGACCCAGAACCCCCTTCCCGCTGCCGGAAAGCAGGATACATCGCCGCCCCATCGCAGCCGGTCGCCGATAGCCCGTCGCCCCCAAGAGGGTGACGACGGGAAGGCTTCGCAGCGCCAGGACGACTGCCCTCCTGCTGACTGGGCTTCGGAGACAGTTATCCTGGACATGAACGATACGAACGAGGACAACGACATGAACGAGGACTACCTTGATGGCAACCCCTTCACCCTGGTGACATATAAGAAGAAGCGCTCGGAAGGTATTCCGGTCGTCTTCACACCCACGTCTCCTGGGGCATCCTTCTGGCGCGTTAATCCAAACGTCGTTGCGTGTGACATCTGCGCCGCTGCCCAGGAGCCTATACGAAAACATCGGTTCAATAAGGACGGAAGTATGTGTGTGTTCCTATCATCTGAGGGTGCTGTTGCCAAATTGCTTGGCCTGGTGACTGTCGCGGGTGTGGGTGTGCAAGTGAGCATCGCCAAGTCCTATGTTGAGAACATGGGGAAGATCAGCGACGTCCCTCTGCCTTATGCTAACGAAGAAATTGCCTCCTACCTAGAGGGCTTCGGGGTGGTGTCGGCTCGTCGGCAAGTCCGACGTATCTCCACGCAGGATGGTCAGGATAAGCTCATCCCCCTCAGGTCGGTCATTCTTACATTCAAGACCAACGTCAAACTGCTGCACAGTGTGACATTGGGTTTCACCGACTACGCTGTGCGCGAGTATGTTGGGGCTCCCGTCCAGTGCTTCAAGTGCCAGCGTGCCAAGTGGCCACATTGCTCGCAACTGCCGGGGTTCAACCACATGCAAGATATGTGCGGGGCCGCACATGCAGATGGACTGCACTGTGAAGCGACAACCCAAGTGTGCAAACTGCAGGGCCCTCATGTGGCTTCGGACTCGCGGTGTATCTAGAAGAACATAGCCACTCGGCGCTATCGAGACGCCGTTTTGCCAAAGTCTGGCAGCTCCGACAGAAACCAAGCGGGTTTTGGCGTCCCGCCTGCTCGTCCCGCACCTAAGCCTGCTAAGCCCGCCAAGCCTGCTAAGAGATCTTCGAGGTGTCCCCGTGCCCCCCAGGGCGTTACACTTCCTACGTGGCAATTCCCTCCAATGGTCAGCTGCGGCACAGCGGCGTCTGCCACAGACTCAACACACCCTTTGAAGGCGGACACTGATAATTTGCGGCCGGCTTCTCCAAAAGTTTCCTACGCGGATGCAGCCAGCCATCAACCGTAAAGGTCTCTGCGGCGGCCTGCAGTGTCGAGCGAGCTGAGACGTTCAAGCTCTATGGTTAAGAACCGGGATGACATGCTCAGTGCACTGTTGCCGCTGGTTTTTGTCGCTTTGAAGGCTGTCGTCGCCGCTTTCCCTGGTGCTTCCCAGTTGCCTGAAGTCAGGGGTCTTCTGGCAGCAGACAATCTCTTTTTGCCACACAATGCAGCAAGCGTGTAAATCTGCTGCCATATTGCAGTGGAATGCGCGTGGCCTTCGGAATAAGCTACCTGACTTGAAAGCATTCGTTCTTCGGCATCAGACACCAGTACTTGCTATTTGCGAAGCGAATGTCCCGCAAGACTTTCGACTTAGTGGATATATCACTTACACATTGGACAACACATTTCCGTCTCGAACCATCATCTGCGTAAGAAATGACCTGACCTCGACACTAATTCACTCTCGACATGACCCATTTGACTACATTGAGTGTAAAGTACGCATTGGGCCGTATCGTATTGACTGTTGTGACCTGTACATTCCCCGGTCGGCTACTGTCACAGCTCGCAGTATTAGGGATATATTTGCCTGTCTCCCAGCCCCGTTTGTTGTTGGTGATGTCAACGCACACCATCCCTTGTGGGGTAGCAGAAAGGTTGACACCCGCGGCAAAATGTGGGCGGACGTTATAGAGGATCTGCGACTGCATCTTCTCAATGATGTGTCATCTACGTTCCTCGGCCGGTGTTTTCGGTCAGACTCTCTAGACCTCTCTCTGTGCTCAAATGATGTATCCAGGTACCTGTCGTGCGCGGTTGGCTTGGACGGTCGGGGAAGTGACCATCTTCCCATTTTCATTGGTTTTCAAAAATTTATTCAGAAAGAACGGCATAAAGTTGTAACGATAATGGATTGGTCAGCATTTCGCGCATTGTGTTCCACCAGCACCCGACCTGACCTCTCAGCAGACGAGATGGCAGGATGCATCGAGGAGGCCCTTCGTTCATCAAGCAAGTATGTTAAAGTCGTTCCAGGACATCTCGGCTCAAACCCTAGGGTTGAGCAGCTGCGGGCATACCGTCGACGCGCCGAGCGCACAGCTCGTCGAACTGGGTTGCTCAAAGACATCCAAGAAGCCCGCCGCGCGTGCAAGGCAGTCACTAAGGAGCTGGCTGCGATTGAACGTAAGCGCTGGAGGCAGTTCTGCGGATCGTTGTCATCTTTTGACAGCCCTGCGAAGATCTGGCGAGTGGCAAGAAGTTTAAGCGAACCTCCCACGAACCAGCATCCTTTAGGATTTGGATTTGGATTAGGATTTGCGCTTGCGCTGTCCTCCTCAAAGTTCGAAGCAGAGGTGACTCAGGCCTTCTGCAACACCATTGCCGCTCCTTCGAAGGTTGCAAGTACAACGTGGTTTTTTTTTCCCATGTGACTACCTTAGTCGAATGGATTCAAGCTGCGCCCATAGTCACTGACCCGGACATGGATATGGATTTCTCACTGGCCGAGTTCAGAAGCGCGCTGCTGCTGTCTCGGGTTCGGTCCTGTCGTGGGCCGGATAACGTCTCCTATAGGGCCCTCCGCAACCTTGATCAGAAACGTGTGAGGTATCTGCTGGAGGTATTTAATAGAACATGGAGGTCAGGGAAAGTACCCGACAGTTGGAAGCGCGCACGTGTTATTCCGCTATTGAAGCCAGGCAAACCACCATCGCAGCTCTCGTCCTTTCGACCAGTGAGCCTGACTAGCTGCATTGGGAAGTTGATGGAGCGCATGGTACTCGCTAGACTGGAGTGGTGGCTCGAACATCGCCGCGTCTTCCCGGAAGAAATGTTAGGCTTTCGACAGCACAGAGCAGCAATAGACGCGGTACTCGATTTAATAACTTCTGTGGAAGACGCAAAGGTGCGCAAGAAGACTGTGCTGGCTGCCTTTCTCGATGTTAGGCGGGCGTACGATACTGTCAGCCACGCTTCTGTCCTCCATGACCTTGTTGATGCCGCCCTGCCTTTCAGAGCTCTCTCATGGCTTACTGATTTCCTTCATGGACGGGAACTGTTCGTCCGCACAAGCCTGGAGGATACAGACTTTGTCGAGTTGACCCATAGGGTGCCCCAGGGGAGTGTTCTGAGCCGCATCTTATTTAACATCGTTATGGCTGGCCTTCGAGGCTACGTCGGTAGGAAAGTGGCTATCTCCATCTATGCTGATGACATTTGTATCTGGACCAGCGGTAAATCCCGTCCTGCCTTCCAGCGACGCCTCCAACTCGCTCAGGATGCTATCCAGCAGTACCTATCACTGGCGGGCTCAGACATATCGACGGTGAGACTACGGTGAGACCTGCCGACTTTTCCTCCGCCTTTTATCCCATCATCGGCGGCACCCGCTCGTATCGAAGATCTTGAGGCGCAAGCACTGCAAGGTCCGCTCGGTGATGACTCAGCTGAAGCCTAGCGGCCCGCGTTTCGTAGTGAAGACAGTGGCTCCCAGTGCCCCTCCATGGTCTCTGTCAAGCCCAGTCACCTGCCTAACTGTTCCTGGCCCGCATGGAAGGAAAAGGGATACAGCCCCGTGTGTCACCAAGCAGCTTACCCTGGGCATGATGAACGGCAACTACACGGCGTCAACGGCAGTTTTCACTGACGGGTCATCTACTCGGGGTGGATCGTCCTCGCATTTGTCATTCCATCTCGGTCAGTCTCCTGTGGTCACCGTCTTTCTCACAGAACATCGTCTACGTGTGCCGAGCTTTACGCCATTCTATTTGCTATGCAAAAAATATCAGCCAGTCCAGCTCAGTCCTGGGTCGTCTTTACAGACTCAAGACCCGCGCTTCAGTGTGTGGCCAACTTGGGGATACGTGGACTCCTCGGTCCTGTTGTCTTTGACATCCTGCAAGCTTATAAGAAGGCGACCATTGTTGGGCACACTGTAGTATTGCAGTGGATCCTCGGACATGTCGGTATCAGCGGCAACGAAGAAGCAGACAGAGCCGCATTGAACGCCCATCAGCACGCAGCTTTTTCCCCGATAATGATGTCGTCGGGCGACCGAAGACACCTCCTCTCGACAGTCACCGGTCCCAAGATGCAGGCTCAGTGGGAACACGACATAGCTCACTCCCTTCTTTCTGAGGTAGACCCCACGCTTTCTCTCGTCCTTCCTCCGCGACTACCGCGTCCCTTAACTGCTCTCTTCCACCGCATGAGGCTCAACGTTGCCTTTACACCTGCCTTTCAACACCGTCTCGGCTCCACCTCGTCTTCCCTCTGCCCCACTTGTGGAGTGCACGGCGACCTCAGCCACGTCATCCTGGCTTGTGGGCAATACCACCACGAGCGTGCCCTAATGGAACTCTCTATGCAACGCATTGACAAGCGGCCGTTCAACCTAGCGAAGGTCCTCGGTCCGTGGTCGAACGCTGCCCAACAGACGCAGGGCCTTCGTCTTCTGGCGGAGTACTTGTGCTCCACCGGTCTGGCGACGGCTTCTGAAACCCCATCATCATCCCTTCATCCTCCCCCACCGCGAAATAGGGCAGTGTACCGCCTCAGCGGCGGTGAATCGCCCACTCCATCACCATCCAATGTATATATATGTGTGTGTGTGTGTGTGTGTGTGTGTGTGTGTGTGTGTACAGATCCTGTGGTGTATTCACGTTGCTTGTTTAAAAATGATTTGTCTGAATTCATTATTGTTTTGACTTTTTTCCAGGTTCGATTGATATTCTATGAGTTGGGCATTATGTATGAATGATGTATTAATTGTTTCTGTCGATTTCCTCTATAGGAAAATATTTCTCACTTGCTTAGAAACTTACTGCCTGAAATAATTATTGTCTTGTATTTGTTTCAATTGATCACTCCATTGACATCAGTAAAAATAATCTCTGAGTTGGGAATGCCTCATATCTCGGAGTTGCATTTCACATTTGATATTTCTGTGTGGTTCATCTATATACAACTTCTTTAGTTTCACGAGTCTGTTCAATGCCTTCCACATACCCGTCCACCCATATTGCACTTGACTTTCAGTACATTGTGCTGCTTGGGCGTGTTGAATGTAATCTACAAGAATAATCGGCTTATAACCCACTGGCGCAAGTGATCAGGGGGGTTTTGTTGCCGAACAGAAAGAGTTCAAGGACGAAAGGCTTTCGAAGCAAGAAGTACGCACGTGTCTTCTCTCCTTGGATTGTAAACAACGATCAGCATCAATGTGGCGTCTGCGACCGGTTGACGACTGGATAACAATAGAGTACGACGAGGCAGGTCGTTCGGCTGTGACGTCGCATGACGCGCTTTAAGTTAGGCTCCTCCCAATGGCCAAACTCTCTCTATAAACGGCTCTGGACAACCCTCCACCCGAGCGCTGCCCGCCGATAAGCGGGAAAAAATATGCGAGTGAAGTCTGCTCAGGGGTCAATAAACGCGCCTATACATCTCATGGCCACTTACGCCCAACATAATATTACTACTGAGGTAAGAGAGGGAACCCTCAGAAGTTTCGGTTTCGTTTTGAGCTTCCCAGCTCTTTTGGCAACTAACGAGCCCCCCGACTGCCAAACCAGCTTTATTTCTCATTTCAGAAGAGTGTGTCGAACTTATTTACGCAACCATTAGAATAGTTTCTGATTGTCCTGGAGTTTCCCTTTAAGAGGGGATCCCAGCAAGAGGGGAAGCGACATTGTCAATGCACGGTTTTTTCGCATACAGATGGCGCTGGACCAGCGACGCATATAAAAGCTGGTACCCGTAGCTGAACCAGCATTGCAACGAAAACATCTGGTATCACTAACACAATCCTCCACGCAAGTGTTTCACCCATGTGACCTCTTTGTATTCACTATTCAGTGCTCTCAAAGCACGTCTGACAATTTTTGAACACCGCAGGACTTCGGTCCTTAGAAAAGTCCAGGGGAAAGCAACTGAAAATAACATGGTATCAAAATTGTATCACTGTTCGAATTTTACAGTGCAGCACTGGGATGCGTTTCTTTATTGAATCGCCGTACAAAAAGCTAGAAGCAAACCAAGAAGGAAAGAAAACGGGAACACCAAAAAACTCTTCAATACAGAGCTGCTCGTTTTGTCCCATTCCCAGAGGAAGCCTAGTGTTCTTTGCTTTTTCGATCTTCTCGAATATCCGGAAGGCTAGGTGACCGTTCTTAGAACGAATAATGGGTGATTTTAGTACTCTAACTGGCATCCATGTGCCCCTAATTCTACTTTGACTGCTCAAATAGATTTTGCCCGTCTTATCGTCAATTGAAGTTTATTTTTAGCGCCATGTAGCATGGCAGGGATTGTTGCAGTGATTCTTGCGGCTGCGCATTAAAATATGTTGGCCAAATAGACGAACAATTTCTGGGGTCGGCAACACATCATGATTAGTACAATGATGAATCCACCTGCCACCAATGTGGACACCACAATTAAAAAGAGCAAAAACCGTGTAACCCCAAACTCATATCCCGGCCGCAATTTACTACTTCAACATGTCTCTTCTTCGAATAACCGAGTCTGGAGCTAAGTTGTTATCCATGAAATAAAGGTCCCTACGTCATAACCTGTCTACCTACCTATACAGGGTGTCCCAGAAAACGTGTCATTGAATTATAATGAAAAAACTACACCACCTAGAGTCATGCGGTCAATGGCATTTGTTCTTCCTGGGTTTTTGCCACCTCCTCATGTGAATGTCGTGTAACTTAAGTTTAATTATGTAAATTTTTGCGAGCTTAAGTCGGAAATTTGCCTAGTACAGGTCACTTTTTTACCCCACCAATGTGAAGAGTGTGTCTAATTTAGTTAAATTAATGATAATTGACAGGGATATTCAGGAGCTATCCCATCGGAAAAAATAGCCCAACATCATGCTTTACGGAGGTCGCACAGAATAGCGCACGATGAATTAGTCAGCGCAATCTTTGCTAGTCCGACGAAAGGAGGTTGGAAACCCAGCCCTCCCCGACATCGCAGAAAGAGATAAAACAAGCACGGCTTATCACGTCCGACTTTCGCTGGAATAATGCTTTCCTTCTCCCAATTTTAGGAACTGTTACTTTTTCTACTATCACTCTGTAGGCTGGCTTCGGAACCTCCTTTCGTCGCACTGCGAGCGATTGCGCTCAAAAAGTCATCGCGTACTATGGTCCTGTGCTCCGAAAAGCATGATATTCGGCTATTTTTTGAGATGGGATAGCTCGTAAATATCACTGTGAATTATCGTGAATTTGTGTGAATTCGGCACGTTCTTCGCATTGTGGGGTAAAAAAGGGACCTTTACTTGGCAAATTTCCGAATTCAGTTCGCAAATATTGACAAAATTAAACTTGGAGTACATGACATTCACCTTAGGAGGTGGCAAAAACCTAATAAGAACAAATGCTGTTGACCGCATTATTCTAGGTGGCGTAGTTTTTTTTATTATAATTCAATGACACGTTTTCTGGGACACCCTGTATACCTAGAGTATCTCTATGCCATACGAAGAATTTGCTGGACACTGCATTACTGACACTGTACTGTTCACTACATCAGTGACGCTTTAAGACAATGGGATACTCCTAGTGGAACTCGATGTCGGAGAATCTCCAGCAGTGCCCTTGTTGAGTAGGATAAAGAGTAGAGACGGTGGTTCGAACAGCATGGTGTAGAATACTCGCAGAAACAGTTGCAGCCTTTTCTCTCAACATATTTGGTAGCGTCAGGTAGAGAAAGTACTTCCTTACATTACGCCAAGCACAATGGCATCATGTAACCGATGCTTGAAAGTAAAATATTTACGGATCAACTATTTTTTTTACAATTTTTTCCTACCCCTTGATAACACCCCTACGGCAGCGGACAACTGCTCATCGGACATTTGCTCAACCCGTATTAGCTACCATGAGCCCAACCTGGCCGTTTCATAATTTATTTTCACTTTTCTCCTTGTGTATTGCAGTGAATAATAAAGCGTAGTTTTTCAAAATCTATTTTTTTATTTTTAGAACTTTTTAGATGCGAATGCATCGTCCGACACCTGCTCGAAAACCAGCTTCCGCCTTGCTTTGATGGGGTTAATTGTTGGGTTATGACAGACTGTTGACTTTCATATCTTGCGTTATCGAAGTCATTATAATGACTTCCATAACGCAAGATACGAAAAGTAAACAGTTGTTTTTGCCCTTTATAGCCGTGGAGACATCTCACTTTTCTTTGTTGTTTGAGGGCATTGAACCTAAAGTTTTTAGTCGTTCTGTGGTACTGATTTTACAAGAAAACAGGAAGTAAAGCTGGGGACAAAAACCTTTCAGTGCTCGTTATCTGTACAGAAGAACACCACCTTCTAGGCGATCACCACGAGGCAACACCACTCCCTAAGATCTGAAGTACAAAAAGACATTCTGGAGGTTCACCTACCCTGGGAATTTCCACCCTTTGAATATCCGGATAACCTTCCAAGTGTCTCGCCATATACTAGCTGATGAAGCATACACACACAAGAAAAAAAAAGGAATTCGTGGCACCAAGTTTTCACGAAACGACCACATGGCTTATTATTTTTATACAACGTTTGATACGCTTTTGCGCTTGTCAGGCATGTAAAATTTTCAGTAGTTAAATCAGTCTGCTTTGCAACTATTAAAGATATTCTTAGAAGTCAATATAATTAAACGACCAATAAATGCCCTCCATTATTGAACTCATGCTCCACCTTCACCGACATAACCCATTACCACGTGAGTCCCACCATGCTTCTGTGCTTGTGCACATGTATGAATTATTTTACTATTCATGGGCTAGAGTCATGCGCGTGGTTGAAAACATGACGCAGAAATTTGATGTTTCCCACCAGTCATTTTCCCAGCCACGACAAAGTAGGTTCTCCTGCAACAAACATTTTATACTGTGTCACAAAACACAACACAAAACTTGCGAAAGAAACAGGCACGTCAAAAAACTTGGTAAGGATTTTTCCGCCTTGAGCTTTCAGCCGGTGAGCAAACGTCCTGGATCCCACCCCTCCCTGTACCTTAGACAGTTAGATGGCAATTAGTTCTGATTAAACTATTTATTACCAGACTACACAAAATACTCGGGTATTTAAAAAAAAGTCTGAAGTCTATGGTGTAAGATGTTGAATAACGTTGATTATTATAAATACTCTGGTGTCATTATTAGAAACAATCCAATATTTATGAGCCATATTAAACATAGGTGTTCTGAAGCCACTCGACGACTCTGAATGTGACAAAGAAAATTTTTAGCTTTGGAGCAATGAAAGAAATTAACAGCATATATATTATTATGTCTTCCTCGGAATCTATATGTATCAGCGGTCTGGGATACACATTATAGCGCGCTTTCTGGAAATACAAGGTCTACAGCACGATGCCGAAGGAATCCAGGACAGCAATTGCTCACCGTCTCTTCCACTCCAGTTATGTATGATTTTATTTCGCGTTTGTGGCGCATATATGCTTGACTTTTTTATGTTAGGTGAACTTGTTTCTTCATGTTTCCCGACAACACGCTTCCCGAGGGACACGGGACACGAGAGCGAGGACAAGGTCACTTGTGAAAACTGTGCACTCTTTATTCGTCGGCTATGATTTCTCTCAGATGTCATAATAACATGAACTTGTGAACACCAGCATAGTCCGCAACGTCCGTCTCCAGGAAAGGAGGTGAGGTGGTTACACGCTTTGCGCCCCTGGAAGCACTTTGCTCCCCCTTTCGAAGAAAAAGAGGGACTATAGGAACGCCCTGTGGACGCAGGTTGTCCTGGCTAAGACGCTTCAGGAATGCCTACAAGTGAACGACCTCTCCCCTTACACTCTTCACTGGTGGATTTCCTAGATGTATTCGAAGTAGCTTAGAAAGCCAGAGAAGAAGTGAACGCGATAAACGCGAAATAAAATCACTATATAAGTGCGGTGAAGGAGGCGGCGATCAATTGTGCGGCTCAGCAGTTTTCCTTTTTTTTAGCAGTTGTCTGCGCCCCGCAGAAGGGCTCCCTCTTTAACATCTATACGGTAAATACGTTGCAATATTACAGATGACTAAGTTGTGTGAGAGCCAAACTGCTCAATTCGGCCTCACCGTCATCGTCATATGCCAGCAGTGGCGCCGCTACATGCTTATAAGCGCGCGCCACGTGCTGTTCTGAGTTCTTTCATTGTACGACGTTCATCACCATACGTCGTTAGTCTGTTGGATCCTCGCTTTAGCTCATTCGGCCCTTCATCACCCAAATTGCTAGGTATATCTTTATTGTATTTCATTCAATCCCAAAATTCGCGGTCACCCCCCCCCCCCCCGCCGGCGCACTCCGCCACTATACTCAGCCGATATGCGGGAAGCTGCCTTACAGGATGTTAATTCAATGGGAGACATCGTTTATGCCAATTAACAGCAAAACAGAATAAAAATTTTAAGATGTCATCGCCTAGTAGAGAAGAACACCATGTAAAGAACCCCTGGAGACATGAAAGGCACCAGCAGAATATAAGCCTAGTGCACCCTGGCCAAATGAATTTTAATGCATTGCGCCTATGGGGATTCCGTCGATTTTTGCACATCGCCCATGTTTTGACTACGATTTTTCGACAAAGGCAGACAAATTCTGCAAATGTCATCGCCTATTTTCGTTCAGTACGTCCTCCAGGCCACATACCAACCACGGCACGATGTGTGAGTGTTAATCCTGATGCACCCAGGGCCTTCAAAGTTGCGACTCAGACAGGGTTCCCCTCCTAGGCGTAAGTCCCAGTATTATCGTAATACGCATGCGCTGAGACTGTACGGCCGGTCTGAAGGAGTTCGAAACGTGAACGGTCATTTTTTCCAGAACTCGAAGTAGCTGGCAGAACAGACAACTTTATTTTCAGTGAGTAATATACAAACAATACCGTTTTGTATTTTATATCGCTTTTATATTAAACTATACAGCTTGATAAAACTGTCCATTTCGAGTGCCGTTTTGGAAGTGATTTTGTCAAACGCGACCTTTCAGGGTGCAACAGGAGAACAAGGTACGGGGTTCAAACCCCGTGGTCGTACTTTACATATACATACACTACATGCATACATTACATTACATAATCAGCTTAGGATATCTTTATTATCATCGTTATATCAAATGATATTAAGCCCCGAAGTTGACGAAATTGGCCACTTGGCCATTTCGAGTGCCGCTTTGGAAACGATTTTGTCAAACGTGACCTCTCAGGGTGCAACAGGGGAACAACGTACGGGTTTAAATACCGTGATCATACTTTCACGTATACATATTACAAAATTAGTTTAGGACATCTTTAATATTATTTTTATATCGAATGATATTAAGCCCCGAAGTTGACGAAACTAGCCATTTGGCCATTTCGAGTGCCGGTTTGGAAGCCATTTTGTCAAACCCGACCTCCCAGGGTGCAACAGGGGAACAAGATACGGGGTTCAGACCCCATGATCTTACTTTCACATATACATATTACGCAATTAGCTTAGGACATCTTTAATATTATTTTTATATCAAATGATATAAAGCCCCGAATTTGACGAAATTGGCCATTTGGTCATTTCGAGTGCCGGTTTGGAAGCCATTTTGTCAAATCCGACCTCTCAGGGTGCAACAGGGGACTAAGATACGGGCTTCAAAGCCCGTGATCTTACTTTCACATATACATATTACAAAATTAGCTTAGGACATCTTTAATATTATTGTGATATCGAATGATATTAAGTCCCGAAGTTGACGAAATTGGCCATTTGGTCATTTCGAGTGCCGGTTTGGAAGCCATTTTGTCAAACCCGACCTCTCAGGGTGCAGCAGGGGAACAAGATAAGGGGTTCAAACCCCGTGATCTTACTTTCACATATACATATTACGAAATTAGCTTAGGACATCTTTAATATTATTTTTATATCAAATGATATTTAGCCCCGAAGTTGACGAAACTAGCCATTTCGAGTGCCGGTTTGAAAGCCATTTTGTCAAACCCGACCTCTCAGGGTGCAACAGGGGAACAAGATACGGGGTTCAGACCCCATGATCTTACTTTCACATATACATATTACGCAATTAGCTTAGGACATCTTTAATATTATTTTTATATCAAATGATATTAAGTCCCAAAATTGACGAAATTCGCCACTTGGCCATTTCGAGTGCCGTTTTGCAAGCGATTTTGTCAAACCCGACCTCTCAGGGTGCAACAGGGGAACAAGATAGGGGTTCAAACCCCGTGATCTTACTTCCACATATACATATTACAACATCAGTTAGGACATCTTTAATATTATTTTTATATCAAATGATATTAAGCCCCGAAGTTGACGAAATTGGCCATTTGGCTATTTCGAGTGCCAGTTTGGAAGCCATTTTGTGAAACCCGACCTCTCAGGGTACAACAGGGGAACAAGATACGGGGTTCAAACCCAGTGATCTTCCTGTCACATATACATATTACAACATCAGCTTAGGACATCTTTAATATTATTTTTATATCAAATAATATTAAGTCTCGAAGTTCACGAAATCTGCCACGGGGTTCAAACCCCGTGATCTTTCTTTCACATATACATATTACAAAATTAGCTTAGGACATCTTTAATATTATTTTCATATCAAATGATATTAAGTCCCAAAGTTGACGAAATTCGCCACTTGGCCATTTCGAGTGCCGTTTTGGAAGCGATTTTGTCAAACCCGACCTCTCAGGGTGCAACAGGGGAACAAGATACGGGGTTCAAACCCCGTGATCTTACTTCCACATATACATATTACAACATCAGCTTAGGACATCTTTAATATTATTTTTATATCAAATGATATTAAGCCCCGAAGTTGACGAAATTGGCCATTTGGCTATTTCGAGTGCCAGTTTGGAAGCCATTTTGTGAAACCCGACCTCTCAGGGTGCAACAGGGGAACAAGATACGGGGTTCAAACCCAGTGATCTTACTTTCACATATACATATTACGAAATTAGCTTAGGACATCTTTAATATTATTTTTATATCAAATGATATTAAGCCCCGAAGTTGACGAAATTCGCCACTTGGCCATTTCGAGTGCTGTTTTGGAAGCGATTTTGTCAAACCCTACCTCTCAGGGTGCAACGGGGGAACAAGATACGGGGTTCAAACCCCGTGGCCTTACGTTCACATATACATATTACAAAATCAGCTTAGGACATCTTTAATATTATTTTCATATCAAATGATATTAAGTCCCAAAGTTGACGAAATTCGCCACTTGGCCATTTCGAGTGCCGTTTTGGAAGCGATTTTGTCAAACCCGACCTCTCAGGGTGCAACAGGGGAACAAGATACGGGGTTCAAACCCCGTGATCTTACTTCCACATATACATATTACAACATCAGCTTAGGACATCTTTAATATTATTTTTATATCAAATGATATTAAGCCCCGAAGTTGACGAAATTGGCCATTTGGCTATTTCGAGTGCCAGTTTGGAAGCCATTTTGTGAAACCCGACCTCTCAGGGTGCAACAGGGGAACAAGATACGGGGTTCAAACCCAGTGATCTTCCTGTCACATATACATACTACAAAATCAGCTTAGGACATCTTTAATATTATTTTTATATCAAATAATATTAACCCACGAAGTTCACGAAATCTGCCACGGGGTTCAAACCCCGTGATCTTTCTTTCACATATACATATTACAAAATTAGCTTAGGACATCTTTAATATTATTGTTATATCGAATGATATTAAGCCCCGAAGTTGACGAAATTCGCCACTTGGCCATTTCGAGTGCTGTTTTGGAAGCGATTTTGTCAAATCCGACCTCTCAGGGTGCAACAGGGGAACAAGGTACGGGGTTTAAACACCGTGATCTTACTTTCACATATACATATTACAAAATTAGCTTAGGACATCTTTAATATTATTGTTATATAGAATGATATTAAGTCCCGAAGTTGACGAAATTGGCTATTTGGTCATTTCGAGTGCCGGTTTGGAAGCCATTTTGTCAAACCCGACCTCTCAGGGTGCAACAGGGGAACAAGATAAGGGGTTCAAACCCCGTGATCTTACTTTCACATATACATATTACGAAATTAGCTTAGGACATCTTTAATATTATTTTTATATCAAATGATATTAAGCCCCGAAGTTGACGAAATTCGCCACTTGGCCATTTCGAGTGCTGTTTTGGAAGCGATTTTGTCAAACCCTACCTCTCAGGGTGCAACGGGAACAAGATACGGGGTTCAAACCCCGTGGCCTTACGTTCACATATACATATTACAAAATCAGCTTAGGACATCTTTAATATTATTTTTATATCAAATAATATTAAGCCTCGAAGTTGTCGAAATTTGTCACTTGGCCATTTCGAGTGCCGTTTTGGAAGCGATTTTGTCAAACGCGACCTCTCAGGGTGCAACAGGGGAACAAGGTACGGGGTTCAAACCCCGTGATCTTTCTTTGACATATACATATTACAAAATTAGCTTAGGACATCTTTAATATTATTGTTATATCGAATGATATTAAGTCCCGAAGTTGATTAAATTGGCCAATGGCCATTTCGAGCGCCGGTTTGGAAGCGATTTTGTTAAACTCGACCTGTCATGGTGCAACAGGGAAACAAGGTAGGTGGTTCAAACCCCATGATCTTAGTTTGAGATATACACATTAGAAAATCAGCTTGGGACATCTTTAATATTATTGTTATATCAAAATATATTAAGCCCCGAAGTTGTTGAAATAGGCCATTTGGCCATTTCGAGTGCCATTTTGGAAGCGATTTTTAAAACGCGCCCTCTCAGGGTGCAACAGGGGAACAAGATACGGGGTTCAAACCCCGTGATCTTACTTTCTCATATACATACTACAAATCAGCTTAGGACGCTTTTTGCTTAGGGAGTGTCGTTTCGGAAGCAGTTTCTTCAAACGCGACCTCTTCATGTACGGCCTGGCACCAGGATTAAAGGGGCTTCGCACGTTTTAAAGGGCTCGATCTGCTGGCGAACGTTGCGGTATACTCTGTTACAATCCCAGTACAAGCCGTTCATAGTATCTTTTTGGCACAATGATACAAGTCATATGAGTCATTGTAAAGGGCCCTGCTGCCGCCTTTTCCAAATTTTTGCGGTGCATGGTTTCCGATGCAATCACAGTCTGAGAGGGGCATAACATAAGCCGTCGCGTCTTTATAGGTGTGTAAAATGTCTGCCACCATGATTAAGGGGGTTTTTGTCCGTTTTAAAGGGCTCTGCTGTAGCCTTTTATGGAGTTTGCGGCTGCATCCGTTATAATTCCAGTAGAACGGCAATAGCATGCATAACCCGTTGCGTATACTTATATGACTTTGGAACTATGATGCAAGGGGCATCGACCGTTTTAAAGGGCTCTGCTGCCGCATTTTCCGTATTTTGCGGTAGTCTCTGTTACAATCCCAGTAGAACGGCATTGCACAAGCCATTGATGACATGTCATCGGCAGCATGATACAAGGGGTCTCGCCCATTCTGAAGGGCTATGCTGCATCCTTTTCCCGATATTTGCGGTCGCCTGTATTATGATCTCGGTAGAATGACATAGTATAAGTTGTTGATAATATGACTCACAGCATGACACAAGGGATTTTGCTCGTTTAAGAGGGCTCTGCTGTCACGTTTGCCGAATTTGGCGATCGCTTGTGTTATAACTCCAGCAGAATAGGATTGCACAAGACACTGGCAACTTTCTTTCTTTCGCTCCATGATACAGGGAGTCTCGCCCGTTTTAAAAGGCCTTGCTGCCGCCGTATCCACATTATGCGGTCTCCTCTTGCGCAATTCCGGTAGAAAGGCACAGGGTAAGCCGTCATTAATATGCCTTTGGTACCATGATACAAGGGGTTTCGTGTGTTTTAAAGGACTCTGTTGCTGCCTTTTCCGCATTTGGTGGTCGCTTCTGTTGCGATCCCTGTAGAAGAGCATCATAAGCCGTTGATAATATCTGTTTGGAACCATGATTAAAGAGGTTTTGCACGTTCTAAAGGGCTCTGCTGCGGTCTTTTACGGATTTTGCGGTCGCCTCCGTTACAATCCCAGTGGGAAGGGCAATAGCATAAGCCGTCTCGAATATGCCTTTGACACCATGATACAAAGGGTTTTGCCCGTTTTAGAGGGCTCTTCCGCGCCTCTTCCAAACTTTGCGGTCACCACTGCCAAAATCCCAGTACAAGGGCCTAGTATAAGTCGTTGATAATGGCTTCGCTATGCAGAATACACCAGTGACTCTTTATGGTGTATTCCTTGGATGCCCCTGCCATCATCGGGGTTGCAGAAAGGTTACTTTTTACTTTTCTCAAAGAAGTTGGCAAGTGATGCAATGTTTCAGAAGGATACTGTGGTGGTGGTAGTGATGGTGAAAGGGCTTGCCATTGTCGGCCTCACGTATATGGGCAACGTCACGACTGACGCCCTGGGGAAATGTGCGTCCTGGGCAGACTTCTAGGGTCACTGTGGGTCATTTCTTGCAGGTCGAGGTGTAAGCAAACCATGGACTTGTTTATGCGTGCTGCACTTCGAGAAAAATTGGTTGATTACCATGAACAGTGAAATTCAAACGGCTTCGTAACGGATATGCTCTCAAGCGGTGAACCACCCCAGGCCATAGTCATGAACTATTTGTTGTTGTTGTTGTAACGGATATGTATTTTCATCTATGATGTCTTTTCCTCAGACTTTAGCACCAGTGCTCGTAGGTGTCTGTTGCCGTGTAAATGTTCGGACTGCCGGCGATTTGCTGTGCAAGTTCACTTTTGTGCCCCGTATCTTGGCAAGTTTTTTTCCTTGCCGGCGCGGCTCTCTCACGCTGAATTCAAACGGAAGGTATCAGCCTTTGGTCCGTTGCGCAACTCGTATCAGCAGCGAAGAGGAACGACAATTTCTTCTTTGTCATTGTTGTTGCGGCTGGCACTATCATCAATGCGCATAGAAGCCAAGACGCGGTACCCGGCGTGATAAGATGTCTGCGTGATTTCGAGTGGAGAGAACCATAGGGTGGTATATCTATATGGATACATATGTATGCGTATATGCATTGGTGGCCAAGGTGTATCGGGAAATCTCATGAATTACAGGGGAGTGGTTGGAAAAATTCAGGGGGAGTGTACACCTCCCTGGGGGGTGGGGGTAATGACCCTGGAAAGGACCGCAATTATAGCAAAGTACCTTAGCGTAAATAGCTGAGCGGTATAGTTATTAGGCATTCGCATATACAATTCGTCAATGAGAAACTTTACTTGACACACCAGCAGAGACAAATGAGCTTCTTTTCCAAATTAGACATTGAAAATTTGAAATACGTTGCAAGTTCTTCGTACATAGTTCTTCACGAACGATTATCCCAACGTTCAGGAGCACTGAAATTGTCGGTTTACACACTGTATTGCTGATTTTGCTTGCATTTTCAAAGTGAAAAAGAAAAAGGAAATCATGGAAAGAGAAATAATTAAAAATATTCACACAATGACCCTCGAACATAACTACTCCATCTATTTTTTTTCCTTTTTTTTTCACTGCGCCTCTCTGTGCTCAGTATACAGTTTTTCGCGCATGATATCCGGAGAGGCTGCTGCTATGCTGTAAGCCCATAAACTTAGTGTAATAATTAAGATGATGTCATTCTCTGCACTTGTCTCCACTATAACTTCTCAATTATCATATTACTTACAGTGTAGTTTATCAAAATGCACGTTCAGACCAGATCGCTAATCGCTATAACTACTAGCTGAGATTCATGAGTCACAAGAACTGCTCGAATGTGAATGTCCTTCCTAACGTCGACAGGAGCAGCACTACATCGAGCAAGGGTAAAAACAATGCCTGAAAACCTGGTTTCATTCCGAATTCTTCATTATTGGTGTACGCCTGTGGGTGTGTGTGTGTGGGGGGGGGGGGGGGGAGCAGCTTTATTCTATTTAGTGGTCAAGAGCCCTCGGGACACAGAATAGCTGACTGCAAGCCATGCACATGCGGCCCGCGTGTGTGAGAGCCCAGATTGCCCTGATCTAAGCATTACTTCATCTTAAGCGAGAAATAAATATTGTACTCGAGGGCGCGTAGCACTTGTTTAGCGTTATCTCCAAATCTGGTATTTAGTTCTGCTCCAAAATATCTGGTCCAAAGAAGTCGCGTTTGATCAAATTATTGCCACTCGCATCGCCACAGCACTCGCAGACGCCAAACTGTCCGTATCTTCCATTTCATTTAGAAATAACTCTGGATATAAACGTGATATCGAAGATGTCATCACTTAATTACGTAGTCTGTTTATCCATGCTTAATAGCTATGAGTCCGCGGCCCATACCTGGTTCCCTTGCCAGAGCCTGCGAAGTAGCGTTTGGTCAAATCATTCATTTTCAAGCGACCAAAGAACAAACAGGAGACAAGATCAGACACAAGTCGCTCTGTTGTTGTTTCGTGTTTGTTCTTTGGTCGCTTGTGGATTTACACCAACCAGCCCAATCTATATACTTCAGACATTTTGCCAAATCGTCGCCCAAGTGGCACTCACTGGCACCGATTTGTCAGTTTCCTCTATTTTAGCTCGTAATAACTCTTGATACCAATTTGATACTGACGGTATCATCATAAAATTACGTAGTCTGTGTATCGTCTGCGGACCGTAGCTGCTGTCCTTGCTGCACTCTTAAGGCCTGTTCCGACATATAGCTGCGCGCTAATATAGAGCTACAAAAGAGCACGCAAAAACAGCGCTCACTGTTATCGGACGGTTCACACTTGCAAAGCGGCGCAAGCGCTATAATTTAGTGGAAGTTATCGTTTCCGGTCTCTCCCAGCATGACGCCTCCAGAGTTCGACAGCGACGGAAAAATTCGATCAACTGACTGAACACCTTTTCAAGAAGGACAATCAGAAAAATTATCAGACATTTGGGATGACACACTCGCCGGTTCCAATGCGGTCGCCATGCTGTGAAATGCGGAAGCAAAACAGCTCCACGACTTTCGCGACGTCACCACTGAAGGGCCTCCTCATTGTCCAACACGAATGTAGTGCTAATATTAGCGCTGAAAAAGTTGACTGAAGCTCAACTCCGGCAAGCACTAATTTTTAGCGTTTTCGAGCACTACGAGGAGGAAAATATCGCCCTATTTTGTAGCGCTATATATCAAATCGCTATATGTCGGAACAGGCCTTTAGAACTCGCATTTAGTGAATTTGTCGTCCAGAAGGCTATCACAGGCGCCAACCTGCCAATTTCATCCGGCAATCTCCCGATATCTGGAAAGTCTCATGCTCGTTCCCACAGTTATACATCACGTCTTATTCTTTATCTTACGCGAATGCTCCCGGGCGTGTTATCGGTGTTGTTATCAGGTCTGGGCGCGAAAAGGGAATTGTTCGCCTCAGATATGTCCTCCCTCTTCCTGCCCAGATCTGTTCCTCCTCCCGTACTCACGCACCACCCTGTAAACTTAGCTTCCTTGCGTAGTCCTCTGCTATCAGGTCAAGCCGGGTTCCAGAGGGGGTGTTCCTGAATGCTGCTCTTGGTATGTATCATACCAGAGTGTCAGTAAACTGTCTGTGTGTTATCCAAATGACGTATTCCTGAATCTTATTTTGAGTTTGGCAGATAGCCAGGGACATCGGGTCCATCACCAGCGTTAACACCTTTCTTTACCCCTTTCCCTTGGTCTATCTTGCCTCACATGGCGCAGTCGACAGGATAAAAAAAACAAAAGAGAACATGATTCATGCCAGGGCCCTTGGCAGAAACATGCAGCATCTTTTGTCCTGAAATGTAGAACAACCTAGATGTAAGAGAGTTTGATAATCCACCCTCAAACGAAGTAGTAGAATCTCCTGATTCTAAACACATTGTGAATTTGATAACATTGAAGAAGAAAGTTCGTAGTTCAAAGTTCGTAGTACATGATATAGCACAGCATAGCATGAGTAGCATTGTGACATGCAGTACATACACAGTACATGCAGTGATACGAAAATGAAGAGAACTAGTGTGAAGTAGTGACTAAATTCGAAACACTAAATTCGAAATGCAGAAAGTTGATCTGAAGAGGTCAGTAGAAGGGAAATGCTAAACAGCAACAATGTAAGTGTGTGTTTGAGTGTGGCTGTGTGCGTGAGTAACTAAGAAATGTGGAAGTAACCCAAAGCGAAAAACAAAGCAAAAATGACCGCAAAAATTCATATTGCAGACACTGGATACATTTAAAGCAATGCAGTACAAAGTCATTTATGGACCAGAGCGTCCCCTGTCCATGAATGAGCGACATTCACCAAGGCGTCCCTATGGAATGTGTGTACTTTGAAACAGTCAAACAAGGTCGTACGCATGTAATGGTACCCTTTGTTTGGTGACGCGTCCATACCTTGTCGTGTAAGGTGGACTAAGTGTTTCTTCGGATTCTGAAGAACTGTCTTGATTAACAGAGACATTCTCGTCACTGTCTATATCATGAAACGTAATGTTAGGATCCCAATCTGGTTGATCCTTGAACAGTTTCATTTGTGAAACATGAAATGTTTTTGTTATTCCTTCATCCAGACTTTGAACAGTACAAATGTCATGGGGATGTGTAGAAATAACTTTGAATACCTTGTCCTTGTACTTAGGATCAAAAGGTGAAGTTGAAAAGGATTCTATCCAAACTAAGTCACCCGCAGAGAACTGCGATGGGTTTCGACCGTAGTCGTAACGTCTCTTCTGAGAGGATAGAGCTTTTCCTAGGTTTTCCCGTGCTTCTGCACGTATGTCGTGTAGCATTTCAATGCTCTGAAGTCGCGACATGTCGTCAACGATTACACCAACCTGAATCTCGTTTTCAATACGAGGTTCAAATCCAAAGAGAAGGAAATGTGGTGAAAATCTAGTAGAACCTTGTCTTGAAGTGTTTATGAAAGAAGTGGTGTTTGCAATGTATTGGTCCCATTTTGAAGGATTCTCAAAGCAATATTTTTTTAGAATATTCTTTATGGTGGCTACAGATCTTTCCACGAGACCATTTGCCTGATGGAAATAAGGACAAGAAGTTGTGTGTTCAATTCCTGTTGTGGTTAGGAATTTTTCCATGTTCTGACTCATGAAACCTGAACCTTGGTCAGAAACAATTGTCATAGGAATACCAAAAGTTGTGTTGATCTTTTCCTTAATGAACTGTATGATATGTGACGATGCTGTTGATTTCACAGCCTGTGTTACTACAAAGCGTGTAGTGTGGTCAACACATACAATGATGTACTTGTTTCCATTTCCTGTTTCCGGAAGTGGACCAATGTGATCGAGGGATATTGTGGTGAAAGGTTGTGTGGGAATTGGTCGAGGATGTAAGTATCCCACGGGCTTCGATGTTTGTCTGTTGAAGCGCTGACAAATGTTACAACCCTGGACGTACTCTTTGACGTCCTTATTAATGGACGACCACCAGTATTTACTCAGAATACTGCTTTTGGTCTTGAATTTGTCCATGTGACCACGTTTATCGTGAAACTTAAGCAATATCTCTTTCCTAAGAGATTCTGGTATGACAATCCTTGTTTTTGTCAGTCCGTTTTGTTGAGTGGTTTTGTGGTTGTGTGGTGTGGTTTGTGTGTGTCTGTGTGTTATCCAAATGCCGTATTCCTGAATCTTATTTTGAGTTTGGCAGATAGCCAGGGACATCGGGTCCATCACCAGCGTTAACACCTTTCTTTACCCCTTTCCCTTGGTCTATCTTGCCTCACATGGCGCAGTCGACAGGATAAAAAAAAACAAAAGAGAACATGATTCATGCCAGGGCCCTTGGCAGAAGCATGCAGCATCTTTTGTTTTTTTTTTATCCTGTTTCAGAACAGCTTCGATTTTAAACTGTTAATTTCTGCATTAACGCTATTGTAACGTTTCATTTTTCCTCAGTGTAATAACGAAATGAGGACATTTCATCTTTTTGTTAGAGGTGGGCGTGTGAGAGCCAAACTGTTCAATTCGGCCTCACCGTCATCGTCATAAGCCAGCAGTGGCGCCGCTACATGCTTATAAGCGCGCGCCACGTGCTGTTCTGAGTTCTTTCATTGTACGACGTTCATCACCATACGTCGTTAGTCTGTTGGATCCTCGCTTTAGCTCATTCGGCCCTTCATCACCCAAATTGCTAGGTATATCTTTATTGTATTTCATTGTATGTATCATACCAGAGTGTCAGTAAACTGTCTGTGTGTTATCCAAATGCCGTATTCCTGAATCTTATTTTGAGTTTGGCAGATAGCCAGGGACATCGGGTCCATCACCAGCGTTAACACCATTCTTTACCCCTTTCCCTTGGTCTATCTTGCCTCACAGTTGCGAAATCTTAGTTTTACTTTGAGGGTGATTGCCCGAATGGATGGTCTCCGATGGTGTCCCAGCTTCAACGGTTCTATTATCATCCGTTGTTGAGTGAACAAATTTGTGGATCCCATTTTTTCTGTCACACGTATCATTGTGACACCTCCACGTCAATAATCGCGCACTTTACATCGCTAGACAGGGGAGTGACACCTCGACTGTCCACCGTACCCCTAATTTCCGTGTAATTTCGTAGGCAAATTGAGGCTTTGTATGTGTTTGTCTCTACTATGTTGTTCCAGCCTCAGAGCATCAGTTCTCTCATGCACTATCATGTAAGTCCCGCTGAAATCTGTTCGTTATTTGCTGAGAAAAACGGGATTGTTTTTCCTATGGAAAATACATGGCGCCGAAAGAAGTATGATCACCTCTTAAAGGAGCATTAAAGTGGTATCCAACATGGCCAAAAACTGCTGTCATGTTGTAAAGCAACATGTGAAAAGTATTCCCACAAAATATTTCTGCCCAAAGTTGTTTCACCGCGGCGCAATTAATTTGCAAATCCGCTGCCGCAATCACAGGTCGGAGCGCTCCAACTGGATGCCACACCCCCTCTAGTGTGACGTTCGTGGTGGACAGCTCCCTCATTCGCTGGCAGAAAAAATCGTCTGTTAGCTAGAAAATATTCTATGGCGAGTCGTTCCTTTTGCGTGATATCATGTTTTCTGAAAAATAAGGCATAAAAGCAGCCACCCAAAATAGTACTTCGATCAATAGAGTAGTTTTCGTGGCTTCTGTTCAATTCTTTTCGTTGCGCGTCTCCAACTGGGGACCGGCGTCTTGGGTCTTGTGACCTTGTGATGCGCGGCGTTCAAAGCGAGAATACTTTCCGAAGCGTTTCCTCTTGTGCGTGTCTCCGTTGTATTCGCTAGTTCCCAGACACGGAAAAGTCTGTTTGATCTCTTGTGTCTCCACATCAGCTAAGTGTGTTGCCGAACAGCTCACCGTGACCACCAGTCATGCAGTGCGGTGTTCGGGGCTGCGTGAATGAGAAAGGCAAAGTAACCCCTGACTGTCGTTTTCACAAGGTCCCGCCGAATGAGCCAGAAAGAAGCAAATGGCTCGCTTTAATTCTGCGTCAGGACACCCAGCCTGATGCATTGCTTCGAATATGTAGTTTGCACTTCAACGAAAGTGATTATCGATCAAATCCAAGCGTCGTGAAATCCGTCGGTTTCGAGTTTCGATTATATCTGAAGCGCGGTGCTACTCCCTCGCAAAACTTACCCCGCGCTACCCAACAAAACAAGCGTCAACGATTATGCTCCGCAACACGAACTGCTGACGAGGACGGCGCTAAAAGCACGGTAGGTATTGTACTTAATGCCACAAAAGACCAGCTCACCCCAACAAGTTCAATTTCTACAGCGAGAACAGTCCCCTCAGCACGTTGTGTGTGTTCAGCCAGGCACTGCCGAGCCCGTAGAGATGGTAAGTTTTGCATACACATATACTAGGTTCCTATACTGTACATTAATGAACTTTACAGGTTGAATTATGTATTCCGACCGCTTCGTGTGATGATATCCTCACATCTGAGAGTGAGTCAGGAGTACATGTATGTCCTATACTTCTTTCCACGGTTGTTTTGCCTATCGTTCCGAAGACCTACTTTCTAATTAACGTGTGGAAATTGCAGGTTGAACCTGTGTCAGCAACTGCTGAATGTCCAAGTATTGGTCCAAGCGTGGTAAGCCTGTACTGCAACGTGTATACAACTTTAGAGCTAGACATGATGCAATTGGATTTAATTGTACAGGCAGACACCCATGTTCAAAACTTGTGCTCCACAGATAAAGCTGCTGCAATTCCACAGGTAAGAAATACATATGTGCACACTACAACTGCCTGCAGCTGCAAAAATGACTGTACGAGATATGGCTTTAGTTTGCAGCATGGTATGGCAAATACTTCATTACAAAAAAAAAGTATCCATCTGCTGATAACGAGGTATCAGTGTAGACAGGAGTGTCCTAAATTGAGTCTACTGTGCACAGTCTTTGTATAGCTAATTGCACTTTCCAGAATTTTTGTTCTTATTCCACGATAGCTCCATGAAGGCTATGAGTGGAATGCAGATGGTGACAGATAAAGTGAGGACAACAGGAAGGAGCGGGGAACGGACAGTTTTTTTTTTAAATGCTATATTTTGGCATAAGCAAAACATGCATTTTACGTGAAGGAAGGACTAGAATGACTGCTTATGCAGATGCTACTTTTGATTAAAGAAAAAATTGTGCACTTTAGGGTCATCAAGCACCACACAAGCCTGCTGCAACACAAACATGGGAGCCCATGAAAAGAACCATTGGTGTGCAGACTGCTAAACTGAAGCAGCATGTGAAGGGTATGCTATTGAGTTTGCTTGATTGTGAGCTCATGACACATTTTTCGATTCAGGCTGTCAAGTCCATATGCATGCAAAACCAATGCGGAGCATCGGAATACAGACAGACCTCACAACCAGCCCATCTAATGAACAGGAGCATGGAAGGTCAATGTCGCCAATTCATTGTTCTACACCAGTGCATGACAGCTCCGAGACTGTATTGGACATATCTAGAGGAGACACTACAGTGAATTCAGATGACACCTCGTACATGCCAACCCTTGACAGCACAATCAGGTTCGTATGGGACAGATGGGTCTCGACATATCCTTAGACCTCTCCTTATTCTATTATCAGGAGCACCGACTGCGAATCCTCTCCACAGGACGACAACAAATACATTGTCTTCGAGAGCCAGTTGAGGAAACTTTTCGAGACATGTAAAGTCTGCCTGAAGATATGTGATGCAAGGTTCTTTTCTAAAGGCACGCTCCTATGTGTTCAATGCTCCTGTCCCGATGTCCATGATTTCATGTGGGAAAGTCAGCCTTATATCGGCAATAAGCCGGCAGGAAATTTGCTTCTGTCCGCTTCCATCCTGTTCAGTGGATCTAGTCCTGTGCTGACACTAAGGATGTTGGAGCTGATGAACGTCAAAGTAGGTGAAAACACAATATCCCTACAATATATGACCCTCTTCATGTCTTCTGGTATTTAGGGGTTCTGAGCTCTAATTAGAGGAAAATATATTCATACTATGCATATGATAAGATAATAAGTAAGGGAAATACATATACATTAGTCTGTGTGTCCTTTTGAACACAATGCTGTCGTCGAAATGGTGACCACTGTCCCATGTACACTGGCACTTGTCTCCCTTGTACCTTAGGTACCAGTCATGGAATGTAATTACTTCTTTTGTAATCTTCCTCCAGCCTGCGGAATGCCTTATGTATTTCTTGCATGTTAAGTAGCGTGTACACCTGCACCTAAGTAACTGTAATCCATATCCATGCTATGTGTAAAAATAGGCTACTCTCGTACAAAAGATGTGAGACCAAACTCCCTTCATAATTTTGCAGGTCTTTTGTAAACAAACTTACTTCAATTACCAGAAAGGTTATCTACTACCATCAATTGAACAAGTAAGTGCAGTCCCTCCAACATGTCCTCCTCCTCCTGACAGTCTCGTGTAAAAATACTATCAAGTAGAATAACCTCACACTTGTACCCCTGTCACACAGGCCCTACTAGTGCACACGTCATAATCACATCCTTTTTTCTAGGTTTGGACAAGGCATCAGGCGCAACTGATGACGGAAATCCACGGGGAAAAGTCTTCACTTGCAGGGGATGGACAATGCGATTCGCCTGGTCACAACTCAAAGTATATGACTTATAGCTTCTACCATGAAGGCTTGAAGAAAATCATTCATCCTGTTCAAGTGCAGGTGAAGTATGCTAGCATTTAATTTGACAAAGATAACATTAGCTTTGCATAATAACTCAGCATCCAACAAATATTCTACCAGGCCAATGAAGTAGCCTCAAGCAATCATATGGAACTCGAGGCAGTGCGCCGAGGACTTGATGAGTTGGCTGACCTGAACGTCTTGCTGCAGTCCTTCACCACGGACCGCCACCCCAGTGTGCGGAAGTACATGCGAACTACATATCCTGATGTCAAGCATCAGTTTGATGTATGGCATGTGTCAAAAGGTACTCACAAACATTACCGTAGCTCTAGCTAACAACAAACATTTACGTTTAGCCACAGCAATGTATAATTTTTATACTATTGAATGAATGCAGAGTGTCAAGTACTGCATTGAACGAATGAAGGTGGGATACCCAGCAATGATTGCTGTATTTGATTACTGTGGTCTTGTGGCATTTCTTTTCTTAACCGAGTAGCGTTTCATAAAATCTCTTCAGCACCGCTGAGGACATGGGTTATGTTAGTGTTGTTAATGTTGTGTTAGTTGTTGTAGTGTTCGTTCTCGAATTAGGAGGCAACATAGGCGACATGGTAGACAATATCACGCCACTTAACCTTAAATGCCCTATTTGTAATGAACGGCAAAATGTGAAAATGAAGCAGATGAGATGCTATGCCCTGCCCACTGTCAAAATGTGCGGTTACAATTTATCTGAAAGCCTCTCCTGTTGATCACTTCCAAACACAATCAGGGGTTATTTGACCCATTAGTCCCTAGTTTAATATTCAGACTGATATGCAGGAAACAGAGAAACACATTGCATATCGCTGGGGATTTTAGTGCATATTTAAAAGATATTAGTGCCTGGCTGCATGTTATTTCTACAGCCTTCATCTGCACTCTAGTGCTGAAGCTGTATATGTTCCCACGCACAATGCCTGAAAGCTGCTGCGACATAATTCAGCATTGCCTTATGACCTGTCGTACTTTGTACAAGGCAGCTCCTCTTTACTCTAACAGGTATTCGGAAAAGGATGCTAGCAGCTAGCAAAGAGAAGAACTGCGAGGCTATTGAACTATGGGTGAAACCAGTGATCAACCACCTGTACCACTGTGTCACACATAGTGAAGGGAACGCTGTACGAGTCATCTCAATGTGGCGGAGTTTCAATGATCATGTCTCAAATATTCATGACGGTCACGAAGGACCATACTCACGGTGCCTTCACCCTCCTCTCGATGACAAAAAACGACCATGGCTCCTCCCAGGTAAGATAATTAAGGACATCTAGGGAATGCTTGAAGCTATGCTCGTGCCAATCAAGCTTCCTCATATTGTAGATTCTCGTCCAAAGACAAAGCTGACTACTATCACTGAGGCGAAGCACCTACTCAAGGACCTCCAGCACCTTTCACCAGATGTTCAAACATCCGGATTAGAAGCATTCCACAGCTTGTTAATCAGGTTTACTCCAAAGTCCGTGGCCTTTAGTGCCAGGACAATGCGGAACAGGTGTTTAACGTTCTATACTATTTTATTGAGTTTGTTGAAAAACTTGTCAGCACTCGTGCAGGACGATGCTAATCAGCAATGGTTGGTTTAGAGTCCACCTGGCGATCCTGCACTTCAATGAGAATTCATGCAGGCAGCATGCCATGACTGAGGATGGAGAGTATAGGTACAGGGTGAGGGCATCAAAAATCTACAAGCAGGAGCACGTTGCGCTGCCTATCAAAGACGAACCAACATTTCGTAAGGAACACCGTCTACGTCTGAGCCTACCAATCTACTAACCTGGTCTCTTTATATTTCAGACTACTGTGATGAGCTCATGGAGAAATGCATCGAATTGTGCAACACATGCCCATCTTTCAATGACGCTTTCAAGGCTTTTCCCAGCTATGACCCGCCCTTCCTCACAGAAGCAAATCCTGCACCAAACAAAAAGGAGCTAGTTGCTGTGAGAGAGCACCGCTTGGGCCCTTGCAGCTGCGCTCAGTGCACTGGTTAAAGTAGAGATGGTGAGCACCTGGACATGTGCCAGTACTAAAATATATTTGTGAAGTTATATTTGTACTCTTTGACACATTGCATTTACATATGAAAGCCTTATGAGTAACATAGAATTCAATGAAAGGGGTATATATCTAAGGGGGAAAGTCAAAAGGAATTGTGCACATAGTTGACAGCAGTAAAGGTAACACACACCTTTTGTTATTTCTACTATGTAGTGCAGTAGTCAGTAGATTTGTCTGTAGTGAGGCATCAGAGTGTTGGACATATGTTACAGAGCACTGGGGCAGGGTATTTCTTCATGGGAACTGTGCAGTGCATGCGAACTTTGTTTGTTTTTTTTTGTTTTTTCTCGCACAAACCTGTAATGCCACTTTTGTAGTCTACTTGTACGATTGACCTACCGAGATATTTGAGCATCATGGGATTACTGGACTCATATGAAGAGTGCCCTGTCAGCATATGAACTCATGTCAGACTGTAATGAGATGTAGAATGTCAGACTGTAAACATGACTGGAAGAGCAAATAGCAGAATGTCGCAGCAGCCACCGTATGGTGCTTGATTTTGATAGTTGTGAAAGCAAAGCTACAGCAGCCATTTTCTGGTCACAAAGGGACTTTATTGTGCCAGGGAATGAATTATTTGAATTACTGAAAATTGCAGCATGAATTAACAAGCCTTGTGATACATTGAAAACATAGCATGCTATAATACATCTCCAGTTAATCAAAATTGTGATTTATTCGGGTTTTACAAGATTTATCAACACTGCACAGCATCATGGCTATACAGTTCTTCAGTATGCAGGTCGGAAACCAGTGTACTCCCCCGAAGATGATGGGAACCTTGCACGTATGGATGTCACAACACATGCAGACAGCACACGCCTTTCTTCTACAGGAAGGAGCCCCCATATCCATGATGTAAAGTTGCGATATGCAATGTGACGCCAAATCCTGAAACATAGAAAGAATATGATGGGAATTGATGTTGTGATGCTGGAACACATAGAAAGGACAAATACATACAAAACCTCAAGTGCCTAAGTAATTAATGATAAAAGAAGGAAGTCACTGAAAAGGTTAGCCAGCTGTAGCACTCGAACCCACATCTTCTGGATTACTGGTCCAGGGCTCTTACTAATTGAGCTAAGCTAACATGCCTATCCGGTGGCTTCCAAGGTCCGTCTTCCAACACAGAATGTTGTGATCTTTGAAATTTTCATAACTGCGTGTGCTGTAAGCATGGGTGCTCTGTTGCTATAAGTGATCATTAACAGTGATCAGGGATTGTGTCAAAGCTTCGGTGGAAACCAGACTTCTGCCTGTTGCTAAAACATGGTAACTGGTTACTGCTAAAAATTTCTGAACACAATGCTATTGAGTAATGACTATAGGAAAGTGATGCAGCATTTGCACCATTATGTTAATGCACCATTTTGTGTTTCTCTGTCCTGCACAAGGGAAAATGAAAAGAAAAGGAAGGTTAAACACTCATGTCTTTGCAAAACCAGAAATATTTCGAAACATTGACACATGTGAAGTATGCGATTATCTTTCGTGTGCCAAAAAGCAGCAACTGAGCCAAACAATGTTACTATTTAGTATTTACACACTAACAGTCACTGCTTCGAAATACCAGAGTAGTCAAGCTTCAAGAGCATAACTGCCTGGATTTTATTTTTATTTATCTGTTTTTAGTGTTTGTGTACAGATCTATGCAGAATTACACTGTTTGTATGTGTGTCGAAGCAGATTTTATTTATTTGGGACCAGTGACACAGTAGTAGCTACAGATTCATGTTGACAGGATAGGTTCTGCATGTGGTTAATAATGTGCTTGCCTATGTTTCTACTGAACTAGTCAAAGTAGCTTGAAGAGGTTCCATGATGCTGTGTAATGTTATGCTTCTGGATTTTTGTCAAGTTTTTGTACAGTTGCTCGGCTTTGCACGAAGCCGTAAAGCATAGTACATTGAACATTGTACATGTTTGCACATTTTGTACTAGTCATCAGAAAAATGTACAGGAGTGCAATAACCAGATGACATCTTTCCATCTCACTGTGGAAAGCTTTATATATGATGAAATAAACAGCTTGCATGCTACTGGTATGTTCTTCAAAATAAACAGATGTGCAGGTCTGGTCTTCGATGGGCACAATGCTTCTCTCTATATATATACTCACTCACTCTCAAACATCAGTGGTACAAAAACAGGTGATGTAGACCCAGTTTCACCAACCTTGGTAAATTTTAATCTAGATCAAGGGTCGCAAAAATTTAATGTAACACACAATTCTTTTTTAGCAAGGTTAATTAGTCACATGGTGAATGTTTCAGTAACTCTTGGTTAAGCAGGGTTAAGGGGCTAATTAGAGTTGAGGCACTGCTGATGTCGGTTCAAATGTTGGTGAAACCGATACACATAGATAGCGTCCAGTGAGAAGGGTTCCAATGTAGTTAATTATACTTGCGCACGAGAGCGTGCACGTCGAGCGAGGTCGCACACGCGGCATTATTGCTGGCCTATCATGGCGAGACAAACGCGGATAACGCTTTATTTACTTGATGGCAATACACACTTACTCGTTCTGCTCCTTGCCTAGGAGCAGCCCGCACTTTTGGTACTCGATCCCTATCACTCTCATGGCGACAGTGGTCAGGCAAAGAGTTTGGAAGTCGGGATTTTCAGTCACACAACCTCCTGAGCGCTTCCGTCGTACTTCAACCAATGGAAGAGCAGCAAATATTCTCCCTCTCAGTTGGCATGGCGATGCAGTTGCCACACGTACACCTAGCAAACACATATCCTTATAATTCGAGTCCACACTGTCCGGTCCACACTTACCAGTTGTCACGTCCTGGTGCAGCAGTCACCGAAGCCCTTTCTGATGCGACAACTCCGACTCCATGGAACCGCACACCGTCTGGTAGAACTGGGGTGTCACTGTATAACACACAGTTATATTCGCGACAACGCTGCACTACTCGTTCTTCCCATGGTGTCAGCGGCCCCAAAAAATCGAGATCGTTGGCAGTCTCCGGATCCGTCATTTCGTAAAACGAAGATCGTCAAGCGTCTCGAAAGCGGTAGCAGACGCTCGGTCCTCAGCTCTGACGGATGGTGGCCGACGTCACTTTGATCATGTGATCCCAGAACCAAAGAGGAGCGTTTTACCACACACGTCACATAGTGACGTGCGTCTCGGCGCTCATCACGTGTCTAGAGTGGAGGCGGGGGAGGGTGTTTCGCGCACGGGAGATTCGGGGGGCTATTGTAGGCGTCGAAAGTTCACTGCGGTTGTACTAATTGTGGGAAAATGGTTTTCGGACGCCTAACATTCCATGCCGACCAAAAACAGAAAAAAAGTTGTGTGCCTCTAGACTGCTCCTTTAAAGGCTGGTTCACACTGTCACGTTTACGCTTGCGACTACGGGTTACGGGCGCTTACGGTGGGGGTTGCCATGACGACGAAGAGACGGCGCCCGCAAGATCTTTTCCGCAAGGAGTTGAGGCAACTTCAACTTTTCTCCCGCCAGATCCGTAACCGTAAGCGCAGTGGCCAATAGGATGGCCGAAAAGTTCGGATGCCGCGCATGCGTTTTGTCTCGCGCGTCTCCTTGCAAAAATTGCGGAAACATTGGATGTCTTAGAAGCTCTTATTCTCCAAGTTGAGAAGTTTCCCTAGCTATACAATAGCAAAAGAAGCGACTACAGGGATGCCACAAAAAAAAAAGAAAACTCATGGATGACAATTAGCATAGCAGTGGGTCTGTCAGGTGATATCTTCACTCAATGAATCTGTCCGAAGTAGCGAGTTGTACGTTGCACTGTCGACGATGGCGTTAAGTTAAGAACATTAACAGTTAACAGTTCAGAACATCGTCAAGGAATGTCTGATTGTCTTCCAAAGCAGCCGGCACCGGGGTGCTGGAGGCTGGACGCCATGCTACTCTGCGGCTCTATTTCACTTTTCTTCGGAAGGATGGCGCTCTAGGAGGCCGCTCCTCATTGGAGGAACGGAGCGTCGAAACGTAGTAATGTGAACGATGGAGGAACGGGGGGAGGGGGGTGCAGCCGGCAACGAGATGGGTACTACATAAGCGTAGCCCGTAAGCGCGAACGTGGCAGTGTGAACCAGCCTTTAGGGGATCAGTGTCGTAAAGATCCTGTCCAGCAAATCGCATCGCCGAAACCCCTCTGCCTTTGCTCAAGATGTAGCGAGATAATAATGGCACCGTTCTCGGCCGGAATCCAACCCGAGATCTTGATTTCCACGTGTGGTACCAAGTGACTTTGCGTTGCAGACGGTACCCCAATTTGCGAAGACGCGGTGTATTGTATCAGTATATGTTCTCCAGCAACTGCCAAATTCTCGCACGTTTTTTGTGACATGGCGAATCTGCACGAGCTTTATTGTGCTCTTCGCACCCATGCGTTATGCATATGAGTTTGCGTGAGACTATGTGTGCGTCCGTGTCCAAGTGTTTCGTTCCTCTTTTTCCTCCACGTCGTGATTGTTATTACAGTGCAGATTGTTCTAGTCCCTCTTGTTTTGAAGTTGTTGCAACCATGAGTGGAATGCCACCGCTCTGAATCACGCTGAAATAAATCGAATCGGGCTTTCCGAAATTATACCAGAACGGTCTAAAATATACCCACTAGAGCAGCGCTTCCCAAACAACTCGTTCTCTCGGGACCTTATAACCACTGAGAATCCATTCGAGGACCCCGTTAAGTATGATTCATGTTGACATGAATAAGGGACGTGAAGAAAGAAAAGGGAAAACAAACAAATAAAGCACCGCCATGCAGGAAATGAGAAGCTAATATATTTCTGTCTTCTTTAGTGTTATATATCGTCATATATCAATATCGTCCCCCTCAGAGATGACGTGACCAGCACGCGCCATGAGGGTCTTCGGGCTGTCTTCGATTGTCGCGGACCCCGACGTACGCTCTCGGGGACCGCCGAGTGTTCACAGACTACTCTTTAGGAACCAGATCCCTAGAGCGCATACATTTATATCCTGTGGTGCAAATAATACACACCTAGAGAGCTATAAACCTACTACACCTAGAGGAAGGTATACCGCTTATACCTCAAAATGTATGCGCCTTGGGACAAGTGGTTTATACCCTAAAACGTATACATTGTTGTAAAAGTATACATGCAAACCTGATGTTTAATAAATGTTGTTTCATCGCCTGTAAACTGCATTCCGAAAACTTATAATGGTTCCTCCCCTCGGTCCAAAAGTTGCCCATCAGATATCCTGCGAAGTAATGACATTCCCGTGATGTCATCTTCTTATCAAATGTGGCACCTATCCTGCCAAGAGAAACAGCACACCATAAATTTAATTTTACGAGCTTATTATTTACGCTTGATAAACGCTTTAATAGGTAAACGAAGGACATGGAGAACACAGGCAGCGTTCACGAGCAGCATGTTACAAATGTGATGCTTGCTCCTATACAAACTCTCAATCATAACCCCTTCCATCGATTGCCTTGTGGGACAGGACCGTGCTAGCGGAAACGCGGCACCGAGTTCGTGTCTTGCACGACCCTCGACGACGGTAGCGTCTTCTTGAGCTTGATAAGTACCGGAACAAGGACGAAATGGACAAAGGAACAGGCAACAAAACGAACAACGCTACCGGAATGCTGCCGCCATAGCAATTACCAGTACCAGTACGCAGGTACCAGTACACCATTACTTGTGTACACGAGCTAGCTTGTATGCTCCTACTATGTTCTACACTCGTTAAAAAAAGGTGATTGCATTTAGTACTCTGGTACTTAGATACCTTTTCAGCAGTAATGGGCAAAGTACCTCAAAATTGTACTTAAAGTACCAGATTCCAGGTACCATACATACTCTAAGCACATATGAAAGTAGCATATTTGAAACTTAAAGTAAAGTACAAGTCCGCGCACTTTAAAGTATTCCTGAAGGTTCCACTGGTTCCATTTGCTGGCGTAGAACGCTTTGGAGCGACGTTTCATCTTCGACTGGTCGAAAGAGAACAGACTCACTGCATTCGAGTGGTTCATTTGGAGCTCTTTCCTCCAACTCGGAGCACTCGAGGGTGCTCTCACTAACGCCTTCGGAGTGGTTGCGAAATGTGGTTGGGTTCCGGTCACGTGACTGCGCCAGCTTCCGCTGAGTAATGCTTCTGTTGCGCCATGCCTGCCATGTTGTGCATTTTGTCTCGTCGTCGTTTTCACTGTCAGGGAAACACTGAAAGTCACATGAGTTCACATTCCATCTCCGCTCCTCTGCTGGAACCAGCCGCGTTCGGTTCCTGCACGATTCCTCCGGTAAGGGGACGGAGTGAGATGCGGTCTGACGCGCTCCAGCTCGGGGTATCGGGACGACCAGTCGCAGACATCATTAGTTGGTATTGCCTGATATTTATGCAGACACGGGTCCACGATGTTTCTGAGCGGGGGAGGGGGGCTGCTGCCTTGGACAACATGCTGTTACACTACCAAAGGTCCCTTAAAACTCCATGTAACGACATAACTTGAGGCGGGTACAGGACATGCGCACTTCCCCTAGATCCGCCCCTGTATTTATGTGTTGATTTTATTACTCTATAGTTTTGGGAAGCTCCTATGCTAAGCGCTAATTAAGAAACCTAGATAATATGCAACTGACCCATGAATGTACCAGCAAAGTTCACACATGAGCGTGCTAACTCCTGTTCGGTGTGGGAAAAGAGCGGATGATGAGTCAGCAAACGTAGAGCTGAGCAAGGGTTGAGGGAGCCTGACTGACAAAAAGAAGAGTGCAGAGAGATGGAGGAAGTGTGCGTCAGCAAACAGGGAGATGAGCGGGAGATGAGTGAGCAAAACTAACTCGTGAGCATGAATGATCAAACAAGGAGATCAACCATGAATAAATTTCACTCACGTGCATGAGTGAACAAACGAGCAGATGAGGATGAACAAACCTCACTCATGAGTACGCCTATTCATGTTCGGTGAGGCGACAAAACGGAAATGTTACTCAAAGTGGCTAAACTGAGTTTGAGCGAACCTGAATAACGCCTATGCACTGTCCCATTTGATGACTCAGTGCGTAGCGGGGGAGGGGGTAACCTATAGTTTTGATGATTCAATCACGGATCCACCACGGATCGTAACCTACATGGTTTAATGTTTGCTCCACTTTAACTTACTCCCTTTTCCTGACCTCATTCCACACTCATGCAATCCCCATCACATGAGCTAAACTCTCCGCCATTCATGCTCTTCACACTCTTGACAACCTACAGATCTGTGAGATGAGACGGCAAACGGGCAATCGAAGGAAAGTGTGCGAGCGAGCGTGAGCACCCAGAGCGCTCAGCCTGAGACGGTAAGCTGAACCAAGGATGTTAGTACAAAGTATTTCTTGGGTTATGCGCCTGCTCTGTGTGCAGTGTTCCCATGATAAAATCTGAGTATAGCAAGAAAGCATGAAAGCTCAAAGAAGAAAGCATGGTTTCTGGGAAAAGAAGCGTCGGCCAATAATAGTAATAATAATTCTTTATTGACAGTGTGCCTGCAAACAGACATACCTCAGTAGCAGTGCGCATTCAGGCTGAGGTGACGAAACACCTCCTGTCTAAAACATTAAAAGCTTGATAAGAAAGGTCAAGTTGATCTGATATAAGGTTAAAAGCAATCTGAATCCGTCTAGTAGGGGATTCACGCGCTGCAACACCAATCACATAAAATAAGGTAGGACGACGAATAGAGCGAGTCGGAGCATGGAAGCGACGTGGTTCGATCACAGATGGGGCATCGAAGACATTAGGGGCATCGCGACTGGCCCTACGATTTGGCAGGAGTGGCATAGCTGTGTCGTGGACAGTGACTAGTGGAAACCTACGTTTCACAACATTTAAATAGCGCTTGAGGAGCTATGAGCACTGTACAGACGTGTCACGTTCGTTGGCCCAATACAGTTCCATGCAATTGACCCAAACTCAATCACAGGCAAAAGAACAGACACAAAGAGAGCGTCTAGGCAGTCTCAGCAGGCCGTCTATGTCTTTAGAGACACGATAAATGAGGCCATGTATGCGATAAGCCTTTTTGCCAGCATAATCAACATGTAATTTCAAAGGAATGCGTCCCACACGATCTTTGCCACGATCTTTGACGTCAGTCAGCTTACACAGCTCGCAGTTGTACAATTCACACGTAAAATGTACCGGCTTCAGCTTATTGGTAAGCGACATTATTTTAATCTTACCATTATTCAGCACTAAACCGTTACGTAAGCACCACATAGCAGTAGCATTTACATCCTGTTGAAGCGAAACGCAGTCTGACAAGTTTGTTACACCAAGAAATAGCTTGAAATCATCAGCGAACATGAAAACTCGAGCGGAGTCTACAACATCGTCAATGTCATTAATAAATATATTGTGAGGCGACGGAAGCGTAAGAACAGAGGTTTATTGTGCGCGGGCCGTAGCGAGCGCCTAGGAAGAAGAAGCAGATGAGTACGATGGCAATGCGGATTCTGTCTCACAATATTAAAAAGTAGTGGCCCAGGACAGAGCCCTGAGGAACACCCGAGCATGCTGTATAACAAGCAGAGAAGGCATCACCTACTTTCACAGCATTTTGTCTACTCCCAAGTAACCTGATATCCAGTTAGCAAATTGACTGGAAAAATCATGCCAAAGTTTACGTACAAGCAAGGAGTAATTTACCAAATCAATGGCCTTACTGCAGTCAAAATAGACACTGTCCATCTGACCCTGGTCGTGTAAATAAGGGGCTACATATTCCAAAAAACACACAAGGTTGGTTTCAACAGACGTCCCAGGTAAGAAGCCATGCTGTGAATCACGCAAAAAGTTTTTGACATTAGATAATAAAAATCTGTGTACAACTTTCTCAAAGGCCTTGGAAAAGGTCGGCAATAAAGACACTGGTCTATAATTTGACACAAAATTGGCATTTCCCCCCTTAAAAATTGTCACCACAACGGAAAGCTTCCAAGGGTAAGGAAAGCGACACTGTGCCAACAATGGTACTTAGATATCACTGCAACCCTTGACGATAAACGCTGGTATAAAGTCATTACCGACAAACTTTCCAGAAGAAACTGCACGTATGGCTGTCACAACGTCATCACCTGTGACGAACAGTACATGAAAGACATTACCCGATTAGAGCAACAAAGTCAGGATCTGGGAGGTCAGCTACCGTAAAGACACTCCAAAAATGTTGAGCGAAGGTATCATTTATGGCCTCACAGTTGTTAATGTATACACCGTTGACACAAAGACATAGTGGGCTTGTATCGGTCTGTTTTGGTGTTCGGTTTTCGGTATCGGTTTTGCCCAAGAGGGACATTTTCGATCATTACCCGTTGTTGTTCTGCATAACGCACGCTCTAGTAGCAAACGAAACGCAGTACAATGGATAATTTACTTAATCATTTGGGCTTTTTGTTCAAACAAAATAAAATTACTGAATCAGTATATAAAAACTGGGCAGGCAGGAGCCCCCTCTTGGGCTTCGCGGGGTCATCAACCACTCCCTCTATACATTAACATACTACTGTTTTAGAAATTGTGTTACTTGCTGCAACTGCTGTTACATTCTAGAAGCTGGCAGCAAATGTACACTGAGAGCCGCAAATACCGAGCCCAGTGTCTACTGAGAACTACAAGAATACATTGTGTGCGAGGAGGTGACAAGTCTACTTCATTTTACCATTTCACTAGGTCCGTTAGTAGCTACAGCAGCTACAATATGATCGCGTTCGATCTGTTTGTAAATGCAGAAAAAAAGAAATCAGTGGCGATTTAGCGGTAAATGCGAGCCTGTCCCAGTCCATACATGACTTCCGAGTACTCACTTCCGGTCTAACCAGACTTCCGGTTCTCTACCATCGATTTATACTTGACTTCCAGTTCGACACTTTCGATTGCTATATGTAAGTCTATTTAATTAACCTTTGATTAGCTTCAATTACTTTCAATTACTCTGTAAGTACCCTTTAATTTTCAAAGGTAACCGCGGGTGACCTGAGATAATTTTGAATTTCATACATTTCATTTAATACCCTTTAGTTATGTTTACTTGCTTGAACCGGAAGTCAGGTTAGACCGGAAGAGTCAAGTATAGACGGGAAGTGGACAATCGGAAGTCTCGTTTAGACCGGAAGTGGATACCCGGAAGTCAAGTACGGACCGGAAGAAGAGCTTAACGCTAACGCATTTCTCTGGCATTTACTGCCACTGTATTTTTTAACAATGTAGTTTATTGCACCTCTGTCTTCTGTGTAATGTCTCTGTGATCGCCTTCGTCAGCTCATATACCAAGTCGAGAACGGCACGCGCTCGCCCTAACCATAATTTTAAATTTGAGAGCATTTATGAGCGAGCCCACTGCGTTTTCTTGAGGCAAGGTATGTCGCAGCGTAAGAAGTGCGCTCATGGTTGCTGCTTGGAGACCACATCGTCCTTATAACGCAGAAATGTTCCAAGGCGATAAATGTGTCCAAGAAACGTGGGCACTAACGGCAGTAAGAATCACAGGGAAAAAGGAGACGCAAGAGGAAGCTGAAAGAGTGGTCCATTCACAACAGCAGCATTGCACAGAGCAGACAGAGGACAGTACACAGCTCAAGCACGACATAATTGCATATCAGCAAATAACGGTATTTGCTGTTCTTAACTTGTATACTGTTCTCTCTCTTGTCGTGTACTCTCGGGCAGCGACGATGTTGGTGACGTATGCGTCTTAGAGACGGAGGTCGCGAATGATGTTTGAAGGAGGTGCAGTCAGCCTGGTCGAGGGTTGCGGCTCCGTCCAGCCAGGCAAGGGAGTAGTGGGAAGGGTTAAAAAAAGGAAATTTGGTGCTGGTACAGGAGAGGGAGAGGCGTGCATGTGTAATGCTGTTTACTTTTATATCATCGCAAAAGGCGATGATGTGTTTTGGGGTTTGGGACAACGACGACCGGGACGGTGCGTGCATGGGTGGAACAGTTTTCTGGAATAAACGGCATGGAGCATGGTGATGGAGCATGGGTTCTAACCCGAATATCTCAAGGCTTTTCTGCGCACGATAAACCAAAGCAAACGACAACCACGTAGACAGTCGTCACAAGAGCAGCACCGAGCTTATGGAGACACTTCTACCTCCGTTCCCACACTTTGACCCACACAGCAACGCACCATCGCTTGCACAGAGTTGGATAAAATGGCAAGCACACTTCGACAATTTTCTTCTGGCAGCAAACGTTACAGACGCATCTCGCAAACGTGCCACGTTCCTTCATAATGCCGGTGAAGAAGTATACGATATTTTTAATACGCTCTCCAACACCGAGTCAGACTATGACACAGCTGTTGCTTGTCTGAAGCAACACTTTGCCGCAAAGAAGAATGTGTACGAACGCCTCGTGTTCCGCCATGCACAGCACAACCCAGGAGAAACACTGGACCAGTTCGACGTCATACTCAGAAAGCTCAGTACAACGTGTGAATTCACAGACGTAGACAAGCAGCTCATCGACACAGGCTGCCTTCATGGTCTTCATAAGATTCTTTATGAATCGCTCTAGCTCACCATTCGCTTGCGGCCACAGAGGTATTACTCTCTGGTGACGAAAACCATTGTGCTTCATAAAGTCGGCGAATGTTTTTCCCCGAAAAACGGGGGATCATTCTCTGTCTTTACAACTTTAGGGGTGCCATGTACGGTGAACATGTCGTTCAACTTGGTGATCACTATTCTTTCGTTCAGATATGATAACGTCGCAATCATGGGGAACCGTGAGTATTCGTCTATGACGACAAGCTTGTACTTGTTACCAGGTAGAGGACCAGGAAAGTCTGCTGCGAGTGGTAGCCATGGTCCGTCCGGAAATTGTGTCATTACTAACGGCAGGTTCTTCTCCTCTACTATCCATTGACATGCCTCACAGCTTCTGACCACAGCTTCCGCCATCTTATCGATCCCAGGAAACCATGCCTTATCTCTGATTAGCTGCTTGGTCTTTACCATGCCCTGGTGTCCCCGATCGGCTAACTGCGCTACCTCCATCTGAGCCTTCTCGGGAATTACCAAGCGCGGTCCTCGCAAGACTAAGTTGCTCTCTGTTAATGTTAGTTCTTCTTTCATCTGGTTGAAAGGCTTTAACTTTTCCTGCTTCCATAGATGTCTGCAAACCTTCTTGTCACGTATTCGGAGAGCTGCAATCAGCAAATCCATTTGTTCGTCACCCTTGTACGCCTTTTCAACGTCTTGCAGCGTCATAGCCTTCGGCGTCGCACACTTCACTAAGAAGGACACATACTCTTCGGCGGCAACGGCTCGTGGGGCTCGCCTATTTCGTTGAACGTGGATGTCTCGACAAGTAATCCGTCGGGTTCGTTTTACCTGGGATGTGTTCTACGTCAAAAATATAATGTTGTAGCCTGAGGCTAAGGCGTTCCAGGCGTTGATTGTGAATCTTCCTCCCGCCAAGTGGACACGAATACGTTCGGACATCGACACTATGGCCAGCATTTCTTTGTCGATTTGCGGATACCTCTTTTCCGTTGGCGTCAGTGGTCTGCTGCGGTACGCCAAGATGCTGTGATCCCTTATGTCCTTGGCTTCCTGGACTAGAATGCCAGCACTTCCATCTGGCCCAGCGTCTGTGATGACGCACGTAATCTTTCTGTCATTGAAGTACGCCAGTGTCGGAGCATGAGACATCTCTTGTCGGAGCCTTTGAGGGCTTTTTCGTGCTCTTGATTTCATGAGAACTCAACATCCGTGTGTGTAAGTATCTTCAAGGGCTCAATAATTTCTGCTAATCGGGGGATAAACCGACTGCAATAGTTCACCATCTCCAGCAAGCTTTTTACTTCAGCTGCATTTCTTGGCGAAGTCATCTCTGCCACTGCTCTCGCTTTTTCAGGGTCAATGGTGACTCCCTGGGCAGAAAAGACATAGCCGAGGAATTTCACACTCCGAGAGCCCAACACGCATTTTTTCAAGTTTAGTGTGACTCCTGCTTCTGCAAATTTCTTTAGGACCAAACGCAATCTTCGATCATGCTCTTCTATTAATCGACCGCATACCAAGATATCATCACTGATGTGGATGATTCCGACTTCATCTGGTAGAACTTGTCTGATGGCGTCCTGAAATATCTCAGCTGCTGCATCGACTCCAAACAAGAGCCTCTTGTATCTTCTTAGACAGCAGTGGGTACAGAAAGTCGTTATTATCCGTGACGACTCATCTAGTTACAGCTGATGATACCCTTCGTTCAGGTCCAACTTCGAGAAATATGCTGCGCCATTCCGTGTATTGATAATATCTCCAACCGTGGGCGTCACGTGCCTCTCTCAGCGATAGCCCTTTAGCTTCTCGCATATCAATACACATTCTTAGCGCTCCTTCTGTGTGTGGTTTGGGAACCACAACAACCGGTGACACCCAAGGGGTAGGCCCTGTGACGCGCTCAATGATGTCCATGTCTTCTAATCGTGTCAGATCGGCCTCCAATGCTTTCCTCATTCTGAAAGGAATTCTGCGATGTCGTTGTGCGACCGCCTTGCAGACCTTCCAACTCTCCCGATTCATCCGGGAGAATTCCGGATTCAGACCGGTGTGTACGATTGTACGACCTTGAAGCAAATCTCCTGGAAAACGCAGTTTCCCCCTCAATATCTCAAACGCCTGCTTTTTCTCTGGCAACACAGACGTAAACGTCAATTCGATACCAGTCCGATTGTCATCGGCATCGCTGCCTCTTTCCAGAGTCTTTATGCCTCCATGTTATGGAGTTCAAGCTTTCTGGTCATGGTTCAAGTTCTGGGACGCGTGATCGCGTTCACGAAGGGCACCATGTGTTATGTTTTCCTTCGTATGTGCTTCCACCTATGTGTTATGTTATGTGTTAGTTTACGGCTGCGACATCAACATTCTGCGTGGGGGGTGGACATACATTGTTACCCATGTTACGTCGAACCACCTTAAATGCCAAGACAAGCAATGCTAGCCAGGTCAGTCTTTCCGAAAGCAAGACAAGGAATACGATGCTGTCCGCGTGGGCCCTCGTCCTCCGTGTTCCCAACTCCCGACGATGCAAAACTCTTTGCAGTGTCGGGAGTTGACAACACTGAGAAGGATTGTGCTTTAACTAAGTCGAATGCAATTGTCGGTGAAATGGGAAACCGCGCACAAGAGCTTATGATACGCGCGCTGAACGCGCTGAACTGACTACAGCGATGTACAACTGCGACTGATGGTCGTGACGTATTGTGCAAATTACTTTTTAATACACTAGTTAACAAATTTATTCAACAACTATTCTGTTTAAGCTCTCCTGGGAAGTCCAGATGGGCTTTTGTACTTCAGACGCATTACTGACGTAGTGCTGAACGAGTAGTGTTGAACGATGAGAGGGCAGTTCAGCATTGCAGAGAGAACAGAGACAGTGTTGAATGAGAGGCAGTTAAGCATTGCGTAGAGAGCAGAGACATAGTTTTATGTCTTCACGCTATTTTGAGAAAGTGTCATAGCCTTGTCGCAGCTTGACACCGAGATAGTTCCGTGGAAAGGGCAAAGTCTGGTGCTGCACAAACTTGTGCCTGATGTGCCTACTGGGGTCCACTGTGCTCACATAATAAAATAAAAGCCAAATAAAAGCCTCCCAAATAAAAGCCTCCCAACATCGGCTTTTTCCTACCCCCCCCCCCCCCCCCCCACACACACACACTTTTGAAAACTCCCTAATTTGGATGTTCCATAGTTGGCAGGTATGGGCTTGACATCGCTTGATATTGTCAACTTAACTTAAAATTATTTAGTTTTCCAAGTCCTCCAAACAGCTTCGGAAACTCTCTCCTTGCATCTATCGATGTTTCCTGGCCGACCGGCTGTACGATGTTGATGAGGTTGAGCTCAGTGGCTGTTTGGTAACTCAGCAATGCTGCTTGTGGCCCTTTTACTAGTAATACTGCTGCTCGTGCAGATTTTCCTTGGGTATTCAAGGTTGCTGTGAATGTTCCCATGACAGGGATTTCTTGCTTCAGTCCATACGGAACTTATCGTGTGCTTGTTTCTTCCAGCGTTTCTTGGAAGTCCTCGCTCCAGGTCTGCTCTCCTACGAAGTTTACTCCTGACCCAGTGTCCAAGAAAAAGTCCACGGGCATTTTGTTCACTATTACTGCGATTACGGGGAGTTTGTTTGTGACACTTTGTACTCTAAGAAAAGAAGCAGTACTCTTACTCCTTTTGGGGAGAAAATGCATTGCCACAAAAATTGTTCCCTTTCGGGAGTAAACGAATGTCAGAGAGTAGAGACTGCATTTCACGCGCTGTTGTAAGAGTCCCAGGTACATAACTCGTGTGCATGCATGAAAATACGTGGAAGCAAACCGTCAACCGTGATATATCGAGTTATATAAGATCTTGCGCCATACATAAGCCACAATTTGCGAATAAAGATGCGCTAACTGTTTCTTACTCTGTGTGACCGGAAAATTGCTACGTTGGCTGAGTTATAAAGAGTTGTGCCATCAAATTGACCAAGGGTACACATTTACGTAGACTGTTGCATTGAGGAGACCATTCGCGAAGTTCAGTGACAATTTGCGGTCCTGGGGAGTAGATGTCGGGACTCAATGTCGGGTTAGGGGACTAAAATGGGGAGTAATTGCAGTCCAGAGGAGTAGAAGCTGCAATTACTCCCAGTTTTACTCCTTTTTTTCTTAGAGTGTGTACGTGGAACACAGACTCCTCTGAACTTGCTTGTCGGAGAGAGGAGTGAGGTTTCGACGACGTAATCAGAGACCGTATCGCTGCTGTGCCCTCTGCTGTGCTTCGGCACCACTTCGCGAAGTGGTTTCTCTTGTGACACTTGAGGCATGTCGCCCCCCATGCTGGACATGTCGTTTTGCCGTTCGGGTGGGGCCAGCTTCCTCCACATACTGTACACCTTTCAGTCTTTCTGTGGTCTCGTCCTTTATTGTTCGGACGAGTCCTATGCGTCCCTTCTTGGTTTCTATCTTCAGCACTTCAGGCTTATCTTCAGGCTTAGACTTCAGCATTCTCAAGGCTGCGGCCAGTCGCTAAAAGTTCATCCAGCGTAACGTCAGTCTCTCGTAGTGCTATGCGACGTAGTCTCTGTGATATGGTGCCCTCTATAACTTGAGAGATGAGCTCCTTGTCTACGTCTCTGAATTCACACGTTGTACCGAGCTTTCCGAGTCTGACGTGGAACTGGTCCAGTGTTTCTCCAGGGTTTCGCCGTGCATGGCGGAACATGTGGCGTTTGTATAGAACATTCTTCTTTGGAGCAAAGTGCTGCTTCAGACAAGCAACAGCAGTGTTATACTCTGACCCGGTGTTGGAGAACGTAGTAAAAATATCGTATACTTCTTCACCGGCATAATGAAGCAACGTGGCACGTTTGCAAGATGCGTCTGTAACGTTTGCTGCCAGAAGAAAATTGTCGAAGTGCAAGCGATGCTGCGTCGCTATGTCGGTCAAAGAGCGGGAACGGAGGTAGAAGTGTCTCCATGTGCTCGATACTGTTCTTCTGACGAGTCTGTATGCGGTTGACGTTTGCTGTGGCTTATCTTGCACAGGAAACTCTTGAGATCTTCGGGTTAGAACACTCGTCGCCGGTTTTGTAGTGTCTCCGTCCCGGTTGAGTCAAAGGTACGACCAAACGACGGTCCCAAGATCACCATCCTCCATGCCGTTTATTCCAGAAAAACTTCTTCTTCTTCTTCTACCAATGAGATAATGGCCGTGAGCCACTAAGGGAGATTGGCCAGGACAACTATTTCATTCACGCGCCGTCTCCGTCGTCGTCGTTCTCCGAAACCCCAAAACATATCATTGTCTTTTCCGAGGATGTAAAAGTAAACAACACTACACCTCCTGCTTTGGGAATAGGGTAGTCTCGAAGTACTCACGGCGGAAAACACACGAACATCCCTCAGTAGCCTCATTGGGATGCTCTCTGTACCACAGTAGCCGGCTATTCGTCTAGAAGAGGAATACTGGATGCCCCTATCCTCATCGTGCTGTACACTACGCCGTGATCCCCTAAAGGCAAGATCAAGAAGTTCCGTCTGGCCGTCTTCAATTACTGTGCAAGCAACGCTTTCGTAGAAAGCTTGAAGGAACACAACATGCCCATGAGTGTCATGGGATGTTTCAATACGGACATTAACAAGCCCCAGAACAACTGGTTCGCCGACGTTGACTAGACAGTCATACTAGTCATACTTGGAAAAATATTATACTTGGACAAATTGATATTGATTGTGTCTTCGTCAGGGGCATAGACAAGGTAGTGGTGCGCCTAGTACGTCAGCTACTTGAGTCTCCACAGTCCTCTACTGTTCATCATCGGGGAGTGCCGCGTTGAGCCTACTCTACACACATTCCCTGAGCTCATACACATCAATGCAAGTCACAGGTAAGTGAGGATTTGCTCAGCAGAGGTCGCTTTTAAGGTCAGGCGTCTGCCAGTTGTCGAGGTTTTTGTTTATAGTGATAGCGCCGATAGGGCATTCGTGGCCGGGAGATAACGGGCCCTGTAGGCACGTGTTTTGGCCAAAGCCGTGAGGGCTCCCTTGAAAGAGCTTAAAAAGGGACCCAGACAGTACAGTGCGAGTGTGTCTCATCAATCTTGCCGGAATCTTGACGTGTTGCAACGACGTTCCCAGATTCATCGTTGTAGCGATATATTTGTTTCATTGTTGATACTTTGCTTCAAAGGTTGCGTAAAGCTAACATTGCGATGGTGTTACTGAACCAATGCTGAATACGTTACACTGAGGTAATGTGGCGCTTACATTGTTGATGCAGTGTTGTGCAAGCAATGTCAATACTATGTTGACGTTGCATTTGTTCCAAAACGCTTCATCAGCAACGTAAGTTCACCCTTCACGCAATATCTTTATTTCAATGTTTCTGCTGCGTTTCGAAAGATGCGTTGAGCTAACAGTGTGATTGTATTGCCGAAGCAATGTTGTGTGCTACACAGAAAAAATGTCGCAGTTACATTGCTGATGTGTTGTTTGGCAAGCAATTTGAATACATTTTGCAACAGCATTGCTCACAAAACACTGCATCGGCAACCTAATGTTAACGTTGAAGGACCACCGTTGTATCAATGTCTGTTCTATTTCAAAGGATGCGTAGATCTAACGTTGTCATTCTGTTGCGAGAGCAATGTTGCACATGGTACATTCCGGAAACGTCGCAGTTACAATGTCTAATAGAAATGTTACCTCTAGGCAACATTGCAGCAACATTGAAACAAACATATTGCTGCAATGTTGCAATTTTGCATGCAACATTGCCCAGGCGTTTCAGTGTTTAAGTAATACAATGGTTGCACCGTCTTGTTCTATATGTGATTCCCACCAATAAACAATGAAATGAAATTCCCGTCCTTTATCTGTTTGTTTTTGACGGTGTGTTCAAATGTTGTAATGTTACCGCAGTGCTTCTAGTTCAATGTAGGTGCAACGTTTGAGATGTTGCATTTTAGAAACATTACGCCTATGTTGCTGAGGCAAGGCTTCACGTGCTGCAGTGAGGGAACTTTACAGTTAGATTTCTGATGCAATGGCATTGAAGCGATATCGTAGCAACGCTATAGGGCAACGACAGACCTTCAGTGGGAACTGAAAACTAAATAAAAGAGTAAATGAAGGCAATATGCCGAAGAAACAAAAAATATAAGATATGTGGAAATGTTTAGTGTGACCATCTTGGGCAGAATTAATGCAGACAGTGAGAGACATTATATTGTGGGACAACACTACCGACGCGCGATGGATGACGACTATGGACGGAACTCGCGAGCACGTTGCGGCGAAGCCTATGTTCAAGGACACGCGCAACCACAGGTTTGGGAAATGGCTCAGCGCAGAAGAGACTACAAGAGAAGACAAACAAGAAATAACAATACGGAGAGCAAAGATTTGTGTGTAACATGGTAAGGGTATAGGATACAGAAAACTACAAACTTGACAGCTGTTAGGATAACTAACATCGTTGAGGTTGTTATAAAGAGCAAACGTGTGTACATTATGGCTGTTACGAAGTCTGTTGGTATCTGCTAAACTGTGAGCAATCAAACAAAACATAAAATAAAGGTGTGGTCGGAGTGAACGGCACAACAACAACAACCATAAATGATGGCGATGAGATGGGGTGTTTCACCGCGGAGGTGCGTACCCTACACCACTGCCCGTGGAACGTTATGTGAAGATGATGAAGGAAGGATGCAAATACAAGAAATAACTAGAATGAACGGCAGGAAATAGACCAACGACAGCTTAAGACGACATGTACTACTTTGCACAGGAAAATGTGATATCTGAGGTTCTACGACGTGCTAAGGTTGTCCAACCAAGTTTATCGAGGATAGGTTCATAATTATAGACACCAATGTGTCGGTTATAGAGAGTGTACAATGACTCCACGGGCTTCGATGCTGTCATTGGGTCAATCTTTGAAAATTAGTGAAGCTAATTAAGTATACCATTTTAGTTAGCCATCGAACACTGATGCGACCGGCTAGGAGAGATATCCGAGAGGCTTCGTTTTCGTTTCCTCTTTCTCGCTCTCTCCTTTTTTCTTTTTTTTTGGGGGGGAGCTTATTAATACCTGAAGACAATTTATGATACAGCTATAGGATGTCACGCTTCCTCACGAACGCAGGAGCCTCTCTAGCGAGGAAGACGCAATTGTAAAAGGCGGTCACTTGGCCCATTTGTATTATAACGCATTACTCTGCTCTCTTTTGATCACAATAATGCTCGTTGCCTTGTCAATGTCATCTGCATTTTTTAGATACTGTAGATTTGTCGTTCACCTCGAAACTACAAAAAAAAAAGTTTAGAGATCACGATTTTCTGTTGTTTGAGTTTGATTTGCGATTTTCTGGCGACTTTCTGTTGCTGTCATCTCTCAAAATGTATCTATCAAAATCCATCAAAATAAGCGCAATTTCAGACAACAACAAAAAAAAGGAAAATATTGTTCTGCGTTCCTGTCTTTTATTTTCCATACTTAATACAGCTAACGCCGTAGTGGATCAAATCTATCCCTACTGCAGCCTAATGCAGCGTGTTTTTCGACAGCCGTACTCTTGGCTTTTCTTTTCGTCTGTGGAGAGGGTGCTAGCAGGTGTGCTGTCTTATCAGCGTTCTTCTGAAGATTTACAATCTTGATCCAGCCGTACATGCTCGCGCTTTCAGCATTACTGCTTGGGACTGTGTTGTTCGCTATCGCGTCTTTTTTCATTCGTACATCTTTGTTTCTGTAGGTGTGAAGAAAAGTTTATTGACTGGTTGATAAGCAACTGCGTGCACCACGTAAAAGTCAGTCGTGTAGCACCGATTGCTAGTACGTATGAGTCTAATAAATACGAATGAAGCACGATGAACATTTGATTTACACATCAGAGTCTTCATGTTGGGAAAAACTTCGTATGGCTGCATATGCGATCACAATGTCCTCCTGTTAACGTTGAAGCCAAAATAAACGGGGGCACTTCAAACCACCTCACTCAAACTGTGACGCAACATTTGCGTCAGCTGGATTGGGTCGTCTGGATCTTTGGACGTATTTCCCGATTTCCGTTCTTAGCTCACCTCGCGTCATAGAGTCCACATCTAACACGCGTGACACGCGCTGTTCCAGTTCGAGTTCGACACTTAAACGTGGCCTCTTTCCTGTTGTCTCTGTGATGCAACCTTCTTCCCAGTACATGACGTCACGTTTCTGATATCTCCTAGCCTGTAGCGCTGATGAATTTTCTTCTACCCTTTAACATATATTTTAGCCCATCCCATGTTGCGTCCCATTTGTTTGTTCGCCGAGGTTCGCCGTTGTAGGTTCTCTAAGGCACACTTTTTCTTTTCTAGTCCTTGGTAGAAAACCATCCTAGTCAGCGCTGCTGCATGTGGCTCATCGCGGCGTGATGCGAAAAAAAAACATGTATATACGCGGTCACGCTCTCCTGTCCGTACCCCTTGCGTTTGGTTCCCAGATCTAGAAACATAGTTAGGACGTTTAACATCTCCTGACGCAGATCTTTCCCTGCAGTATCTTGCTCAAATTCTTTTACCACACCTCTGAAAAGATCCCATAACTGTGCTCGATCATCTCTGGTGTCCGAGGACAGGACTAGGGTCACAAGGCGTGGTAGATTCTCAAGAAGTTGATGATGATGATGATTGGAGTTTTAATGGCGCATCGACAACAAAGATCATTCTCAAGAAGTAAATCGACATTCTTTCCTGTTAATGATGTGAATTTAGCAACTTCCGTTTTTCTGTCAGTGAGCAGTATGACGTTCGCACAAGATCCCTTTATAATGTCCACCAGTTTTCTCACGGATGTGTAATATATTCCTTGCATATTCTCATACAGATTATGGATTACCGTTCTAGCAATTATTCGTTCTACGGCGTACAGGCAGTCTGAAGACATATAGGAAAGCCCATCTGTTCGTACTCCCGCCGCAGACTCCCAGAATACTTAGCCGCAGAGCTATACGGGCACAAAAGCTCTTGCATACAAGAACAATAGCAAGAACGCGCGCAGAGCGAATAAGCTTTGGCAACGTCCTAGCATACTTCCTACTCAAGACAAGACCGCAGTGCTATCAGCTCCAGTAGATATCTTGATGAACAAGGAATGACTTCATTGGATGAAGTATGGAAGGAAAAAGAAAAGTCACTAAAATCAAACAAAACAATAAGTCAGTCGTTACTTTTGTGCACGGGTTTCGTTGATAGCTGCTGTAATCGCCCTCGCCTTTACTGTCTGTCATGTGGTTAACGCGGAAGCCGTGATGAAGCGGGCAACTCTACAAGATACAGATAAAATAATAATTCCGCGCTTGATGCCCCGGTACAAGTACATCATGAGCTGTGCAGCAGTGGCCGGTCTGCGGCCGCTGTAAGAAGAGAAAAAAAAGGGAAACAGAGAGAGAGAGAAACTTCAGTAGTTGCGTGGCATTGGCGAGTCCCGCAAAAGAAGCTGATTTATCGCGCTCAAAGAATTTGTACTCGGAAGATGGACGGTTGTTCTGCTGTGAGACCTACAGACTAATTTATTTATTTACCCTCGCGGCCATGAGGCAATACAAACGGGAGGTTAACATTTGGTAGAATAATGTTAACAAAGCAGCATACAAGACTTACAACCGCATGAAAAAATTGCGGAGATACGTGGAGGTCAATAAACAAGTACATGAAACATTTTGGTCAACTGGAGCAATGACAACACGTACGACGTGGAAATTGAAAAATGACTATGTAGCGCAACGGTCAAGTCAGCCAGACGCGTGAGCCTTCCACTTCATCTCCCCCTCTTCGTCCCTTCACCAAGCAAAGTGCCGCCAGTCACCCCCTCCCCCCCCCATAGCGGTCGCATAAACATTTCTTAAATCGTTTGGCATCGGTAATGGAATGCATATAAGCTCTTGGATTAACGATCCTCTTAGGAATTATTATGATAATCAATTTTGTGAAACAAACACCCACAAGTTATTATTCGGCGAGTGGAAAGCAGACGCAGATTGAGGTTATGGTAACATGAAAAACTCAGTGCGGCATCCCCCATTGTTCTCCATACAAACCCCGCTTCATTGTCCCTGATGTTTTGCTCATGAAGATACGAATAGTCGAGCGGCTTCTTTAAAACCTGCTCTTGGAAATGCAGGACGTATACACTGCTAATAAGTGCACCAGCCGAAAGGAAAAGACACGTCCGTGAGAAAGCTGGTGGACATTATAAAGGGATCTGGTGCGAATGTCAGACTGCTCACTGAGAGCAAAACGGAAGTTGCTAAATTCACATCATTAACAGGAAAGAATCAACGATGAAAGATGAAAGTCACCAGCCTCAGAACATCAGTTTATCTCTTGTTCAGGAAAGAATGCCGATTTACTTCTTGAGAATCTACCACGCCTTGTGTCCTCTCCTCGGACACCAGAGATGAACGAGCACGGTTGTTATGGGATCTTTTCAGAGGTGTGGTAAAAGAATTTGAGCAAGATACTGCAGGGAAAGATCCGCGTCAGGGGACATTAAACGTCCTAACTATGTTTCTGGGTCTGGGGAACAAATGCAATGGGTATGGACAGGAGAGCCCGTGACCCCGTATATACATGTTTTTTCGCATCACGCCGCGATGAACCACATGCAGCAGCGCTGACTAGGATGGCTTTCTAGCCAAGGACTAGAAAAGAAAAATTGCGCCTTAGAGAACCTACATCATCGGCGAACGAAACAGAAGGGACGCAGCATGGGATGGGCTAAAATATGTTAAAGGATAGAAGAAAATTCATCTGCGCTACAGGCTAGGAGATATCAGAAACGTGACGTCACGTACTCCGAAGAAGGCGGCATCCAAGAGGAAAGAGGCAAGGTTTAAGTGTGGAACTCGAACTCGAACAGCGCGTGTCACGCATGTTTGATGTGGACTCTATGACGCGAGGTGAGCCAAGAACGGCAATCGGGAACGACGTCCAAAGATCCAGATGACGGCAAGCTGAGGCAAATGCTGCGTAACAGTTTGAGTAACGTGGTTTGAAGTGCCCCCGTTTATTTTGGCTTGAAAGCTAAAGGAGGACATTATGATCGCATATGCAGCCATGCGAAGTTTTTCCCAACATGAAGAGGACACTAACTCTGATGTGTAAATCAATGTTCATCGTGCTTCATTCGTATTTATTCGACTCATACGTACTAGCAATCGATGCTACACAACTGACTTTTACGTGGTGCACGCAGTTGCTTATCAACCAGACAATAAACTTTTCTTCACACCTACAGAAACAAAGATGTACGAAAGAAAAAAGACGCGATAGCGAACAACACAGTCCCAAGCAGTAATGCTGAAAGCGCGAGCATGTACGGCTGGATCAAGATTGTAAATCTTCAGAAGAACGCTGATAAGACAGCACACCTGCTAGCACCCTCTCCACAGACGAAAAAAAAAAGCCAGGAGTACGGCTGTCGAGAAACACGCGGCATTAGGCTGCAATCGGGATAGATTTGATCCACTACGGCGTTAGCTGTATTAGGTACGGAAAATAAAAGACAGGAACGCAGAAACGATATTTTCCTTTTTTTCGTTGTCTGAAATTGTGCTTATTTTGATGGATTTTGATAGATACATCTTGAGAGATGACAGCAACAGAAAGTCGCCATAAAATCGCAAATCAAACTCAAACTCAAACAACAGAAAGTCGTGATCTCTTAACTTTGTTTGTTGTAGTTTCCAGGTGAACGGCAAATCTACAGTATCTAAAAAATGCAGATGACATTGACAAGGCAACGAGCATTATTGTGATCAAAAGAGAGCAGAGTAATGCGTTATAATACAAATGGGCCAAGTGACCGCCTTTTACACTCGCGTTTTCCTTGCTAGAGAGGCTCCTGCGTTCGCGAGGAAGCGTGACATCCTACAGCTGTATCATAAATTGTCTTCAGGTATTAATAAGCCTCCTCCCCCCAACAAAAAAGAAAAAGGAAAAAGGAGAGAGCGAGAAAGAAGAAACGAAAACTAAGCCTCTCAGATATCTTTCCTAGCCGGTCGCATCAGTGTTCGATGGCTAACTAAAATGGTATACTTAATTAGCTTCACTAATTTTCAAAGATTGATCCAATGACAGCATCGAAGCCCTTGGAGTCATTGTACATTCCCTATGACCGACACGTTGGTGTCTATAATTATGAACCTATCCTCGATAAACTTGGTTTGACAACCTTAGCACATCGTAGAACCTCAGATATCACATTTTCCTGTGCAAAGTAGTACATGTTGTCTTAAGCTGTCGTTGATCTATTTTCTGCCGTTCATTTTAGTTCTTTCTTGTATTTGCATCGTTCCTTCATCATCTTCACATAACGTTCCACGTGCAGTGGTGTAGGGTACGCACCTCCGCGGTGAAACACCCCATCTCATCGTCATCATTTCTTGTTGTTGTTGTTGTGCCCATCACTCCGACCACACCTTTATTTTAGGTTTTGTTTGATTGCTCACAGTTTAGCAGATACCAACAGACAACCAGCCATAACAGCCAGATTAACAGCCATAATGTACACACGTTTGCTTTTTATAACAACCTCAACGATGTTAGTTCTCCTAACAGCTGTCAAGTTTTTAGTTTTTTATATCCTATACCCTTACCACGTGACGTTACACACAAATCTGGGCGCCCCGTGTTGTTATTTCTTGTTGGTCTTCTCTTGTATTCTCTTCTGCGCTGAACGATTTCCTAAACTTGTGGTAGCGCATGGCCTTGAACGTGGGCTTCGCCGCAACGTGCTCGTGCGGCGATGGAAGGCTCCTTTACAGGTTCAAAATTTGGAACCCGAATGGAACCTTGAAGATGCCACTATTCATGCCCCAAAAACTGCTCAAAAGTTTTGTCCTGGCAGAGGCAAGATGCCATTAGAGAACGAATGCAAAGCGCTGCAAGCAGAATATGTAGCACGCGCTTTTCGTTCCAGAATACACAGTCTCTATGGGAGCCGTTTTAGGTGAAGCCTGCTTCACGTTTTGTCCCTAATTCTTGGGCATGTATTACTCTATAGTTTTGGGAAGCTCCTATGCTAAGCGCTAATTAAGAAACCTAGATAATATGCAACTGACCCATGAATGTACCAGCAAAGTTCACACATGAGCGTGCTAACTCCTGTTCGGTGTGGGAAAAGAGCGGATGATGAGTCAGCAAACGTAGAGCTGAGCAAGGGTTGAGGGAGCCTGACTGACAAAAAGAAGAGTGCGGAGAGATGGAGGAAGTGTGCGTCAGCAAACAGGGAGATGAGCGGGAGATGAGTGAGCAAAACTAACTCGTGAGCATGAATGATCAAACAAGGAGATCAACCATGAATAAATTTCACTCACGTGCATGAGTGAACAAACGAGCAGATGAGGATGAACAAACCTCACTCATGAGTACGCCTATTCGTGTTCGGTGAGGCGACAAAACGGAAATGTTACTCAAAGTGGCTAAACTGAGTTTGAGCGAACCTGAATAACGCTTATGCACTGTCCCATTTGATGACTCAGTGCGTAGCGGGCGAGGGGGTAACCTATAGTTTTGATGATTCAATCACGGATCCACCACGGATCGTAACCTACATGGTTTAATGTTTGCTCCACTTTAACTTACTCCCTTTTCCTGACCTCATTCCACACTCATGCAATCCCCATCACATGAGCTAAACTCTCCGCCATTCATGCTCTTCACACTCTTGACAACCTACAGATCTGTGAGATGAGACGGCAAACGGGCAATCGAAGGAAAGTGTGCGAGCGAGCGTGAGCACCCAGAGCGCTCAGCCTGAGACGGTAAGCTGAACCAAGGATGTTAGTACAAAGTATTTCTTGGGTTATGCGCCTGCTCTGTGTGCAGTGTTCCCATGATAAAATCTGAGTATAGCAAGAAAGCATGAAAGCTCAAAGAAGAAAGCATGGTTTCTGGGAAAAGAAGCGTCGGCCAATAATAGTAATAATAATTCTTTATTGACAGTGTGCCTGCAAACAGACATACCTCAGTAGCAGTGCGCATTCAGGCTGAGGTGACGAAACACCTCCTGTCTAAAACATTAAAAGCGTGATAAGAAAGGTCAAGTTGATCTGATATAAGGTTAAAAGCAATCTGAATCCGTCTAGTAGGGGATTCACGCGCTGCAACATCAATCACATAAAATAAGGTAGGACGACGAATAGAGCGAGTCGGAGCATGGAAGCGACGTGGTTCGATCACAGATGGGGCATCGAAGACATTAGGGGCATCGCGACTGGCCCTACGATTTGGCAGGAGTGGCATAGCTGTGTCGTGGACAGTGACTAGTGGAAACCTACGTTTCACAACATTTAAATAGCGCTTGAGGAGCTATGAGCACTGTACAGACGTGTCACGTTCGTTGGCCCAATACAGTTCCATGCAATTGACCCAAACTCAATCACAGGCAAAAGAACAGACACAAAGAGAGCGTCTAAGCAGTCTCAGCAGGCCGTCTATGTCTTTAGAGACACGATAAATGAGGCCATGTATACGATAAGCCTTTTTGCCAGCATAATCAACATGTAATTTCAAAGAAATGCGTCCCACACGATCTTTGCCACGATCTTTGACGTCAGTCAGCTTACACAACTCGCAGTTGTACAATTCACACGTAAAATGTACCGGCTTCAGCTTATTGGTAAGCGACATTATTTTAATCTTACCATTATTCAGCACTAAACCGTTACGTAAGCACCACATAGCAGTAGCATTTACATCCTGTTGAAGCGAAACGCAGTCTGACAAGTTTGTCACACCAAGAAATAGCTTGAAATCATCAGCGAACATGAAAACTCGAGCGGAGTCTACAACATCGTCAATGTCATTAATAAATATATTGTTAGGCGACGGAAGCGTAAGAACAGAGGTTTATTGTGCGCGGGCCGTAGCGAGCGCCTAGGAAGAAGAAGCAGATGAGTACGATGGCAATGCGGATTCTGTCTCACAATATTAAAAAGTAGTGGCCCAGGACAGAGCCCTGAGGAACACCCGAGCATGCTGTATAACAAGCAGAGAAGGCATCACCTACTTTCACAGCATTTTGTCTACTCCCAAGTAACCTGATATCCAGTTAGCAAATTGACTGGAAAAATCATGCCAAAGTTTACGTACAAGCAAGGAGTAATTTACCAAATCAATGGCCTTACTGCAGTCAAAATAGACACTGTCCATCTGACCCTGGTCGTGTAAATAAGGGGCTACATATTCCAAAAAACACACAAGGTTGGTTTCAACAGACGTCCCAGGTAAGAAGCCATGCTGTGAATCACGTAAAAAGTTTTTGACACTAGAGAATAAAAATCTGTGTACAACTTTCTCAAAGGCCTTGGAAAAGGTCGGCAATAAAGACACTGGTCTATAATTTGACACAAAATTGGCATTTCCCCCCTTAAAAATTGTCACCACAACGGAAAGCTTCCAAGGGTAAGGAAAGCGACACTGTGCCAACAATGGTACTTAGATATCACTGCAACCCTTGACGATAAACGCTGGTATAAAGTCATTACCGACAAACTTTCCAGAAGAAACTGCACGTATGGCTGTCACAACGTCATCACCTGTGACGAACAGTACATGAAAGACATTACCCGATTAGAGCAACAAAGTCAGGATCTGGGAGGTCAGCTACCGTAAAGACACTCCAAAAATGTTGAGCGAAGGTATCATTTATGGCCTCACAGTTGTTAATGTATACACCGTTGACACAAAGACATAGTGGGCTTGTATCGGTCTGTTTTGGTGTTCGGTTTTCGGTATCGGTTTTGCCCAAGAGGGACATTTTCGATCATTACCCGTTGTTGTTCTGCATAACGCACGCTCTAGTAGCAAACGAAACGCAGTACAATGGATAATTTACTTAATCATTTGGGCTTTTTGTTCAAACAAAATAAAATTACTGAATCAGTATATAAAAACTGGGCAGGCAGGAGCCCCCTCTTGGGCTTCGCGGGGTCATCAACCACTCCCTCTATACATTAACATACTACTGTTTTAGAAATTGTGTTACTTGCTGCAACTGCTGTTACATTCTAGAAGCTGGCAGCAAATGTACACTGAGAGCCGCAAATACCGAGCCCAGTGTCTACTGAGAACTACAAGAATACATTGTGTGCGAGGAGGTGACAAGTCTACTTCATTTTACCATTTCACTAGGTCCGTTAGTAGCTACAGCAGCTACAATATGGTCGCGCTCGATCTGTTTGTAAATGCAGAAAAAAAGAAATCAGTGGCGATTTAGCGGTAAATGCGAGCCTGTCCCAGTCCATACATGACTTCCGAGTACTCACTTCCGGTCTAACCTGACTTCCGGTTCTCTACCATCGATTTATACTTGACTTCCAGTTCGACACTTTCGATTGCTATATGTAAGTCTATTTAATTAACCTTTGATTAGCTTCAATTACTTTCAATTACTCTGTAAGTACCCTTTAATTTTCAAAGGTAACCGCAGGTGACCTGAGATAATTTTGAATTTCATACATTTCATTTAATACCCTTTAGTTATGTTTACTTGCTTGAACCGGAAGTCAGGTTAGACCGGAAGAGTCAAGTATAGACGGGAAGTGGACAATCGGAAGTCTCGTTTAGACCGGAAGTGGATACCCGGAAGTCAAGTATGGACCGGAAGAAGAGCTTAACGCTAACGCATTTCTCTGGCATTTACTGCCACTGAATTTTTTAACAATGTAGTTTATTGCACCTCTGTCTTCTGTGTAATGTCTCTGTGATCGCCTTCGTCAGCTCATATACCAAGTCGAGAACGGCACGCGCTCGCCCTAACCATAATTTTAAATTTGAGAGCATTTATGAGCGAGCCCACTGCGTTTTCTTGAGGCAAGGTATGTCGCAGCGTAAGAAGTGCGCTCATGGTTGCTGCTTGGAGACCACATCGTCCTTATAACGCCGAAATGTTCCAAGGCGATAAATGTTGCCAAGAAACGTGGGCACTAACGGCAGTAAGAATCACAGGGAAAAAGGAGACGCAAGAGGAAGCTGAAAGAGTGGTCCATTCACAACAGCAGCATTGCACAGAGCAGACAGAGGACAGTACACAGCTCAAGCACAACATAATTGCATATCAGCAAATAACGGTATTTGCTGTTCTTAACTTGTATACTGTTCTCTCTCTTGTCGTGTACTCTCGGGCAGCGACGATGTTGGTGACGTATGCGTCTTAGAGACGGAGGTTGCGAATGATGTTTGAAGGAGGTGCAGTCAGCCTGGTCGAGGGTTGCGGCTCCGTCCAGCCAGGCAAGGGAGTAGTGGGAAGGGTTAAAAAAAGGAAATTTGGTGCTGGTACAGGAGAGGGAGAGGCGTGCATGTGTAATGCTGTTTACTTTTATATCATCGCAAAAGGCGATGATGTGTTTTGGGGTTTGGGACAACGACGACCGGGACGGTGCGTGCATGGGTGGAACAGTTTTCTGGAATAAACGGCATGCAGCATGGTGATGGAGCATGGGTTCTAACCCGAATATCTCAAGGCTTTTCTGCGCACGATAAACCAAAGCAAACGACAACCACGTAGACAGTCGTCACAAGAGCAGCACCGAGCTTATGGAGACACTTCTACCTCCGTTCCCACACTTTGACCCACACAGCAACGCACCATCGCTTGCACAGAGTTGGATAAAATGGCAAGCACACTTCGACAATTTTCTTCTGGCAGCAAACGTTACAGACGCATCTCGCAAACGTACCACGTTCCTTCATAATGCCGGTGAAGAAGTATACGATATTTTTAATACGCTCTCCAACACCGAGTCAGACTATGACACAGCTGTTGCTTGTCTGAAGCAACACTTTGCCGCAAAGAAGAATGTGTACGAACGCCTCGTGTTCCGCCATGCACAGCACAACCCAGGAGAAACACTGGACCAGTTCGACGTCATACTCAGAAAGCTCAGTACAACGTGTGAATTCACAGACGTAGACAAGCAGCTCATCGACACAGGCTGCCTTCATGGTCTTCATCAGATTCTTTATGAATCGCTCTAGCTCACCATTCGCTTGCGGCCACAGAGGTATTACTCTCTGGTGACGAAAACCATTGTGCTTCATAAAGTCGGCGAATGTTTTTCCCCGAAAAACGGGGGATCATTCTCTGTCTTTACAACTTTAGGGGTGCCATGTACGGTGAACATGTCGTTCAACTTGGTGATCACTATTCTTTCGTTCAGATATGATAACGTCGCAATCATGGGGAACCGTGAGTATTCGTCTATGACGACAAGCTTGTACTTGTTACCAGGTAGAGGACCAGGAAAGTCTGCTGCGAGTGGTAGCCATGGTCCGTCCGGAAATTGTGTCATTACTAACGGCAAGTTCTTCTCCTCTACTATCCATTGACATGCCTCACAGCTTCTGACCACAGCTTCCGCCATCTTATCGATCCCAGGAAACCATGCCTTCTCTCTGATTAGCTGCTTGGTCTTTACCATGCCCTGGTGTCCCCGATCGGCTAACTGCGCTACCTCCATCTGAGCCTTCTCGGGAATTACCAAGCGCGGTCCTCGCAAGACTAAGTTGCTCTCTGTTAATGTTAGTTAACTTTTCCTGCTTCCATAGATGTCTGCAAACCTTCTTGTCACGTATTCGGAGAGCTGCAATCAGCAAATCCATTTGTTCGTCACCCTTGTACGCCTTTTCAACGTCTTGCAGCGTCATAGCCTTCGGCGTCGCACACTTCACTAAGAAGGACACATACTCTTCGGCGGCAACGGCTCGTGGGGCTCGCCTATTTCGTTGAACGTGGATATCTCGACAAGTAATCCGTCGGGTTCGTTTTACCTGGGATGTGTTCTACGTCAAAAATATAATGTTGTAGCCTGAGGCTAAGGCGTTCCAGGCGTTGATTGTGAATCTTCCTCCCGCCAAGTGGACACGAATACGCTCGGACATCGACACTATGGCCAGCATTTCTTTGTCGATTTGCGGATACCTCTTTTCCGTTGGCGTCAGTGGTCTGCTGCGGTACGCCAAGATGCTGTGATCCCTTATGTCCTTGGCTTCCTGGACTAGAATGCCAGCACTTCCATCTGGCCCAGCGTCTGTGATGACGTACGTAATCTTTCTGTCATTGAAGTACGCCAGTGTCGGAGCATGAGACATCTCTTGTCGGAGCCTTTGAGGGCTTTTCGTGCTCTTGATTTCATGAGAACTCAACATCCGTGTGTGTAAGTATCTTCAAGGGCTCAATAATTTCTGCTAATCGGGGGATAAACCGACTGCAATAGTTCACCATCTCCAGCAAGCTTTTTACTTCAGCTGCATTTCTTGGCGAAGTCATCTCTGCCACTGCTCTCGCTTTTTCAGGGTCAATGGTGACTCCCTGGGCAGAAAAGACATAGCCGAGGAATTTCACACTCCGAGAGCCCAACACGCATTTTTTCAAGTTTAGTGTGAGTCCTGCTTCTGCAAATTTCTTTAGGACCAAACGCAATCTTCGATCATGCTCTTCTATTAATCGACCGCATACCAAGATATCATCACTGATGTAGATGATTCCGACTTCATCTGGTAGAACTTGTCTGATGGCGTCCTGAAATATCTCAGCTGCTGCATCGACTCCAAACAAGAGCCTCTTGTATCTTCTTAGACAGCAGTGGGTACAGAAAGTCGTTATTATCCGTGACGACTCATCAAGTTACAGCTGATGATACCCTTCGTTCAGGTCCAACTTCGAGAAATATGCTGCGCCATTCCGTGTATTGATAATATCTCCAACCGTGGGCGTCACGTGCCTCTCTCAGCGATAGCCCTTTAGCTTCTCGCATATCAATACACATTCTTAGCGCTCCTTCTGTGTGTGGTTTGGGAACCACAACAACCGGTGACACCCAAGGGGTAGGCCCTGTGACGCGCTCAATGATGTCCATGTCTTCTAATCGTGTCAGATCGGCCTCCAATGCTTTCCTCATTCTGAAAGGAATTCTGCGATGTCGTTGTGCGACCGCCTTGCAGACCTTCCAACTCTCCCGATTCATCCGGGAGAGTTCCGGATTCAGACCGGTGTGTACGATTGTACGACCTTGAAGCAAATCTCCTGGAAAACGCAGTTTCCCCCTCAATATCTCAAACGCCTGCTTTTTCTCTGGCAACACAGACGTAAACGTCAATTCGATACCAGTCCGATTGTCATCGGCATCGCTGCCTCTTTCCAGAGTCTTTATGCCTCCATGTTATGGAGTTCAAGCTTTCTGGTCATGGTTCAAGTTCTGGGACGCGTGATCGCGTTCACGAAGGGCACCATGTGTTATGTTTTCCTTCGTATGTGCTTCCACCTATGTGTTATGTTATGTGTTAGTTTACGGCTGCGACATCAACATTCTGCGTGGGGGGTGGACATACATTGTTACCCATGTTACGTCGAACCACCTTAAATGCCAAGACAAGCAATGCTAGCCAGGTCAGTCTTTCCGAAAGCAAGACAAGGAATACGATGCTGTCCGCGTGGGCCCCCGTCCTCCGTGTTCCCAACTCCCGACGATGCAAAACTGTTTGCAGTGTCGGGAGTTGACAACACTGAGAAGGATTGTGCTTTAACTAAGTCGAATGCAATTGTCGGTGAAATGGGAAACCGCGCACAAGAGCTTATGATACGCGCGCTGAACGCGCTGAACTGACTACAGCGATGTACAACTGCGACTGATGGTCGTGACGTATTGTGCAAATTACTTTTTAATACACTAGTTAACAAACTTATTCAACAACTATTCTGTTTAAGCTCTCCTGGGAAGTCCAGATGGGCTTTTGTACTTCAGACGCATTACTGACGTAGTGCTGAACGAGTAGTGTTGAACGATGAGAGGGCAATTCAGCATTGCAGAGAGAACAGAGACAGTGTTGAATGAGAGGCAGTTAAGCATTGCGTAGAGAGCAGAGACATAGTTTTATGTCTTCACGCTATTTTGAGAAAGTGTCATAGCCTTGTCGCAGCTTGACACCGAGATAGTTCCGTGGAAAGGGCAAAGTCTGGTGCTGCACAAACTTGTGCCTGATGTGCCTACTGGGGTCCACTGTGCTCACATAATAAAATAAAAGCCTCCCAACATCGACTTTTTCCTACCCCCCCCCCACACACACACACACTTTTGAAAACTCCCTAATTTGGATGTTCCATAGTTGGCAGGTATGGGCTTGACATCGCTTGATATTGTCAACTTAACTTAAAATTATTTAGTTTTCCAAGTCCTCCAAACAGCTTCGGAAACTCTCTCCTTGCATCTATCGATGTTTCCTGGCCGACCGGCTGTACAATGTTGATGAGGTTGAGCTCAGTGGCTGTTTGGTAACTCAGCAATGCTGCTTGTGGCCCTTTTACTAGTAATACTGCTGCTCGTGCAGATTTTCCTTGGGTATTCAAGGTTGCTGTGAATGTTCCCATGACAGGGATTTCTTGCTTCAGTCCATACGGAACTTATCGTGTGCTTGTTTCTTCCAGCGTTTCTTGGAAGTCCTCGCTCCAGGTCTGCTCTCCTACGAAGTTTTAGTTCCATCTCAAATCGAACAATCCGGTACACTTGATGTCTCGAATGAACGGGAAAAAAATATATGTTGAAGCCATCGGTGAGTTAGGAGAAATAAACGCTTTCCGAATTCTCTGCGCTGCGCGGTTCGGGAAGTAGGAGAGGAGGAAAAAACTGCCTCTCGTAAGACGATGTCGTCGCGCGCGGGTTTGAGCGTTCGCTACAAGGTTATTTCTTGTCACATTATAGAAATTTCTTGATCTGGCTTTAGACCACTTAGGGCACAATAGGATCCTGCGTTGGCAGTGCTGTACCGGTTTTTGTTTGTCTGCAAAAAAATATCAAAGTTGACTCAAAGTGCCGAAAAACACCATATTCACTGCAGCTTTGCGGACGATGTACAAAACGGGTAAGACTGAGCTTTATGCCGTTTAATTTGTCATTCATAGGGCTATCGAATTATGTATAATTTGTTGCTCTACTCTGTAAGGAACATAAGCGATACCTCTTTTAGTAGCACCATACCACCGAAAAATGACGAATTTCGGAAGCCTTTATCTAAAAAACCCCACCAAAAACTTACCTCGAAAACTTTATATGTTGTAGGTAGTTCCTTAGACCATGCACAGAAGCAAAATCAAAATTCGGACTTGATCGGTAGGCGCACTGTGAATTTTTTGCCAGCCCTATACGCGGAGCGCATTCAAGCGGAGGCACCGTGTCCCGCGTGTTGCAAAATCGAATTTTCCAGGGACTTTCAACTTCTGTCTTCATATAAAAAGTAATTGCTGTCATTCGAAACCATTCTGAGGTTTCAAAGTTTCCTTTTCAAGATTCTGAGCGCTTGCGTTCATAACAATGTTGTAATCTCTGAATCTAGATTGTGGAGCAACCAGATGTGCTCGCATTTTTTGCGGGATGTCACACATGTATTGCAAGTACTGGGAGCAAGGGAAGAACATAATGATTTTACATCTTTGTAAGAGGCATATCTGTTCAAGGTTATTCTAAACAAGCATGTTTACTGTACGCATTATGGCAGGAGGGACGCAGTGACTTCCAGTATTCTTTGAAACATTTCCTTTCCTACGGCCTCATGACCTCGGAGGGGGGAAACTGCACTGAGGAAAATGTTGTAGTGTCATACACACACACTCAAGGCTAATTCATGGTGCCTTTTGTTAACCTTGCCGAAACAGCCCGACCGGCGCCGCTGTCCAGTATGTCATTCGGTTCAATATACTGCGACCATGGGAAGGTCCTGATCGCATTTACTCCCTGAAGACACCTTGCGCAAAGTTTCGCCTACACACAGAAGACGCTTCACTCACTTCTCGACTACAGAAGTGCACGGAGTGCCCTTATACAGAGTGTGCAACGACATCTGCATTACTGTAGTGTGTCGTCCTGGTATCACACCTACCTCAGTGACCTCTTCGTTGTACAGTGCTGATCGTGTGGATTTCGCCAACTACCGCCTCATACACAAGAAAAAAGTGCTATAGACAAAGGATTTTCGCTTTCCTTCGGAGATCGGCGTAGCTGCCATAAAGACTGTGGTTCCAGCTGATCAAGCCGAAGGCGTAACAGAAGTGGGTCAGCTATGCAGAAGCTGCTTCAAGTACTTCACAGCAAAGGTGGCTGAATCATAACATGCAGCAATGTTGCCCACATTTGAAAGAAAATCTAACAAGAACCTGCCATCAAAAGTAACATTAAGGAAAGTGGCTTCCACAACGGCCTAAAGCAGTTCATGACACGAGCATCCACCCAGAATGCTCTGCATAACTTACGTTACCTTCTCACCTTCGTCACCTTGTCTTCTTCGCTGTCAAGTTCTTGTTATTCTGTGTACTGTAAATATGCTTCGATATGATCACCGTGGACAAACATACCTCTTATAAGTGCTAATTCATTCTGAGTGCTTGCGTTCATAATAGTGTTGTAATCGCTGAATGTAGATTGTGGAGCAACCACATGTGCTCACATTCTTTGCGGGATGACACACATGCATTGCAGGTGCTGGGAGCCCGTCAAGAACAGAATGCTTTAGAATGCTTTTGCGTCTTTATAAGAGGTAAATATGCTTCGATATGATCACCGTGGACAAACATACCTCTTATAAAGACGCAAAAGCATTCTAAAGCATTCTGTTCTTGACGGGCTCCCAGCACCTGCAATGCATGTGTGTCATCCCGCAAAGAATGTGAGCACATGTGGTTGCTCCACAATCTACATTCAGCGATTACAACACTATTATGAACGCAAGCACTCAGAACGTTTTCAAATGACAGCAATTACTTTTTATGTGAAGACAGAAGTTGAAAGTCCCTTTGGAAAAGTCGATTTTGCAATACGCGGGACACGGTGCCAAGGTTTGAATGCGCTCTGCGTATAGGGCTGGCAAAAAATTCACAGTGCGCCTACCGATAAAGTCCGAATTTTGATTTTGCTTCTGTGCATGGTCTAAGGAACTACCTACAACATATAAAGTTTTCGAGGTAAGTTTTTGGTGGGGTTTTTTAGATAAAGGCTTCCGAAATTCGTCATTTTTCGGTGGTATGGTGCTACTAAAAGAGGTATCGCTTACGTTCCTTACAGAGTATAGCAACAAATTATACATAATTCGATAGCCCTATGAATGACAAATTAAACGGCATAAAGCTCAGCCTTATCCGTTTTGTACATCGTCCGCAAAGCTGCAGTGAATATGGTGTTTTTCGGCACTTTGAGTCAACTTTGATATTTTTTTGCAGACAAACAAAAACCGGTACAGCACTGCCAACGCAGGATCCTATTGTGCCCTAAGTGGTCTAAAGCCAGATAAAGAAATTTCTATAATGCGATAAGAAATAGCCTTGTAGCGAACGCTCAAACCCGCGCGCGACGACGTCGTCTTATGAGAGGCAGTTTTTTCCTCCTCTCCTACTTCCCGAACCGCGCAGCGCAGAGAATTCGGAAAGCGTTTATTTCTCCTAACTCACCGATGGTTCAACATATATTTTTTTCCCGTTCATTCGAGACATCAAATGTACCGGATTGTTCGATTTGAGATGGAACTAGCCTGACCCAGTGTCCAAGAAAAAGTCCACGGGCATTTTGTTCACTATTACTGCGATTACGGGAAGTTTGTTTGTGACACTTTGTACTCTAAGAAAAGAAGCAGTACTCTTAGTCCTTTTGGGGAGAAAATGCATTGCCACAAAAATTGTTCCCTTTCGGGAGTAAACGAATGTCAGAGAGTAGAGACTGCATTTCACGCGCTGTTGTAAGAGTCCCAGGTACATAACTCGTGTGCATGCATGAAAATACGTGGAAGCAAACCGTCAACCGTGATATATCGAGTTATATAAGATCTTGCGCCATACATAAGCCACAATTTGCGAATAAAGATGCGCTAACTGTTTCTTACTCTGTGTGACCGGAAAATTGCTACGTTGGCTGAGTTATAAAGAGTTGTGCCATCAAATTGACCAAGGGTACACATTTACGTAGACTGTTGCATTGAGGAGACCATTCGCGAAGTTCAGTGACAATTTGCGGTCCTGGGGAGTAGATGTCGGGACTCAATGTCGGGTTAGGGGACTAAAATGGGGAGTAATTGCAGTCCAGAGGAGTAGAAGCTGCAATTACTCCCAGTTTTACTCCTTTTTTTCTTAGAGTGTGTACGTGGAACACAGACTCCTCTGAACTTGCTTGTCGGAGAGAGGAGTGAGGTTTCGACGACGTAATCAGAGACCGTATCGCTGCTGTGCCCTCTGCTGTGCTTCGGCACCACTTCGCGAAGTGGTTTCTCTTGTGACACTTGAGGCATGTCGCCCCCCATGCTGGACATGTCGTTTTGCCGTTCGGGTGGGGCCAGCTTCCTCCACATACTGTACACCTTTCAGTCTTTCTGTGGTCTCGTCCTTTATTGTTCGGACGAGTCCTATGCGTCCCTTCTTGGTTTCTATCTTCAGCACTTCAGGCTTATCTTCAGGCTTAGACTTCAGCATTCTCAAGGCTGCGGCCAGTCGCTAAAAGTTCATCCAGCGTAACGTCAGTCTCTCGTAGTGCTATGCGACGTAGTCTCTGTGATATGGTGCCCTCTATAACTTGAGAGATGAGCTCCTTGTCTACGTCTCTGAATTCACACGTTGTACCGAGCTTTCCGAGTCTGACGTGGAACTGGTCCAGTGTTTCTCCAGGGTTTCGCCGTGCATGGCGGAACATGTGGCGTTTGTATAGAACATTCTTCTTTGGAGCAAAGTGCTGCTTCAGACAAGCAACAGCAGTGTTATACTCTGACCCGGTGTTGGAGAACGTAGTAAAAATATCGTATACTTCTTCACCGGCATAATGAAGCAACGTGGCACGTTTGCAAGATGCGTCTGTAACGTTTGCTGCCAGAAGAAAATTGTCGAAGTGCAAGCGATGCTGCGTCGCTATGTCGGTCAAAGAGCGGGAACGGAGGTAGAAGTGTCTCCATGTGCTCGATACTGTCTTCTGACGAGTCTGTATGCGGTTGACGTTTGCTGTGGCTTATCTTGCACAGGAAACTCTTGAGATCTTCGGGTTAGAACACTCGTCGCCGGTTTTGTAGTGTCTCCGTCCCGGTTGAGTCAAAGGTACGACCAAACGACGGTCCCAAGATCACCATCCTCCATGCCGTTTATTCCAGAAAAACTATTTCATTCACGCGCCGTCTCCGTCGTCGTCGTTCTCCGAAACCCCAAAACATATCATTGTCTTTTCCGAGGATGTAAAAGTAAACAACACTACACCTCCTGCTTTGGGAATAGGGTAGTCTCGAAGTACTCACGGCGGAAAACACACGAACATCCCTCAGTAGCCTCATTGGGATGCTCTCTGTACCACAGTAGCCGGCTATTCGTCTAGAAGAGGAATACTGGATGCCCCTATCCTCATCGTGCTGTACACTACGCCGTGATCCCCTAAAGGCAAGATCAAGAAGTTCCGTCTGGCCGTCTTCAATTACTGTGCAAGCAACGCTTTCGTAGAAAGCTTGAAGGAACACAACATGCCCATGAGTGTCATGGGATGTTTCAATACGGACATTAACAAGCCCCAGAACAACTGGTTCGCCGACGTTGACTAGACAGTCATACTAGTCATACTTGGAAAAATATTATACTTGGACAAATTGATATTGATTGTGTCTTCGTCAGGGGCATAGACAAGGTAGTGGTGCGCCTAGTACGTCAGCTACTTGAGTCTCCACAGTCCTCTACTGTTCATCATCGGGGAGTGCCGCGTTGAGCCTACTCTACACACATTCCCTGAGCTCATACACATCAATGCAAGTCACAGGTAAGTGAGGATTTGCTCAGCAGAGGTCGCTTTTAAGGTCAGGCGTCTGCCAGTTGTCGAGGTTTTTGTTTATAGTGATAGCGCCGATAGGGCATTCGTGGCCGGGAGATAACGGGCCCTGTAGGCACGTGTTTTGGCCAAAGCCGTGAGGGCTCCCTTGAAAGAGCTTAAAAAGGGACCCAGACAGTACAGTGCGAGTGTGTCTCATCAATCTTGCCGGAATCTTGACGTGTTGCAACGACGTTCCCAGATTCATCGTTGTAGCGATATATTTGTTTCATTGTTGATACTTTGCTTCAAAGGTTGCGTAAAGCTAACATTGCGATGGTGTTACTGAACCAATGCTGAATACGTTACACTGAGGTAATGTGGCGCTTACATTGTTGATGCAGTGTTGTGCAAGCAATGTCAATACTATGTTGACGTTGCATTTGTTCCAAAACGCTTCATCAGCAACGTAAGTTCACCCTTCACGCAATATCTTTATTTCAATGTTTCTGCTGCGTTTCGAAAGATGCGTTGAGCTAACAGTGTGATTGTATTGCCGAAGCAATGTTGTGTGCTACACAGAAAAAATGTCGCAGTTACATTGCTGATGTGTTGTTTGGCAAGCAATTTGAATACATTTTGCAACAGCATTGCTCACAAAACACTGCATCGGCAACCTAATGTTAACGTTGAAGGACCACCGTTGTATCAATGTCTGTTCTATTTCAAAGGATGCGTAGATCTAACGTTGTCATTCTGTTGCGAGAGCAATGTTGCACATGGTACATTCCGGAAACGTCGCAGTTACAATGTCTAATAGAAATGTTACCTCTAGGCAACATTGCAGCAACATTGAAACAAACATATTGCTGCAATGTTGCAATTTTGCATGCAACATTGCCCAGGCGTTTCAGTGTTTAAGTAATACAATGGTTGCACCGTCTTGTTCTATATGTGATTCCCACCAATAAACAATGAAATGAAATTCCCGTCCTTTATCTGTTTGTTTTTGACGGTGTGTTCAAATGTTGTAATGTTACCGCAGTGCTTCTAGTTCAATGTAGGTGCAACGTTTGAGATGTTGCATTTTAGAAACATTACGCCTATGTTGCTGAGGCAAGGCTTCACGTGCTGCAGTGAGGGAACTTTACAGTTAGATTTCTGATGCAATGGCATTGAAGCGATATCGTAGCAACGCTATAGGGCAACGACAGACCTTCAGTGGGAACTGAAAACTAAATAAAAGAGTAAATGAAGGCAATATGCCGAAGAAACAAAAAATATAAGATATGTGGAAATGTTTAGTGTGACCATCTTGGGCAGAATTAATGCAGACAGTGAGAGACATTATATTGTGGGACAACACTACCGACGCGCGATGGATGACGACTATGGACGAAATGATAGATACGTGGACAACATACGCTCAAAGAAAATTAATCTAACCTCAATCTTGAAATTAATTACAGTCAATTGTTACACACGTGCGAATGGTGCTTGGATCCTCGATATGGCGTTCTTCCATAGCGTCAGTGCGACATGAGCCCTTGAACCCTCACGTAGCATAGTTATTAGAATGATCGCCTTCCGCGCCAAGACTAGGAGGTAACATGGGTTCGAATTCTGGCTGTGCTGTCTGCAGTTTTCCCAGTGTAGACTTTGCAGGCGAATGTCGGCACCGCCTCCTTGAAGTCTGTCCAAGACGATTACTGAATATGTATTAAGTGGGTACTTACTGAATATGTGGGGATGATATATGTGCTATATAGCTATATAGCACATATATCACCAAGACAACACTGGAGTGCTCCTCCAGTGCTGCTTTTGCAACGTTGCTACAGTGTAAAATAACTAATCATTAGCAATGTTGCATCAATGCTGTAAGCAATGGAGAACGCTCATAAGTGCCTGCTTAACGACCGACAGCCAACTTATATGCGATCACCAACTTCACTCGATGTATTGCATCTTTCGTGGTGCTCAGCGGACATAATTCGCCACTTGTCGTGCGCTACCAATGTCGACACCGGACGTAGTGACCACTTTCCTCTCTGTTTTTCGCACGATAGACTGCCTTTCTCAGCCACTACTGAACTGATTTCTTTCACGAACTGGAGACTCTTTCGTGCCGGCCTCCGAACATCTGTGCACACCCGTATGTCACCACAGGCTCTCTCACAAGTCATTCGTGCCATTTGTGCCATCCAGGACTCGGTGGTCCTGTCTAAAAGGGGAACACGCCACGTCCATTCTCCAACATTTAACCAATTTAGGGCATTACGCGGACGAGCAGAAAGAACAGTTCGTCGAACAGGGCAACTTCCTGGCAATTTGCATAATGCCGGATGAAAGCTAAAGTAACATGAGAACTTAAGAAAAAAGACCAGATGCGTTGGCGCAAGTTTTGTCGACACCTTTCACCGTTTGACGCGGCCACAAACATCTGGCGGACAACTCGATTTCTGAAGGATGCTCCCCCATAAAAGAATCTTCCCGCGGCATTGACTATCGTTAAAGATGTAGACGAAGACACGCTAGCGACAGACTTCCCCGTCGTACTAACGACACCGGCGGCTGCCTCGACGAGTGCGGTACACAACAGTTTTGTCCAGCTCTTGACGGCCGAAGTTCACCAAGACTGGCCCCGTCCACGGAGGTTATGAACCGCGACTTCACTCTAATCGAGTTAAAGACAGCGTTGAAACTTGTAAATGTGGGCTCGTCCCCGGGATCAGATGAAATCACTTACGCCACACTGTGAAATCTTGACGGACGGTCACTCCAAGCTCTCCTTCATGTTTATAATACGTATTGGCAACAGGGATCCCTACCGTCTATCTGGAAGGAGGCATTTGTTGTTCCCATTCTGAAACCAGGAAAACACCCCAATTACCTTGTCCTCTTTTCGACCTGTGAGCCTGACAAGCTCCGTGCGAAAACTGATGGAGAGAGTGGTTTTGCATCGTCTCCACTAGTGGCTCGAAAAGCAACGTGCGTTCCCTCACGAAATGACAGGTTTTCGTAGCCACCGAAGCTTCATCGATACAGTTCTCGACCTCGTTTCTACAGTGAAACATGCTCGCGCACATCGGCGGATCGTTGTATCAGTTTTCCTAGACCTACGACCGTCTCGCACATTTGTGTGCTGCACGCCTCGCGTATTGCTTTTTTCGTTTTTTGCGTATCTGGTTGACTCGTCAGCTGGCTCAAAGATTTCCTTACGGACCGAACTGTCGCTGTCCGCACATCCCAAGGCCGTAGCCTTAAGCATACTGTTCATCAAGGCGTACCTCAAGGAAGCATTCTGAGACCTACACTGTTTAATGTGGTAATGGGGGGCCTAAAATCGATAATTCCTCGCCAAGTAGCATTCTCTGTGTATGCCGGTGACGTCGCCCCTTGAATAGTAGCCAGGTCACGACTAGCCATTCGCCGTAGTTTGCAGCATGCCTTAAATAATGTCCATCTGTACCTTACGCGACATGGGATAGACCTTACGCACGAAAAGTGCGTCGAGCTCCCTTTCGCTTACAAGTGCATGACATATTTCCCTCTTTGGGTTGCTGCAAATGAGCTCGAGCCTGTACGTTTCCCTCGCTTGATTGGTGTGGTCATAGACTCGGATCTGCGCTGGGCTCGCCACATTAAGCACCTTTAAACCAAAGTGCACCGATGGCTTCCTGCAATTCAACATCTTTCTGGCTTAGGATGGGGCTGAGATCAGCTCTCCCTTCTAGCCGTTCATGCGGCTTTGGTGAGTGCGACTGTGCTTTACAGCCTTCGAATCTTGCACAGGACTTCTACAACATCATTAAATTCCCTTCGGACCCTGTTTGCGCGAGCCTTCGTCGCTGCCTTGGAGTTCGCAGAATGACTGAAACACTGCAAGCCTGGGTGAAGCTGGTGAGCTCCCGGTGGAGGTTCTGCGTGAGCGTGCAACGGCTCGGCACTTCCGACGTTTGCGTGCGCACATTCCCCGTCACCCACTCCTCAGGAAAATTCGATACCCTCCTGAAAGTGATTTTCATCGAGTAGTGCAGAGGACACGCAGGACTGTCACTGGCTTCATAGCTAACGACGTCACACCGCCGAACGCCGCCTGGTCTCTGCCTGTGCCACCCACCTTCGTACGTCTTCCGGACCTCCTGGAACGAAGAGATTGGGTTCCCCCTCAAGTCCTTCGAGCCCATTTTTATGCTGTGATAGACGCGAAGCTTTCCAACTCGGTCGCAGCATACACCGATGACGCATCTCGAAATGACGAATTCGCCTCGGCATTCCTCATCCCATCCGAAGGCGTAGTGGAAGAACGTCGCCTTCCGGATCAAACCTCATCCACGGCTGCGGAACTCTATGCCATACTTTTCTTTCCCCAGCATATCGTTGATTTTACCCCGCGGGAATGGGTCGTGTTCACTGACTCTAAATCTGCGCTGCGAGCAATTGAAAATTCTGGCATCTGAGGCTCATCTGCATCGTTGGTGGTGGCTTACAACCTTGTCTACGAAGCAGGGCATAGGCTGGTTCTCCAGTGGGTTCCAGCCCATTGCGGTGTCGCAGGGAATGAACAGACCGAAAGCGCCGCAGAAGCGGCTCTCTTTTCTCGGAGGCGGATGCGTATTGCGCTCCTCAGAGTAGATCGTCGATCCGTAGTTCGACACCTTGTGACTATCCTGGGTTCCCGCCAATGGACCGCTGACATTCTCCCCCAGCTAGGATAGGATTTCCCCCCATAGGATTTCGATCCGTTAAGAGACTCATTATTTCATTCCCCGCATCACCACGAGCAATGGGGTAGAGTATCGCTTAGGTGATGCAACTCCCAATTCATTATTTCACAATAAACTTGTTGCTGCTGTTCCATCAACATTGCAATGCCGATTTTTGCAACGTTGTTTTTGTAACATTGTTGGAAAATAACGAAGGCAGTCCTAAGCAATGTCACATCAGCATTGCAATGTTGTATCCACACCATTATTGCAGCATAACGAAGGCGGTCATTGGCAACATCAGTATTGCATGGCAATATTGGTGCAATGTCATTGCAACAATTTGTGCTGACTGGAGAGCAGTTCACCCGAAAGTTGGTTGGTTGGATCGGCTGTCGTTCCAGCAGACGGCTGTGCGTGCGATATTCTCGCTCCTGCTGGTAATTAACCTTGTTTCCTCATTACTTAACTTTGTCGTGCTGAGTGGTCCCTTGCTGCTGAACGGACTGTGCTACACCCCGACAGTGGGAACTTAGGTCCCGACACAGTTAACCGCTGTGTTTCGGTGTGCCTGAATAAACTAGCTGGTAGTGAACGCTGTCTGTGTCGGTTCGATTTCCCTCTTCCATTCATCCGTGAGGTTAAACGACGAGCCTCTACATCTTCTTGCTCTTCTGCCCTTTTTACAGATCGCAGGACTTCGATCCTCACTGTGAGGATCATTATTCCATCATACCACCACCAGCAATGGCGTAGGGTATCGCCGGCGGCGATGAAACTCCCCAATCATCACCATCAAATAAATATGTTGTTTTGAATGTATACTCACAGTAGAGCCAGCTGCCGAGCAGTGTTACCAACTCCATCGAAGTATTTTCCGCTGTCCTCACTTATGGCCACTTTTTTGTCCGTGCATATGCCACCGTGAAAGGCGTCCCCTTCAATAGAGTTAATATATACATTTAATGTATAACTGCAGCATACGTACGAACAATATGTACAATTAAAAACAATATATAATGTGAACCCGTCGATAGACTCTAAAGTCTGTACCTTATAACGTACCTTCTATGTCGCTGTACCCTGTAAATATAGGGTACACCACCTCACCATTTATAAGGTACGCGTTTTCACAATGGTCACGCCTTCTTTTTTAGAAGGTACGCAGTGTTTTATACGATACGTTGTTGTTTTATAAGGTACAGCACAGATTACGACGCACGTACCTAATAACATGTACCTGATAAACAACCTTTCCGTTGTCTGTCACAAGGATACGCTGCTTCTGCCATGATACAACTCTCATTGTGCAAAAGTCTCGCAACATATATCGTGAATTCTTCAGGATTACGTCAGAGGTCGTTTCTGCAAATGGAGTTATACAGGGTGTCTTTTTTAGGCGCCAAAGAGCTCTTCACAGGGCGATAAAAGAAAAAACGACCACCATTTTTGCTACTTGAGTTACCAGCAGGTGATACTTTAGCAACTGTCTGTAACTCAAGTACCCAAACGTAGCGCTCGTTTTTCTTTTCGCGCTCTTTCCGAGGCGCTCTGTCACGCCTAAAGAAAGAGTCCCTGTAGAGGGGACATGTTTCGAAAGCGGTGAAAAGTACAGCACGCTGTCCCACCGCGAATAGGGCTTGATGTTATCAAGTGACATGAGCACTTCTCTTACCTATTTCAGTATTTTTACTGCGCAAATAAATTCCATGAGGGGTCCATCACGTGGATGACACCACTTTTGCCGGTTTGTGAATGATCGGGCTGAAGAGAAAGCCGCACAATAGCCCCAAAATAAAACACAGAATATTCTACTAATGTGACATGACATTCATGTGACAAGAAATATTATCTTTTACACATGCGGCTATTCTGCATGAGAACCTCTTCGACGGCTATTCTCCATGGAAGCCAGAATCGGCGAAGGGGATAAGACCGAAATAAATTACGTAAAAATCATGCAAGATCAATCTTGCAAGAAAATCCACGCTGCGAAGATAGTCGGAGGGCCATTTTTTTTTTCATCCTCGCTTGTTGGGAGAGCTTTTTTTCCAGGACCATAATCTCGCGTAGCATTTTTTTGCAGGACCAATCCGCGCCCCGATAATCAACCGTAACCGCTGAGGTAGATATCTCGCGTTACGGAATAATGAATGGTCCGAATACAGTTCTAGGATCAGAATTTAATAAACTTGGCTAATTCCGAGAATTTGACAAAATAACAAACCCGAGCGTGTTGTGGATTTCAAGACCGAGGCGTGATTTTAAACCACGCGTGAGTCGCGTGAATCATTTTAGCAGTAACTTTGCCGGAGACAAACGTTTTTCTGCGCCATTTCGACATAGTCAACAGCAATTGCTCTGGGCTAGGACACACGGAGGATGACAGTGTTTCAAATTCATCCGAAAAATTACTTTCTTGCACGTGTTAAAGTACCAGCCGGACATCGAGAACGTTGTGGATGCCATCTCCTTTTTCTATTCTTGCTTCTAAAACGACGGTCTTCAGGCGATTATTCGTAGCATACTGTCCAGATTTTCTGACAATTACTCTGGCCCAGGAAACCGGTTCGCCCCCGTCCGCGGGAGGACAGCGACTTCTATTCAGTGTAGTTACCAGAACTCTGGTGGCCCAAATGGGTCAAAGTAAAATAGGAGGACGGTTTAAGCGCCAGTCTTCTCCAAAGGTTTGTGTTGTGCACATGTCGTGGTCGTGCCGAGACGAAAGTAGACTATCACTAAACGCGCTTGACTAACCTTGGGCCTTGCAATATGGACCAGGGTCCACCTGATTACCGTAAGTATTTGCTTTTTGACTGTTACCAGCACTGATTACATTTCATTGTGAACTATAGGGCTGTGATACGTGATTGTTACTTTCTACAGGCACGTTTACTCGTATTCATCGTGATGGCGGTAACCAATACCTCACAGATGGCTTCACCTTTCCACGAGGTTAGTTAAAGCCTTCTATGGAAGATTTCACGTTTTGTAGTGTTTGGGGGCCAATGCATTGTACCAGCTCGTGTCACAGTGCATGGCCAACTGACAAACTACCACTGCAAATGCAAATATAATGCTGATACAGTTTCATGGTTTGACAGTAGGGAACCGATTATCCACGTTTCAACTCTTATGCAGGGCTTGTTACACCCCCGGTTCATGGGCACTACAATGAACAACAACACAGCCCCACGTCAAGGATGTGGCAGTCATTTTCGAGGGATTGCGGAGGCCAGTGCTCTGGTACTTCAAAATGCCTGGTCGCTTCCTGTAATTTTGTCGTGGTCCCATTGGTTCGCTCCATCCATCCACCTTTTCTACTTTCTCACTCTGTTTTGGGCAGCAAGACTTCAGCTATCCCAACATAACAAGAAACATTCATTCATAAAAACTTTTTTTAATAAAGCCACCTTTCTTAATCAATTCGAGATTGCACTAAAGTTGTCACTGTCTAATCCTATGCGCCAGCCAGCCTTGCTCACCGCCTAAGCAACTTGGATATTCAACGTACCCAGCAGTAATGCCCGCACAAGGTAGGGGCAATTTTAGAAAATGAGGGGTAGAAAATGTACTACCACATTTTGCTATTCGCGTGTGGTAATAGACTCCTGCTGGCCATATAGTACAACGACGGCAACTTCACATCACTGTTACGCTAACTCTCATATCTCCCGCTAGTTGGTCCACTACGTACCACGAATCTCGAAGGCAATGCAGGTCACACAGTTTCAACTACTATTGAAGCTCAAGTATCAGTTGCAGGTATGCGTCAGTCCGAGATTATAATTTATGCTCCTTGTCGTTTTGCAAAACGTTTACAGGGTTTAAGTTATCAGACGCTATACAGCGAGATACATGTACATGTTACGGAATCGTCGATTAATAGTTCGGAAAGTACGAAGCAAATACAACCTGTGACCTTTGCAATGATAGTTAACATAATGACCTTCCCCACTTGTCTTCCAGACCCACAGTCCGAAGTACGAGCCATTTGGTCAACTCCTGGGACTGTTGCAGATCTACTTGATTAGGGACCAGCCCTTTCCAAAATCAGATATGAAACCTTGCTTATGTGAGTTGCTGAAGAAGCTAAAGGCGCTCTAATCCAATAAAGTATTATGCGCAACAAATGTCTATGCTTCTGTGACTTCCACGTTTGCATGTATCCAATGGGCAATGCATGTTCACTGCACGGGTATACAGAAAACCGGCGAAATTACGTAACCTATAATTAGGGCATAATGGTACCCTATATATTCAGGATACCCCTCGTACCTGATATCTAGCGAACCTTATAAGCAGAGTACCTCATATGAGGCGTACCTGATACAACGCGTACCTGATATTTCACATAGCTTCTAAGACATGTACTTGATATTTCGCGTACCTCATGGGGCGTGTACCTGATATTCGCTGTACCCTTTAAACTACGTACCTGATAAAAGGGATACCTTATATATATAGTACATTCTGAATTGTGAACCTTATAGCTGATGTACCTTATAAAATTCCCCTCCTATTGTCTAAGCTAAACGGCTTATGGGACAATGCAACGCGTACCGTATAAAATATAGGGTACATTTTTGCAAAAATGTACCTTATAATTTATAAGGTACATTTTATATATAATAAGGTATTATTATAAGGTACAGTTATAAACCGGGATTTTAGAAGGTACAGAGAGAGAGAGAGAGAAATACATGATGACGATGATATGGGGATGACTTCCGCTCATTGAGCAGAATGCTACCCCACTGCTATTGGGGAAAAATGAGAGGATGGTGACGAGAATGATGCTGACGACGCTGACGAAGGTACAGAGTTTAGAGTGTAGGTAAGGTCTTTTATGTGAGTGGTGACCAAACAAATTACAAATTTCTTGATTTTCTCTTTTGGCACAGTTGTTTCCGTTGTGAGATCTCCCTAATTTGTTCATTGATCAAAAAGACACTCTAGTTCACTAATCTCTCAAAACACCTAGAAAGCAAGTTGAACTTGAAGGGACACTCCTGCGTCTGTGTCCCTGTGACTTACCCATGTGCATGAGCAAAGTACTACGGAGGCTATCGCAATTCATGAACAATCATGGGCGCGTTCCTAAGCATACCCTCCGTAGGTTGTACTCATGAGACCAGGTTGTACCACGTGATCGAATGCGTAACTGGGTTCTGGAGCGATGCAGTGGGTCGAGACGCCCGCCATAAGGCTGATTCCCATTACTGGGTTTACGCCTGCGTACAGCGTCTTACTCGTACCTTCAATCCATCCCGAAGCAATCCGCTCCATCCGTAACATCCGTTGCAATGATTCGATGTCAACGCATGTAACATGTAACCGCAACCGTAATCGATTCTTACCTCGTAATGTTGTCCAGACAAGCATATTTACCGGTGGTACCACTCTTTTTGTCCTGCTTAACACTTTCTTCGTATTTCTTTTTTAAATGCATCCATTTGTTCTCCACCTGGGTGGCTGACACGACATGGCCTTTTTCTTGAAGCGCAACAGTGGCCCTATGCGCACAGAACTAGGACATATGTATATGCAATGAACCGTGATATGCCAACACAAGATAGCATAGCATAGTGCATACTGAATCTAGTGCGTTGTACTGCATTCTTATCCGGTAGCTCCTTGCACAAATCTATCAGAGATTTCACTGCATTCGAGAGTAACATCTTATAGATCCCGAGTGCTGTGTAGAGGGGATTCAATCACAACATCATGCATTCTGAAATGCTTCCTATAGCTGATCCACCCGCAGGAACTGCAACAATCTGCAACTCTAACGATTTCGGAATAGAAGAATATGAAGGCGATGTTCAAACTCCTCGTTGTCCCATGTAGTTGACCCGGATTTGAAATTTAGAGTTCCGACCACGTTACTTCGGTCTATCCAGACGCTCATGCACAGGTTCCGTCTGACCGCCCCGTACGGATGCCAATTCCTCCACAAAATTGGGTAGGCTGATTCAGCGTACTGTACACCTTGTGCAACCGTGGAGGACAGTGAGGCACGTTCCGGTGCACTGTTCTAGATACACACATCCAAAGCTACCATGAAATCTGCTCCCGACTTTGTAAAAGTGATGGGCCCTTGACTACCTGACAAGAGGGATGCCGCCTTATCACCGCTTCTGACATTTATTCCGAGCTGTGCGTTGAACTCAGTCTATTAGGACCGTGTGATTCATTGTGCGCCACCTTAACCGGTGACTTGTCCTTGGTCCGATAGCTATCGCAAAGGTGGCGTGTCTTTCTTTTCCATTTTTTGCTTTGGGGTGGCGTCTGTTAATCGGAGTAGCCGAATTTGCCGTGTGACGAATTCAATATTTGCGTATTATTTTTTCGCCAACATCAAGGTCAACATTCAAATCAGATACGTGCAATAGCGCAGACTTAACTATCCAAAACCGCGGTACGTGATGTAAGAAGCTTATGGGTGCGTGAGATAAAGACAGGCTGAAGCAATCCGTTGCGACCGAAGCTCAGTGAAGTAAACCAAAACAATGTGAACGATTTCTCTGCGAGATGTCCACAAAAACAACCACCACCACCAGCGCCACAATGGATCTCCACAACTGTCATCCGAATTCGGTGCAAACAGCAAATCTATTTTCACATCCTTGCAGCACTTCTCGCTCTAGAAAGGGCCTTTTTGTTGACCCTATGCACATATCGCCTGAAGGAATAATCTCAAAAGAAGTGACCCTTTTTCTCAGCCATGCAATACACGAAGAACACCGGCTCATGCGAACGGGACTGAATTATGCAATCAGTACCTTCTGTTTCTGCAATGTAGTACAAACAAGCGACTACCCCAGAACTTATGAGCCTGATCTGTGCATTGTTACATTTGCTGGTGCAGCTTGGGTTTTAGTATTGCACCTACCACTTATACTAGAAAGGTACTTGCAGGCTGATGACCTCTGCATTACTTGCTTGATACTGTTTGCAAAAATAACGCAGATGCTTCTGTCACCCCTCCTCACATCTGATTGCATTTCTTGACTGGAGCTTGAGCAGCTGACTGCTGCCCACAATAGGACGTTCTCTGAGTGCTATGGCGAAAGCAACTACACTCATGCTCAGAAATTAAGGGTCATGGCAGTTAAGACTGTTCCACTACAGGAATTTGAACTGACGTGTTAAATATGCGATTTATGGTGATATACGGTGTTCCAGAAAAAAAAAAGATAAGGACGGATTTGCCATAGTGGAAAGATATACAATCAGCAGCTGCATGGAGAAAACATATCCATGGGCATCCCGCAAACATGTTTGTTTTACGATAGAAGATGTTTCAATATGCTGTATGGTTGTGTGTTGTATGTATGTTGTATATTCAATATGCTTGCGCCAAAGCTGTTCGAGGTCCAGGATTGTTCTAGGGGGCGGATGACGCTGTGCAATGCGTCTTCCGAGAGCGTCTCATGCATGCTCAATGGGGTTTATGTCCGGAGAGCGAGCTGGCCATTGTAAGCGGGTGATACCCCCACTTTCTAGGCACCCCTCCACAAGAGCTGCTCGATAAGAATGTCCGTTGTCATTCATAAACAGCAACTCAGGTCCCATGGCACCCTGAATAGTCGGACATACTATTGAAGTCTGATGTCGCGGTATCTCTGACCGTTCAGAGTTCCTCGTTCAGGCATACAGAGAGAAGTGCGTGAGCCCGACATTATCCCTCCCCACACTAGAACTCCACCTCCACCAAAGCTATAGTGCTCAAGGATGTTGGAGGTGTCAAAGAGGGTCCCAGGAGCTCTTGAGACGAATACACTTCGTGTATCACTCTGCATCCGTAACTCTGCAACCTGCATCCGTCAACGATCGCCATCGCCGATCGTCAGTGAACAGGACACGTGCCTATTGTTCAGTTGTCCAATGAATGTTTTCTCTGCACCATGCTGCCCGGGCTTTACGATGGGCCGGGGTTAACGGAGCACATCATGCAGGCTTGCGGGCATAAAGGCAGTGCTCACTAAGTCGTCCGTATACAGTATGCCTAGAAATTGTAGTCCCTGTAGGAGCTGAAATACATTTGGCTAATTCTCGTGCTGTGCGCTTTCTGCGCAGTGAGATTCAGTGACAAAAATGGTCTTGCGCGGAGTCGTACGTAGTCCGCAGACGTCCTGAACTGAAACGCCAGGACACAATTCCAGCATGTTGGAACTACTGCCACAGTCTAGAAATGACCTTTAAGGGATGTGCAGCTCCTGTGACACCGCCATCTGGGTTTGGCGAGCTTCAAGTCTGCCCATGACTCTGCCCCGCATTACGTCATCAATATGAGTTCACAGAATGTCCATTTCAAAGAAACAGCACTGTTAACTCGCTGAACGCAAGGCGAACTCCCTTCTGCATCTCTCAGTTCTCCTTTGACATGCCACTATGTACCACACGATCTTATCTTGTCCTCCTGACACCACAATCACACTGCTCTGGCAACACGTGGCCCTTAGTCATTCAGGAATGGGATGTGGTGCACTTCTCACGAGAATTTATTGATCATGATCTGACATTTTCCTATGTTTCACAATTACCCTTAATTTTTTAGCACGAGTGTATTTCCCGAAGCTACACATGTTAGTACACATGATTGAACAACTCAAGCAACCGGGGGTGGAAGACGCCAGTGGGTAATGCACTTTGAGGGAAAGAATGCAGTACCGAAGTCAACAAACTTTTCTAACTTCGAGAGTAATCCCCTCTCTGTAGCTGAGCTGTTGCGAGTGAAATCGTCCTATACGCTCTCTGGAAAGCAGTCAACGTCCCCAACCTTTCTTCCGAAACGGTGCAGTGCCCATCAAAATCACTTTCTGTGACAACTCTACATTCTGGGTTTGTGCATGCTGGTCTCGATCCTGAGTATTTGGGTGAAATGGCTAATTGCCTCTGCTACTGTTGATGAGGTTGTGTTGAAACCGGGTGTTGTAATGGTGTTTGCGAAGCTACAAGACCCCATTTGCTTTGTAAAGATTCAGCGAATTGTTCCTGCAGATGCAGATTTGTTCTTTGAGTCCACACTGCTTCACGAGCGTGAAGAGGGGTGCAATCCCAAGATGAACTGCTTTGTTGCCTACGAGTCTTCCCACTCAATCATTCTAAAGCATGAGGGCTTTCTCTCTCCATGGCCTGCACTAACTTACAAGCATCAGTTGCTTCAGTTTGTGCATCCCAAAGTGTATTCACGCCATCGCATAAATGGCATAGCATATTTCACTTCTGAGAGTACACAGCATTTAATTCGCTTTGGTGACTGAACAAATGACTAGAATAGAATACGAAAATTTATCGGTATCATGCAGTCAAGGACTAATGCTTCCCCTTTCTGTGTGTCAGCATGGTGGTACCGAGATAATGGACATCTTCTCTGTATTTGAGTACATGTGCAACCACGTTTGTCCTAGCTAAAGTAAATCAAATCATCGATGCTAAGAATGCATGAGCCGCCTGGTGCACAGAGAGAGAGGGAAAAGTGTAATTGTTACATGCCTCACCTTGAGCGCATTTTGTCATATAAAAAGTTTCTTGTTCCCAGATAAACATTGCTTACTATATTCCGCCTCACATCAGTGGATTACTGTCTTCCTTTATTTTACCATAGTGCGTTCCCCGACCTAATTGGGAGTACGGCTTGCCAAGGTTCCCTGCTTGTTCGACGCCGTTACTTCACGGAGAACCCTTGGATGCGAAACAGACGAAAGCTTTGACTACCGCCCTGAAAGGCAACCTTATACGCCTTCTGGAGTAAGCACTTCTCAGCACTGTACAATGCATATTTGGCTGATGCGCAGAACACAACGACCCTGTTATTCACGAACTGAAACTGTACTTTGTGCAACTGCAGTAGAAATGACCCGGTCAATTTGGGAACTACAGCTGAAAGAAGGTGGGCACATAATGCCCTTGGAGCAGCTCTCCAGGATGCGTAACCTGACATGATGTTGGAGGTGGGGAAATTTGACACACGAATTGCAGCACGTGCCAGCAAACCGTGGGCAAATACACTTTACGATGATGCACTGGTATTGTAGACCTTTGTTTACAGTACACGTATATTATTTATATTTATAATAATAATGAACACGTAGTCTATGAAAGGCTCGAGTAGCTTGATGGGCTTGTTGGTACATGACTAGGAGAACAAGGAGCAGTCGACACAAGGAGCCTCTGTTTGTATGTCCTCTTGTGTCTTCGTCCTTGTGTTGACTGCTCCTTGTTCTCCGAGTCTATGAAAGAGTCCGTCAGGAACCAAACTGGAGGCTCATCACCAGTTGTCATATCTGCTGTGTGATTACGCATTAGTTCATGCACTTCCTGCTGTCCTTCCTTTATTATCTGGAAAATTGTCCTGCGCGAGAATGAATAAGACCAGGTTAACTCAGGTCTTTCCTTCGAAAGCTGCTACATGATGACATGCTGATGTAGTCGTCTATCCCTGCAGTGGGTCCCGGGTCACTGTGGTTTGAGCGGAAACGAACAAGCCGACAGAGCGGCAACGGCTGCCCAACAGTCTCCGGCTGTTGTACCAACGGTGTTATCAAGAGGAGACAGGAGATCACTTCTGAATGAGCTCATTCAGCCACTAGCTCGCCAGCAGTGGAGTCGGGACATCACTGACAGGTCTCTCATGTATTCTGTGGATCCCACTATGTCCTTCTCAGTTCCTGACCGTTTACCACGCTATTTCACGTCCCTCCTGCACAGGCTTCGTCTCAACGTTGCCTTCACTCCCCAATTCAAGTGCCGAATCGGATACTGTGACAGCTGCCTATGCTCCAAATGTGGCGTTGAAGCGAACATTGAGCACGTCCTAATAGAATGTAAGCTCTACGAAACGGAGAGGCGGCAACTCTGTGCTCAGCTGAGTGGTGCTAGCCGGCAGACGTTCAACCTGGCTGCAATTCTTGGCCCATGTCAGAGCCATGTCCAACACCGTCGAGGACTTCTGATGTTCTTGGAGTTCCTCTTGGCTACCGGCTTGCTCCAGACGCTGTAGGGTCCACCCCTGCATCTCAAGGACCATTGGCGCTTCTTTCATGTGCTTCTTCCTTTTGTGCGACGTATAGCGTTGCGCAACCAGACGACGGGAGTTCGAGTTGGACTTGCACATAACTTCATTTTCATATTTCACATCTCATGCTTCTCGTGTAATGGGGTAGGGTACTGCTCTCAAGCGGTGAATCACCCCAGGCCATAGTCATGATTTAGTTGTTGTTGTTGATGTAGTCGTCACATGTGATGTAGGAAGCCACGGAAACCAATGTGGAATGTGGACAGCGTTGAGGGCCGGCATTATATATACGAATCGTAAATGTAAAATTAAACGCAGAATTTTATGTGATTTGAAGTTTCTTCCTGACTACCTTATTTTCCGTAAACAGACATTGTGAGTTTGCTAAAAATACAACTTCGTTTGCTTGCATAGTGCCTTATCATGATTGTCACTGGTATTATATCAGTATTCCTGCAATTTCTTCGTTTGAGATGGGAATTGAGGTAGAACTGCGGTTTAATCGTCAAATAGAAAAAATGGTTGCCGAGATGAGAATGATACTTTTGGGGGGGGGGGGGATATGCTTATTGAGGAAAAAAAAGCAAGGAAAGGTTAGTTAGGCAAAGACCGACTTGCTATTTCTTTCATAAAAAGGAACGTGAGCTCTTCTATAGAAAATGCTACATACGTTGTTATGATATTGACGCGCATCGTCGACCGAGAGGTAGCCCATTTAAGCTCATATCTCCAGTGGGCAAATTAAAAGTCCAATTTATGTAGCAGTGCATTTAATTTGGAAAATGCGTAATGCAAATTCAGTTAGCTTAAAAATGCTCAGCAGTGCTTTTAATCTGGACACATGACTATATACCTTATTTTGAGAATGCGCATCACAGGCCTTCTGAGCTAATGCATGCGCGTTCTAAGTTCCGATTACAAAGTAATTTCGTGTTCTTTCTTTCCTGCACAGACTGACGACAACGTTGTCCCGGGCCCGATGATTGTTTTCGCCCGAAGAAATTTATCATTTGCGGAGGACTGCGAGGAGGACAGCGGACTGCTGGAATGGTTCCCAGATCACGACGCTCACCACGTAGGAATAACAACGTACTCATATTAGTACCATGCATCCACGCAACGGTATCTCTACAGCGCTAGTCTTCAAGTACCGATCCTAGCACTGAACGCGCGGCTTTTGACTGCACTGAACGCGCGGCAAAAAGAAAAATTGAAATGTACAAACAGCAACCGGTGCGAAATGCATAAAATACGTAGCAAGGAGGAAATTGAGTAAAATAAAAATGTAATTGGAAGGAACGAAACGCAGGGACGGAGATTCGAACCCGGGCATTTTTCGATGAATGCCGAAGCGTTACCGGCGACGCTAGCTCAAATCTTTTTCTTTTTCTTTTTTTTTTTCTAGAACGGTTTATTTCACACTGTTACAGTTCAAGACGTAGACGTTATTTACAATGCAAGACGCGGTATGTGATTCAGAGGGATGACACAAGAATACATGCTTGAGATGAAGTATGTACAAAAGTGTGGGTGTGATTTGAAGACCAGGGTCAGTCAATTAATACTCCGCGGGGCTTGACAGCACAAGCTCAAGTACTTTGAGCCAGATAGGGTCCTCCGCACTAGCTGTTCGGGAGAGGAGAAACCAACACAGTGACGTGCACGTACCTCCTGAAGAAAGGCCAGGAACCGACTGGAGGATCATTGCGGGCTCTAACATGACGAGATATCCACAACGAGTATACACCTAACCAAATAAGTACGTCCCACGGGAGCTCGCCGCCTGGACGGATCGGGAGGTACCGAATAGCCCGCGCACTCAGGTAGCTGTTCTTCTTGAAGGCACGCTGGAACACGTCCAAGAAGAAGAAAGCATCCCTGCAAGACAGGAAGGCATGCTCGATGGTCTCCTCCTCTGGGCAGAGCCTACAGTTGTAGTTATTGAAAGCCACGAAGAAACATCATTCTCGCAGCCAAGCGCGCACAGGTGGAGTGCCGGTGTGTAGGTGGAAGAAAAAGTCTTTCACCTTAGCTTCTACAGGCATCTTCCTGACAAGCACGAGCACATCTTCCCCGGGACCCGAGCCGAAAAGCTGCCGGTAGAAAGGAGTGGAGAAAGTCAACAACAGCCCAATAGAGGGACCGACGCGAGGCCTGGAAGATGAACTCATACGAAAACTGCCTGGCAAGGAAGTGTATAGTGTCACAACTTCCTTGTAGTATACCCATATGTAGAGTGGTGTGTCGTACACTGTGGATTCAACTATCCCAGGTAGCTCGTCTTTTAAGAAGGTAGAAATACAGTGTCCCACGAACGCATCAGTCATGAGTCGCGGGGAAAACAGACTCGCCGCACAAGCTGACGGACAAAAAGGTGCACCAAGTGAAGACCCCATTGGAGAAGCTATGAAAGAGATTCTCACGCCGTGTCCTTTCGTACTGTGAAATCCAAACGAAGGTAGCAAAAACTCTGTGAATCTTGTTGATGGGTGTCCTCCCACAAGGCAACACTTGCAGGAGATATGCAATGCGCGAAGCCAACCTCGCATTGCAGACAAAAGCCCGAGCGTGGACCGACAGTTCCAGCGGATTCCGCGTTCTGACGCACTGCCGCAGCCTAGCGACACGCGATATCCAGAAACTCGTTGACCATCGAACCAGGTCCAGAGGAACGCCAAGGTAGACAGAAGGGGACCTAGACCAGGACAAACCCGCGAACTGGGTAGGGAAGCTCTGTGGCATTCCAAACCAAGAACCCGAGCTTTTTGACTAGCGGACACGCGCGCCAGAAGCCGAGCACAACTGGCGAACATGTGGTAACACGCGCTACCCTTCGCCTATAGAACCACAGAAAAAGGCGACATCACCAGCATAGGCTAGAACTTTAATGCTGTAGTGCCCTCAAATAAAACCTCGCAAATCCCTGTCTGCTAAGATGGGCCGGCAAAGGGGTTCAAGGTACAAGGAAAACAAGAGTGCTGACATAGGGCAGCCTTGTCTCACCGAGCAACGAATTCGGAGTGAATCTGAAGCAACTCCGTTGACAAAAAAGCGGGTATCAACATCCTTATAGCACATTTGGATCCACTCAAACATAGATGAACCGATTCCTACATGAGTCAGTACTCGAAATAGAAAACTCTGACTTACTTGATCAAAAGCCTTCTCGAGATCTATACTCAACATTCCCACACATATCCTTAATAGCAAGCAACATTCTACAATCGAGCGCGCCGTGTGAACATTGGTGAATATATTGTGCGACCTTTGATGCCGTGCGCTTGATGGACACCCACGATGTCTGCGATGGCACACTGCAAGCGCTCCGTAAGAACCCTTGCGATGATTTTATAATCAACATTCGTCAGAGTGATAGGGCGGTAATTTCCAACCTTACGCCTCTCCGTCGGGTCAGTCTTCTTGGGGATAAGCACAGTGTGTGAAGCACGAAAAAAAACTGGCAGAACTCCGCATTCAAAAGCCGCGTTAAAAACCCGTGTAACCCGGCGTAACCCGGCATAAACTCGTTTCGAGGCCTCGTTCGTTCATTGAAAACCATCTATGCCCTGGGCAAAACATTGATGCTGCTTTGGGTGGCGTTGTCTCACTTTGAAGTACAATCTTTCGTCTTCACGTCCCATGATGGACATTTTTGGGGGCGCATAGCGTTTCCTAGATATTTGCAAGCAAACACGTACGACAAACCGTTACTCCGTATAAGAAACGCGAATAGGCTAAGTTGGTCGGGCAAAAAATTCTGTGGTTCTAGACACGCGATTTTGCTATCAAAACGTCTTAGGGGGTCTCCTTCGTTCATCCAGATGTGGACATTTTCTGGCAACACTAGGTTCATTGAGATGCCAGAGAAAAACGTGCTGCAATACATTGCACCTATGGGATATGCAGCTATAGCCGACTTTGGGGAGGGTGTTCAGCACCTTCCGCGGGTGTTCCGGAATGTGTCGCAAAAAGCAAATAGAATATATCATTTGCAGTGAACCACGTATTGCTCTTTTGTGCAATCCATGATACATTCTTAACGGCTCAAGCTACCGTTACAACGGCATAGTAACTATTGCCTAGTTATCTATTCCTCTGCTTAATTTTAGCAGGACCACAACAGCTGCCGGCAGTTGGCTGTGCACGGAGAACTGCGGCCTGCTGCCACTATAGTGGCAGCAGCGCCGCGGCGCACTGGAAATATATGTGGCACTCACGTGCCATATATTTCCGGTTCAGCTAGTGCCGTTTAGTATCGGTGCCATATGCACTGCGTGACGTCACGATGCCTTGTAGAGCATGCTGCACATTTTTGCAATTTTTTGAAGTATATATCAGTCACGTTAAGTGGAATTCGATTTAGAGTGTACACGACCATGTTCGTTCACTTTTCACACACACAGGGGGTGCATTCTGGAAAGGAGACGTTTTAGGGATGATGTTTGTGCAACGTCCTCATCATAAAAATAATCTACCTGCTACAATAATGAGCATGAAAGACATCCTCCATGAACATACCTGGGGTTATTGTGACCAACTTTCGTCCTGCAGTATCTGTTACATTCGGATCTTTGTAGAACGTCTTGTAACTGCGCAAATTGGACATCCATCAATAAATAAAATACACTGCCGTAAACACACAACAAGTCTTAACCATGCATAGTTGGGGGTGTTGGGATGAGGTATGCCTTACGCAGATAATGCTGAGTAACGCCGTAATCTACAGCATTTTGAAGCGCATTTGTCCAGTAAGCCACACATCTCTGAAGAACGTCCAGAAATCATCACGAAACTCCCGATATCAGAAACGTTGCATGGATATCCCATGGATGTCAGTTTTTGGGCATGTAAAATCTGTCTTGCCAAGTATGTCCTACGGATGTCCCAGGGATATATATTATAGATGTCACCCTGATGATATCGTGAATGTCCTGTGGACATACTGTTTGTGTTACAAAATGTAGGATGGGACAAGACGCAATGCTTGCCCACATTCCATTTAAAAAATATTACTGTTTTGTAGAGTAAGGATGCGAGAGCTAGGGAGCACATTGGCGAAATCTACGAACGCCAGTAGACGACAACTATTCAACCAATTTATGTGTAAAAAATTTACCAAGTGTTCTCGAAAATCCCTCAGCTCAATAATTCAGAAACGGCTCACGTTGTTGAGGAACTTTCTTCTTGGTACACATTCTCAGGATATCGGCCAAGAGCTGAACAGTGAGTGGCGCATTTGCGTACTCTCCTTAATTAAATCGAAATCCTAAGTTTTAAGTTTTCCTTCGGTCGCTCTCGGCAAATATGTTGTCGCAATCGGGGCCCTCGAAGAAACATGTTCCAGAAAAAAGATAGGGTAATGTGGGGGGGGAATATAGGTTTATTGCAAAACAAAAACAAAAAAACACGAAAGAGGGGAAAGGTTAGCCTGGCTCCAGCAGCCGACTTGCTATTCCCACTTAGAAAAAGGAAAAGGGAGAAAAGGAAAAATAAAGAGAAAGAAGAAAAAATAAAGACGAATCGGAAAGAGCGAAAGAAGAGGCGCAGTCACAGGCTCAGCGCGAGCCCTGTGTCGGTAAGGAAGCGTACGAGTTCCCTTCCGACGCGCCACTGAATGGGGCGTTGCAGAGGGCCCAGTAGCGTTGCCAGCGTGACCTCCCTGAGCCCTAGGGCAGCTAGCCGCTCCATCAGAGTGGCACGGGGAGCGGCGAACAGGCAACAGTGGAGGAGTAGGTGGGAAGTGTTGCCCTCGGTAGAGCAGGCTGCACATAGGGTAATGTGTGTTGCGACACGCCAATGAGTTTTTTTTTTTTTTTAACGTTAATACGTCGTGTGAATAGAAACAGTTCAGTATGAATGGCAGACGATGTTCATCGGTGTCGTGTTCTGGCCGGTCTCACTCTCTCTCAGCCTCTCGAGCGGTCGAGCGGTGGTAACCTACTTGGCTCGGGCAGCTACACGATGCTGTTGGTTTTCCACAGAGCCGGTAGCTTGCAGCTATTCAACGACTGCTCACACGTAACGCAGAACCCGAACTTCTTCAAGCCCAGTAAAGATAAAACATCAACGTCCTTGTTGCTCCCCTGCGTGAGATCCCCTGCGAGCCACAGGCGGTCGCAGGCGCTCCACTCCAACCCGAACTTGTTGTCGCTGAACACCTTCTTGGAGCGAGTATTATTCCTCGCCCATCTCGCCTCCCACAACTGGAGCACCGAAAACTTGTCTTCGGAAGACGCATTGTCGACGACGATGAAGGCGACTGGCGACTCATCGGAGGCGTCGGCGTACATGATCTCATCGATAGGTACATCCACCGGCAGATCACTGCTGGTAACGCCCACACTGGCACTAGGCCGTGCAGCGTCCGCGCGCTAGGCTTTCGTCCTTTCCCTGTAGAGCCTGTTTCGTTCGGAACCGGTGAACGGCATTTTTCTTTATCACCCAACGAGCGGTTCTTTCTTCTTTTCGACGTTTCCGTTTTGTATAAATTCTGTAAATGACTCGGCTGGAGTGAATCTGGTCAGTCAAGATCCCCATAAGTCTATGGTAGAACGCATCCACTGAGTGTAATATTGGGGCCGACCCGACAGAATCTTATGTAATTTTTTTCCTGAACCGTTACTGGTCCGCCGCCATGTCTGACAGCGTCTAGGCACAGCGTAGTCGATCACTAGTCCGACGTGCAGATTCTTCGGCTGTTAGCATTTGCTTCTGTGTGCAGTGCCTCAGCCAGCAGCTCCCTTGGCCGTCATGTCTGTACTGCCATGCCCCTGTCCCCCTTGTAATGCCGTTCGGCTAGGGCCCTTCGGGTCTACTTGAAATATAAAATAGCTACTGTAAAGAAAGCACTTACGAAGTTAGCAGTACTACCGCATCAACTTTGGTAAAATTGGGCAGTTTCGCCGCATGCTTCTGTAGTTCTGGTAAGGTTGCCGTGGCGTTCACATATTTCACTCCCTTTTCGTTATGGAACACTAGGACGCTCTCTTCAGTGCTTCTGTTCTAAAATGGTAGAAGTAATACGAATAATACGAAAACAGTTCTGATACAATGAAACACATCAAGATATGTATAGGTCACCAACGCAAGTTCTAGAAGAACGTGACTTTTTCATGTTTAAAATAACTCGTGCTATCAATGCATTCAATAATGCCTGTGAAATACATGATGTATGCTCAAAGGTATGGCAAATGCATTAAGCTTGCAAATGTATGGCATTGCAGACATGAACCTCCAAGTTATCCGTTAGTATAGCACCACTATTCTGATCTATACTATTATTTCTAACTTATAGAGGGTGTCCCAAAAACGTGTCATCGATTTATAATAAAAAACTACGCCATGTAAAATTATGCGGTGAACGGCATTTGTTTTTGCTATGGGGTTTTTTGCCACCTCCTGATGTGAATTATGTAAATATTTGCGAATTCAACTCGGAAATTTGCAAAGGAAAGGCCACATTTTTACCACACCAACATGAAGCGCGTCGGATTTACTCAAATTCATTATAATTAGCAGTGTTATGCAGAAGGTACCCCATCGGAAAAAATAGCCGAACACCATGCTCTTCGGAGCAGCCGAGCATAACGCGCGACGACTTTTGAGCGCAGTCGCTGCCAGTCCGACGAAAGGAGGTCGGAAACCCAGCCCACAAAGCGATAGTAGAAAAAGTGACAGTTCCTGAAATTTGGAGATGGGAAGCATGATCCCAGCGGAAGCCGGATGTCATAAACCATGCCTGTATTGTATTTTTCTACGATGCCCGTGTGGGCTGCGTTTCCAATCCTCTTTCGTCGGACTTCCAACGATTACGTTGAAAAATTTGCCTAAATTTCTACCTAAAAATTTGTCTAAAAAAGCCTAATTTTTACATTTTTTTTTCGACTATTTCTGTTGCGACACTGTGCATAGTTTTTGTTGGGTCTGCGGTTATCCGTGGAGGACATCATATTTCTGTAAAAAAAGTGAGGTTCGCGTGGCCGTTTTTGAAGTACAATCGAAAAAAAAAATAGCGCAATTAAAAACTGTCCAAAGCCTTCCATCAATGATTGCAAAAATTTCCAGAAGGTAAACGTCGAAGGTCCGACAATCCTCTGGCAAGCACGTGGTCAGTTATAATTTTTTCTCACCTTAGATGAAACACCCTGTATATATATCGTATATCAAACGTCGCCATGCCAGTGCTGGACAGCTGTTTCGGCCTTATTGGGCCACTGTCAGCAGTGCGCAGGCAGGCAGCGTTTCAGCAGATGGCGTCAGAAGGTCAAGTAGTACGTGATTCCTCCAGTCAGGGTGTGCGCCATCCGCTCAAACGTTGCGTACTGCTGACGATGGCCCAAAAAGGCCGAAACACTGTCCAGTACTGACATGGCGACGTTTGAACACTTAGAAACATATGCTATGCGTGCAGCCGAGGAGCTTCGGCTATTTTTTTCAATTAAGTGTATTTTCAAACAGTGTCAGAAAGCTAAAGTAGATGTTAGAGGACGTATTATGCCCCAAAATTTTATGTCGATATTGCCACTTGGTACGTTTATGTGAGGATAAATCGTGAAAACTAAAAAACCGCCGCTGCCTAACATTTCCAATCGGCTATACTGTGTTTCGGCTCCTTCCGCCAGATGGCGAACCGGTCAAACGACTGCAGACGATACCAAAACCAAGTGAACTAGAACTGAATGCAGAGGACTACTGTGCGGAGTCGTCTGCAACGCCGCGTTCAGTACGTGTTGAGAACGACATGCCACCAAGCTAATCTATCTATCGCTTTAGCTACAATTGATTCGCAGTGCTAACACGAAAATTAAAAATAAACATCAATCTCTATCTCTTCTTTATCTCTTTTCTACAATTAGATCCTAATAAAAATATCCTCACTGCGCATGGGACAAGCATTTGCTTCGACCATAGTATTACATGACTTACGTGTAAACTTACCATTTGCACAATTTCGACAACGAGGAATCTTATTGTGGTACCGTGGATGTTGTTAAACCTTTGATTGACCTGGAAACATAAAAACCTAGAATTCATAAAGTGATAATGACGGCGACGCTAACATGAAAAAAAAAAAAAAAGAACTTGTTTTATTCTTCGCACGCATATTCCCGTGTGCAGAATACATTCAGCCTTACGCGTCAACCGCAAACGAGGATCTTTTCGCGGAAAACCCGCCACCGCCACCGGTGTTCCGCCCATGGAGGTAAGAAACTAAGGAGATGCCCTAAGCGCCTCTCCCAATGCAAGCGAGCGTGCTGTGACCCGCGCATGGCATTGTGGTTAGTTGCCCACACACGTGACCCATAAACGTCACGGCAAGACGTCATAAAACATGGCGTCCTCCATGTCCGCGGCGTATCTTACCTGAATACAGAGACGAGCTGCGGCCGAATAACTTGTTTCCGCTTTCATAACATATTTGGAGTTCGAAGTTATCACACCCGTTGAAACACAAGATAGATCATCTCAGTGTGGAAGCAATGGATCACTAAATCGCTAGAAGATCGTCATCGTGACATTGCCTGGCTTCTCTTCTGTTTTGCTATTTTGCTGCGATTTATCACGCGGCAAATGTTGAAACAACCCATAACCTTCAAAGTATTGTGCGAATGGACTCCTTGAAGGTAAGGCGTTTGCTGAAGATGAAGTTTGCTAAACTTCAAAGCCTCCGCGCAGACCGCCATAACGCCGAAACATGTGGGGATCACGTGACCGGGCAACTAGATGGGCGTGGTATTGCCAGGAGCGACCGCTAGAGGGGTCCCACGGCCTTCCGATCTTTTAGCCCTCTCCTTATAGCGTCCTCGATAAACTGCACCGGTGCGCACCGGTGCGACCTGGTGCGGCTTGCCATCCTCGATAAACTGCACTGGTGCGCACTGAACGTCCTCGATTAAAGGAATGCACCCATTCAGTGCAGCACTGAGTTGCCCCGAACCCACACCGAGAAAATCGGCCGAGCGCCAGAGTGCAATCCCAAGAAGCATCGCGATTGCAGGAAGCAGGAGGAAGGCGGAAGCGGCAAGTAGCCAGGTGTAGCCGGGCAAGTAGCAACAGACAGCCATCGTCAGCATGGCATTCGATGGGATTCGATCGGTGCCGCTCGCCAGGTGCCTCTCGCTACGGGTCACGCAGCCTACTAGCCACAACGAGCACAGATCTCTAGGTGGCGCATGCTAGTATCCATCAGATCCACCAGTGCAGTGCAGTTTCATGTTCGATAATGCCTCCGCCCAGGGCACCGCCAGTGTAGAGCGCCACGCACCACTGTAGTTTCGGGGCAATTCCGGAGCAAGTTTATCGAGGACGCTATTAGTTTCTTACCTCCATGGTTCCGCCGCACCGACGCGAACAATGAGAACTTTACCGATTTGCCAGCGACAGCGGTTGGCAGAAATATCCGGCGAAAGGCGGAACCAACCGCTGGGACCAGCCAATAGCTCCGCAAACGGAAATGACGTCAGGCGGCCGCTCGACGTGCCGACGCGGCGAGCATTTCGGATGCCCGTATGACCAATGTGGGGAGCATGCCGACCAGCTCCGGTGGCGCAGCGGTAACGCGTGCGCTTGGAGACTGGGAGGTCCGCGGTTCGAATCCGCGGGCCGGCTGTGCCGTCTGGGGTTTTTCCTGGGTTTCCCTCAGATGTGTAATAGGCGTATGCCGGCGCAGTTCCCCTGAAGTCGGCCCATGGACTCAGCTATCCTCCCCCCGAGCGGATTCCGCTCGGTCTTCCACTTCACCCTTTCCTCCCCTCCTCTCCACCACCTTTCCCTTCCCGAGAAACATGCCGCCTAATCAGGCAGGCAGACCTCTCGGGTTCCTCCCAACGACACTCCTCCTCCCTCCTCCTCCTCGGGAGCATGCCGTCGCCCGCCGGCTGCTGTCTGGGGCACTTTTGTAGCGTTGGCTTTGCGAATATGCCCCGACTGCAGTAACTACTTCTGTGCGCCACTGCAACTTTTCTATGTGTAGCAATATATTTATCAGTTGTTCTAAAGTCAATACTTAACACAGACTAACGAAACGCCCACGCCACCGTCCGCCGTGGTGGAAATCTGTGCATGCGGTTTTTCCCGCCGTTTCGCCGCCGAGTTGTGGTGCCCGTGAGAAAATTCGCCGGCTTCCCGTCGAGAAATCGTCTTATGCGGTTGGGCTTTTACGGTGCACGCGATTCGACCGCCAAAGACAAAGCTATTTCGTCGAGTGATGTTTTTGTACAGTCATTGTAACTAGCAGTGGAATTGCCACTACTGGACTTTTCTACTCACTAAAAACGTTTTCAAATGAAGTGTTCCTACTTCATAGAGCACTCTCGCTCATTCAAAGCAGGGTTCGAAACCGGAAGCGAAAACAGCATTTCTGTGTTCACGCTATCTATATCTCAGACGGTGCAGCTGCGCACTTCAAGAATATATATCAGCTATACGAGATGACGAAGAACAGGCTGCTAGTGAGATGGTTGTATTCTGCTAGTGGTCACGCAAAAATGCACGCGATGGTGTTGGCGGTTCTCTGAAACATATGACAAGCTTACACAACCTGCGGTGTACAGCTGCTGCAGCTATTCGAACACTTGCTGATTTCATCCGTGTTCTCAAAGAGAAAAATCACTCAACGCGCCTGCTGGAAATTCCGTCGAGCATCATCACGGCGTTCCGAGAAGCAAGAAAGGAGGAGTGGGGGCGGTCCGACCCGTCGCAGGCATTCGTTCCTCCCGCATATGGTATAAGAAATAGAATAGAGGGTCGGACAATGAAGACGTCCTGCTAGCAAGAAGCGTCATCGACATGTATCCGCCTCAGTGATTGGGCCTGGCTTCAGGATCCGAACATTGCGTAGTCCAGACCCGCTGGTTCGTGATGCACGCAGTTCTTCTACTTAAATTTTGTGATCTGCTTTTTGTGTTCTGCTTCCTTTCATTCAGAGTCGCAGTGTCAAGGCGACGTAAATTTTAATAGTCCACAGTGGCAACCCGAAAGCAACGCAAACCTCTAGCGACCACGGGAAAAAGGTTGGCGTGTGGACCACAGCATGGAGGAAGGAAACACAGGAGCGGCCTCTCGCCCTCTTTTCAACGGGAAGTAGCGTTCCGGCCTGCGCATAGGACTTTGGGATACTCCTACCTACCACGTGACCGCTTTCTTTTTTGTTTTCTTTAGAAATCGGTGATGGCCTTTTGCAATGGAGTTCAATATTATGCTCTACGCCATTTCACATGACTTTTTTTCCCAGCATTTCCAAGAAGGACCAAGCCATCGCCGGAACCTGATATTACCTCTCACATGTGGTACACTGATTAGCACAGCACACGTAAACCGGTTCGAACCGATTAATATCGGTTTAAACCGTTATTTTGGTTGCGCTGAACCCGAACAGAACCGATAACCATGAACTGGAACTTGAACCGAACCCCGAAAAATAACGCTTCCGGGCCCTGATTCAAAGTAGTCAGAATGCAGCAGATATGCTCTCTGTTTTCCATGGTCCTTTATATACTTTTTTTTGTTTTTATCGAACTGTCCAAGCCTCCTGCCTGTCCTGCACTTCAAGAAAGGAACTGTAGTCAAGAGACACAACACGAGAGTCATGTTTATGCACAAACCCACCTCCCCAAACTGCCCTCCAAACTCACTCAATCATGCCATTCGGGCCTGGGATCAGAACATTAAGTCAAAGCGTGTCAGCGTTACACTCACGCGAAATGTAACAAGACAGCTGCACCAATGAAAGCTGTTTTATTGTAACATGTAACACAACGATCTCACTAATAAACTTGAGAAACACTAGTACGGGAAACATCGGCAATCACAGAAAGATAACATAACAGACTACACTGAAAATATATCATTTCTGCATAAATAAACATAATGGAATAAGAATTCATTTCTATGATCTCCACACATGATGGAACGGCTGACAATTTTTGAGCATGAATCCGTATGGCCGTCTCTTACTAAGGTAACGTAGAACACATCAAAACGTAGGCTAGCTGGTTATACACCACGGAAAACCACGAGACAAGGGAATTCGCAAAACGGTTGTCTTGTGTTGCGTCTTCCTCTGTCGCTGGGTTTTCTACAACCATACCAAAGTAAAGTGACGACGGAGAGGAAAGATGTGTGTGTTTTAATATGCCAACTCAAGGCCTTTGTGGATTTGCTTGAGTAACTGGGTATTACATACATTCATGACGAGTGCTAATCTTCTTGTCACAACACACTCTTCCTTAGTAGTGCGTGTTTCAATACTGTCAACGAAAATGAAACCATGTACATTATATTGCACCATGTCAGAAAAAAATTTTTTAAAAAATCTTCCAGGGAACAGCACCACAAAGGGTAGTGTCCCAACGACCATTTTATAGGCCGTGCATTCAAGGACACGGCCCACCCGGGGCGGACCAGGTTGTCAAAGAGCCCCTACTCAATAAAAAGGACACCGGCTCCCCTTTGCCTCCCTCCACCGCGTATGTGGATTTGAAGGGGGACCACAGCATTAGAAAATTAGCATGTCTTGCACACGACATGACGCAATGTACAAACAATGTACAAACCAGAACAAGGTAGGGTCAAAGGAATGACACAACAAAGAAGAGAAAATGTAAAATGTAGCACTGCAAGAACCTAGCTAAAACCCATAAACTGCATTCGGTTAAGCTCTGTGTCTGTCTGTTCTTACCCGCATTTTCAACAACAATGAAAGAAGCTACAGCAATTAAACTGGCATTTCTGTTTTGTTGTTTACATGCCTGTACCATCGAAGAATAACAAAATCATTCCTGCACACTTTCACAAACCTGAAGATTTTCCGAAATCCTCATTGTGTAGATGCTGCATACAATACAGGGATCCATTTTAGGTCCATTCCTCTTCCTAGTTTACATCAATGATCTACCTAACTTTCTTGGATGTAAAGCCATCCTCTACGCAGATGACATCAACCTGTTCTTGACAAGCAAAGATATAACCCACTTATATGAACTAGGTAACACAGCTCTCCAAAAATTATCACACTGGATTTCGACCAGTCGACTAGTCACTAACCTAAAATAATCCAATTACGTTATTTTTAAACCAAAAAAACAAACCACTACACACAACATTCAATCTGAAGATATTCAACAAAGCACTACAGAAAGTTAACGATTCCAAATTTCTCGGCATCATATTTGAACAAGACCTCTCATGGAAAAGGCATATTAACTCTACCTGTCAGAAGACGGGGGCATACATCCCCATTCTATATCGTTTGAGATACATATTTAACACTAAGACGTTACTAATGATCTATAACTCATTTGTACACTCTCACATATCATACGGCATAACAATTTATGGACCAACATACAAAACATCTATACGGCCTGTCGAAACCATCGTAGATAATGCCTTGTGAATCATACTGTTTCTTAAAGGGACTCTGACCAGAAGTTCGACAAATATTTCGTTTGCATCTATTACGAAGGTATAATATGCCTCCAAGCCACACGCGAAATATTTTGGCTGTGCGCGGAGGCAAAGTTTGCCAAACAGGGAGCTGAAAACCGGCTTCGCTTTTCCCCCTCAACTCGCGCAATCGGGGCCGAAATCTAGCCTCTTTGCAGTGGACATCCGCCAATTTCCGTGTGCGTGACGAAGTCACGAGGGCCACGTTTCATTGGGCGCCCAGACCGGAAGTTCTGTTGTTAGTGAGTTTGTGAGAGCGCCGGGCGGGCCGGGCGCCGGCATCCGTCCGGAAAGCGATCTTCAATATGGACGTCGAAGGTAGAAATGCGGAGACTTCGAGCCCGGAACTTCTTTCTGACCTTTCTGCGATCGAGACATCGAGAAGAAAATTCTGCGTGCTGAACAGCTCGGTAGGTTTTCGAAACGTCGCCGATGCCGCGAATGCGAGACGAAGTTAGAGCTCTACGAACATCAGTTACAGATGAAGCAAACAGCATGAGTCGCCTGTCTTCAGGTAAGCGATGAGCTTTTTAGCGCACACTGTGATCGAACATGTAAACGTTCGCAGAAATTTCGTGTTCTGATATCTAATGCGCACTTGCTGTTCATGGTGCCGGTGTGGCTGGTGTGTCATAATGCCGAAGGAGATCGAATGCTTGTGCTGCAAGGAGCTCGAAAACACTGCCGAATGACTGCAGTATGAGTGCATTACAACCCACAAAGATTTCCAACTTCTACTCTTCAATATGACTGTCCTGAAGGTCGCATATTGAACTCCGTGGGCACGCGAACCTATGAGCGACTGTATTCACAAGTAAGTCACATGTGTCCTTGTCGAACGATGTTAAAATTTGGGCGCCCAAAACTGGTTTGGTCCTGCAATAGAGTCGTTAAAAACTCCAGTACAGGGCGCAGCACATAAAAAGGCTATACAGTACATGACTCTGAACTGGAGAAAACCAATATAGGCAATTTTGTAATTGTCAGTGTGCTGTGTCCTGAGTCACGTTTTTATGTATTGCCCTGTGCATAAGGTTTTAGCGTAGGTTTTTAGCGATATTGAGTGTTCTTGATTGTCGATTCAGTGAAAAGTAAAACAATTTTGGGTTCTAAAAGAACACAGCATGTGTAGTAATGTACAAGGTGTGGGCAGGTAAACTGCAGTTACTCTCAGGTACATGTAGAAATGACAATGCACACACACTGTACTGTAACCGGTTACCTATTTGCCTAAACTATATTTTATGTAAATCTGTGTAGACGATGCAGATACACTGCGTATCGCCAGTTTGCAAGGTGAGTATGGCACAAGCTTGGAAAAAACAAGATCATGGTCATCCCAGCCTGTGCAGTGAAGAGGGTCTGACAAGCCTTTCCCACAGAAAATGCCACAGGCTTCAAGTACCCAAGATCCTAACTGGGGGTCCCTCTTCGCACAGCTCGTCTATCACATTTAAAATAATTCAGCATCTGTATTTAGGATGATCTATAGCTCTCAGGATGATGCATGGTTCATGAGTTCAACATGTTGCGTTGAAACACAACACTAGTCCTTTTTAATGAGTCTTGCGGAATGATAGATGAGCACTCCTTTCGTGACATTGTGTACCATTGCTACAGTGAACAATTTCTTGAGCAAGACTGATGAACGAACAAAAAATAGAGTCTTGTCTTCCAAATATGTATGTTCCTTGTAACTTCATGTATGTTCCTTGTAATTTGTTAAGTGACCCATGTTGATGTCCCCCCTCATGTAATGCCTGCAATGGCCTTTGAGATATATTCATAAATAAATAAATATCAAAACTGGAAAAAGATGTAACACGTATCCTCTCTTTGTGTGAATGATACATAGACATTCTCAGAAGATTTGTACATAGTCACACTTTGCCTCATTTTGCATAAAGCCTAGTTCCACCTCTTATATCATCTCCGCATCTTCAATCTCCAAAGCAGTACAAGGCTAAAGTAATCAGTTACTACATAAAAAGAAGGAGGGGAGGAAAACAAATGCTGGCACATCTAAAATTCGAAGAAACCCTGGTACTTTCACGGGGCTACTCACGGCTCAGTGCTGGATCAGATCCCGATGGAAAACAGCTTTTCTGAGCCTCAGTGATAGATTCCCTTGATTGCACTGACTGTGAGGCACATCTCATTGGCTTGGTGGCAAGTGGGCTTGCGTCTGATAGTAAGATTTGGAAGAAAGGGAGCAAGGAACATCTCTCTACGGTCTTAAGAAGGATATCAACGTTTCCTGTCAAGGTACAGCATTTCATGTTGCTTTCAGTAAGTACAACACTCCTCATAGCAGTTACCATTCGTGTTGGGAAAGCATGCTGAAGTTAGCTCAGGCAGTGCATCCAGAACTGTGAATCGGGTTCATAGAGAGCACCTGGTGAGAGGGACAGCAACAGTGTCCAGTAAAGACTCTCCAGGAATTTTGTGCAGGTTTGGGGGTCACACCTTTTAATAGTGTTGATGGAAAGCAGGGTGTGTGAAACACTGACTTCTGGTAGATGAATTCTAGTTATTTATAACCAGGTACCCATGTTCTAGTAATCTAGAAAAAGCCTTGGCTTTCTTGGAGGAAATTGCTAATGAATCTGAGTGTCTTTTGTGGAAACAGGTTTGTAACTGCCTTTCTATCCACCCTTCTTAGTTGCCCTAGCAAAAGCAAATATGTAATGCTGTGCACCATATCTGATGCTAGCACACTAATTGCTTTGAGTGTTCTCAGGCTTCTGAAATGGAGCTACCTCGTACATACGCTGTGCCATGTCGGCAAGAACATAAATCAGACTGCCTTTACTTTTTAAATTGGCCCTTCAGTGCTTCATGTGACTGCAAGAATGGCACCCCCAAAACAACAGGCAACAAGAATGATTTCTGCAATGTATTGAGCTTTGTAAAACAACAACTTTATTTGAAAATATATTCCAGAAGCCGGGTGACAACCTCATAATGTAGCGTCCTTTACTGCAAACACCGCTCAACACAACGAATAAAAACAGAGCGTAAACGTTTTGTCGCCTATCCGGGTGGCATCATCAGTACAACAGAGGCCAAAGATGAGCACATCAGCCTATCTAAGAGGGAATCTTACACATCCGATAGGGGGCCACGGTATGTACAGGTATTACAGGCTGAAGCATCACGCCTGATAAAGCAGGATTCTAAGAACTTTCTAGGGTCCCATCGCTAGTCATGAGCAAAGGTTACTGCACCATCAAAATATATGTCCCTTAGGACAGCAGTGGTAAACTGATTCGGTCCTGTTTAGTTAAGCTAAGCATTAGTAGCCCTGGCTCTTTTAGTCTTGTCCCACGTCTTTTGTCTATCTCGCCAATGTAGGTTGTATCACATTCTATGCACTCAACTTGATATGCACAGTCAAAATGCCTGATGGGCACAGTGCCCTCCAAATAGCGTATGAAATACATTGGATGAAAGGAATGCGGACCACCGATTTGACTCCTTTGATGTTGTTTTTGATTGTTCTCTGTTGGAGGGATGATGCCACCTGGATAGGCAATGAAACGTTTACTCTCTTTATTCTTAATTGTTGTGTTAAGCCAGTGTTCTGAGTAAAGCATTTTACATTATGAACTTTGTTTGAATGATGATTAGTGGCGAGCTTCATACCCTGTGCCACTACTCTAACAATTGCTTGTGGTAGTGTGGCGAAATGGAATAACGAGCCTTGTAGACAATTTACTTGGCAATATATTTATTTCTCTCTCATAGGTTGAAGAACCCAGTGTGGTGTTACATAACGGAGGGGCACGTAATTATACAAGACCGATCACCAAAAGGCCTTGCTTTTGACTAGATTAAAATGTGAAGCGATTGTAATATAACAAATGCTGCATGGTGGCGATATGATAGGTTCTCCTCACGAGTTGTCGCCACAGTTACGGTTAGTTGAGAAACTGCATACCCAGGTAGCAGGATCAAATTTTAATTAGGCTACTTTGGCCAACACGCGAGCGTAGAGCACAGTGTCAAAAGCCCTTACAAAATAAAAAGAATACTACATCTACATGGACCCAGAAATCAAGACAGTTTGAAATGCTGTGAACGAATTCCACTACGTTAGTTTTGCATGAATACCCTTTTCTAAAGGCATGCTGGAATTTTTAAAAAAGAAATTGACAGAGTCAACTTGGTTGACAACGTGGTAGTACATGATGTGCTCCATTAGTTTACAGGGAACCCTAAAAAGTGGAGCTGGTTAATAGATAGAAGGAAGTCACCTCTTCTGGAGACAGGAATAAGCTTGAGACCTATGTCCTCGACTCGCACACATACTAAGAACCTTTGACACAGATTAACGTATCTTCATTCCAGCTCTTTCACTTTCAGATGTTCATCTCTGTTGAGTGGTCTGTCATTCTTGTAATACAGATTGGAATTGAAATGCAGGTGCATAAGGGATGCTCTGAAAGAAAAAGTGTTTGGTTTTAGTCCTCTTAATGTTTCTGAAAACGAAAACAAACTTCACGGTGACTACTCTTCTGAAATTAGCAATTCCAGGATGACAGCAAAAAAAATATCTTGCCATATCATTATATCCACCTGGCACTTCAATTGAATAATGGCAGTTGAAGATGACGATGATTCAATTTAATGACGCATAAGTAACTCGGGCTATAGTGTGCCAAAACCATGGTAAAACTGTGACTTGTTAAATATCAGATGATTATACTAAAATAATATACTTTGTTGCTTGGTAAATTGAGATATAGACAAAAACATGATATGATAAAAATAAGCAATTGAAGAAAAGGCAATTGTTGGCTTTGTGTGACTGATGTCGAGTTTGCCACACTACGTGTTGAATAATAATGTACGCTGATACGCTGTAGCATATAAAGTACAATCATACACACGCTCAATATGTGGTGGATATGTGAAACCAATATACACATACTTACATTTCAAACTTTCTTGAAAAAGGCAGTCCAAGTCTGTCGGATTTGCCAGACTCTATACAAAGCCAGTAAGCACAGTGTGGAATGACTGATTCATCTTTCGAAGGCAGAGGTGCAGCTACCACGACGCTTCGTCATCTCAATGCTTCGGAGCGGCATGGCCTAGTAAGAAGCCATCAGAAGGATCTCACAACGATAACTTGGTCGAAAAAGTGGAGGGTTCTGTGGGATATGTAAGAAAGCATACGCGTTACACAACAGCTACGAGAATGATCGACTGCACCTGCATGGTTTTCAGTACGTAGACTTGGAACTGAAAAATAAATGTGCTAACCTTGTTGATACTACTTTTCCGTCAGGACCACACGAGAGCACATTTGGTTTTTTTAGTTGAAGGTATCATCAGGTCCCCATGCTCCTTTGAGATGCAGCAGACAGAAGTTCGCTGAGGCGAGTGACTGCCGTTGCGGTTCGTCGCTTCGCAGCAGATCAAGAACAGTACACCGCAACGATAGGTGAAACGTTCAGAATATGGTGACCAACTCCAACACCAACCCAATGACCCGAACAAAGAGGATGAACCGGGAGTCACACAAGTTCGCAGTTAGCAAGCTCGGCATACGGCATCCATTACAGCTGACCGGATACGGAAGCATATATCGAACGCCGTGTACAGATTGAAAAGAAAATCGTAGAAACTGTTGCAGGTGATAAATGCAGGGTATATTTTTCTTCTTGAGGCTCTGTAACAAAAACATATTAACGTAGAAATGCCATTTCACGAAGGAAATTGACAGATATTGCGTGACCACGTGACGCGTTTGAGCCAATTGTGGGTGTTGCGAGTGGCCCCCGTGTTGACGTCATCTTGATGGTGGGCCGGGGTGGATATTCTATATAAACGTATGTTTTCTCGGTTTGACGCTAGGCGTGCTGCACTCGGATGAAGTCGAATGTTTAAAATTCGAGTTTAGAGAAACCGTGGGGTTTTAATGCGTGAATTTTCGCATGGAGAGTCCTTGTTGGGTGCTTTATCGACTACAAGTACGAAAGAGCTCCCACAGTTTCTGGTCAGAGTCCCTTTAACAGACATCATCCCATAGCATTCGCCTATGATACTCTTCAAATATTAACTATGGAGAAATATATTGCGTTCAGATCACTTCAATTAGCATATAAAATTATAAATAACCTAGTTGCAATAGACTCCATAACACTAACACCTCTGCAACCAATTGTCCATACAAGAAGCACATCAACTCAAACGTTACACGTTCCCCCTATACGTACCGATTATGGATACTTCTCCTTTGCCATTCATGTCATGTCAGCATGCATCAGTTTTCCAATAGTTCAAACCTAATGCCAATAGAGAGTGAAGGGGTTTTGTCCACCTTAGCTAAATATCAAACAACCAAGAACTCAAGAAAACGGCGCTGGCACCAAAATTGGAACTTGCACCCTGCTGCTTTCTTGTCGTGTACATTAGCCAAGTATGCCCTTCAAAACATAGGAACATGCGGACTCCATTTCGGTTGGGGTAATTCGCAGTCTTAGGAGACTAAGGATGCTGATGTTGTGGGTTTTGCGCACCTGCAAAACGAATTTACAGCAGGCCATCAGAGTCCTGCTTCGTGCAGACATAACGGACTTCACACTATAATAATGCGCACTGTTTAACGTGCAGTTAAAGATAATTTTCGTTGAAGAAGAAAGTATACATACCTGTTTTTCATAATCCGTGTTATATGAACGAAGTCGCCATCCGTGAAAAGCGGGCACATTCCGGGAGCGAAGCAAGTACACTATGTGTGACCAGTTTACATAGGGTTACTTTACCAATGGTTATAACTGGGTGCTAGTCCTGTCGGTGTTGAGTTTTAAATGGAAGCCCTAAAATAAATACACAGAGACAACCACAAAAGACGAGCGCCGCGCTGGCGTTTTGACGTTGAACGTGTGTGCGTTCGTGTCGCTGCGCACGTTTAACTTTGCGCTTCCTATTATGAAGTATTAGCAAAGCCAGCAAATAGCGTTCAAATCTTCCCGTCGATCTTCCATTATAATTTAGAACGAGATTCCACAAGTGCCGGGCAAAATATTGGCAGCGGAAACCTCGAAGCGAAGCGATTCTTTTCCGCGTGTTGTGATTGGTTCCTTCGTAAGGATTTAGTGTAACGTTTTGATGGTTTTTGGGTGAGAGATTTCCGCTATACCGTCGTCTACTCTTACTGCACGTTTGCTTAAATTGCGCGCGAAGTATGACGTTGTCGCCGTTATCAATATTATCGACGGCCTGATACACGCACACCAAAGTTTCGGTTTGTATTCCGCTGCATGCGACAGTCCCTTTACCATTTGGCGCGGCAAAATAACCAATAACCAATTGTGCCGGTCGTGGCTTGTGGCTCACAGCGCGATTGTGTTGCGGTAGCAACTGGCCAATTGCCACTGTGTTCAATGAAACTGTGTTCAGCAGAATATTAAGCCATCACAATGCGTTTAATGTTGATTTTATACTTATGAGGGGGGGGAGAGAATGTTTTGAAATGCGTAGAACAGGGATTCTTGAAATGAATAATAACAATTCATTCGCGTCTTCACATCGCGAGAACACTATTATATGTCGTAATTATGTTTAAAGGAAGTTGGACGTAACGGTTCCTTCCAATTGATGAATGTTCCTTACTATTATGCAGAAATGTTCCGAAGAAGATAATGTTTTAAAATAATACTCACAGAGTTGAAGAACAGAGAAACATAATACTCCAGATCCTTTAGACGGCCGGCTCGTACAGTGTTCGCATACGTTGAGTCGCAAAGCACAAGTGTTTCAAACACAATGCGTTGGTGAAGGTGCGTGGTTACTGCATGTACTAGAAATGAAACAAATCAATCAATCACGTGACAGTTTCATCTGGTCTGTGATCAATAGTGGACCTACTCTCTACACACTGCGCCAAAGGGGATGAGTTTCATCAAAGCGCACAGCGTTCGTAATATTTCCCCCGAATTCTACCTTAGCACACGACACCGCAGCTGTCCGTGGTGCGATTCATAACAGTTATTCTTGAACTTACTCCCATGACGCCGACTAGTGAGCAGTGAACATGCGCGCATTCCATACCCGCTATTCTTTATCACATGCGCAGTGCACGACATGTGCAGAGTGCGACATGCACGTATAGTTGAGCTAACGTCAAGGCGCCGCCACGACGAGCAAAATGCGCATTCTTCAACACGAAGAATGAGGTCCCGTTCTTGAACCCTATGGTAGACTGTACCATCTATACTTGGTGTTTCGTGAAGGACTCCCGGCTCAACAGTTCGTAAACAGATGGCGTTATAAAAATGCTTTCTTTTCAGTAATCCTCCTTGATACTGACACAGAGCGGCCCGTTTTGCATACGCCCATTAATTATATAAAATCGGTGTATATAAACTGCGGTAATCTCCAAGATCTGACTAAGATCTTCTTTCCTAACTCCAACTCCAAGATCTAGAGCACATGTTCCATGGCCCGCACTGCCAACCGTCAGGGCCGGCGAGAGGGTACGGCAGCCGGGGATGGCACCACGGG